>NC_142125.1:43709578-44332078 GCF_056152115.1 Neolamprologus brichardi
AGAGGGAGACCAGGCGACCCCGGGCGCTGGGATCCCAGGCCCAGCACTCGCCCCTGCCCAGATGAGGCCAGCTACCCAGCTGGGGGCAAGTCCCCCGCACCACAAGTACCCCAGAGCCCACATCCCAAGACCGTTAGGCAGCACCCACCCCACTTCTCAACCGTCACCAACGTAGGCAGATGCATAGACACTCCAAAACTTGTGTCCAGAAGTTTTGCTCCCAGTTTATGGTTGGGGGGAAATTGATTTGTCAATTTTAAACAATCGATTATCAAAAATGTACAAACTTTTTGAGGTACAGATATTTAAAACGTTTGATACCCAAGCAGGTATTTCTAGATTCAGTTCACTGGGATTGAACTGTATGATCTATGTGTTGATACAGGTTCTTCAAATCAAACAAACTTTCCATCTTGTGGAACATGTTCTGGATTTTTCCTCTTCTCCTGCCACAGTGAAAAACCTCAAAGCATCATCTTTTTCTGATAAATATCGGGATTGTTCCAAATCGGTGTTAGTTTCATGGGCTAAGTGAAGACTTCCCACCAGACTGTGAGAGAAGTGTTTATGTTGAGTTTTAAAGCACTTATGATGCTCAGTACTGGAGCTGATGGTGGCAGACTGGAGATCTGGGTCCAGCGTGGGCTGTCCAAGAAGGTTTAATCATTTTAAAACCGATCTATTGGATAAGAAATGGTGAGAAAGATTTGTCAGTTCTAGATCACACTCGTGTTTTGGTTTTTGTAGAGTTGTTGGCGTCTAGTGATGTAAACCAAGAGAGGGTTTATTAGGGATCAGTGAAAATGAGTAGTTTACTTTCATCATTTTAATGGCAACTCTTCCCATGAGTGATACAGGTAAAGTTCTTCAGTGTGTGAGATCTCCCTCTTAATAAGGGAATATGATTCAACTGGATCAGGTTTAAGAGCTCGGCTGAAAAATGTTACCTGGATGTATTGGAGTGGTGGTGGTATCTTACAGCAGAGCTGCTGGTTTACTCGATGGAGTGTCTGATATGGATGAAAACTTATCTATAAATGTGATCGTCTTTAGCAAGGTTTGTAAGTAAAGTAAAATTGTATTTATATAGGACCTTTCAAGATAAAATCACAAAGTGCTTCACAGAAGCTAAAACATAAAAACAAAAATCAACCAAAAGCAAGTTTAAAAAGACAAGTTTTTAGCTGTTTTTTAAAAGAGATGACTGAGTCCACAGAGCTCAATGGAAGATGGGAGTTCCAGAGTCTGGGGGCCACCGTTACAGAAGCTCTGTCCCCTTTTGTTTTCAACCTCGTGTGGTGGACATGACCTAAGGGACCTACTGGGGATGTAAGGATGTAAAAGATCACTGATGTATGTTGGTGCTTGTCCATGCAGAGCCCTGAATGTCAAAATCATAATCTAAAAGTGGACTCTGAACTTTATGGGGAGCCAGAGCAGCTGGATCAGCAGGGGTGTGGCAGGGGAGTACCTGGAGGACTTGGTCAAAAGCCTTGCAGCAGCACTCTGAGCATCCTGCAGACGCTCCAAGGAGGCATTACTTAGACAGGTGAACAGAGAATTACAATAGTCCAAACAAGATGAAATAAATGCATGTATGATCATTGTCAGTTCAGAGCGTGACACAGTAGGACTCAGCAAAGTTTCTTAAATGGTAAAAACAGGAGCGGACCAGAGATATAACGTGAGCGTCCAACGTCAGAGCTGGGTCAGAAGTAACACCAAGATACCTCATAGAAGATTTGGCAAATGAAGCAAGAGGGCCTAAATTTTCCACTACCAAGGGCACAGATTTATCGGGAGCATAAACAAGGACTTCAGTTTTCTCTTAAAGGAGATATATAACTGAATATCATCTGCATAGCAGTGATAATAAATGTCCTTAAATGTGCTCCATATGTGCTGAAGAGGGAGTAAATACAACAAAAACAATAAGGGTCCCAACACAGAACCTTGTGGCACACCAAAGGCAAGAGAAGTGGAGGAAGACCTGAACTTAGAGGAAGCCACAGAGAAGAATCGCTCACACAGACCCTGATATACCACCCAGTGTCTCAGCCCATCTAACAAAATGTGATGGTCAACCATGTGAGGAAAAGTAACACGTCATAAGCGTATAGGCTTCTGGTCGGTCTCCAGTTTGAACTTTGCTAATGGTGAATCCATTTAGTTTCTGGATTAAATCTAGGTTGAAGTCTCCTTATTATGAGTCGTGTCAGTGATCAGAAAGGGAAGGAAAGAAGGAAGGAAAGAAGGAGGGGTCATCAGCATTTGGACCATATATACAAACTTCTTACATTAAGTATTATAAATCTTCTGGATCTGTAAGTGTTGCTTACAGTGAAGTTTTCTCCTCACAAAGGGCAGCGAACAGCCAGAGAACGCCCTCAAACAAGCTGAGTGTGCAGATTGATTAAAGGAAAGGAGTTCGGCTTGTAGTGAAGGAAAAAGGGTCGTACCAAATATTGACTTTGAAGCTTGAATTGTACAAATACTGCATTTTCCTTCTATGTTTACAAGTATGCAGAAGTTTCTATAAATCATTGTGCATTTTTCCTGACACAATGTAAACAAATGAAGGGTGTAAAGACTCTTACACTACAGACTTGCTGGTGTGCTCCTGCGTACTATTAGAAACATTAAATAAGAACTAAGACACACACATAACCTGCTCACCTACAGCTGAAAACATCCAAACACGCTGGGAAGAGCAGCTGGCTGAGCTGAGCCTGGCTGAGCCGAGCCTGGCTGAGCCGAGCCTGGCTGAGCCGAGCCTGTGCTGCCTGGCAGCAGGACGGCCTGGGTTCCAGGCTGATGATTACTCCTTGATAAACAATCCTTTGTCATGGTCAGGTTCCCCGGTGTGACCCTCTTCTTCTCCCTGTTTCTCCCCCTTCAGGCACGGGGACGTTTGGACGAGTCTTCCTGGTCAAGGACAAACAGAGCAGGGCCTTCTTTGCCCTGAAGCAGATGAAGATCCCCGACGTGATCCGACTGAAGCAGGAGCAGCACGTCCACAACGAGAAGGAGGTGCTGAGCGAGGTCAACCACGCCTTCCTCATCAGACTGTGAGTGCTCTGCAGTCTCATCTGCAAACACATGGGGGCTCGTAGTCCAGTTGTAAATGTGATCGATCTATCTCTAATAATCAGCTGATCACAGGCCTTCAAGCTGCTGCAGTTAAACCTTTACTCAAAAAGCATCTGTAGACCCAGCAGTCTTAGCTAATTACAGGCCAATCTCCAACCTTCATATCAAACATCATTGAAAGAGGAGTTCACACAGTCAGGTCAATTATGGAGTTCCTCAGGGTTCAGTGCGAGGCCCAGGTCGGTTTACATTTACATGCTTCGTTACAGGCAGTGTAGATCAGCGGTCTCCAACCTTTTTTGAGCCACGGACCGGTTTATGCCCGACAATATTTTCACGGACCGGCCTTTAAGGTGTCGCGGATAAATACAACAAAATAAAACTAGTACTGAAAAAAAGAAGATTTATTCATAACACACGTGAAAAGACCCAGGAAAACCGAGTAAACGATAAAAACTATAACAAAATAATGCTGAAAACCGATAAAAACCCTGAAAACTATACATTTCACACCTGAGCCTCAACTCTCGCGGCCCGGTACCAAACGACTCATGGACCGGTACCGGTCCGAGGCCCGGGGGTTGGGGACCGCTGGTGTAGAAAGAGAGGCCATGTTTCTGTCATAGTCTCTTTGCTGGCTTCCTGTTAAATCAGAATTGAATTTAAATTCCTTCACAAACAGGGTCATGGTCGCTTTGAGGTGACTGATGAACCCATATAAATAAAATAAAATTGACTATTTCTCCGTTTCGATGTGTTTTGGTGTGAATAATCGTCCAAAGCATCATCAGAAAACACGTTTCTTCTGTAGCGTGTAACATGGCAGCGCTGTGTTTCTGTGTTACATAAAAACTGTGAAAGCAAGACTAGAGCTGAAGCGTATGTGAGGGTCAGAGAGGCGGCAGCACTTATGGTTCACTCTGGAGCCTCCTCCGTCTTCATCAGTGACGGAGCTTTTTTGTCCTTATTCATCTGAAGTGCCCTCCAGCTGAAACGCTTCCTGCACGCCTGTCCAAACACCGCCGGGAGATAAAAGAGCCGCAGAATGATGCAGCTTCTCATCTGATGTGATTCTCTCCACTTATTCAGCACTAACAGCTTCACCCTGCGGTGAACTCGTAGAGACGTTCAGTGACGATCAAAGCTAATGTAAGGCTGAGCTAACAGCGCGTTTGACCCTGCTGTCTGTCATGTGGCAGGTTCTGGACTCACCACGATGAGCGTTTTCTCTATATGCTCATGGACTACGTGCCGGGCGGCGAGCTCTTCAGCTACTTACGGAGCCGCGGGCGCTTCAGCAACGCCACGGGCCTTTTCTATACCTCTGAGATCGTTTGTGCCATTGAGTACCTCCACTCCAAAGAAATTGTGTATCGAGACCTGAAGCCTGAGAACATCTTGCTGGACAGCGAAGGACACATCCGTCTGACCGACTTTGGCTTCGCCAAGAAGCTCACGGACAGGTAAGAACGGTTTGTGTGCTCACGGATATTTGTTTGGGAGTAAGAACTAAATGCAGAAGAAAGAAGGACGATGCAGAGCTGTCACTGGAATAAAGATGTGTTTTGCAATAAAATAGCTTCTTGTGGATTTCGTTCAACGAGCCTTTTGTAGCGTTCAGTTGCACGAGCCCATCATGAGCCTCAGTCACGATGCCTGTTGGTCATCACGTAATTAATGCTGGTCGTGGATGTTGGAGACGAGGAACTGAGGGCAGCAATGATTGAGTGTATCACTCTGTGCAGCACACCCACGACTCCATCCTCCGATTGCTCTTGAAGGCGTCCCACTGCAGAAAAGTAGCCTCTGTGATTGGTGGAGAAAATAGAGCTGAAAGGAATTTGGAGTAGTCTCTGAAATGATCTGATGACAGATAACAAATGATATCATGTGTTTATATAAACAAAGCAGCTGATTCTAAGCAGACGAGCTCATAAACTGTTCAGTTGAAGGCATCGTCTGATCAGGCAGACGTGTCCTTCAACACGTTCGCCTGTTTGTAGTAAAACATTTAGTAGCTGCAAGATGTGTTGAGCATTATGTTCATCTTTGTACGTTAATAATACTAATAATATGTTATTGTCTAATAAGCTTGTTGCTTTTTCTAATGCAATCATGTTTCTTTCACATCAGAACTTGTTTTCATGTCAGCCGTCAAAGGCTCATGAAGTGGTCAGGTGGTGTGAAGTAGAGGTGGGAATCACCATACATCCCACGATACGATATTATTGCAATTTTTAAAAATATTTTGCGATATTCAGATTCTGTACATAAAGGTAAACTTTATCAATATTCATTTTCTCTAATATCAAAGTCTCACACTCAGTCTTTCTCTCATTTCAGTTTGATTGTTGACAAACTGAACGGTTTGTATTACAGTCTAGTCCAACTTAACTGAATCAACCATCTGGTACAATTATAGCTATTCTGAACTATGCAGTTTATGAAAACTATGCAGCCCCTTCAGCAACTGAAGAATTTGAAAGTAAATTAAAACAAAATATAATTTTACATTAAATAAAAAAGTTTTAAACTTAATTAAAATAAAACATGTCTTAAATTAAAATAAGTAAACTGTCATGTTTATTAAACACATTTGGACAGTGAAGGAATGTCAGGATTCTTGCTCAGAAAAAGGATCAACACGCTCTGAAGTCAGAGCACAAAAACCTTTTTGTAACAAAATATCGATTTCTGCTGTCCCTGTATCGATACATTATTAGAAACAAAATATCACCATGCTACACAGTATCCATTTTTCCCCACCTCTAGTGTGAATCCACCAACTGGAGAACAGCACCACAGGCCGCATTAAAATTCTCTGACGAGATCTATGACCTCGAGATCGGAGGTCAAGTTTTCTGAAAATCTTACAAACGCAATAACCTGAAAACGAGGCGTCGTGGGATTTTTGAGAGCGCAGAGGTGTGTGCAGCAGGCTGAGGGCGTCCACGGACTGGCTTCAGTACTTTTAATAAACCATGAAAGAAGGAACTTCCTGTTCCACATTAATGTGTCCAAGGTTTAATGGACAGACTTTATTCGCTGTGTTTTACTGAATCTGATTAAAAGATGTTACAAAAGAAAAAAGCCCAGATCAGCATCATGTGATGCACACATGCTTCCCCTCGTCTCACTGTGCCCACAGGCTAAACTTAGAGGTCAGACCTGAGCTGACCTTTGGTTGAAGCTGCAAATATCAGGTTCAGTTTGTGAGAATCAACTTTTATTATAATTTACAAGCGTTTAATGGAAACTCTACGTCTGCCTCAGTTCTCCTGCACATAAAAGAGAAAGTGTAACCACGTCTTTATAAAGAGACGCCTCTGTAATTCATAAAGATAACGATGTGAGGAACAAACGTCCTCTTGATTGCAGATGACATCAGTGCTCTGCCCACATGGCTCTCTGAGCTGCATCTGTACCCCGTTCTGCTTTGTGAGGACTCAGGTTGCACTTCATGAAGTTTACAGTGAAGTTTGTTCTCCTCACAGAGTGTTTTGTGGGGACACATCTGAATGGGTACTGTTGCCATTTGTGTGTTTATGTAACTACTGCGGGATCCACTGATGGACGTGTGCACAGTAACAGCATCTGCTGTCATTTGGTGACATTATTTTTTAAATGATCCAATCAAATAGAGCATGTTGGATGTTGTTGATTGAAGCGCGGGGTTTTGGGGTGAATGTGATTGGATACATTTGGCGTTTTGTATTTTTGCTGCATAAATTCAGTCTTTCTGTAGCTTTTTGCCTGAGAAACAAGCGTCGGTCAGGAGCCCTGCAACAAACAGCTTTGTCTTTTTATTTAGGACTGTTTGAACTGTTTGTGCTGGATTGTGCACGCGGTGCACGTCCACTGTCACGGCTTTAGCTGGAATTTAAGAGACGCACGAAAGCGTTCACAGGGGAGAGTTCAGAGAGGCAGCTTGATGGCTTTTCACTCACTGACTGAGGACAGCAGGTAAAAGCACTTTGGCTTGGACTCTCAGGCTCATGCTGCTCACTGGATGGTTGTATTGTTTTGAGTCTGATTGGCCAATTAGCTCATAGAGAGCTTCATGTTCCTGTGAGACGGAGGAGAAACTGTCCTTTATTCTGAATTAGATATACAGTGGTGGAGAGTGTAGAAGATGCAGAGTGAGGGAGAGATGGCTTTATATCTGCACTGCGGTCTCAGTTTCTCTCTGCATTTCGCCCAGAGCTGTACGTGTAAACATAATGGTGTAAGATTGCATTTCCCCAGATGGAGCAGAGCAGACGGACAGCAGATACCTTTCTGATGTGCAAGTGACCCTCTTATATAAATGGAGGGCAGCAGAATTGCCTGGAATAGGAAGACAACTGCCTGATTGCCACGAGCTTTGTTGTTCTCAGGTTGTGATAAAGCACAGAGCTGCCCGCGTCTCCACAGTGCCCCCTGCTGGCAGCCACGCTCATCAGCACACTCAAACGTGACGACACAAAACTGAAGAGCGCATCTCTCCATATCATCCTGGACACACTTATGTCCATCCTGCACCCCACGTATGATTCCACCGACAGCAGCAGCCTCCTCATCCTCCGCCGGGGCGACGTGATTTCCATACAAATTACTGTTGTCATGGTAACTGGTTGAAAGAGGTCATTACCTAGGTGATATTGGTGACAAATGATGAAAGGCTGGCACTGGACCAAGTGCTCTTCAACAAAGGACAAGTAGCTTTGACAGAGGTGTGTGTGTGTGTGCGTGTGTGTGTGTGTGTGACACATGCAGAGTGTCAATCAGCTAGCCAGGAGCATGCACAGACACATGTGAGTAATCTGCTCTAGACGTCCATCACAGCGAGTTCAGGCGAGTGCGTTTCCTCACAGCACCTCTAAAAGCAGCAGCAGTGATGGTGATGATGATGATGTATGTCAGTCTTATCTTCTGTCCTCTAATGTGTTGGAGGATGAAAACGTGTTGTTGATGTGGTGATGTTGCAGTGCGCTCACACACTGGCGTGGCTGCGTTGTCAGTAATCGACTAAAGAAGACTTTGGTTGCCGTGGCAGGAAGACGATGCAGAGGTGATGCACATTTAAAACACGCTTCACTGAAATATGCAGGAGCGATGTTGTGACTAAGAGCGTCGGCTTGTTTTTCTTCGTTCCATTAGTCTGCTGGTGTGTCACCAGCTGGCAGCAGAGCAGCTGATGGACTTTATTAGTTTAGTTAAAGATTTGTGTTCCTGTTGTGCGCTTCATGGTTACAGCACAGCTTCAGATCCAGGTGAGAGCAAAGTGTGAGTCTGTGTTCAGCAGCAGCTGTGTCCAGTTTGAATATTGTTATGAACACAGATCAGTTTAAGCCTTTTATTGGTCTGTAAATTCTGGTTTTACTTTTATTGAACTTTTGGGTGAAAGAGGACAGAGAGGGAGAGACAATTAAACATGCTAGAGTGGACATGTAGACATTAGGGCTGCCACGATTAGTCGACTAGTCACGATTACGTCGACTATCAAAATCGTCGACGACTGATTTAATAGTCGACGCGTCGTTTGAAGCTTTGTAAGATCCCAAAAGACGCAGGAATAAGTAGTAGGATTTAAGAGTGTAATAACGGACTGAAACAGAAGATGGCAGCACTGCATGTACAAGAATGCCAGCTGCCGTTAAACACCGAAGAAGAAGAAGCTGTGTCCCAGAATTCATAGTGCAGCCCAGCTCAGTTTCCAACAATGGCGGCAGCTGGTTAGTTTTAATATTACTCTTATTATTCTTTCTGGGTCACAAAATAAACGTTTAACATATTTTCAGGCGAGAATGTAGCTGTGTAAACCTCAAATATCTGCTCAGTTTATCAAGACACCACATATTTTCAAAAGCGCTCCGACGTTTTCGGAGACGTCTGTTAGCCACTAGCTCGATAGCTAGCCGGGGGCTAGGCTCACTAGAGCCGTGAGAGCACCGGACTCCCGGCTAATCGTTTTCAAACCCACCGCCGTCTTTCACTACTCAGGTTAAACATGATATATAAGTCACTTAGATAACTTAAAATGTTATTGTTTGGCTTTTATTTAGTATTTTATTTGTTCCTGAGTAAATCGGTTTGGCTGAGATTAAAGAGATGATCCAGAATTTACTCTGGTGTCCTGTTATATTTTAGATAGCAAGGAGTTTATTAAACTTCACCGAAACAATCTGCAAATTTCATTAAAATTTAATAAACTATCATCTTGTCTTTATTTTTAGTTAGCACATACCTTAAACACTTAAAGCTGTAAGCTAATGATAGTTATATAAGAGCAGATGCTGCTGGTGCAATAAGCTGTACGTTTTACGTCCAATGGATGATCAGTGACTAGTCGACTATCAAAATAATCGTTTGTGACAGCCCATCAGACATGTAGCAGCAGTTATAAATGCCTCTGTTGCCCATATTCACTGATGATTTTCTCCCAGTGTCTGGGTGGGTTCTCTCCGGGTTACTGCGACTTCCTGCCACAGTCTAAACACATGCAGGTGGTGTGTGTCTGTGTTAGTCCTGTGTTAGTCGGGCAACCTGTCCAGGGTGTGTCCTCCTCTCGGTCGGTACATGCATTTAATGGAAGCTTTGTGTGTTTTCCATTCGCACACTGTGGACGTTCTGAAGCACACGTTTATGGATATGAATAGTAGCATTTGACAGGATTGCTGTCTCTCTAAACATGGCTGAACTATATTAATGTGACAGTCGATAAATCTGTTCCCACTCTCTGATCTGGAACATGTGAGTATGTGAGTCTGCACAATAACAGGAGAGTTTGTATGAATCTAAAGCAGCTCTCAGCAGCGTGCTTGTTGTTCAGCTGTATGGAGTGTCAGGGTGATCTTCATGGCTCCTCTGAGTATCGGATCCTTTGGTGACGTCTTTCTATGTGGAGAGACTGAAACAATGTTGTGCATGTTTATTCTTTCACCTCACAAATTGTCATTTCACTTATTTTGAAAAGTTCTGGTCGACACGACTGAGCCTTTGTCTCAGATTGTGTCCACCCTGGAAGGGCGTAAGTTGTTCTGAAGGTAACATCGTAGTGTGTACCCCTGAAATGAGGTTTACAAATGTGAATAGAGTTGACTAAAAGCAGCATACTGCATCAAGTGTAAGACACAGACACCATGACAGGGAGCTGAGCATCTCTAAAGCTGCTCCTGCTTCCCATTATTGTTCACACCTCCTTCATTTGTTGTTCAGTATTTGATTTCACTGACCAACATCTCATATCCTGATATAAGACATCTATCGTCCGATAACGATATAAATCACACAAATGTAACATTTTCTGTAACTTCTGTGAATCTCGGGCAGCTCGACTTGTGTGAAGTGTTTCCAGCTGTGCGTCATGTAGCTGGAGTCGAGTGTTTTAACCGATGCATGAAACATTTTTAGACATAAGTTGTGACGGCGCCGTTTCCTTTGTGAGTGTTTCTTACACGGCGTGCTGCGGGGAAAAGCCTGTTCTAACGTTTGAGTCTAAGGTTTATTTTTTAGCACCTGGCGTCTTTTTAACTTCTCATCCGTAAATAATCTGCTCTTTAACGTGATTCAGTTTATTTTGAAAAGTCTCAACAGGATCTTGAGCTTTATTGTGAAAGGTTTATGTGGAACATAAACAAGCGGACACGCGATGGTGTTATCATCGTTGTTGCTAACGACAACACATAAAAGCAGGCTCTTGTCCGTCCGTAGTGTGGTTATATTAAATATAAGAGAAAGAGAGAACTTTAGGAAACTAATAATAACTACAGTGACATCAAAACATGAAAAATATTGCCATAAACAGTTTATTTTGACACCACGAAACAAACGATAGCGTAAAATGAAACGATAGACATTTTTATATCGTCATCGATATATATGGTTATAGCGAACAGCCCTGTGCCCGCCCACATCGATCATTACTCTTCCACATCCACACTGAGGCCCCACATCGTCATGGTAATACTGAGTGCAGATCACTTTAGCAGTGGCGCGTAAAGATTAGGAAAAGAAATGATAACGGGAATCAGAACTGTGTTTGTGTTTGCATCTCTGGACAAACTGCAGAAGCATCGTGGTGACACAAACACAGATGAGAAGGATGTTAAATCACCTGAAATCATCATAAAAAGGCTCACGTTGGTCGTCTGTGGCCAGTTCAGCCACTGAATGAATCAATAACATCATTTATGATCTAAACATGAAGCCGTTTCACACCAAACTCTGGTACTTATATGGAAAGAATCAATAACTTTGACAGAATGAAAATGAAACCTGTCATTCATAATCACACAGCTGTCACACGAGTAGGTGTGGATGGAGGAAGCAGGAGATGTTCTAAATATTTGATGTGCTCTCTGCAATCAGGACCTGGACTCTGTGCGGGACTCCTGAGTATCTGGCTCCTGAAGTCATCCAAAGCAAAGGTCACGGCCGGGCCGTGGACTGGTGGGCTCTGGGCATCCTCATCTTTGAAATGCTGGCTGGGTAAGTGGTGCAGTCTAAACATCTCTACACCTGCTGCGAACACTAGAGGGCGCTCTCCTCCACTAGACCGACTGGGGTAAATCTGCACTCATTCATTTTGTAAAAGGCAGTCAGAGTCGAACCTGTTTGACCTTTGACCTCCTAGGACCTGCATCCACATATGTGGGCATCACATTTTGGGTTATTTAGACCAAAATACTCAATTTTGCTCCACATGGGCCTGATGTCCACTGACGAGGACGTTATGCTGCTACTGTTCTCTCAACATTTTAAACACATATCCTCATGTGGCTCTGATTCTTCTTAGGAACAAAAATTAGGTAGAAAAAAATCTGGTAATTCTTTGTTTTTACATTCATCGGGACAATCAATCAGCCCAAATATCAAAGAGATTAAACTGCTGCTGTGGAAGAGTTCGGGTGTTAGGAGGTTAAAGTCAGGCCCACGGCCACGGCTGTTATGTGGAGGGAGACGTGCTGAAATCTGCAGTCTGACAGCTCAGAGAAATATCTCCCTCACATCCCTGAAATAAGCTTTTGGGTGGACATGAAGCAGTAAAAGTATAAAGTAGTATAAAGCAGTACGAACCTCTGCACAGAGAGAGCAGAAGTCCATGCAGCAGAAGAATTATTCAGTTTTACTTTAACTTATTAGTTTGTTTATACAGGTCAAAATCTCATTTCCAGGACAGACCTGCATCACTGCTGCTGTCTTATTCTGGGAGATCTCATCATTATTAGACGCTGTAGAGCTGAGACACATGAATCTGTGAATGGGAACAGCACTGATCCTCATAGAGAGCACCTCTGTTTATCCTCATGTGCAGGATTTCCATTCGTCGGTGGCATTCGGAGCAGTGCTGAAGGCTGTGATTGGCTGGTTTCAGAGACGTTCATTAATCCTGCACAGTGCATGTTGTGTTGTGTACAGCACTGTGCAAAGAATGGAAGCACTACAACATGCCAGAGACCCTTTGAAAGTAATGGCAGGAGTACTTAGTTACCATAAAACGAGTAAAGACAGAAAAACAGGTTTTCAAGTAGCTCGTTTAGCATTGGTGAGAACTTTCCACAGTGTTTCTGTGGATTTAGGCTTCCTGAGTGTCGTCTGTTCATCCCACACTGGATCACTTTCTGTGCTGCAACTAAGCAAACTGGAGGAAAGAGGATGTTAACTGAAATCTCCCTCAGTGAGGGGGGGAGGGGGGGCTTAACACAAATGTGTAGAAGCTGAGGGTGGAAACAGAGTTAAACTGTGGACTCTGAGTCTCTCAGTGCAAATCTTCAGAGCATCTGTGTGGAAAGAAACACAGAGCCGTGACTCGGACACGTTCCAGTCTGAAAGGAAAAAGCTTTTACAGAGCTTCATATCGACCCTTGATGCTGACACCTGTCCAGACTCTACATGACGTCTGTGGATAAATCACGCTGAGCCCTGTGGAGCGCCCTCCTCCACCTTTCTGTGAGCCTCCTCTTCCATCGAGGTTCTGTCTGCTTTGCTGGGAAAAGCTCCACGGCTTTGGATTTGTGGAAGGAATGTGACCTTTTTCCAAGTATGAATGTGAGCAGGCTTTGAAGTGTGAGTGGGGAAAGCTGCAGGCTGCGCTGCTCCCAGCAGAGGGACACTTCCACAGTGGGACAAAGACTCACTGTGAAGCTGTTTGTCACACGTCTGGACAAAGAATGCAGCAGCTGGTTGTGAGAACTCAGCGATCGTCGTCCTTTGGGGCAAAGCATTAAGGATTCAGGGAAAGTCTGCTTCATGATTTCACTCCTGTCCTTAATGGAAACCAGGACCTTTTGTATCTGCAGTTGCAGTCATGTGGCCGTGGATATGAAACCTTATTTCTTCTACAACTTTTCTGCAGTACCTGTACAAACATGTCGTTGGTCTATTTCCTGATTTCACCTCAGCTCAGCATCAGGCTGCTGGTTACACGGAGCTGCTGCTCTGGACTCCAACTGCAGGACATAAATGAAGAGAAGCGAGTTCCTCCACACTGGAACTGGAACAAACCTACGATGCATGATCGTTTAGATTCTTCAGGCTTTCTGGTGATTGAATGAACACCTCAGAGGCTGTTTCATGAAGCTGACATAAAATCTCATTTTACAAGGACAGGATGTTATCTCAGAAAAGCCCAGGATCTCCCCTCATTGTTAGCTTTGTTGATGCTTTCTGGAGAATCCTTCTGTGTTGTAGCGTTCCCGTGCACTCAGCAGAGGCTCTTTGGCATTTTCTTTTAAGCCTTCCCCATCCCTAGAAGTCAGCGCTAATATTCAATTTTAAAGTAATGTGTACATTAACCATGAAGAGGCTGCCAGGAAAGCTTTCAGCCCACGTCCAGCACCCTGAGGCTGCAGGCTAAGAGGAAGGAAGGAGGCCGGGGAGCGTCAGCAGCACGGTCCAGGATGAGACGACGAACATCTGCGAGTACATCAGGAAGATGGCCAAACATGACGGCGTGCTCATTGAATACCTCAGGCAGCAGAGACCCGAGGAAGAGGAGGAAGAGGAGGAACCATCATGGAAGCACAGGCCCCTGCACGTATGTACCACCGGCAGATAGAGGAGGAGGCTGATATCCAGAAATCCTACCAGTGGCTGGACAAAGCTGGACTGAAAGACAGCACAGAGGCACTAATCATGGCAGCACAAGAACAAGCTCTGAGCACTCATAGAGGCTGGGGTCTATCACAGCAGGCAGACCCCAGGCTGAGTAAAGATGCTCCTGAGACAGTCCAGCATGGTGCTGCGTATCATCACTGATTTCTAGAATCGATTTGATCCACGATTCAATTTGAATCAGACAGCCAGAAATATTGTAATTCTGATCTCAGCACACATCCATATTTTTATATATAAAGACGAAGCTGACGCTGTGAGACGTCATCACAGGTGTGAGCATCACAGCAGATTGTTGTCAAAGTAACTGAGGATAACACAGAAAAACATGAAGCAGATGTTTCTGGCCTGACTTTTTAAAGCAGACAACCTTAAAATATTCTGCAGTAGAACAAGAACAAACCATGAATCAACCTGTGAACGTGACCTGATGCTGCTGAAGTGAAGCAGAGTTACAGAGGTTTGATTACAGACAGCGTTTTGCAATTTTGCATCATTTTTAAAAGTTTTAATTTGATTAGTGTTGAGCAGCAGAAATGAGGCTCTGCTGTCGGCCGACGGCGCTGCTGCTTAGACTGGTGCGAAACAAGCAAGTGAATAATGCAGAAAACAGATTTTTAGATGGGAAACGAATGCTGAGAGAGAGAGCTGTGCATGAAGTGTGATTTTATCTGGTGGAAGCAAAACAGTAAAAGTCAGAGTGAGTTCATGCCGATGTTTATGTGAAGCTCAGTTTGGATCTTCTTTTGCTGCTGGTTCGGTCAATATTGTTTGGAGAGACATCAAACTAACAGCTTCAGAATCAGCGCATAAAGGGCGTGAACACAAAGCTCAGACCCGCCAAAACATCAGGATCAGCGAGCTGTCGGCTTTCAGCCCGACCGTGTCCGTGCCGTCGGTGAGAAAGTCACATCTCACTGATTCTGATCCGTCGGCGGGTCGAGCTTTGTGTTCACGTCTCTGTGCAGAATCCGTGTTCCTGCTCTCAGTTACTGTTTTACTGTTTGGTGGTTGTAGAAATGTTGTGAGGTTTAACCTGAGATTCTGGCGTTTCAGCCAAAATAAATTTATATTTAAAAATCAATTCAGGATTTTGATGAATCGATATCACGTTATCCAAGCCAGAATCCATTTTAATCGATACATTGGTGATGAATACCCAGCCCTAATCCAGCACATAACAGCAGGGTGCAAGATGCCAGCAGGCAGGGCGTGCATGGAGCATCATCTCCACAGTGTACAGAAACATCTGTGCCGAATGCAGCCTGGAAGTCCCGAGGTCAAAATGAGAGACGCCCCCGAGGGTGGTGGAGAACGACCGAGCTCCTGTGGGACCGTGTGCAGAGACTCCCAAACTGGGCGAGCGGCTCCAGCAGATCCTGGGAACAACATCGGAGATCTCTGTCCAGCAGAGCGCAGTCCTGGGAACAGCTGAGACACTGTGCAGGAAGCTCACGCTCCCGGGGCGAGCCGGGAGTTTTATTTTTTATTCAAAAGCCAAATTATGTCAAAATGCCAATGAAGAACAAAAAGGATATTTAATGAGAAAACTGTCATCTACTAATCTACAGAAAATCATATACATGTGTAGTGTGTGTATGTTGTTAATATTGGCCTCAAACAACAACACATGTGTAACCGTGCAGGTCCTCAGTCACCCAGGTCATGCAGTCAGAGCTCGGAAAGAAAGCGGCTTGAAGACGTCTTTAAAGTGAAGAAGCTCGTCGGTGAAGCAGAGTCGTGTGAAGCTTGATTTTCACACAGACTGAACCCTGATGTTGGACACTCAGGACTGTTGGAGGTGATGACTCGCATTCTCAGCCTGACCTAAATTCCTCAGCTGTGACAGCATCAGTCTCAGAGAAAACGCTGGAGTCTGCAGTGCAGCTCCCACAGCTCCCACAGTTCCCACAGCTCCCACAGCTCCCACAGGCCCCACAGCTCCCACAGGCCCCACATCCAACAGCTTTATGGCTGCAGCTCCTCACTGGGAACACGAGCAGGGTGTGACAAACTGTGTTATTGTGCCTTCCTGCTCGGCGTGTTTAGAGGCAGCTGCCATTATGTAATGTGTGGGTAACGACTTGTTCAGGCCAAAAGAAGAATGGAGAGCTGGGAAAGCATTCAGTGGATGGTAGAGCACACACACAGACACACAAACTCATCAGCTGTGGACAAAGACTGCACTGTTTTATAGACCTTCTCTCCACAGTGGTGACCCCTCACAGGTTCATTCATAGGTTTAAGTGATTCAGGTGAGCGCGAGCCTTTTAGCTCCTGCCTGTTACTTGTTCCTGGCATCATGACCCTGAATTGTGTTTGTGATTGTGTGTCTGTGTGTGTGTAGCTTGAGACGAGCAGGCTGGGCTGACGCTTCTTTGTTTCCACAGGTATCCCCCTTTCTTTGATGACAATCCGTTTGGAATCTATCAGAAGATCCTGGCTGCAAAACTGGAATTCCCACGTCACCTGGATTTCTATGTCAAGTAAGACGTGGCATCATGCAGGGAACAGACACACAACCCAGGAGTCTGTCAGTGGTTTTTATCGTTAGCCACAGGAGGGTCGTAATATTTAGGTAGAACAGGCCATCGAGCTGGAAGCTGTTTCCTTCTCGTCAGGATGTTGAGGTGTCCTGTGATGCTTCAGAGTGAAAGCAGAAAGAAACATGTCTGAATGTGTTTACAGTAGAAAACATCTGTACAGGGAGACTTTGTGGAAACAATTGTAATTTATGAAACACAATGTGAAACACTAGAAACTGCAGTAGGCTGTGATTCGAATTTTATTTGTCACATACAGTCATACACAGTACGATATGCAGTGTTGGGGAGTACCGGAATACATGTACCGCCGTTACGTATTTAAAATACAAAGTATGAGTAACTGTATTCCGTTACAGTTACCGTTTAAAAAGGTGGTATTTAGAATACAGTTACTTTGTTGAAATAAATGGATTACACGGCGGTACTTCCCTGTTTCATATTGTGGCGGGTCAGGACTGTTTGGGTTTTGTTTGACAGCTACGTTCTGTTGTTCCAGGCAGCGTTACGGTTGCCATGGTTACAGGGTGACGCTCTCTCTCTGCGTGTTTCCTGGGTGAGAGAGCGCCTGTTGTTGTTGTTGTGCTAAGCTAATAGGCAGAATGCTACAGGTATAGCTCTAAAGAATGTAGCATCATGGGCAGTGTAGTCCGTGCTGCAGGGAGAATGGACTGCCATACCCGTTATGTGTCTGTGAGCGAGGGAGGGAGAAAAAGGAAAAGTACGAGCTGTCATCGAGCAGAAACGGGAGCTGGAAGCATGTAAATATAATAATAACCACTGCAGCCAAGAAGAGAGCCTGACGAGCCCAGCTGTAAGTAAGCTATTAAGACTCGACTGTACACCGTGTTCGTGTTTTCCTCTGAAACAATAAGTTCTGTTGGAGCAGCCTTTCAACGCCTCTCTCTGTCTCTGCTAGCAAAGTTGACCCAGACAACAAAGTAAAGCTAGTTTTCAGCTACGAGCCGACACAGAACCCACCGTATTAGCCAGAGGTCCCTTTACTACGGTTCGGAGCCGCGGACCTTCAGTAACAGTAATAAATCACAGCAATAGTACATTCATGTAGTTGTAAACAGCATGATAATATATTAAGTAATCAAAGTATTCAGAATACGTTACTCTCATTGAGTAACGTAACGGAATACGTTACAGAATACATTTTGGGGCAAGTAATCTGTAATCTGTAGTGGAATACATTTTAAAAGTAACCTTCCCAACACTGACGATATGCAGTGAAATGCTTAGACAACTGCTCGTGACCTAAAGACAAAAGAAAAGGCTATGAATAAGATAGGAAATAAATATGAAAATTAAAAAGGGTAAATTTAACTAGGAAGGAATCAAATAAAATATAAAAATTAAAGTTTAAAATAAAATAACTGTACAACAAAATACACAATACACAGTATAGAAATATATAAGAATGTATGAAGAAATATAAATATATATACACAAGAACAGCAGCTGTACAAGTATTAACTGGAAATGAAGACTATAATGTCCAGTGTTGTGCAATCCACATTTGTTAGTGTCTTGTGCAAATATGCTTAAAGTGATGAAGTGAAAACAAAGTCCAGAATGTTCAGTGTAAGAACGAGTGCTGACAGTAAACCCGTCACACGCTGTGACTCCTGGAGCAGGAGCACTCGTTTCATTAAGTCTTAGAAATGTCTTTAAACGTTATTATAGAAACACGTTGACTCGTTGTGTTACCTTAGAATGGGATTGTGCTCATTGTTGTGTTACTCTGTTGACTGCATGTTGTTCTTTGTGCTTTCTCACGAGCCTCACTCACATTCATGGAAGCACTTTCTTTCTAAGTGTTTTCTGTGTAACATTCATGCACCGTCGTGCTCCAATGAACGCAACCCTGGGTCAGCATCCTTCCCTTTGGCGTGCAGACTGGAGCTGCCAGAGGTCGACCCACACCCCCTCTGATTAGAAGGCGACCTCCTCCACCTCCTGACCCACACCCACCCCAATATGTACTTCAGTACTTATTGGACATGCAGATGTATGCATGATGGTGGTACAGCTGCTCAAAGAAGGCCTGCAGGTGGACCTGTGTGCAGGATGTGGCCACTCAGAAAAGTCTCGTATCTGAGGCTGACTGACACACTAACATCACCACAGTCACTCACATGACTCAGTGTGAAACTTCAAACGGCTGTGGGCTGTTTCCTGATCTGCAGGGTCCCTGTGGTTAAAGAGGCACTTTGGGTGGATCTGCAGTCACTAATGACACACCTGGCCTTAGACTGGTTCCCCACCCATCACAACAGCCTGAGGAGCAGGCGTGATTACAGGCACTCTGGGTGGGAGTGTGTGTGTCACTAAGTTCTAATACAGTGACTGTGGAGAGGTCAGCCACAGCTTCCACGGATAAACAAAGTCACAACCTCCCACTCTTAAGCCATCTATCTACCAGAGGAAGGATTTTTAATATTCCCACAATTATGAATATGTTTCTTACACCACAGAGTCCCATCCATCAAACTGAGGCAGAGGGACACCTGCCGTCTCTCCAGCAGCTGCTGCTGTTGAACGTAGACAAGCAGACAGAAACGTCCCAGCAGGAAAGGAGGATTAAAATGAGCTGCTGCCTTAGGACTTGTTAGGAACTCATTGAAGGATTCTCCTCTGCCTCAGTGTCTTCGCTCACAGTTCCTATTAGAGTTTGACTCGTTCTGACTACATGAATTATTGGATACAGTGGAACCCGACTTACGAATACCCCGTTAAACGGAAAATTCAAGTTACAAAGGCACCGAACGGCAATATTTCTCCCCGTGCTACGAAATCCGCTGGCTCTGATTGGCTGAGCCCAGAATGCCTACAATGCCTTCCGAATCATGTGACAACCTGTTGGCCTTCGTACTTGCGCTTCGCTGCAGTGTTGCCAACTTAGCGACTTTGTCGCTATATTTAGCGAGTTTTCAGACCCCCTTAGCGACTCTTTTTCTAAAAAGCGACAAATCTGGCGACTTTTTCTGGTGTTCTTGGAGACTTATTTATGACGACTTTTTGACGTGAAAGCGCGTATCGCTCTTACTCTCAACAAGCAGCGGTGCTGCCGTGGGCACCTCACCCGTTCCAAAGCGCTCACGGGCGGAGGATAGTCCTCCCCCAGCTGCTATCAGGGCAGGAGACGTTCACACCTGTGCATCCAAACTGCAAATGAATCGTGCATGAGCGAAGCCGCTGCTCCGCACTGACTGTAACGCAGTCAGTTCTTCTTTTACTGTTATGCTGTTTTGTGGATCAGGTTTAAAACTACTTATAAACACACACACACAAAGTAACTCCACCAGAGTGCCTATTTCAGGTCACTTTTGCCGGTCCAAGCCCGGGTAAAGGAGCAGGGTTGGAATTGTGACATTAAAAAACAATAATTGCTAAAATAAATTTAATTCGTAGTTCTAAATAAATTCTAACTGCATTTAGGACGTTTTTTACTCACTTTATGTCTCCTCCACGATGTTATTTCTCTCTCCAACAATGTAGGTTACAATTACATTAGCATGACCAATTATGCAAATTAGGCGATGATGTCATTTGGCGACTTCTAGCGACTTTTAGGACAACCAATAGCGATTTTCCTTCCTGAGGAGTTAGCAACACTGCTTCGCTGTTAGCTATTAGCCTATCGTTCACTCAAAAGGTCGATGGGTGCTTCGACTTACCAAAGACCGTCGGGAACGAATTAATTTGGTAAGTCGGGGTTCCGACGTCCTCTTAGAGCGACTTTGTCTGTGTGAATGCTCACATGGAAACACAGAAACAGTCTGTCTAAAGTGCCCTTAATTGTTTTCCTTTTGGAAGTCCATGAAATGCCATAAGTATTAAAATAATGCCAATACATTAAAATATTTCTTAAGTGTCATTCCCACAGTTCAGACACAGTGTGACTCAGTCAGAAATGAGAAGTAGTCGACTTGTCAGCATCCAGCTGTCGTAATTATCAGCCTGCCAGCAGATGGTTGGATCTGAGATCTGTTAGCTTTCTGTTCATCGGCAGGTATCGCGCCTTAAATGGACTGATTCTTATAGAGCGCTCAAAGCGCTCTGTACAACACTCACACCACCTCTATACTGAGTGCTTTCTAACTACACTCACACACATTCACACTCCGATGGACGCATCGCAGAGCAACTTGGGGTTAGTATGTTGCCCAAGGATACTTGGCATGCAGACTGGAGGAGCCAAGGATTGAACCTCCAACCTCCTGATCAGTAGGTGACCTGCTCCACCTCCTGAGCTACACCTGTGAGAGAAAACTGTGGATGTTCATATCACATGTTCTGATCTATAGTCAGATGAAGGTCTTGCTGAAACATGTTCTCAGTTGCTTCAGTTGGTCAAATGGACACACCTGACTTTGTCACCTGTAATAGGCCGTCAGTCACCTTTTAATGAGGAGATATTTGTCATTGTGACAGTGCTGGGAAAACATGAGTGGTTGTGTCCCACAGAGACTGTACAGCTATACTGTGAAGCTGTCACTGATTTTTCCTTTGTCTCCTCAGAGACCTCATAAAGAAGTTTCTGGTGATTGACCGAGCCAGACGGCTGGGCAACATGAAGGTGAGTTAGTTTGATTTCCTGCCTGCTGTAACCACGTGGTACCATACGTGGTACCATACGTGGTACCATACGCCTTCCTCTGAGTAGGCAGCTGGTCCGGCTGCAGCACCGTAATCCTGAATAAATAGACAGAAGGCTTTTTGGAGTTATGGTGGTTTGTCAGTGCATACGTCTGAATTATAATGTAAATATCCTCCAGTGAGAGCAGCAGCTTCACTCCTCTGAAGAACATAAAGCTGGAGACATTTATTTCAGACAGACGTATGGAGAACAGAGACAGAGGTTCAAAGATACAGAGGTTTGATTTGAGTGAGTGCCATCGAAGCGATCCATAGACCAGTAATCGTTCGATACAGTTCTGGAGAAAATCAGTCAAATACTTTTGTCTTATAACATACGAGTGTTAATAGAGGGCGGCTCTTTTCATGCTCACAGATTTTAAAACAGATGGATACAATTCACAGATTTTATAAGTCATTGTGCTTAATGAGCGCAGCTCGTTTCAGAGAAATGTTCAGTTTGTTACAGGCAGTTACCCAGGATTGTATTACTGTGCACATCTGAACTGCTGCATCGATGACTTGTCTGAAATTGGTCTCTCTCCGTTGGGTGACCAGACTTCCCGCTCTCTCTCTCTTGGATGTTTTTGTTCGTTTGTTTGGGATTTTTTCAGCTCACAACAACGTCCAGGAAGTTCTGGAGTAATCTGCTCCAGTTTTAGCAGTGTGTTCGTTTATTGATCCTCACAGCTGTTTCATTATTGATGGTTCTGAGACTGGCATGTTTTAATAAATATCACCGTGTGGCAGAAGTGTGTCTGTCTATGACAACAGGAGGTCATGTGACGGATTCATTAGACCTGTTCAACTGCTTGTTAACAGAAATGTGTAATCAGTCAATCAGCTGCAGCCCATGTAGGGGTTGTTTAGATGACCTGCTGAAGCTGAAAGAAACATTTAAGAAGCGAAGTGATTTTCGTGACTTTGGATGCAGGTTTGTCAGAGTCAGATGTGCTGCTCACGCCGAGTGTTTCAGAAACAACATTTTCTGGGCTTACACCCAGGAAAGTGGTTGGTGCTGCTTTCAAGCTGCATCTAGTAGTTCAAACAAGTGGATTTTCCTCCTCTGACTTCATGTAGTTGGTTTGATTCTTGGACGTTGCGTGCAAGAGATGTAAACCCTCATGATCAACAGCGTGCTGGTTGTGAGGACGATGTAAAAGCTTGGATACCAGCTCGAGTTCCTCAAACCTGCTCGTCTACTGTCCTGAACTGTTAGCCTGTAAATTAGTGACCTTTGGGTTTCTCGTTAACTTCTAAAAGCTTAGGAACTCATCAGTTCAAGTGAACTTAGCTAACATTATTTAGCAGTGATAGGAGTTCATTTACTCGAGTGAAAGCTTTAAACATTAGCTGATACATAACTAGCTAACTTAAGCTTTCTGGTTAACCCTCTGGGGTCGACCAGAGTCTCCATTTCAACTTGGGTCGAACGAGCAGACTTCAAACTATGTACCAGTTTTTAAATTGTGTTGATAGGCAACGTAAAACCGATGTTTTTTTCTGAATAAAACAGCGGCGTTTCCTCCGGGAAGACACGGTAAAAACTGTGTTTTCTAAGGAGAGCGCCAGCAAACACGCTTCGATTGTGAGTGAAAAAAGAAAAAGCACTCCTTCCCTATTGGTGGAAAAATGTACCGTGTGAACCAATCAAAAAATGATATGGTAACATGTTGTTTGGTTGTTTGGGAAGAGGCGGAAGTTTTAGGAGTGAGCGAAAGAGAGAGAGTTTTGATACGTGAGAGATTTGTGACGTTTGCCGTGTTTGTCTGTAGTTAGTGTGTTGTCTTGTGTAGTTAGTGTGTTGTCTTGTGTAGTTAGTGTGTTGTCTTGTGTAGTTAGTGTGTTGTCTTGTGTCGTTAGTGTGTTGTCTTGTGTAGTTAGTGTGTTGTCTTGTGTCGTTAGTGTGTTGTCTTGTGTCGTTAGTGTGTAGTCTTGTGTCGTTAGTGTGTAGTCTTGTGTCGTTAGTGTGTTGTCTTGTGTCGTTAGTGTGTTGTCTTGTGTCGTTAGTGTGTAGTCTTGTGTCGTTAGTGTGTTGTCTTGTGTAGTTAGTGTGTAGTCTTGTGTCGTTAGTGTGTTGTCTTGTGTCGTTAGTGTGTTGTCTTGTGTCGTTAGTGTGTAGTCTTGTGTCGTTAGTGTGTAGTCTTGTGTCGTTAGTGTGTTGTCTTGTGTCGTTAGTGTGTTGTCTTGTGTCGTTAGTGTGTAGTCTTGTGTCGTTAGTGTGTTGTCTTGTGTAGTTAGTGTGTAGTCTTGTGTCGTTAGTGTGTAGTCTTGTGTCGTTAGTGTGTAGTCTTGTGTAGTTAGTGTGTTGTCTTGTGTAGTTAGTGTGTTGTCTTGTGTAGTTAGTGTGTTGTCTTGTGTAGTTAGTGTGTTGTCTTGTGTCGTTAGTGTGTTGTCTTGTGTAGTTAGTGTGTTGTCTTGTGTCGTTAGTGTGTTGTCTTGTGTAGTTAGTGTGTTGTCTTGTGTAGTTAGTGTGTTGTCTTGTGTAGTTAGTGTGTTGTCTTGTGTCGTTAGTGTGTAGTCTTGTGTCGTTAGTGTGTTGTCTTGTGTCGTTAGTGTGTTGTCTTGTGTCGTTAGTGTGTTGTCTTGTGTCGTTAGTGTGTTGTCTTGTGTCGTTAGTGTGTTGTCTTGTGTAGTTAGTGTGTAGTCTTGTGTAGTTAGTGTGTTGTCTTGTGTAGTTAGTGTGTAGTCTTGTGTCGTTAGTGTGTAGTCTTGTGTCGTTAGTGTGTTGTCTTGTGTCGTTAGTGTGTTGTCTTGTGTCGTTAGTGTGTTGTCTTGTGTCGTTAGTGTGTTGTCTTGTGTCGTTAGTGTGTTGTCTTGTGTCGTTAGTGTGTAGTCTTGTGTCGTTAGTGTGTAGTCTTGTGTCGTTAGTGTGTAGTCTTGTGTCGTTAGTGTGTTGTCTTGTGTCGTTAGTGTGTTGTCTTGTGTCGTTAGTGTGTAGTCTTGTGTCGTTAGTGTGTTGTCTTGTGTCGTTAGTGTGTTGTCTTGTGTCGTTAGTGTGTTGTCTTGTGTCGTTAGTGTGTAGTCTTGTGTCGTTAGTGTGTTGTCTTGTGTAGTTAGTGTGTAGTCTTGTGTCGTTAGTGTGTTGTCTTGTGTCGTTAGTGTGTTGTCTTGTGTCGTTAGTGTGTAGTCTTGTGTCGTTAGTGTGTAGTCTTGTGTCGTTAGTGTGTTGTCTTGTGTCGTTAGTGTGTTGTCTTGTGTCGTTAGTGTGTAGTCTTGTGTCGTTAGTGTGTTGTCTTGTGTAGTTAGTGTGTAGTCTTGTGTCGTTAGTGTGTAGTCTTGTGTCGTTAGTGTGTTGTCTTGTGTAGTTAGTGTGTTGTCTTGTGTAGTTAGTGTGTTGTCTTGTGTCGTTAGTGTGTTGTCTTGTGTAGTTAGTGTGTTGTCTTGTGTAGTTAGTGTGTTGTCTTGTGTAGTTAGTGTGTTGTCTTGTGTCGTTAGTGTGTAGTCTTGTGTAGTTAGTGTGTTGTCTTGTGTCGTTAGTGTGTTGTCTTGTGTCGTTAGTGTGTTGTCTTGTGTAGTTAGTGTGTTGTCTTGTGTAGTTAGTGTGTTGTCTTGTGTCGTTAGTGTGTAGTCTTGTGTAGTTAGTGTGTTGTCTTGTGTCGTTAGTGTGTTGTCTTGTGTCGTTAGTGTGTAGTCTTGTGTCGTTAGTGTGTAGTCTTGTGTCGTTAGTGTGTAGTCTTGTGTCGTTAGTGTGTTGTCTTGTGTCGTTAGTGTGTTGTCTTGTGTCGTTAGTGTGTAGTCTTGTGTCGTTAGTGTGTTGTCTTGTGTCGTTAGTGTGTTGTCTTGTGTCGTTAGTGTGTTGTCTTGTGTCGTTAGTGTGTTGTCTTGTGTCGTTAGTGTGTTGTCTTGTGTCGTTAGTGTGTAGTCTTGTGTCGTTAGTGTGTAGTCTTGTGTCGTTAGTGTGTTGTCTTGTGTCGTTAGTGTGTTGTCTTGTGTAGTTAGTGTGTTGTCTTGTGTAGTTAGTGTGTTGTCTTGTGTCGTTAGTGTGTTGTCTTGTGTCGTTAGTGTGTTGTCTTGTGTCGTTAGTGTGTAGTCTTGTGTAGTTAGTGTGTTGTCTTGTGTAGTTAGTGTGTAGTCTTGTGTCGTTAGTGTGTTGTCTTGTGTCGTTAGTGTGTTGTCTTGTGTAGTTAGTGTGTTGTTGTTGTTTTGTGTGTCAGTTCTACTAGTGATGTCACAGTTGCTGCCTTAAAGCCACCAAAGGCAGACTGCAGTGTAAACGCTGACACAGCTGCTGTCAGACCTGCAGGTTTGTCCCTGTGCTGTTCTCCTCTGTCAGAGTGACACAAACTATTTTTTGGAGTTGCATAAATCATTTGTGTGTCTTCTTATTTGACGCAGAGCATCTGATTGTTCTGTAAATAGTTTTAAATGGTTAAAAGCGTCTGAGCCTCGGCTGCATTTTTAGGTAAATAGCACCAAATAACTTTGTTGTTTGCAAAACTTGTGCATATTTTTAAAAATGTACGATTTCTATTTGCATTTATGACAATGATTCGTTAAACATGTTTGTGGTTGTTACAGTCAAAAATATCACTTTCTACTCGTATTTTAAATTGTGTCTGAATGTAGATAAATTGTGCTGATACAGTTTGTCAAAATGAGAAAATAACAGATAAACAGTTTTAAAGGTGAAATATGAGAACAAATCAACCCTGGAGCCCAGAGGGTTAGAGGCTAAAAGTACTGTTTATATTTGTGTGTATTGCTGCAGCTTCTTTGAGTATTAACTTGGTGCCTTTGGGTGTAATAATGGTAATATGACTGATCCATGTGGTCACTTGTTTCTGTGCTACCAAAGTTCCCCGGCTTTCATTCAAACTGTGTTTATCGTCAGCACCGACACATTAAACTACTTAAACTTTATAAATGTCTTCAAGCTCACACTGAGGCCTGTGGGGCTCAATCAGCCACTGAGACAGTTCAACACATTTATGTGTTTGTACATGAATATTTCATACTGTAAGGCTGCCTGTTTATTTAAGGGAGAAACAAAATACACTGGACTTGTACATAATAATATCACAGATGATAAATAAATAGATTTGAAGTAGATGTTTGTGCGTTCTTCAAGTCTTATATGTTGAATTGAACTATGTGATGTGTTCAAAGCCTCCCAGTCAGTGCTGTTCTCCAGTCTGACTGTACATGATGTTATCAGCACAAACACTTTAAAGGTGACGTTTAGGACTTCAACAATAATACAGACGGCAACGTAGTTAAACATTTACAGTTAGTTTTATTGGGAATTAACTTAAACAACAAACAAACAACAAACAAACATCTGTCTCCTATTTTCTGTCACACAGGAAAGAAGCATCAGTGTCTGATGAGAAGACTTATTTATTTCTTTTTGGGTTTTTTTCAACAGGAGACGAATATCTAACACGTTGATTTGTTCACATCTTAGTTTTTAAGTGAAATGTGCATTTTGAGTTTATACTCTGTATATAAGACCGTTTCCTTTTGCAGTGTTTTTGTGTGGTGTGTTTTTAACAAAAGGGGAACAAAGGTGTTTAAGCTCACCTGGGATGATTCGTTTTAATTTTCACATGGTCTTACTGAGGTGATGTGAACTGAAACATGCATTATTATTTTTCTGGCTTGGGGGGGGGGGGCTGTGCAGATCTCCATTCAAACTGAAGTGTGTCAGTGAACATCAGTCACACTGTGAGCTGCTCTCAATAAAGCAGACGGCTCTGTGAGCTCTGTGATTAACGCCACATAATTCCAAACATGATGATATTGATTGTGGCTGCCAGTATTCCTCATCGCTCATTAACACAGATTGTTGGGAGGTTGAACAGTGCACTAGAATAATGACACACTGACAGTTTGTTTCAAAGACACTGATGAACTACTTTAGTCCAAAAGATTATATGTTTGTCAAGTAAACATTAAAGTCCCCAATAATCTTGGTCAATGATTAAAGTTTATTAAACTTTTTTCTTATATTTTTGCTACTGATTTGACAATTTTGTTCTTGAACAATGTTTTCAAATTAAAAGCCTCACAATGTGTTTTTACATCCATCTTAAGTTGACAAATTGAGCTGTGTGATATTAAAACCACTCTTAAGCTCAGGGACGAATCACATGCTGATTATCTGCTGTTTGTTGAGTCGACATCAGCTGTAGCCTCGTCTGGGTCAGTCGCTCGCACGGCTTCACCTCACTCACGCAGACACACACTGAGAAAGTCGAGTAGATCAAGTTTCAGTGCAGTCTGCACAGAGCAGCAGCAGGAGCTCTGATTGGTCAAATGTGGCATATTAGTGGGAGATGAGTATTGTTCCTGGCCTATCAGAGTTCCTGCTCGAAAAACAGAGAAATAAATGAGGTTCTGCTGGAGGTTTGTTTCTGTAAATCACGACCTTGGTGTAGACTTGGCTGTAGCTCAGGGAGAGCCAGTCACCTGCTAATCGGACATTTGGTGGGTCGACCCCAGTTTGTTCGAATATTATCATAACCCCGAGTTGCTGTGATGCCTCCATTGGAGTGTGAATGTTGGACTGAAGGAGCATGGAAAAAAGTGATTGTGTGAATGGATGAATAAAGTTGTAAAAAGCGCTTTGAGTAGAAAAGTCTGTGAAGGTTCTCAGTCATCCAGGTCATCGTAGTCAAAGGAGCTTGCAAAGAAAAGCGTCTGGACTTCTTTAAGTTACTTGAAGACGTTTCACCTTCATCCGAGAGGCTTCTTCAGTTCTAAGGTCAAATGGTGGAGAGTCCCAGATATAAACCTGGTGGGAGTTTCCCTCCACAGAGGGACAAAAGGACAGACAGAGCAAATCAAGATGAAAGTCTCAGCCACCCTCTCCAGTGCCAAAGTCCCTCCGTCCAACCTCACAATACAGGAAAAGAAGGCCGTCGCTTCCCTGAGCAAAGACCACAACATCACTGTTTTACCAGCGGATAAGGGAAGATGCACCGTGGTCCTAAACACTACAGATTACCATACAAAGATCACTACTCTCCTCAGTGACAACAATACCTACGAAGCCTTAAAGCGAGACCCCACAAGCAGCTACAAAAAGAAAGTTATAGCTTGCCTTCAAGACTTGGAAAAGGACAAAATCATTGACCGCCTTACTTATCACCGCCTTTACCCAGGGGATGCCATACCCTGCATTTACGGACTTCCAAAAATCCACAAGGAAGCTGTCCCACTCAGACCCATAGTCAGTAGCATAAACTCAGCCACTTATAACATTGCAAAACACCTTGCTACCATCCTTGCTCCTCTCGTGGGGAACACCCCACACCACATCAAGAACTCCACCGACTTCACTGACAAGGTCCAGAAACTTACGCTGGATCCAGATGAAACCATGGTGTCCTTTGATGTAGTCTCTCTCTTCACTTGCATACCCACCACGGAGGCAGTGGAGACTGTCAGAAAACGACTACAAGAAGACAGCTCCTTGGAGGACAGGACCAACTTCACACCCGATCAGATTTGCACACTGTTAGACCTCTGCCTCACCACCACATATTTCAAATACAACGAAGGCTATTACAGACAAAAACATGGCTGTGCCATGGGCTCCCCCGTGTCACCTATTGTAGCCAACCTTTACATGGAGGAAGTGGAAAGGAAGGCTCTTGGCTCTTTCAAAGGAAGAGTACCCAGCCACTGGTACAGATATGTAGACGACACCTGGGTCAAAATCAAGACATAAGAAGTGGAATCCTTCACTGCGCACATCAACGCTGTGGATAAAAACATCAAGTTCACCAGGGAAGACACGAAGGACGACTGTTTGCCTTTCCTGGACTGCGCTGTGCACATTGAAGAGAACGGCAACCTCAACATCGAAGTTTACCGGAAGCCCACACACACGGACCAGTGCCTCCTGTTTGACTCCCATCACCCTCTGGAACACAAACTTGGAGTAATCAGGACCCTACACCACCGGGCAGAACATGTTCCCTCTAAGCCTGAAGGGAAAAAGAAGGAACACACACATGTAAAGGAAGCACTCAAAACGTGCGGCTATCCTAAATGGGCGTTCTTAAAGTCAGCAAAGAGGCACAGAAAAGAAGATCAGACACCAGCGAGGGAGGATAAGAAGGACAGGCGCAACAACATTGTCATCCCCTATGTAGCCGGTGTATCAGAGAAACTCAGGAGGGTTTTCTCCAAGCATGACATCCCGGTGTACTTCAGACCTAGCAACACGCTCAGACAAAAACTGGTTCACCCGAAAGACAAAACGCCAAAACACAGACTTAACAATGTGGTGTTTGCTGTACAGCAGCGAGGAATGCCCAGACCTCTACATTGGAGAGACCAAACAGCCACTTCACAAGCGCATGGCACAACACAGAAGAGCCACCTCCACAGGACAAGACTCAGCTGTCCATCTGCATCTAAAGGTCAAAGGACACTCTTTCGAGGATGTCAATGTTCACATGTTGGACAGAGAGGACAGATGGTTTGAAAGAGGAGTGAAAGAAGCCATCTATGTCCACTGTGAGCGACCATCTTTGAACAGAGGCGGTGGTTTACGACACCAACTCTCTGCCATCTATAATCCAGTTTTGAGTTCCCTTCCCAGACGCCTTAACGCCCACTCACACCCTGGGACATCTGACCTCAGGAATTCGCATGATAAGGTGGGGCCAGGTTTCACAATGAACTCACCCGAAACTCTGGCTGATTGGGACCCACACCCAGTTTCACACCTTGGCTCAGGCGATTAGAGGATCATCAGGGGGTCCTTTTGTCCTTCTGTGGGGGGAAACTCCCACCAGGTTTATATCTGGGACTCTCCACCATTTGACCTTAGAACTGAAGAAGCCTCTCGGATGAGAGGTGAAACGTCTTCAAGTAACTTAAAGAAGTCCAGACGCTTTTCTTTGCAAGCTCCTTTGACTTTGAGTAGAAAAGTGCCACATTTCCTTTTGACAATGTGTCGTCCTATTTTTTCCTTTCAAAGCTTTAATAATGCCTGACTTTATATGAATATTGAATTTGTGGATTAATAATAACGTCATCATTTTGTGATTATAGTACACTTCAAAACTCTATAAAGATTTAAAAATCAGAAGCCATGAATATGAGATGTTTCCATTTTGTTGCACCCAGGAAATTCCGTCATTTGTAATAAAGTAACTGTAACATTTTACTTTGTTACAACTGCTGGAATTTCCCGGGTGTAACAAAATGTTACAGTTACTGTATCGGGGCGAGGTTGGTTTAGCATCTTTCTGTCATCATTATTTAAACATTTGCCTTTACTCTGGTTTTCTTTGAACAATATTTCAGGCGACTGAACATTAAAGAGTGACAAATATACAAAACTGTGAAGTGAGGAAAGAGGGCAGATACATATTCCCAACACATCCGTGCTGTGTGTTTCAGAATGGAGCCGACGACGTGAAAAAGCACCGATGGTTTAAAACGATTGACTGGGAGGCCGTTCCTCTGAGGAAGCTAAAGGTGGGTTTGATTGTATTTTTCACCTGTTCAGCTACATTCATATCAGGATGGTAAAAAATCTGCTTACATTTTGGACATTAGAATCATTTTCACAATTTTGTATTTGTGCGCTAGGGTTAGCTAGTTAGTTAGTTAGGTTAGTTACACCGATGGTTTCAAATGATGCAATAATGCTGTGATTGAACTGCAGACTTTCATTTAAGGACTTTCACATTGCAGACATTCCTGTTTTCTTCAGTTTCTCCAGGTTCATAGAGTAATTGGACTTTTTTGCTCTATTTCTTAATTATTCAATGACGAATGCTTTGATGATGATGATGTCTTTGCATTTGCAAACTGTTTGCAATCCAAAGAGATCTCAATGGAAAAACCAAAGCTACGGGACACGTGGTGAAAACTGCTCGATCGACTGTCGGGTTCGGTCTTTACAGACGAAATGCTGTGGTGAGCTCAGTAACTACAGAATTCAGGGAAAACCCACACATAGAGAAAAACTCTTTCAGACAGTTGGCTAAGTGGAGAAGAATGTCAAAATATTCAATCGAGAAGTGACTTCAGGAATGTAAATACAGAGGATTTCAGTCAAGAGGAAACAATCTAGCTCGACACCCTCTGTGTGGCTTCAAGGGACGACACGTCGAAATGAAATGAATTTTTTCAATTACTCTTTTGCCATTTTTACATAAAGGGACTTGTTTCATATATATATCTCTATATCTATATCTCTATATCTATATCTCTATATCTAGATATAAATGGTAAATGGTAAATGGACTGATTCTTATATAGCGCTTTTCTGCTCTCTCGGAGCACTCAAAGCGCTCTATACAACATGCCACATTCACCCAATCACACCCATTCTCACAAGCACTTTATCTATACTTAGTGCTATATTTAACTACATTCACACACATTCATACTCCGATGGATGCATCGGAGAGCAACTTGGGGTTAGTATCTAGATCTAGATATAGATATCTAGATATAGATATCTATATCTAGATATAGAGATATAGATATAGATATCTATGTCTCTATAGAGACATAGATATCTATATCTATATCTCTATATCTAGATATAGAGATATAGATATCTAGATATAGATATCTATATCTCTATATCTAGATATAGGGATATAGATATATAGATATAGATATCTATATCTCTATATCTATATCCCTATATCTAGATATAGAGATATAGATATAGATATCTATATCTATGTCTCTATATCTAGATCTAGATCTAGAGATCTAGATCTAGATATCTAGATATAGATATCTATATCTCTATATCTATATCCCTATATCTAGATATAGAGATATAGATATAGATATCTATATCTATGTCTCTATATCTATATCTAGATCTAGAGATCTAGATCTAGATATCTAGATCTAGATATCTAGATCTAGATATCTAGATATAGATATCTATATCTCTATATCTAGATATAGATATCTATATCTATGTCTCTATATCTCTATATCTAGATATAGATATCTATATCTATGTCTCTATATCTAGATATAGAGATATAGATATCTATATCTCTATATCTAGATATATATCTATATATATATATATATATATATAGAGATATATATATATATATATATATATATATAGAGAGAGAGAGAGAGAGATAGATATAGAGAGAGAGAGAGAGAGAGAGAGAGAGAGATCTATCTATAGAGAGATAAATAATAACCCTTTGAACTGAATTTAAGTCTGTGTGTTATCGTGATCTATTCTTGTAGTGCTGAATAGAGAACTGTGTCTGTCCGGATGTTTCTGGATCAAACTTTGAATGAATTAGGAACACTGCCTGTATGTGAATACTCACTAGCATTGCCCTGCAGTCCCTCACCTCCATCTGACACGTTCCTCCTCCTTGTTTCCAGCCTCCTATAGTTCCTAAGGTTTCCCATGAGGGCGACACCTCCAACTTTGATGTTTACCCAGAGGACGACTGGAAAAAAGACCCCCCTGTGGCTGAGAAAGACTTGGAGGTCTTCAAAAACTTCTGACCCCTCAGCCGTGTCTATTTATTAATCGATTGATTTATGTGGATAACTAACAACACACATTGTAAAACTACTATCACAGGTACTCTGTTGGAGAAAACACTTATTTATCAAATTGGGGGATTTGCATCTTATCTGTAATAATGAACTTCCAAAGGACGGATGCTGTGACGTGTATGTATGAAACTAAAGACATGGTTAGCTTTTTATACTTTTATTTATCTGCTACTTTGAGTTTATTTTGTTTTTATTCTCTGAGCCATTCATATGCAAAAATATCTGGTTCATGTGAAACCAAAAGACTGTTACTTTCTGGGTATAAAACAGAAACCAAATCAGGTCTTTTTATATAGTCGTGTTTTATAGTTTCTCTCTTTTTAAGATGTCTAATGTGACTTCAGACTGGTACTGTAACAGTCTTCTGGTCAGTCGTCATTACTGACGTGTTCTATATGTAGTCAGACACTTGGACAGAAAACCAGTAGCACTTGTAAAGGAAGTGCCTTACATCACTGTTTGATGTCTCGCAGCTACACATCTGAACTCTGTGCTGTGTCGATGGAAATCAAAGTATCGTGGACTTGGAGGTGCTGTTGGAGACAACATACCACTGAACTGTTGTCACATCTAATAACGTAAAGCTGTCTCTGCGTTAGGTCTTCACAGCCCAAGCTTTCTGCCATTACTGCAGAGCCACAGCTGCTCTGCAGGCGCTTTGCTGCACCTCACTCATTTTCATTCTTGTTGTCGTATTTTATTTAAAGCCAAGGATGTTATGTAAGAGCCTCGTTTAGTGCATCACAGTGCAGAGTGAATGTGCAGTTGGTAGGGATACGAATCTAAATTCTCTATAAGAACCAGTCCCAGTTATAGTTAGCCTGCCTGCCTATCAGCCCTGCTTATCCTCTTGCATTTGCACTACAGTCAGCCGATTTCAGCTCATGCACCGATCAGGTGGCACAGTTATTTTCATTGCACAAAACCGTGAGAGTGCAGTGGTACAAAGGAAAGTGTGTCCAGGACAGAAACAGCTGTTAATGATGTCGCTAACACAACATCAGCTCTTTGGAGGCACAGACAGCACGGCGTGCTAACGCTAAGCTAGCCAAGAACCCGGAGTTAAATTAAAGCATCGTGAATCTGACGCCAGCGCAGCGGTCAGAGCCTGAACATCGAAGCCAGCGATGAAGCCTTCATCTCTACCTGTTCATGTTTCTAACGTAGAGGCACCGTGGCGATCGCTTAAAGTCTCTGTGCTGGTTTTCATCGTTGCTTCGTGTTCATACCTAAATACTAAGACAAGGATCACATGTGTCCTCGTCAGGACAGGGATGTGTGTTGGTGTGTGCTAGCATCAGGTTTATGTTATTAAAGGCTTATAAGCTGATGCGTTTCAGTCACAAAGACTTCCTCCTGGGAACAATAAACTAAAGCACGTCTTTGCTTTTAACAACAGTGTTCTGACTGATATGTTTGAGTAATGACCCCAGCACTGGTCGCACAGCATGCAGTTACTCTGAACGGATATAATGTTGTTGATGTGCTGCTTAGTGAAGGTGATGACTCTAAAAGCGGAGCCAGTGAAAATCAATAGGTGATATTGATCTTATCAGTTCCCATTCTTAGCATTCGTACAGTCAGTATTCATTAGCGTTTGTGTGAACTGTTGCTTGCTGAATATCACAACAATATCAACCTTCCAGAATAAACCTTGTTTATCGTGGCTTCTGTGCCTCATACTTCATTAGAAGTTGGATCTCATTCTAACTAAATCAGCAGCTTTCTTCCCCCTATGCCTCCAGTGCACACGCTCCATAAAGGATGGTTGATGGGGTTGGTGGGGGAAGCTGAACCCTACTGAACACCTCCAGGATGAACTAAAGGGATGTTGAACTCTTGTCACTGGCTGACTTCAGAAGTGCTGACTCCACTTTGAAAGTTGATCTTTTAGGCTGTTGTGAAAAGTTTCTAAAACGTTGAAAGTAGCAGGAGAAACCTGATGGGAGCCATGATGTTTGTTCAGATGGATAAGATGATAGAAGGCTTGTATTTTATTATCCACCGTCCGCTAAGCTGCCTCGGCGGATGACATAAGAGTATTTTCCTCTTTTCATTCGTCCCTCGTGTCTGTATCCTGTTTTGTAAACATTGTGGAATTATTTTCCTAATTCGCTGTGCAGATGTTGCTCTGAACACAACCTCACTGGACCTTTGAAGCATCCTAGCCTATCAATGCCTTTGTTTTTGATACTTGGCTCCAGCATCAATTCATCTAAAACACTCTGGGTGGACTCGCTGCAGAAACAATCACCCAACGTCCTTATTACACAGGTTCTCCTCATCCTCATCGAGCTGCATGCACTCTCTCCATAAACAAGTTTTTTTCTGATTGCTGTTTCGTTTTGTTTACAACTCAAATTGTTCCTGAGCTTGTGGCACACCCTGAACACATTTTAAAAACACATTTTAAAGGTGAAAGGTAGCTCCTGTTGAAATGAGTTAGCCAGAGTCATTTGTAAGATAAGGCCAAGATACCTCATGTCCACGTAGGTCTGCAAAAGTCCAGACAGCAGGAAGGAGACCAGAATAGTGGAGCTGTTGGCGAGCCGTGTATCTCATGATGGGAAGCTTTTCCTGTTGCACTTTTGTGTTATACGGACAAACAAAGCTGCTTTTCTGTTGTCGTAACAGCGACTTTGTGGTTCAGGACCTCACAGAAGTAGACGAAAGTCCGCAGTTCACGATCGCAGATGAATTGTTCATTGTTTATCAGGCCAATGTCAGTTGCAGTGGACTCCAGACATCCAGAAAATGATTGGATCCAAGTGTCTCGAGCACCTGTCCCTGCATCACCTGTTCACTGCAGTTATAAAATGGCATGTTTGCTTACATTTATTTATTTAAAATAAATGAAAAATTCTAATTCCTGTGAATAAGTCCTCAAGAGAAGTGGAAACATCAGAGATTTAACTTCAGACTCAGGTCACTGCGTCTGTGAGACTCCACAGATCTACTGAAGCTTTTCCAGGACATTATCACACATGGATGAATTCTGAGGTGGACCTTTTAAAGGAGACTCTTAGTGATTCAGTGACAGTCTGTTAGCTGTGGATGAATGAAACCCAAACTCCTGAGCCACATAATAAAGAAGCAGCTCTGTTAGGCCACTGAAGGGAAGGACCACTGCAAACCGACTCAGCTCCCATTCAGTGGATGCTTTGATTAAAATGATGAGGATCATGTTCTTTGACATTCCTAGTCAGCAGATCTTAACGTGTCCACTTGTTAAACGACACTAAAAGTCCACCCTCGAGGACGATGCCAGAAAATGCAAGAATCGGCGACTGCATGCTGTAACCGGGCACCTTTACCTTTATGGACACGCCTGTAATCACCTGAGCTTAAATGTGTTGTTGACATTTCTATGTTATTGTCTTGATACGTATCAGAGTGTATGATTGAATTTGCTGTTTATGGGCATCATTTTACAAAGAGCTGTGTGTCCTGTTAAGTAGCTTTTCTAAATAGAAATGTGCGCATGCTTTAAAATACCTGAAGTGTCACATTAATCTGTATTCACAGGTTTTTCTTTGCTGCATTTCAAGCTTTGTTTTCTTACCCCGAGTGTACATGTTGTTCTGTCCAGTCCTGGGACATTGTGTCTTGCACAGCAATATATTGTTTAAAATGTCAACCTTTGTCTTGGAAATATGTGTTCTGGTGCAAATATGCATTGTTTTCTACCCAATACGTAGCACTGCCTTTTCATTTCCATGAATTCTAGTTGTACCTTTAACTCTGAAGCCTGAGTGAAGTTTTAACTGTCGAAACAAGTGGAGTTTCTAAAGAAGCATGTTTTGTCCTGCTTGGTTTGTTTTACACTCACCTGCGTCCTTCGGCCACCCAGCAGGCTCTGAAGGGTAGTCGCCTGCCTGTGTGGTCAAACAAACCTTTTGCATTCACGAAATGGAAATCTGACATTTGGGAAGTGAAGCCTTCATTGATGTTTGACGTTTCTCGGGTCCAGACTTTCATGAAAATACCGTCAGTCCACTGAGGAGACACCAGCATCCATCTAGAACAAAGCAGACAACACAGAGTCAGAGTTTTCGTTCCTCCACACTCCAGTTTGATTTAAATATTAGACTCGTTTGAACTGAAACTGGATTCTTTATGTTTAATAAGTGTTTTCTTGCCATATTTTTTCTTGGTCCTAACCAGCGATGGGCAGTAACGCGTTACTTGTAATCAGATTACTTTTTCACGATTACTTTTTCACGAAACGAGTAAACTAAGGGATTACTATAGCAAAAACGGTAATTAGATTACCGTTACTTTCCTGTAGGAACGCTGCGTTACTGCGTTACTAAAACCGTGATTTTTTGCGAGAATGTCTCATGACAGTGACTTAAGCGAGTGCGACGTTCGTGACAACAGCTGTGTGCAGATCAACAATGGATCATATATCGAGTGCAGAGAGAGTATGAGCGTGCAGCGTTTAAAGCGTGGAAGTACTGACCTTACTTTGAGTTTGATTCCATAAAAAGTGACAAAAACATTAGTGTCCGTTGTGCGTGGGAAGAAAACTTCTTTTTACAGCGAAAAAAACCCCTAAACTTCCAACAAGCACCGAGTAGCTACGACGTAATGGGAAACTCACAGAGAAACTCGCGGATTCTTCCACTGACCGCTGCACACCTGCACCAGGGTAAACCTCCGCCTACCCCACTCCTGCTTTACAGGTGAAAATAGAGCAACAGGACCGCTAGTCTTTGACTTTATTTATTTTCTGCTGTGTTTTACTTGCATCTATTTGAAACACTGAGTGTAAACACAAAAAATATTTTATTTTATGTGCTGGAATGTGCAGAAAATAGGTTTAAATGTTAAACTAATTTCTTCCAGTCAGAGAATGTTGCAGATAATTAAATGTTTGCTTGATGCATAAAGTTAAAAGATTAAAACTAATAAAACAAGTTTTAAAAAGAGACTTTTCCATTTGATTACATTTTGTATGATGATTATGCAGAAAAAGTAGAATTGGGCTGAAAGATCTATCACTTTATCACCTATTCAGGTTGTAAATCGTGTTTTTAAAAAGTAACTAAGTAACTAAGTAATTAATTACTTTGAAAATAAGTAATCATTAAAGTAGCGGGATTACTTTTTGGGGGAAGTAATCAGTAATTAGTTACTGATTACTTTTTTCAAGTAACTTGACCAGCACTGGTCCTAACCGTTCCTGCAGTAATGTTAATAGGTGTTCCACAGAAATTGGTCATTGAAAGATGTCAGTACATGAAAGTAAACGTGGACAAACCAGGAGGAGAAATGCAGGGTTACTTCTACAGACGGGAGGCTACTGCCATGCTAGCCAAGCTAGTGAGATGGAAAAGTTTAACTGAGCATCATAACATTTGTGTTTTCTTATAGTTGAAAAAAAAACAATTGTTATAAAACATTATGTCTGGTTAAAGTGTGAACTTTAAGGATGTGGGATTTTCTGTTGCTACTTATTGCCTGGCAGAGTTCTTTCTAAGTAAGTCCTTGGAAATTCAGACTGATGACAACAGAAATGTTGACAGAGCTGCCATTTCCTTTGGTGCTGGGAAGAGTCGAGCACTATAGTCCCCTCATCCTTTCTTCAGGCTGTTCACATTTCGGTGATTCAAGACCAAGTAAAGGAAGCGAGGTACTGCAATTTATTATTATCACATTCTTACAGAATCTCAGCTGGTATGTGTGATGTGTGCACACTTCTTGTCATAGTGTAAAGGAAGAAAAGCTCCAGTCTTAATAGAAATCCAGTCGAGCTCATTTGTAGTACATTAGTTTGTGTTCTGATATCAACTGTGAAGCCCACCCACCATCAGCGTTCCTATATGTTAATGTTAAATGTGCACAAACTTCCTCTCAGGACATTTCCAAAGGCAGTTTGGCTGTCTCCTACTACCCGTTTGTTTTTTTATTGAATCATAGCCATGACGGTAACTTCCTGAGACGACATTATGGGATGTTTCATCCTTCATCCAAGCATCTTCTTCAGTCTTACAAACAGTACATTTGCATAACGACTGAAACTAACACATCTGACCAACACGCTGTGAGGTCAGGTTCTTGATTATTAATATGCAAATTCTCATGACCATTGATCAACAACCACTGATCAAAGCTCATTGATCAATAACCATGAGTCCCATTCACAGAGAGTTGAATGGCTGCAATCACAGCATGTACGATGGTGACAGATGTAGCCTTAGGCCCCTCCTCCATCCAGAGATGTTTTTCCCTTTTCACGTAAATGGCCGGACAGACCAGAAAATGTTGCCCACAGTGAATACTGATTGGTTTCCTTTGTTAATATAGGTGTTAGTACAGTATAATGGAAAGCCTTTGTGTTGCATTATCCAGCACACTGTATTTCAAAGTTTTCAGAGTGCATGGATGTGATCCTCAAGTACATCGTTTCTTATTTTAGTACTTACACTGGGGAGTGCGACAGTTTTTCAACATCTGCCTTTAATCAAATAATTTACAGTTCATAGTTTTTTGTTCTGTTTTATTCATTAAAATTTTAAATGAAGTCTCTAAAGATTGGAGCAGCAAGTGAATCTATGATGATGACTGTTGCAGCGAATTTCCCACAACTTGTTAAGAGAGTTTCTCAACAACTCCAGCTTTAAGAGGTAAGTGTTTTTCTTCTCGTGCATAACTGAGCAATGACTTTATTACTGAATAAGTGCCACAGGAATGGTTCTGACCGCAGATTTAGTCTGCTCGTGGCAGAGACGGAAAGTCATGAGTCAACGCTGAGTCGTGTTGCTTCCTTAGAGACTGAATATGTGTGCTGCTGACTGGAGCAGCTCTCAGTGTCGTTTCAGCTGCCAGTGTATGCTGCTGCCCTCCTGCTGCTGTAGGACTGATGCAGGTGGTTGATCCTGAGTGTGTTCATTGAGAATTAAGCTTTGTGACAAAAAGAGTTGGTGGTGCTTTGGCTAACCGCTTCCTGAGGAAACAATCTGACAATCAGACAAAATGTTTTTCAGCAAAGGTCGTTCTAGAACTCTTTAAGCCTAATCCTACTTTAGTTACTTTAGTCTTCGATCTCTTAAATCCAAATGTAGGAGTGGACTTAATGTGCTGAACGCAGCGTTTCATGAACTGTTATGTTTCCAATAGAAACGTGAGTCATGTTTTGTCTGGAGTTCCAGTTTGCTTGGCTAAGTGATGACACCCCAACCACACCGAAGGGAGCCAATGGCAAACAAATGAACATGCTAAGCTGCAAGTTATTGGCTTGAGTTGTGAGAAATACTAAAACAAACTAACATTTCCTATTTTTCCTAAACTGAAAATAAAGGACAAACAAAAGCCTCTAAATGAGAGAAAAAAGGCTTCCTGCTCCTGTCTGAATATTCACACTTATTATTTAAATGATATTTACAAAAAAGTTTGAGTCTTGCAGTCACACTGCTAGTAAGTGATGGGCTGCACTGTCCCAAGGCTTTGCAGCATGTATTGAGAAATTCAGGAGGTCTTTTATGACGCCTGTATCGAGGCATGCTTCTTTAAGGGTGACATCACTGATGACATCTGAAATTGGCCTATTATTAAACTGTGGGAGACTCCTACATCCTAAGTATCATGTGAAAAGGTTTTAGAAAGGTTGTTTTACCAAAAAGAGAAACTCAGTCCAAGCACAGAGGAAAAAGTATTATTTCTTAACAAAAAGAGAGCCAGAGATTAATAACAAGTGTGATTCAGTGCAGAGAGGTCTATTAATACATAGTGGCACCCAGTGCATCATGGGAATCCCCCGGCAGCCTACATCTATTGCAGCATAACTAAGGGAGGATTCAGGGTCACCTGGTCCAGCCCTAACTATATGCTTTAGCAAAAAGGAAAGTTTGAAGCCTAATCTTGAAAGTAGAGATAGTGTCTGTCTCCTGAATCCAAACTGGAAGCTGGTTCCACAGAAGAGGGGCCTGAAAACTGAAGGCTCTGCCTCCCATTCTACTTTTAAATACTCTAGGAACAACAAGTAGGCCTGCAGAGCGAGAGAGAAGTGCTCTAATAGGGTGATATGGTACTACAAGGTCATTAAGATAAGATGGGGCCTGATTATTTAAGACCTTGTATGTGAGGAGCAGGATTTTGAATTCTGGATTTAACAGGAAGCCAAAACAGGAGAAATCTGCTCTCTCGTTCTAGTCCCTGTCAGGACTCTTGCTGCAGCATTTTGGATTAACTAAAGCTCCCCCAAAATAGGGAGAAATATTTTTTTCCCCAAAAATGAAAAGGTCATGCAGTAGAGGGTTACTTTTCTTTAAGCAGACGTCCTCCTAAGGAAAGTTTGAGACTTCATTTCCTTCATGCTGGTGAACTTTGTACCAAATTTTATCATCTTCACTGACAGGGATTGTTTGGGTGTTCACACTCATCTCCACGAACCCTAAAATATTAAAATATGAGTATCACTTTGCTCACTCCATTGCCAGGAGTGTGTCCATATTCCACAAAAGTCTATGCTAACATGTAACAGTATCCCATATTCATATAAATATTATTGATATTATAACAAAAGCTGTCACCAACACAATTGTCCCAAATGCTTTTTTTAAACAGGATTTTCAAATAGAGGATTTCCCGATAGCTTATTTTTTTTAATATTTTGTACACAATAACAGAATAATTTCAGAAAAACACAAAATGACTGGTGTCAATATTATTTGACCCACAAAAAAGGTTCATTGTCATTGAGCTGGGCAATGATGTGCTTGAACTTTGTAAAGTGTGCAAAGCTTTTAAAATCAAACTGTGACCCAACAGGATAAAAGATAAAACGATTACTGTTGATTTGTGACGCACATTCATCAGGACTTTTCCTGTTTTTACTGCAGGTGGAAAGCTGAAATCCTGAGGGTATGACAGCAGTGAGTTATTTTTATTAAGGCCACCTCCTAACTGTGGTGGAAACTGAGCTCAGCTCTTCATTGTTCACAGCTCTCTCTAAGCAACATTGATCATGCTTCTGACATGTGAATGCACAAAAACACTTTCCTGGTCTGCGTGAGCAAAGACTTCTTCAGTCGTGCAGTTTGTAATTTTCCATTCCCACTCCTTATTGCTAATATAACAGGCCAAAAGCCAGCTACCATTTCCATGCTGCACATGATTGTGTGTGCACATCACACCAGAACCACTTTTTCAGTAAATGGTTGCTTCCCATCCATCAGCACAACAGCTGGATGCGATTGAGTGTCTCCACTCCATCCCAGAGTCATCTGTTTATGTGAACATGAAGTTTTTCTCCCATATTTAAGGGACCTCTAAAGAAAGATCATTTTCAGGCACTGAAGGAGCACAATCATCCAAGCTTGCCTCCCGTCTGCTTCATGCCTGACCTTTCATTCCCTCGTATCCCTTAAAGCACTTTTATTGATGTATTTTCATATTAGCTTTCACCTTCTTTTCCCAGATGCTACTCAGCTGTCCTGCCATGCTTGTTTGCACATTAACCACACTTAACTTCCTGACACAGAATAAATGTTTGGCCTTTGCCCGGCCTCTTGGTGAGCGCTTTGCTGCATGATGTGGGACTCAACACCACGGGGGACAGATTCTTGGCACCAGCAAAAGGAAACATTAAACACAGGCTGAAGGCTGTGACACAGGAGATTGGGAGAGGGATTCAGAGATTTATCAGGCCAGGAACACATCCAGACACCACCGCCTAGCTCACGTAGCAACGGCAAGTCAATGAATCGTCCTAGTTCCTGATGATGAATATGTCTTCTTTATAAACCAGATTATTCACAGCTGTGTTTGACTGTGTGCAGCGCATCGCTCGGCCTAATTCTGAGTGAAAAATCACAAAAGAGTCGTTTCCACACAGCAGGGACGGTGTTTGGATTTTCATCTTTAAAAGCTCCAGGAATTCAATTCATGCCCCGGTCTGTGCTTTTATGAAATCATGAATAGGTCATTCAGCATGTCCAGATTCATCACTTATGTGTTATCATGGAGATTTGTCACATTCACAGTCTGCTGTTGAAAGGCCCGGTCCATCATCACCGACTCACTACTCTGTGTGCTTCTGCGTTTCTATCCAACAGAGAAGCAACAGGGTAGAGACGAGCCAACATCATTTTGTTGCTCATGTTTTCAGGTTTTGTTCATCAGTTATCTGACGAAGTGTTTTTGTAAAAGGTGGAGAGCGCACTGGTAACATGCAGACTGCATCCAGGACAGAAAAAACTGTCTTCACGAGTCATTTGGTGACATATTGCATTACTTCTAAGAAAAGTAACAAGTAGTGTGTAACACATTTCTGTTACTAAGAACCCCCAACACTGCACATGTGCAGCTTTATAATGACTCCTCTACACTAATGCTCCTATTCTGACTTTTAGAGAAACGACTAATTCAGAAGTTGGATACAGTATTGATCAAAACTCAGAAGGCATTATTTCCTCCTATTATAAAAACCATTAATTGTCCCATTAATAATAGTGTTTCCACGTGCTTGGAAAGAAAACTGCAGTGATTACAGCTGTTTTTAAATCAGGCCATAACATGGTTGTCAGTAACTACAGACCAAGTAGCATTCTTCTAGTACTCTCTGCTTTACACGACACGTGCTGTGCAGCAGCAGAAGAGCACACTGGGGCCACTGCTGTCTGCTGACAACAAGAAACTGATACTACAGTTTGCACACACTCGACAAATTTGGACAATAGACGACTGAAAAAATGCTCAAATGCTGGCCTCCCCGCCGGGCACGTTTCCTCTGCGGTGGTGCGTCGTAGCTCCGCTTCGGCCAGGAAGGCTCTGTGGCAAAGGGGAGCCGCGAGCTTTACGGCGCCCTTCGCCCAGATTTTGCTGCTTACCGGGGCTGCGGACTTGCTGCACCCTCTCTCCTTCATCCCTCCACAGTTACCATATCTCAGTACAATGCACCATCCTTGGGATGTTATTGAAAGGGAATTTTGGGTGACTAGCTGTGGCACAAAACTGAAAGTATGCATTTCTATTTGCTTTGTCATACATATTTGAAAAAATTTAAAGTAATTTGACTGAAAATATGAACAGTTATATGTGTGTTTAAAATAATAGCTATAGTTAACTTGCCATATAGTTAACTAACTCATTATTCGTGGGGATTACAGCTCAGTCCATGTTTTTAAACACGTCAGTTAGATTTTTTTGTGTTTATTATGTATTTATTTACTGATTTAGTAGTTATCTCACTGCACACTACAAATGTTCTATCTCGTGGCATTACCTATAGAGATCACTAGGTGGCGCATAGTCAGGATTTAGGATCACACTCCTCCCTGACACTCACCAGGCCAGGGGGCACAAAACAGACCAATGCAATGTTGGGCAGTACTCAGTATTCAATCATATCTACAGCCAGAACACTAACGTTGAGATTTGAATTGTGCGTATACACATTATGGAGTCAAACTAAAAACTAACTTCTACTATGTTGTTGGCCCTCTTCATGACACTAAACCAGCTTTAGGTCAAAAAGACTTGGATGTAACTAGACCACAAAATAATTCTTTGTTCTTTGAACTGACCTTGTTCTCTTCTCCCTCCAAGCAGCCACACCACGAGTCCATGCCACGCTGAACTACTCTTCTCTTCCGTTAGCTGCTGAGCTCAGCTTAAGGTTACTCGCGCTTCTCTGGATTCATGCCGTCTTTACCTGCCTGTCCTCCTGCCCACCGGCTCTGGTTGCACCTGGACAACAGGTTGGAATTTGTTTGCATCTGGACATTCACTCAGAACCGCTCCTCGTTAGGCTCCTCGTTAGGCTCCTCGCATACTCAAGTAAACCACTAACCCTGCCAGTGTTACTCTGCTTCTGGTTCCTCTCACTCAGATCAGTAACCGATCTCTCCTCTGTTTCAGTGTCACCTCAGAGACTTGCTGCCACTCTCATAGTCGAACCAGGGCTCCTACAGTCACACCATGTCACTGTATATTGTGTATATACACAGTAAAGTACAGAAAGCTATTCTTGCCTTTGTATTGTGTCTTGCATTTGGGTCCAAGTTGTATTGACACTTTTCAACCAAGACTCTGTTTAGTTCTTCTTTGAGTGGTTGCTAAAAGGTCATCCCATCACATACCGGAGGGACTTTATAAATTATTGGGTCCAAAACCAACATCTGTGAAAATGTGCTACTTACAACTGACCTATCATTCTGACAAACATGACTGTTAATAAACAGATTTGTTACACGCAGGATAATCCGGTCGTTCAGTGTGACGTCACTAGCCGTGTCTGGGCCTAAACTCCGCTGCAGGTCCACATATCAAACGATCACTGTGGCATCACTGAGAGTTGAAAACTGTCTGAAGTCTTTCATCTTTAATAAAATGATCAGCGTTCTGCTCTACCAGGTGTAACAATTGAGTTTAACATCCAGGCATCCATGAAAACGGAATTTATTACATTTAACGGAGTTAGAAGTTAGCAGGAAGTTAGCTCGCTAGCTTCTATCTAAATACAATATAGCATGTCCTGACTGCGGGGTTTTGGAAACAAATTCAAACGTACAGCTCTGCTATCACTTCCAACATAAATGAAGACAGAAAACTAAACAGCAGTGACGTTTGTAGGGTTACTGAAGTTTGGCTAGCTGGTATATAATGATGTGCTACGTGACCGCTAGCGACACAGCTATGTTAGCATAATATAAACAAGCTAACTTTTTTTCCCACTCGATAAAAGTTAACGTGAGTGTTCTCGGTGATCAGGAACAAATGTAATCGCATGGCAGGATGCTGTAAAAGGACCAAACTTCAGCCAGGAGAACAACTGAGATAATCCATCCACAACACGAGGTTAGTCATTCATATACTGCTGCATGGGCTGGGCTGTAGTTACATCCTAAGGTTTTAAAACTGAGCTTAAATAAATGATTAGCGGTAATAAAAGCTGAGGGAGGTCAACAGTGATCGCTGACTGTTTTAGGAGCTTTTTGAGATTAAATAGAAGAAAATAAAAAACATTAAACATGTTAACAACACAAAAGCCATATTAAACGCAGCTACTTTAGGCCCGGAAGTAGGATTCGTCACATCATCACTTAACAACCGGATAAAGATATTGTGTTTTTTTTTTTAATAATGCACTATTTATTTGCTTTTAGAACAAAGGGAAACTGTCTTATGCAGCACACCACAAACATACAATATATTTGGTTTCCCGAGAACATTACCCCAAACCCAAACTGTAGGTCCTGTTGAACATTAGAACTGTTATAAACTGACCAAGGATTCACTGATAAGATTCACCTAGACAACAGTACAAGGATATAAAAGCTTTTTTGGTTTTAGCTGATGTTCAGCCGTTGTGTTTAGTCACGTTCATGTAAAGCTACAAAAACAAACACTTTGTTATCCTCATTAAATGTAATTCCACATCTTTCAAATAATCAAAATTCAGACTTCTCAGTGGCCAAGATGTAAAACGCGCTTACATGATATTCAGCACTGCCTTTTATTCTTGACAGTTTTGTCAGCTGCTTCTAAGTGACTACATCGCGGGCACCTTCTAGATTTCTGTTTCCTGCCTGAGTATATGAATGTTCATTTTTGACTAATGGAAGTGCAGGTGAGTGTCTTGAGGGAAATTCAGACACTGCCTGTCCTTTATCGAGTGGAAGAACTCTCTCATTCAATTTGTTTAAAACCACTTTTCCATTCACTCGGTCACTTGACTGAAGAACAGGAACAGACTTAATCTCAATTCAATCTTAATGCCAGATCACAGTAACTGTGAAATCCATCATCACGTCTATTATGACGTTGTACTGGCCAAGAACATCACTAACCAGTTTTTATGAATTGGTCAATTTTTGTCAGATAGCTGTAACAACACCACTTCTTGTCCATATCAATTGTTGCCTTTTTAGAAACCGTTTTCTAAAAGAAATAAGAAGACAAAGAGAAAGTCCTCAGTCCTTCACTTCAGCTAGAACTAAACTAACCTTTGGGAAGCTTTTCAACAGCTTTAAAACACGAAGCAGCTCTCAAAAATGTCATTTTGAAAATTATGAGCTGTTCTAATCGCTGAACCTTTTTCTCTGGAGATACAGCCCTCTGCTGATAGAAACAAATGGATCTGGCTGAACTCCACATCCACAGCTGAGGAAACAGAGAGGCTGGCTGTTGCCCATAGATGCTGCAGAGAGGGAGACTCTTCAGACAGGATATTCACCAAATGAGCAGACGTGCCTTGAAATTAGACTCCCTGATCCTAATGTAATTATATAGCCTGGTTTATCACTGTGATCTGGTTATACGTGACTAATGTATTGGGGTCACAAAGACAACAGAAAAACTGTACAACATGAAAATCCAACAGACCAACAATTCTTGTCTTGTCTGACAACATTTGGCTTGTCTGTGTGGGCAGCTGCAAATTTCAAGTGAGCCTAAAGATGTTTTTGGAGCAGTTGATGCTTTCATACTTGGCCCTGTCTCACTCGATGGCTGTTACGTCACCCCCCACCACGGTGGGGGCTAATGCAGGGGGGAGACAGCAACACAACCAAAATTAATGAAAGAGAGGGACAACAGAAAGATGAATAGTCAGGCAGTATCTATTTATCGTTTACCATGCCTTGACAATAATGAACCTAGCAAAAGAAAAAGGTGGGGGGGGGGGGGGGGGGGGGGGGGGAGGAGGACTAGGGGCTCGAGCCAAATCAAAGAAATTAATGGAGCACAAATCCTTAAAGTCTAAACCAATACGCAAAAGGCCTGCTGGGCTGCTCGGCAAAAAAGCTCATAAACATACAAAAGTGGCATCAACTACATAATCTAGTGGTTTTAACAAGTGTAACTCTGTTGCAGGTATATGGGCTACCCCAAACTTACCTGTCCAGCCTCCCACCACACACACAGAAACCTACAAACAAAAGTTCAGAGACCGTCAGAAGCAGCCCAGCTGGCCATGGAGGTGTCCTTTTATAATGATCCCTGGCGAGCAATTGGTCTACAGTGCCCAGATCAGCCAACAGACACGTGCCATTTAACTCTGAATTGGTATATAGGTTGAGGCTTGACACCTGAAAGACAAGAGCAGCCACTTATGGTGGCATGTAACACCCCCACCCATTAGGAGCCAAGCTCAGGATTTGGTAACATTTTTAAGTAGCACGGGAGAGTGTCTGCTACAATGTTCTCTGATCTCTTTTTGTGATGGATGTCGAGAACATAGTTCTGAATAATCAGTGACCAATGCATACGTCGCTGGTTATGATTATACATCCTAGAGAGTAACACCAAAGGGTTGTGATCTGTGAAGACTTGACCCTATATAAACTTCAAAATGCTACAAGGCCCACAACAAAGCAAGCGTCTCCTTTTTAATAGTAGAATACTTGAGCTAATGTTTATCAAACTTGCAAGCGAAGTAACTCACAGGATGGTCAATGCCCTGATTATCCTCCTGGAGAAGCACTGCTCCTGCCCCAACTGTGCTGATCTATTTCCAGTTTGATAAAGAGAAGTTAGGAGCAGACAAGAGACACAGGTCTCCCAGTGTCCAGCATTCAGAGGCTACCTGAGGACTCATGTGAGAGAAAATCTGCTGGGAGAAGAGGGTTGCATTGACAATCCAACACAATGCAGTGCATTGAACACATTTTATAAGTGGTCAGAAACTTGTAAATAACTCATGAAAGAATAAAGTTACGTTGAAACCAAGCACACCATTGTTTTTCTTGTGACATTACCAATAAGTCTGATGTGTCACATGACCCTCTTCCTATTGATAAAACAAAAGTTGTATCCAAGATGGCCGACTTCTAAATGGTCACCATGGTCACCACCCATCTTGAGGAGTTTGCCCCCTCACATATACTAATGTGCCACAAACAGGACTTTAATATCACCAACCATTCCCATGTTATTACGCTGTATCCATATAAATGGCCCACCCTGTAGGATGATAGAGTTGAAGAGCATCAGGAGGATTCCTGCATTTACAGTCACTCTAAATGTCTCTCAGACATTTGGCTTTTCTACTCTATGCTCAGGGTGACTTTTTATGACGATTCACCTCAGAAAACAGTCCCAAAGCATGTGCTAAAGAGTATTTGGACACTTTGCCATTATGTAAACGCCAAGGAAAACTAATGGCTGGAAATTTAGAAGATGAAATCCTCAATTTCTGCAACGGCATCCCATCTTCCTGTGTTCAAAAATGACGAGCCAACAGACGGTAAAGGAATAAGTTCTTCATCATTATTCTGCAGGAAAAGCAGCATAATGTGAAACAGGATCCCTGAAGATTTATTAACACACCCACGACATTTTGTCCTCCAACAACCAAGAAGATATTAGAAAAATGTAGAGAAACAGATAAGACTGGTTGAACTTTAAGTCATTGCAGAAAAACGCTCTGCAGGAAGGAGAGGGGAGGAAAAAGTGACTCACTGCTGGATGGAAAACTCTCTATGACCTCGTCACCCTCACACATATTTTCAAATGTTAACATATGTCTTCTTGTACAGCATGACCTTGTCTGATTCTCTCCTCCGCCTTGTCTTTTTCAGTAGAATGGTTTTAACCTCGTGTAAGATCCTGATCCATAACAGTTAAAATGGGAGCGGTGGAGGAGGCGACTGTGACATTTATAGCAGTTTACTTCACAACTCTCTAACATCTCTTCTGGTCTTTTTACGATCATTCCTTTTTATTAACTTTTAGAGTAAGTTTCATTTTCACTTGAGTTTCCTTTCATTTTAGGTTTATAGCTTTTCAGTCTGGAGTTTTATTCTCACTGTTTTCAAAGTAAAATTGTAGCCATGACAGATGTTTTTAGGGGAAAATGCCAAACTAGTCTGCATGCAGTCACAGAGATTAACTAGGAAATATAGTTTACGTACCAAAATGGTTCATCTTTGACATTAAAGCTTAAAAATATCCAAATTTACTCGAGTCAAAGTATCTCAGATTTCATTTTTATGTGTATGTTTGTTATGACGGGTAATTTGCTATTTAGGAGAGACTTGAAACAGTATTCCTGCTTTGAACAAACAGCTGGCTTGTTTAACAAACTTATGCAAGAATAATAGTAGCATTAGTATTATTGTTTCAGGCTTGTTGAGTGTATTAGCTCTGTCTATCTTCTGTCTTAGTGTTTCCTGTTTTATTTTGGTAGTCTGCTGTCCTGTGTCAGTGTATCCAGTTTTGCTTCCTCTCTGTCTCATGTCGGATTAGCCCCAGCTGTGTTTCCCCTGTTTGCCTGTAGGTGTATTTAAGTCTTCAGTCTTTGCCTGTTTGTTGTCATGTTTGCCACGTTAGCTGTGTTTAGTGTTTCATGGGCTCTTGTTTATGTGTAGTGATGAGCTTGTAGTGTCCAGAGTCTTTGCTTTGTTTGCTTCTTTCTTTGTTTTTGAGTTTAATTCCCAGTGGATAAAGCTGAAACTGTAAGTTAATTCTTGTTGTCAGAGTCCTGCGTTTGGGTCCCACCCCTGCCTGCTGCACAGCTCACTTTGGTACATATTGTAATTTTTTTGTAAGTTTCAATGGAAAAATGTGTATTATCCACCTAACTGAAGGAAATAAAATCTAATTTATTGCGTGCAATATACAGAGGTAGTGCACTGTTTTATACCACTGAATTTCACTTCAGTTCTTTATATGTTGGAAGCGTTCGGTGGCTGACAGACCAACAGGAGCACGAGTGGCTCACAGACCCACTGTACCACATGCTTTCTACTTCACCAGCTCGCTGCAGGCAGCTTGGCAGTCCCTGAACTGGAGATGACAGGGAGGGCACCACGCCGACCATAAAACCAGCTTCACCTGGTTTTCCGTTTGATTGAAGTATTCAGTTTGAATGCTGCACTGTCGTTAATCAAGATATTGAACATCTGAACATTGATCATTGTGAGCCTTTATGATCAGTTTAGTTTATTTGTACCAACAATTCACAGCAACAGATTCTTCATTGTGTTATTACTGTTAGGCAGACTTTATGATATTAGAATGAAAATGCAACCAGTCGATCTCCTGTATGAGCGACCAGTTGTTGGTGGCAGGAAAGAAAAAGTCTTTAAACAGGAAAAACGTAAATCAGAACCAGGCTCCAGGGTGGGCAGCAGCTGCTTTATGGTTAGAGAGTGTTGATCAAAGGTGATCCCATGCAGCAGTGACGTGTAAAGGCATCAGGGGCAGTAATACAGACCTGGGAGAGAAATGTTGTTCTCATACAGCATCTTTGTACTCCACCTCAGGGGTCTGCAACCTTTAACACCCAAAGAGCCATTTGACCCGGTGTCCACGCAAAAGAAAACTCTGGGAGCCGCAAATACTTTTTGACATCTAAAATGAAGAAAACACTGTATATATTGTTTTTTACTTTAAAGCATCATTCACACAGATAACATGTGGACCACTCCAAAGCAGATGCACCCACCCAATATTTCAGCCTACCAAGCAAAATTTGGTGGTCAATGGTAACGAAAGCAGACGTCAGGTCCAACATGAGCAGAGCCGAACACTCGCCTGCATCGCTTTGCATCAAAGTGTCACTGGACACTCTCCGAAGACCAGTTTCAGCAGAATGAGTGCTACAAAACAATGACAGTTTGTCTGTCCAGGAAGACATCTGTAAGCTGCTCAGCAACAACCTTTTCTAAAACCTTAGCAATAAACGTAGCAATGATTTGGAGATTGCTCTGTAATTGTGAAGAAGAGCAGGGCCTTAAAAACAAGCAGGGACCAGCTCGAGTAAAGAAACGGGCAAAAACCTTCTAACAGGAGCACATAAGATGCTCATATGTGGATTTACTTTCTCACAGGGCTGGATACATATGGCTTTGTTTTTTCTTTAATAGTAACTGAAATCAGGATTTAATCATTTTTATCCATCATTAAAATTAGTTTGATGATCTGAAAAAGGTAAGTGTGACAAATGTGCAAAAATACTAATAAATGTGAAAAAACAGCTGTACTCGATTCACAGCGTCCATGAGCTACCTCAGAGTAGTTAGTCTGAATGTTAATGAATGATAATAGGACTGAATCACACCAGGAAACACTGGGCCCTGAAATAAAAAGAAACGTAAACGTGATTCTTAGTTTCTTTTAGAAGAACTTACAGAGTCAGATTATTTATTCTAGTGCAGTGAAAGCTCGTCTTTTTTCATCTCTGCTCTCTCTTAAGCTGGTTTTAACAAATGATTGTGAGAAAACTTCAAACCTAAAAGTAAAACATCACCAGTATGAAGAATCAACCACGAGCTCAGCTGTGTTAGAAAAGCAACAGGAACAGAGGGAGCTCCATCACCTCCACTGTTCTCCACCACGTTACAAAGCCTGAGCTTCAGCGTCTTCTCTACGTTAGTATGCCTTGTATGCATGTCTGTCTGTTTGCTGGGTTTTTTGTGCCCTATATGTGTGAGTCAGTGTGAATGACTAGTTTACATTTTCTTTATATTCAGCTTGAGTTTAGGGGAACCGAGCAGTAACCCCACCTTTCAGTTCTTCTGTCTCTGCATGCAAATATCAGCTAAACCCAGACGCTCAGCACTGCATCAAGATTTCTGTTATCTTCCACTTCTAATCAAAACAACTGGATTTGAAATGTTTATAATAATGCACAATAACTCCTAATTCCTTACACTGGAGGGGAAGAGAGATTATTGCTGGCACTGTGATAGTCGACAGTTTCTACAAGTACGTTTAGAAAAGCACTATCTAAGAACCAGTTCAGTTATGTGAGCTGCAGCATGCTGGCAGCACTGGTTCTACTGGTCAGTTTGACCTTGAGTGGGCTGGACCAGTGAAACTCGTCTTCCTGTCAGTTCATATTTAATTGTTTCTCTGCGTGATAAAGAAAGAGCTGCTGTGACACAGAAAGAAATCTGTCAGCACGACTCTTTGGACTTAAACTGTAAGAATGTGCAAAATTACAGAAACCGTTGTGTGAGCTCAGACGACTGTCCAGCTTTTGTTTTTAATAACTGTTTTTAAAAGCCTGAAATTTCGATATTAGAAAGTGAAAAACAGACATTTTTCTGTCCTTGGATTGTTTATTGCTCACTGACTGTGTGTGAACGGCCATGAGGCAGGAAAAGGTGTCAAATATATGATAACTGGTGAGCAGCGGATCAAACAAGACAACGGCTTCAGGCACATTCAGACCTGTGAGACGCACTGAGCCACGGCTCTGCGTCTCTGCCAAACACACTTTGTACATGCTGACTGTGTTCAACACTCAACTATAAATTTAGTTCAATGAAGCAATTTTTATTCAGTGTTTTCACAAAAGCCTTATTTTTTATGGATTCACTACAGCGGAGAACACATGAGCTTTAAGACCTGAGCTGTAAATCGCTGTATCAGCTCTGCACTCACCAACATCATCTCATGTTTTCACTCATTTCTTCCCTGTTTCCTGACGCGATGCTTTTAAACCCGTCTGTCTCTGTGGACCTGGCCTGTACCACTATCTGTCCTCAGAACTTTGCCCCCCTTCCTTCTTTCACATAATGGTATGATCCCGGACTGTCTTTGCATGTGATTGGCCGCATGGTTTGCCCATCATAATAAAGTCCCACCCCTGCCCGCAGGGCTCTCAGCAGGGCTCCCACATACCGAGGAGTCATAATGGACAGATGACGTTATCTCGGTGGCCCTCGGGCCCAAGTTTGACACCGCTGGTCTACATTTATAAGAAGAACCTGTAAAAGCCTCCACACCCACTCATTACCTGGAACAACTCCCTTTTTGAGAAATCTTTACCTCAGAGCTTCACTTAGTTTTCTGCGCCTGTGTGTTAGAAGGAGATGAAAGACTTGTTCATTATGGGATGGATCAGTCCACATTTGATGTGTTAATAATGAAGAAATCCTTCTAAGTTTCACTCATTTGCAGCTTAACAAGCTTTCATGTAAGACTCTACAATAATAAACTGTAGTAACTCCATATGAGTCGCACACTTTGAGCCTCGCTCCTCTCAGTTATCATTTAAATATGATCAGTTTGGATTCACTATTATAATGGCATTTTTAGGGTTTAATCCGAGGTCACGTGTGTGTGTTGCTCAGATATAAATGCTTTCCACTGAAACATAAAACATCCCGCAGTGAAGAGCAGAGCCGTGGTTAACAGAGCAGCAGCCTAAATGTCAAAGTTTGTTCGGTTTGTGTGGTTCAACAGTTTTTCCTCCTCATTCTTTCAGCTTCTTGATCTACTTTCCAACAGCTCCAGTATGACTCACGAAGCTTATCTAAACACAGCAGTTGTTAGAGAGCGGTGTGACATCGTTGCTCCGTCCTCCAGCGTCTCTCCTCCACGGTGGCTGGCCCCTCCTCCTGTCGGGTCTCCGCCGAGCGAGCGGAGGAGACTCGCGGCTCGTTCCCCGACGGAGGTTCACAACCAGGGTCACTGCTTGAAGCAGTCAGGGATCGGGAGGACTGGACTTTAAGATCTTTTTTGCTTTTTTCTGCACACGTCAGCTTAAAGTTTCGGTTTTAACAGTGTGGTTAAAATGGGACACAGGAGCCCCCCTGCAGCAGAGGAGGTAAGGATATCTGCGCTTGACTGCAGCGCTTCAAGCAGACGTTCATGAAACCTTTATGCATCATTCAGCAGAGCCCCAAAGTCATGCATGGGGAGGAAAGTGCTGAAAGTAAAGTTTACCTTTGACAGATTATGACTGACATCTCAGGCGAGCCTTTCCACCAGAAAGTGAGCAGCTGGTGTTTCTGTACTCTTTTCATTGTTGTGTCATTACAGTGACTTTACAGCAGCTGCTGTGACGATAATCCCGCAGGTGAAGATGGATCTTCCCTCTCAGTTCGTCCTAAACACTCTGCTGGTGCTGATTGTTGTTCCTCTCGCCACTTGTGGCTTCTGCCCCCGACTTTGCTCCTGCCCTCAGCCCACTGAGCTCCACTGCACCTTCCGCTCCCTTCTCACCATCCCAGCAGCTACACCCAAACACGTGAAGCACATGAACCTGGGGTCAGTCCCTCTGGCATCCGCAGCATTGATTTAGCATGGTTATTGACCTGTCAGTGACTGGATCAAACATGAGGCTTAGGAAGTGTTCTGCATGAACTGGTTGCATGTCTGTTATCTTCTCCACTCTGGTTTTTTATTTAAGGTTCAACAGAATTAATAACATCACTGACGAATCCCTGATGGGCCTGAGGAAGCTGGAGACGCTCATGCTTCATGGGAACGACTTTCACCAGCTGCCTGATGGAGCGTTCACGGAGCTCAGTTCACTTCAGGTGCAATGAAATCAATAAATGGTGGCAGGGGGATAGTTGTGTGAGCAAAACAGTGAATTTTAATGATGAATCCATGTTTGTCTGAGCCTTTCATAAACTCTCATGTATCACATGCACATATGATTATGACTGTATACATAAAGCCTCCTAAAATGCTCGGTTTTAATACAATAATAATTATTTTACTGATGTGCAGTGAGTCAGCACATATTATTGATTAATTCGACATGAGCACTTAAATGAGATAAATATCTCAGATTTATCCACACAGTCTAGTTTTAGGAATAAAAAAGCAAAAGATATCTGAACCTGGGCCAAACTGGGAATCGAAATTTACAAAAGATTTCCAACTTTAATCACTTTATCTGCTGGACACATTCCTGATTCTTCCTCAGAATTTGTAGGATATGAAGTAAAAATTGTGTAATTTTAAATCCCAAATTTCTCCCTGAAATGTTAATGAAACAAAGCACTGACATACAAACTGTATGATGTACATGTGCCCTGATGCTGAACCCTGATGCCTGGTTGATGTCTCAGTGCATCAGAAACTAGAAGTACTCTTTCTCTGTTCTTCACTGATGTAGATGCTGAAGATGAGCTACAACAAACTGAAGGAGATCAGCAGGCACGCTCTTCACGGCCTGTGGTCTGTGGCCAGGTTACACCTGGATCACAACCAGCTGGAGCACATCCATCCAGACGCCTTCCAGGGCCTCACGTCTCTCTGGCTGCTGCAGCTGGAGGGCAACCAGCTGCAGCAGCTGCACCCAGACACCTTCACCACCTTCACTGTGAAAAGCCATTTTCACGTCTCAACTCTGAGGCACCTCTACCTGTCAGACAATCATCTGGTGACACTTCCTTCCAGGCTGGTAGGGGCCATGCCCCAGTTGGAGAGCCTGTACCTCCACAGAAACCCTTGGATCTGTGACTGCAGCATGAGGCGGCTCCATGACTGGAATAAAAAGTTTCCAGGTGGTATTTTTAATATGTTTACAGCTTTCTTTTTGTGATGGTCTCTGTAAAACTTAAAAGTCCTACCCTTTCGTGGTCCTCGGGACCAAAAATGGTCCCACCCCAAAAAGTGCTCTAAAAATGTTATATATCTATATTTTTTTCCACTTTAAATGAGTCAGTCTTTTAAAACTACTTCTGCTTAAAATATCCACATCAAGTTTTAATTATATTTTCATTGTTTTAACCCTTTAAATACCAGTTTGGGTACATGAGCGCCCTGTTTTTTAACAGAAAAAAAATAAAAACTTAAATATTTTTCATAAAATGCATTTGAATATTTGATTGTTATTATAATTAAGCCTTTAGATGGTCCAAACATTGGCACCAACATTCATTTTGATCCATTATTATTTTTTGTGCAGGAGCACATTTTAAAAAATCCATCCTTTCGTGGTCCTCGGGACCAAAAATGGTCCTGCCCCAAAAAGTGCTCTAAAAGGTTATATATCAATATTTTTTTCCACTTTATAGTAAACTAAGACTCAAAATGCATAAAATATTCAAAGTCAAAGAGATGATCTGATTTTATGACGCTCTGTTCTTTTGCCCAGGAGTCGTAAAATGTAAAAAGGATAGGACCCTTCCTAGTGGCCAGCTGTGTCCCATGTGCTCGTCTCCCAGACACCTCCAGAGAAAGGACCTCTTTGATGCGGAGAACCTGGTCTGCAGAAGCCCCGTCATCACCTTTCCTCACAGGACGTCCACACCTAAGGATGTTGAGAGTGATGTTTTGACCACAGAGGATTTTATAGAACCATTTGGAAACCTCTCGTTCGGCCTGTCTGATGAACATGGGAATGAGCTGGAGCTGATGTGTAATATTAGCAAGTCTAATGAGCTGACCAAGATCAGCTGGCAGCAGACCAGCCAGCCTCAGCTGACCAACATCACAGCGGCAGTAGATCTGGATTGTCCAGTTGATAGAGAAAAATATGAAAAACTGTGGAGGCTTATAGCATACTACAGCAGTGTGCCCGCACATTTACAAAGGGAAATTATTCTTCATCAAACCCATACGTACAGACAGGACTCTGAGAAAGATGCCCTGTACTACACCGGTCTCAAAGTTAATATAACAGCCCAACCACCATGGCTGCTGCAAACATCTGTGAGCCTTCAGCTGAACCGGCTGCAGTCATCAGCCAGCATGGCAAAACTGACTATGAGCACCGAGCTCTCAGAGATGGTGGAGACGGAGGAGGTGCAAAGACAGAAGAGGTCATGGGTCATGATTGAGTCAACAAACACCAGTCATAAAGTCTTCAGCGCCATCCTAGGAAAGCAAACTCGAATGAACTGCGACGTGCACAGTTCAGGTCGACCAGTTATTCGCTGGATGCTGCCAGATGGCTCCAAAGTGGAGGCGCCGTACTCAAGTGCAGGCAACAGGCTGTCTGTGTCCCGTGGTGGAGCTTTGATTATTAAGGCTGTCCGCCACACAGACGCAGGAAGTTACTACTGTATCGCCAGGGCTCACGAAGACTTTGCTGCCTCGCCGTTCTATCTGACAGTGCAGGAATCCTCCAGCCCGAGGGACGAAACATCAATCAAACCTAGCGAGGTATTTGTAGGCAAACCCATTTCCCTGCATTGCACTGCATCTGCCTCCCCCGATGCTGAAATTAACTGGATTCTGCCAAACAGCAGCATCGTGAGTCTCCACGCCAACTCATCCCGAGCTTTAGTCTACTCCAACGGCACCCTACATATTCCACAGTCCAAGTTATTAGACAGTGGTTATTATAAATGCGTCGCCGTGAATCAACATGGCGTGGATACACTGGCCACAAAACTCGTTGTTATCAGGCACAACTTCAGGAAGTTTCCAGCAACACCTCAGTCAGCTTCAGGAGTCAACACTCAAATTAAAATCCCCACAGAAGACACAGAAGAAGCATCAGGGGACAGCGAAGGCACTCAGGGTGGGGCTCACCTGGAGCCTTTGAGGAGGAGAACTCCAGGAGGTGTGGTCCCGAGCAGGAGGGGCATTCACCCATCCAGGAACTTCTGGAGGAAGCCCCCAGTGCTTCAGCAACCAAGAGGATCGCGTGTTGTAGACAGGAAGAGTCCTACCGAGAACACGAGGAGGATTAATATATCGAAAGGTAAAATAGATCCACAGAAATGGGCTCATATTTTGGCCAAGATTAGAGATAGAAAGGCTCAAAATACTGTGACACCAACTCAGCACACAGCAGAGAGGAAAGCTGCAGAGTGGACAACGCAGTCAAATGAAGCTACTAAAGGATCATCAGACAGTGTGACTGAGCAGGATTTGTTCAGGACACTGCACACTCCTGTACACAGTCCACTGTCAAAAACTGATAAACAAAATGTACAAGACCAGGCCGCGCAACACGTGACATCCAACATTATAGACAATGCACACAGCATGCGAGCTACAACAGCACAGACATCCAACGATATGGTCTTAGACCTACACACAAGTTCAAACAGTGTGTTTCCCCCACAGACCACATCTGTTCCACTGCATGCTGTCACGTTCTGGCAGTCGCTCACAAACACAGATGTTAATGAGGATAAAACAGCTGATTGGTCCAAGGAATCACAGAGACATGTCAGTACAGACGGATTAAAGGTTATTGCCAGTTCGAGTAATGATAACGAACCCTTTTTGAAAAGGATCCTTTCAGTGAACAAATCAACGAAAAGCAAAGAAGAAAAATATCCCAGTGAGCCTGTCATAAAATCTGATGATTTGCAGGCTGTAGCAAGGGCATCTCCAACAACTGTACAAGGCTCTGAATCTCCTCCACGCCTCCAACAACATAACTCCAGGCGAAGGAATGGGAGTCAGAGGAGGAGGCCAAACAGAAGGAAACAAAAGCTTGTGAAATCCGTCCAGTCTATGGCCATCACACCTGCCAAAGCTATCCCAGCAACTGTCAGGACCACTCCCTCCACACTGCTAAAAATAGCTTCCTCAGAAGTTACAGCAACCAATCCCAGCACCACTGTTCCATTCACCGGCAGCCAAGAAGCGTCATCAGGAAAACTGAGTCATAAAGCAAGCACGGCGTCCAGGCACGACCACGAGGCAGCCACTAAACCCTCCTCCCCACCAGCTTCTCTCCTCCAAACAAAGCACAGCCATCTGCCATTATTAAAAAGCACGTTAGCGGCACCATCACTTCCAGCAACTTTTCCAGAAGTGGGCGATACAAAGACAACTCCATCTCCACTGGAACACTTCAGTGTACCAACACCAACCTCTTTGCAGAGGCTTATAAACACGCCTGCTCCACCCATTAGGCTTCCTGAGGAGACACAAAGGTCAAGTGTTAAGGGTGACCTCGGACCTCTGCCAAGTTCTGACAGTTTGTTGGTGGGTTTTTACGCCACCAACACTGAACAACTGCAAACCAATGGGGAGGAGAGCCAACTGGGCCAGCAGTACACAACTAATGAAGGGATGCTGTTGAATGAGAGTGGGGAGGGGTCCCCATCCTCCACGTCTTTGATCGACCAAGTAATCAAGACAACCTCTGGGTACGCTCCCAGTGACTCGACTGTGACACCAAGCATACTTTCCAAGGATTATTTGGAGACAGCTCTGGATGTTACACAGACTTCTGCAGCAGAAAATTCACATACTTCTAGTCAAAGTAAACCCTCAAAGGTAGCTCAGAATCTTAAAGAAGCTCTAAATGAAAATGTTTTTCCTGCTACTGCTAGTACTTTTAAAGCTAAACCTACCTCTCCTGCCACTCCAAGGCTCGATCCTATAATGCGTATCAAAGTGACAGTGGATACCACACTTCCCAAAACATCTTCCACAGAAGCCAAGATGGACTCTTCACTGAGGACCAGCATGCAGGAGACTCCCTGGATCAGAGTCAGCCATAATGAAGACCAACAAATAAACCCCGTCATCAACATATCAGAGCCAGAATTAAACTTCCAGCCCACAACGGCAGACCACAAACCAACTAGCACACGTCTGACTAGCAGACAGATCGTCTCACAGTCAGTCACCTCTGCACCAGCTGCTACAGTCCAAACTACTCTGCATAGAGGGACACTGATAACAAGTACTCACAATGTGTCCAGGAAGCACCAGGTACCCAGACAAGGATCTATTCCAAGAGGAAAGCCAAGGATAACTGAGACTCATCTCCAGACTTTCACTGTTAAAGCTGAAACAGATGCTCAACTTCCCTGTGAGACCGAAGGCGACCCAAAGCCCTTCCTGTCATGGACCAAAGCTCTTAGTGGTACGTACGACTCAACCTCATTCATTATTCTTTCCATACATTTTCAAAGCCGTCATACGAAAACAGAAAACATATCATTTATTTATTCAAATGGAAAAATCCAAAAATATTTTGATGTTGTGAAATGTTAACCAGAGCAATCTGTAACTACCTGCAGACTTATATAAATACAGCTTGCAAAGATGTTTTATTGGACATATTGGAAACATAGTGTATCAAATAGCAGATTATCAGCAACATTTGCAAGCATGTCAGTATGTTCAGATGTGTTTCCATATAACCTCCATGACTGACGATGCTATGATGTAGATGATGCACTTGTAAGATTATGGTTATAGTTAGGGATGCACCGATACCGATACTAGTATCGGGTATCGGTGCCGATACTGTAAAATGTGTGTGTACTCATACTCGTAAAAGTTAACCGATACCATGAACCGATACCAACTTATTTCATTAATCAGAGGGTGGCTTGTCATTTCTGTTGTAGTTTTTTAGATTGGCCACTAGGGGGACATCCCGCGCTAAACAGGCACAGGGTTAGGCGAGTGAGACTGGCGGCTCCAGATAAAAAAGAGAAACAGAAGGCTGCTGTAGCTAGGCTAAACAAAATGTCAGCAGTGTGGAACAGCCAACTTTAACTCAGGTTTTGGCAAAGCGATGAAAAATGTCAAGAGAAAATCCACGGGCAGTTAAAATAACAGAGGCTCGACTCATTTTATCGCTCTGGATGACCAGCCAATGCCGGCCGTGGAAAACATGGAATTGAACCGTCTTCTCAGCATACTCAAGCCGCGATATGAAATTGGACACTCTGCAATAATTTAAAAGTTTATTTTATTCGGAAACCTAATTTGTATTTATTTTATTCCAAACAGAAGTGTTTATTTATTATTCTGAAAGCTCGAGACAGTGCCAATAGTTCAGTGATATTTTGTTCAATTACAATGTGGACACTCTGCAATAATTTAACAGAAGTGCTTATTTTTCACTTGAAAATTTTTTTGTGGTTATTTTTATTATGATTTTATTTTTTATCGGCAGAGAATAAAATAAAACCTGTCTTCCAATTCATTGCATTTGTGTGTGTGTGTGTGTGTGTGTGTGTGTGTGTGTGTGTGTGTGTGTGTGTGTGTGTGTGTGTGGTAGAAGTATCGGTTTTTGTACTCAGTATTGGCAAGTACTCAGATCCAAGTATCGGTATCGTATCGGTTTGAAAAAATTGGTATCATTGCATTTATAGTCTTGAATTTTGTAACATTTTTATAATCTATGTTACTTACTTACTTTATTATGATATGAGTTTTTAAAAGGGCCTTTAGCCTGCTCATGATTAAAAGTAACTATTTTGCTCTTACAGGGTTTTTTTCCACGGTTGGCAATCACACTAAAATATTTGCATTTTTCATTAAGTCCTCTCATTTATTGTATTTTTGTACACTATGTAAATGTGACATCAATTTCTCTTGCGCTAAATATTTTATACTCTCAATTATTTTCATCTTAAATCGTATTCTGTGTTTGAGAAAAGACATTTTGTGTCTGTCCACTTTTGCAGGGGCGAATATTCCTCAGAACACCCGGGTCCAGAGGTTTGAGGTCCACCAAAACGGTACATTAATCATCAGGAACACACAGCTCACAGACGGAGGCCGATACCTGTGCACAGCGCAGAACCAGCACGGCACGGACACGATGCTGGTCAACCTCGTGGTCTTGTCTCAGCCTCCGCGGGTCCTGCATCCTCGGCACAGAGACATGACTGTGCATCTAGGTGACAAAGTCAGTGTGGAATGCAAAGTGGAAGGGCATCCTGCGCCCCGGGTCACATGGGTACTCCCTAACCACGTCCATGTAGCTGCTGGTTCCCTTTCTGTTCCATCTCAGCAGCACGTAGTTGTTGGAAATAATGGCATCCTGCAGATCAGCCAGGCCCGCTATGCAGACAGAGGGATTTATCAGTGCATTGGCAGCAGTGCAGCTGGAACTGACTCTGTTTCAGTCCGTCTCCATGTCCGAGCATTGCCACCCGTGATTCAGCAGTCACATCATGAGACTGCCACCATTACAGAAGGCAGCCCCGCCTACATCCACTGCACTGCTACAGGTTCCCCTCCATCTGTTATTCGCTGGTTTACACCTGACGGTGCACAGCTCACTGCATCCCTAGACACTGGACAGAACCGGATTGTTTTCCCCAATGGGACGCTCTACATACAGCGTGTGGGCAAAAGAGATACTGGGAGGTACGAGTGCTCAGCCAGTAACACAGTGGCATCCAGCAGGAGAACTGTGATCCTGAACATAAGGAAGAATCTGTCCTCTGCCAAGGCCAGTATCACCTCATCATCACCCCAAAGAACAGACGTCATCTATGGGAGTAGTTTGTTACTAAACTGTGTGGCAACAGGACAGCCAGAGCCCCGAATCCTCTGGAGGACACCTTCTAAGAAGCTAGTAGACGCTCAGTACAGGTGAAACGGAAATCAAAAGGCCTCAATCATTCAAAGCAATCTTAATTATTAATCATATGCATCAATTGGTTGTTTGTTTTCTGCAGTTTTGACAGGAGAATCAAAGTGTTTCCCAACGGCAGCATTAGCCTCCATCCAGTGACTGACCAGGACAGTGGCGATTACTTATGTGTGGCTCGTAACAAGATGGGCGACGACCACGTGCTGCTGCGGGTTCACGTGCTGAGCAGACCAGCCAAGATTGAGCAGAAGCAGCAAAGATCCAGTCAGGAGGTTTTGTCCGGTGGGGACCTGACGGTGGACTGTGTGGCTTCTGGCCTCCCCAACCCCGAGATCAGCTGGGTTCTGCCGGATGGCACGATGGTTAACCCAGTCAAACAGAGCGATGGAGTCTTTGAGGGGCGCAGTCGCAGGTACGAGCTGTTTTAACCTCTACAAGGTGCTCCCAGTGTCCAACACAGGGGGAAACACCTTCACCTGCCAGTATGTGTGCTGTCTGATCCAAGTTCTTCTGTGTTGATGGAAGTTTAACCATTTTAATGAAGTTCTATTCTATGGTGATGCTTTGTTTATCAGAAGGATCTGTGAGTGAGAAATGACTGAACATCCATCTTCCTTTAACTGTTTCATGAACTTCTGGGCAAACTGAGCTAACCTTCTCTGTCTGTACTCTGCTGCAAGAACTCAACTTAACTGTAACCTAAACAATTCTGCCACCATGTGGTCGAGAGCAGCTACAGAGCACGTAAATGAATTATTTACAGTTTTTTCTGATTGCTTAAGCACATTTTTTGTAACTATTGGCTATTTTTGCAAAACTCTACACACAAATAAGAAAACCTGTCACCCAATTATCAAAACATTGTAGTTCTCTTGCAAAAGCGAACACAGCTAGATTAACTCTTCACACCTTCGTAAAAATGGTGTTTTCGTATCAAACAGTACACACAAGCCATCATCTACTAAGCACACAATGCGCTAACTGCACACTGATGGTATGAATAAAAAACACATCTGGCTTTTGCTTTCTCTGTGCACAAGGTAGGCTATGTCAGTTAACTTCAAGTACTATTATTCACACACATCAAAACAAACATAAGTGTTTATTTCCAAGTATAGGATTATTTGCAATCGCCATATTGACTATATGGGTTTCTTGTTCTGCAGTGAACATGCTTCCTCTGCCCCCAGCATCTGGTCGTCTAGCAATTCTGTAAAGTAACAATTTCAGTATTTTTACATCTATGGTATTGTTGTGCTACAAATCTTAGTGCAAAGTGACTGTACTAACTGATTCTCATTTCAAAATGTCCTTATGATGCTTGCTACAGAGTAGTGGCTCGAGTTAGGCTGAACCCGTCGGCCAGCTTCCCTCAGGGTCATTCCACGGTTGATTACATGGTCCACTATTGTAGCTCTGATGTCATCAGCAATTCTATTTCTTACTCTTCTTACCCTTCCTCTCCCCCCTCCTCGTCCTCCTCTCCTCCCTTCTCATCCTCCTCTTGCTCCTCCTTGTCCTTGTCGTCCTCTTCATCCTACTTCTTCACCTCCACGTCCTCTTCCTCGGCCTCCTCTACTTCTCACTCTTCCTGCTCCCTCCATTGTACTCCACACACAGAGCTTACCTGTATTATAGTGCTTAGGCTGATTGCAAAGTGAACTAATTATCTAAAAAAGTTTTCACAAGTGAAAGTGTGCCAGACAGTTGGCAAAATAGTGTTAATGATAGCCATACATGTGTATAATTTTGCTAGGAGTGTGTTGGAAATTTGGTAATTGAGTGTAAGCAGTGAGTTGTGCCTACAGTTTTGCAAAGTGTGTGTTACAAAATTGCAAACTGAGTGCAAAGCAGTGTTTGTGCTTTTAGATTTGCAAACTCAGTGAGTGGTTTTGCTATAAGTATTAATAGTTTTAGGAATTGTGCTATAAGAATCACAGTTAGGGTTTAAGCATTCAGAAAAAACTGTAAAAGTACAATATTTCTCCAATAAATTGTATCCATTTAAACAAAAATGACTAAAAACATAGCTTTGCTAGTTTGCCTTATGAAAAGTCTGCAACTTCCCCATAAATATGTTGGAAGGTGTCTTACAAATGACCTCATGTCATTGGTCTCATTTCATTAAAACTAGACTCCCTTGGAAACGATTAGTCGAGTCTCTAGTGCACCATACCACCTTAAGTTTAATGACTCTTCATTTCCACATGAAATCTATTAAGCATTGGTAAAATGTGTATTTCTTTTTGACATATTTTGGCTTAAACAAAACATAAAAAGATTCACAAAGCATCAAAACTAGAAGTGGCTTTAAAAAATCGATTTCCCAATTCAAACCAATTTTAATTTGAATAATGCGATAAATTCAATTTCAATTCAATTCAATTTTATTTATATAGCGCCAAATCACAACAAAAGTCGCCTCAAGGCGCTTCATAGATACAGAGAAAAACCCAACAATCATATGACCCCCCTATGAGCAGCACTTTGGCGACAGTGGGAAGGAAAAACTCCCTTTTAACAGGAAGAAACCTCCGGCAGAACCAGGCTCAGGGAGGGGCGGGGCCATCTGCTGTGATTGGTTGGGGTGAGAGAAGGAAGACAGGATAAAAGACATGCTGTGGAAGAGAGACAGAGATTAATAACAGATATGATTCAATGCAGAGAGGTCTATTAACACATAGTGAGTGAGAAAGGTGACTGGAAAGGAAAAACTCAATGCATCATGGGAATCCCCGGCAGCCTACATCTATTGCAGCATAACTAAGGGAGGATTCAGGGTCACCTGGTCCAGCCCTAACTATATGCTTTAGCAAAAAGGAAAGTTTGAAGCCTAATCTTGAAAGTAGAGATAGTGTCTGTCTCCTGAATCCAAACTGGAAGCTGGTTCCACAGAAGAGGGGCCTGAAAACTGAAGGCTCTCCCTCCCATTCTACTTTTAAATACTCTAGGAACAACAAGTAGGCCTGCAGAGCGAGAGCGAAGTGCTCTAATAGGGTGATATGGTACTACAAGGTCATTAAGATAAGATGGGGCCTGATTATTTAAGACCTTGTATGTGAGGAGCAGGATTCATTTTCGATTCATTACCCTGAATCAATTTTTAAATATAAATTATTTTGCCAGAAATGCCAGAGTCTCCGCTCAAAGCTCACTAAACTATTTCAACAACCACCAAAAAGCTAAAACAGCAAATGAGAGCAAGTAAACAGATTCCACACAAAGATATAAACACAGAGCGTGGATCGTTCACCGACCGCACGTAAACGGGCACGCCGTCGGTGCTGAAGGCCGACATCTCACAGATTCTGATGCTGCAGGTTTTGTCCCTCTCCATCCAAAATTCACTGAACCAGCAGCAAAGAAGATCCAAACGAATCTTCATGTTTGATAAACGTTAATTCCCTCTGACGTTGGCTGTTTTGCTTCCACCACAATATAATCACACTTCCTGCACAGCTCTTTCTCTCTCAGTGAACTTCAAGAACAGTTTCCCATCCTAGAGAAATCCTAGAGAATGGGAGGCAGAGCCTTCAGTTTTCAGGCCCCTCTTCTGTGGAACCAACTTCCAGTTTGGATTCAGGAGACAGACACTATCTCTACTTTTAAGATTAGGCTTCAAACTTTCCTTTTTGCTAAAGCATATAGTTAGGGCTGGACCAGGTGACCCTGAATCCTCCCTTAGTTATGCTGTTATGTTTCTTCCTGTTAAAAGGAAGTTTTTCCTTCACACTGTCGCCAAAGTGCTTGCTCATAGGGGGTCTTATGATTGTTGGGTTTTTCTCTGTATGTATTATTGTAGGATCTACTGTACAATATAAATCGCCTTGAGGCGACTGTTGATGTCATTTGGCGCTGTAGAAATTAACTGAAATTTAATTAAATTAACAGATTTCAGTCAGACTGAAACATCAGGTGTAATCACTAGTTATTTTTCCTTTGGTAAGAAAAGAACTTCACGTGACAAAAGTGATAATATGTGAAGTTTAAATTTAAATAATGTCATTATATATGTTGTATTAATTTAATACATTCTCTTCATTGCCAACCAATGAATCCAGTAATGAAAGTGTAACAGTGAGTAACCATTTCTTCTCTTCTGGAACTACATGTAGGTATGTGGTGTTTGACAATGGGACACTTTACTTCAACAATGTTCGCATGCCAGAACAAGGTGACTACACGTGTTACGCAGAAAACCAACATAGCAAAGATGAGATGAAGGTCCGAGTCAAGATCAAAGCTGCACCCTCCCCACCGAAAATCCAAAATAAAGATCCACAGACTGTCAGCGTCTTCTATGGCAAGGAAGCTACACTGAGATGTAATGCCAAAGGTGAACCGGCGCCAGTCATCACATGGCTATCCCCTTCAAACAAAGTGATTTCCCCCGCATTAGACAAATACCAGGTTCTGGATGATGGGACATTGGTAGTTCAAAAGATCCAAGGTTTTGATAAAGGTAACTACACATGCATAGCTAGAAACAATGCAGGACAGGACCATGAAGTCACCAGACTCGAAGTCTTGATAACACCTCCAGTGATCAGTGGGTTGAGAGGAACGTTGAATGCTATCAAAGTAACCGCAGTTCAGAATCAGCAAAAGCTGCTGGACTGCAATGTGCATGGAAACCCCAGCCCTCGAGTTACTTGGCTTCTGCCAGGAAATCTGACCCTTTCTGCGCCATATTACAGCAACAGGATGGTGGTTCACCAGAACGGTACCTTGAAAATCCATTCACCCAAGGAGGCAGACTCAGGGCAGCTGGTTTGTATCGCTCGTAATGAAGGAGGGGAGGTCAGGTTGGTGGTCAACTTGGATGTGAAGACAGTTGATGAGACGCCACAAATTAGAGCTCCCAAAGCAAACGTTCAGTCACTGAGTGTAGGCAATGCTGTGGCTTTGAACTGCTCCTCTGAGGGCTCAATACTACCGCCTGTCACCTGGATCCTGCCCAGTGGTACACCTTTGCGTAGTGGTGCTCGCTTCTCCAAGTTTTTCCACCAGCCTGATGGCCTGCTGATCATCAGCAACCCCTCTATGGCTGAGGCTGGTGTGTACCGCTGTCTGGCGGGGCTTGTGGAGCATACTGTTACACTGTCCCCAGGAAAGAAACCAGAGATCAACAGCAGATATAATTCCCCTGTCAGTGTCATGAATGGGGAAAACCTTTGGCTTCACTGTCAAACCACTGGTGAAGCACTCAGACTAGCATGGACTCTGCCCAGCGGAGTCGTCCTCAGCAGACCACAGAGAGCTGGGCGATACACCATACAGCCCAATGGGACACTTGCCATTCAACAAGTGTCCGTCTATGATCGGGGTCCCTACGTTTGCCGAGCTAGTAATGAATATGGCAGCTCCTTGCTCTCCATTTTGGTAAATGTAATAGCATACCCACCTCAAATTACTAATGGCCCTCCCTCTGTGACTTATGCTAAACGTGGAGTTGCTGTTCAGTTAAACTGTGTAGCAACTGGCATCCCTAAAGTTGAGGTAGCGTGGGAAACACCTGACAAAATCCGTCTGGCTGCCAATGCAAAGCCAAAGCTCTTTGAAAACAAGTACCTCCTTCCACAAGGTTCCCTCATCATCCAGAACCCAACACAAAGAGATGCTGGCATCTACCGATGCACAGCCAGAAATGCCATCGGCCGGGACTCTAAAGCTACAGTTCTCAACGTGTTCTAAAACGTTCCTCTTCGTCTGTAGCTGCCCAAACAACTGCCTGATTAAAGGAAGCGTTTAATCACCACATGTAGTAATAACTTCAGTTATAATGACGAGCTGATTAAAACCTGCAGTGATGCTTTGAGTGTTTGCTCTTTAGAGGCCGTTAGTTGAAGACACCGTGTGCCAGTTTACAGTTTTCACCGTTTTGCAAACCTCCCATTTCAAGCATTTAGAGAATATATGCAGTTTTTTTGTTTGTTTTTATATGAGGTAATTAGCCTACACAACTGGAAAGAGAAAGTAATTGTCTTGTGCTGGCACTTCACACTATCAAGCAGAATAGTTGTGTTCACCTGCTATGTGCAAGACAAATACTGTAATAAAGTCTTAAATAATATAAAACATCGTTGTTTCGAGTGACTCAGGGACGTGGAGCGTGCACGCCAGCATGCAAAACACAAAAGGACTTTTTGATGTTGATTCATTTTAGCATAAGATGCTTATCTTATCAAGGATGTGCAATGCTTTAATTTATTTTTCTAAACTTTTGTAATATAATTGTTAATTGGAAATCTACATTTGTATTCATCGGTCAAACTAAATATATGGACAGCGATTTCGTTTTGCTGGCTTGTGATTAGCTCGGCTGCTCAGTGATGCTGCCGGGGTGCGATGTGCAGGTTATGACAGATGGATCACGCCTAACCACAATCATCTACATGAGACTGAATGAACAACATTGGTATAATTAGCATTTACGCCAATGACTGCCAAAGTGTTCAGCATGTTAAAATGTAGCCTGGCGGGACAAAGCTGTGCAAAGACCCAGCCTTAAACTATCCGGCTTTGGCTCTATCAGCTTCACTCAAAGTTCATCACGCCCAAACATTTTATCCTTTGATCTTCAGTGGATCAGTGAGCATATATTCCCAGCTGCATGTACCTTTTCTTCAGTGGAACAGTTATTTCTGACAAGGACAGATGATGTCAGCCTGTAAACAATTGCTAAACAGCTCATTTAATCGTGAAATTCTTTTGAACTTAATAAAATTGACTGAGAATATATGTAATTTTGTTGTTGTTGTATTTTTATTTAAAGAAGCTGAAACTGCTGGTATCCTGTGCTTTTCAGAATAAAGGCCCAACCTGAATATTTCATGTTTTTATGGTTCAGATTTTTCAATAACTCACAGCGACGTGGAGCATCTTTGCTTCTGCAGAGTGCTGACACTGCACTACGCTCTCATTTGTAAATGATTTGTGTCTGTCACACACACACTATTTGAATATAAAATTCCTCCACATTTCCACTAAGCTCAAAAATAAAACCTTTATTTGTGCTGAGGTAGGAAAGGGAACAAACTGAAAAAGTGATGACTCAACAATGTTTGCCACTCTGCTAAAAATGACACCATAACTGAGAAAAATGTTTGTAGTATTTTCTTGGAAATATAACTTTCTAACTCTAAATGAATAATTCAAAAGTGCAGTTTTTGTTTAGCTGGCCTTATAGATTGAACTTTGCAATTAGGATGAGGGAAGCTGGTCGCTGAGAGTCGCCTCTGGGAATACAACCACAGTCTGCAAAGAGGAAATCTATTAGATTAGCTTATATGTGCTAAAACGATCCCACTATGAGAATTTTAGCATCAGCTCCTCGTTGTGTGACAGCTGGTATCAGCATTGTCAGGGTTAATCAGTAAACGACAGATTTTATGAAGTGCTTGTCTACTCTCCCGGAGTGCAGTACTCCACTGTGGTACACCACCCAGCTTCTCACATGCTGTGCAGCTTTTTCACCAGTAAAATGACTTCAATGGTGCATGTTTTTAATAATGTGGCTACAAATGCAGAACTGAATAACCTTGAAGTCTTGGTCTGTGACCCAGAAGGTACTAGACTACATTAAGTAAAGTAAAACTGATATGGATGAAAACTTATCTATAAACGTGATCGTCTTTAGCAAGGTTTGTAAGTAAAGTAAGTAAAATTGTATTTATACAGCACCTTTCAAGATAAAAATCACAAAGTGCTTCACAGAAGCTAAAACCTAAAAATAAAAATCAAGCAAAAGCAAGTTTAAAAAGATGAGTTTTTAGCTGTTTTTTAAAAGCGACCACGGAGTCCACAGATCTCAGGCTCAAAGGGAGGGACTTCCACAATCTGGGGGCCACACACAGTTTGGAGATGCCACCACGGATGGTTTCCTCCTGCTGTAACTCTGATCAGGATTGTGTAATGTCTCTCTTCTGGATGTTTATGCTCTTCATATGTACCTGATACTCTGTTGTGCTTACCCGCTCTGACTTCAGATGATTTACTAAGGAAAGTCAAATCATGGAAATAGAAAAGGATCCTTACTTCAGGGATTAGTGGTAATCAAAGCTGGGCCCTCCTGCTCAGAAACATCAATATATGGAGAATCTGCTGTGATCTAGAGATTTTCACATGATGTCCCAGCTGACTGATGAACCATAAGCTGTGTGAGAGGCACTTCATGACTGCGTAACAGAGAAGATAAATGTGATGGTTAAAGAGAAAAACAGACTGAATCATATCAGACTGAAAAAGGGACGAGTTTATTTACTGAGACGAGCTGCCTGATGGTCGGCCAGTCCAATGAGATTCTGCTAATATGTTCACTTCACCATTTCCATTTACCAGTGTCCAACACTGTGTAACCAACATGAGTTCTTCTGTGTTCTGTAATCAGGTTTTTAAATATAAATTAGCTTCAGTCAGTTATAAAAACTATTGTGACCATTTTATCTGTAGAATCTAAATCCACTGGCAGTGGGGCATTGGTTATCACAGTGTCCTGCTCTGTGTCGTTTACATAGACATGATTCTGACACAACAGGGGGCCACCCCAGCAGTACACTACGGCCCATCACACCATCCAAAGTGAGCACGAACAGCCTCCCCAGATCCCAATCCAAGCATGGGATGAAATAAACCTGATCCACACATACCTCCACCTGCAGCTGACACAGTCCCTGTGACAACCCACCAGGGTCAGAAACAACAAAAGCAGAAGAAGAGGGACAAACATATCACATCATGCCATCTGAAAAAGCTTCTAGTTGGCTTGTATACACTCAAAGAGTTCTGTTGAAATGAGGTAAGGAACAAAAACAGAAGCGTACATGTTTTAAAAGCATCTATAGATCTGAACTTCCTGTTTAATTAGGTGAGTTTCATGCTCCAAACAACCTCCCATCTTCTATTCTTAATCTTTTTTCCTTGACCTCAGTGATGATGTCATCAATCAAGGAAACGTGTGAACATATTCCAGCTTCAATTTGGGAGACAGACACTTTTAAGATCAGGCTTAAGAATTTGAAAAAAGATTTTCACCGAGCCGGAGCAGGTGACCCTGAAGCCTTCTCAGGATGCTCAAAAGGGGTCGTCTGATTGGTGGGGCTCCCTCTGTGTTATTGTAGAGCCTTTACCTTCAAAAACAATCAACTCCAGGTGGTTTACATTGTGATTTGGTGTAAATACAATTGACCAGCATGAGAGAAAGACACTCTCTGTATTCTCTGTCAGTAGTTTATGTTCAAATGCATATTGGTATTTTCCAGAATTACTGGATATGAATAACATACTGCATTTCTTCTTTTTTTCTTACTGTTGCTTGTTGTGCTGGTTTTCTTCAATAACCTTTAGTTCAGAACTTTGTTTACTACTCGAGCACTGAAAGCATTACACACAGTGTATTCTGCTTGTTTTATGCTTTTTAACGTTCACATGCTGATGGATGCATCAGAGACCAAGTTGGGGTTCAGTAACTTGCCCAAGGACACCTTGGTAAGAACTCCAGACTAGAGCACACAGAGATTGAACCAACAACCATCCAATCAGCAGATGACCTGCTCTACAGCCAACTCAATGACGAACAAGGACGGACAACGAGAGAGGAAGACAAATGGATCGAATGCAGCTGTAGGCATATGTGGGTGTGTTGATTCTTACTGCCGTGCATCCAGTAGAGTCGCTACAGCCAGTTCATGACATCCTGAGTCTGGGAGAGAAGTTTTAAAGGTGACACAAGATTAATCACAGAAGCACAAAAAGGATATAATTTCTTGATAAAGACACAATAGATGATCATCGTTCATGACACAAACGTGCTCCCATCTGAGGTGTATGGAACAAGTGGGCGTGTCTCCTGCTGTGATGTCAGATCCTGGTACTGATGTGACTGTATGAGCACCAAGTCCCCTTCAGAGGACTCTGTCCAACAGAACATCCAAGTAAACCAGGGATGAGATAAAAGCATGGGCAGCATGTGATGCAGGTCCAGCTGTACATGGAACATGCTAGTGTACGATGGCAAACCGTCTCCTGCAGTCAGGACACGCCAGTTGTCCCTAACATTGCAGGTTTCCAAAAGAAAACAATTACCTGTAACAACTTGTTTACTGTATATGACCCTTGGCCTGCAACTGCAGAAAGAAAGCTGTCCATGATGGGACCAGTGCAGAGGAAGGAACCTGAGCTTCCTCCTGATGGGAGCAGTGCAGAGGAATAAATCTGAGCTTCCTCCTGCACTTGTGTCAAATATGGACACACCTTTGTTCTTACTTCAGGCTCTCATGCGTTCACTCAGACTCATGCCCTGGTGTTCCTACCATGCCAAAATATAGAAAACTGTCAGGTAACGAGTTGGAATAAAGTTGAATAACCTTGAAACACAGAGATGATGATATTTTATACTTCTTGCTTTATAAACAGTCAAAGCAGACGGGGTCATTTTTGAGCCCAGAGGACAACAGATGTGATTATTTGCTGCCAGTAAAAAACTTGAAGTAGTTTAAAAACAGCTTTCTAAATTAACTTTGACGTAAACCCGTCTGTGATCATCTGTTAAAACAGCCGACTCTGGTTGTGAAACGATAAACACGATAACTGATGATTTAATTTATTTTTTACCCAAAAACAAGGAAAAAAATAATTTTATGAGGTTTTTATCAGACTTAAATTTGAAATGGAATAAAAAAAAATGTTTAAAAATGTTTGAATTAAGTTTTAATTAAAAGTGGGGGGAAAATCCACTTCATATTAATTAAGTATCAATCAAACCAGATCAGACCACAGCTGTGATTATGTGCTGCCATTTAAAATTTGAAATGATAAAAAAACAAAAACTTTCTCACTAAAGTTCAACACGCAGCACTCTGTGGTTAGTCAGACAGTCAAAATAATCTGAACATTTAAATATTTTATTTTCTCGTTTTATTTTTGCTCAAAAACAGACGATACTTTATGTAAACAAGGTTTAGTGGCCCTAAAATGTATAATGTTGGGTAAATTTTGTGTTAATGTGTTGGTCTTAAGTTAAACTAACATGTAACACTGAAATTGATACTTTGTACTTTAAAAAACACTCAAATGAGCTGGGGTCATTTCTGACCCCTGAGGACCACAGCTGTGTGGACGACATTATGAGGGTTAAGCAGCTGCAGGTGACTGTCACACAACAAAGGCTGAAATAATCTAACCTAGTTAGTCATCCTAGTTTAACTGCAGTTACTCGAATCATTCAAGAGTTGTATCGCCTCCGTGGACTGATCTCTTGATTCCTTTTAGTTTTCAAGACTTAATGAATGAGGTGGTCATGTTATTAACCCTGTCATGCATGAACTATGCAGGACTTTTATTCATCTTTAGGCATGAAAAGATGAATAAAAATCCTGATTCCTTATCATAATTCATGCATGAAACAGTTAAATAATAATTACAAAGAAGCACATCTACAGTAACATTAAAGGCCCAGGCAGCGTTTTTCCTTTTTGCTAAAGCATATAGTTAGGGCTGGACCAGGTGACCCTGAATCCTCCCTTAGTTATGCTGCAATAGATGTAGGCTGCCGGGGGATTCCCATGATGCATTGAGTTTTTCCTTTCCAGTCACCTTTCTCACTCACTATGTGTTAACAGACCTCTCTGTATTGAATCATATCTGTTATTAACCTCTGTCTCTCTTCCACAGCATGTCTTTTATCCTGTCTTCCTTCTCTCACCCCAACCAATCACAGCAGATGGCCCCGCCCCTCCCTGAGCCTGGTTCTGCTGGAGGTTTCTTCCTGTTAAAAGGGAGTTTTTCCTTCCCACTGTCGCCAAAGTGCTGCTCATAGGGGGTCATATGATTGTTGGGTTTTTCTCTGTATCTATGAAGCGCCTTGAGGCGACATTTGTTGTGATTTGGCGCTATATAAATAAAATTGAATTGAATTGAATTGAATTGAATTGAATTGAATCAGTGTCCAGTGTAGAGGTTTATGTACCATCAACACTGACACAGATACAGACAACAGCCTTTGCATAGCTGTCCACTGTCGTGACTACGTGTGAAAGAGTTACCTTATCCCGACTCTGCACTCTCACTACTCTTGAATGAATTAGACTGAAGGAGGAATAGCTTAGAGCGCCGGGCACATCGCTGCCCTTAGCAGAGACCTTCTCACATCTTTACATTCAGCGCACTGCATCGTGTTGTGGTGACAACATTATAGGAGACATGCTTATGAAAATTACATGCACTGTGTGCTGTGGATAAGGATCACACAGCATCCTGCCAACAGCACACAGACAGCTATTAATCTCTGCTTTTGCTTCTGTGATGAGCTGAGGCCACTCGAAAGGACCACAGTGCCCCCTACTGGAACGTTAAAGTACATCCTTAAGAAATAAGGTAGTGTGTTTGTGCAGATGCACACATGGGGTGGCCGAGGAAGTTTTTATAAATCTGACTACATGACCAAAAGCAACAGTTCCACAAAATAAGTTGATTCAATACCAGCTCCGAAATCACAAATTAAACTGGTGCTACTGGTTTCTCCAAACAGAAAGCAGCTCTTATTACACGTTCAAAAGCAGAAGCCATCATCAATCATTTCACCTGCTTTGCTGCACATTAAAGAGACGCCAGCTACACTATGGTGTTATTTTTGTGCCTCTATTCTGAGTGCACATAAAAAATGTTGCATTTTGAGGAGAAAATTATTTTGAGCAAAGAGAAGTTTGTCTTTTGTCCACAGGTCTGTCTTTGCTGTGTCCATATCACTGCTGCTGGCATGAAGCCGTGCCTGCAGATCTTTCAAGTTGCACAGGCAGCTGAGCTCGTCGAGGAAGACATCCATGCAGCGCTCACAGGGCTTGTTCCAGCTCCCAGCAGTCTCATGAGGGTGGAGGAGACATCGGGAGACGGGGTTAGGGTTGGAGCCCACTCCAGTCAACACAGAGTGAACAAGGCCTTAATGGCTGAGCTGCCTCTCAGCCACTTCTCTGAGACATTCGGCCTTTTCATTGTGTGTGCTGGTCAGATCACGTCAGTGCTGAGGTTTGTAGAATTTGGTCATTATTTAATCATTCATATCAAAAGTCATTTAAAACCAACTCAAGGACTGCAACCACTTTAATGGGAAACATCTATTAGCCATCAGTGAGTGTTAGTGGTGTCACCAGACAAGTGCCAGAGTTTAAATATTTAAACAAGCATGACAGACTCCAGGGGTCGAGCATCTGCCTTTTTAGCCTTTTCAGTTTTTACAACCTGTTCATCTTGGAGAATTTCTGTAAATTCTATGGATTTTCATTATTTATAAGGATAGAGAGAAATCTTTATGTATTTATAAGGACGTCTCAAAAGGATGGATCAAAGTTTGCATGACTCGGTGGGATATGAGGAGCATGACTTCTTGAATTCTGGTGTTCAAATGATCCAAGTTTGAAAGCCAAGTGCATACTTAAAGTCAACTTCAAACTATCCATCCATCTGCTTCTGCTTCTCCTTTTCAGGATGGTGGGAGGTGCTGGAGCCCCCAGCTGTCTTAGTGAGGCAGCGTACACCTGGACAGGTCGCCAGTCTGTCGCAGGGCCAACAGACAGGAGACAACCAGTCGCACTCACATTCACACCTATGAGCAAGTTAAAGTTTCCAATTAAACTATCATATTTTTATGATTCTCACATCAATATTAACTTTGCATTTGCCACTTCCAGCACAAAGGCTGTTCCTGCCACAGCTTCACCTACTTCCAAGGTGCATGGAGGAAAACAAGGGTCCAAAGAACAGCTGTGATCCAGCCTGTGGTCACTGTCAGAGAATGATGAAGACGAGTCCAGCACAATACCAAGAAAGCACAGGTTAATAAAACAAAAAGAAAACTACAGACAGGTACTAGCTCTGCTCTGTCCTGACTGGGCCATCTATAAGCAGCTCAGGGGAGAGAAAACCATCTATGAACGATGTAGATGTCATCAGACTGCTCAAATAAATAAATCAGTGAGTATGTAAACAGGTAAAAGGCGCGTTACTGTGAGTAACTTCAGTTTTATAAATACTTGTGTCCTTCTATGTATGAAGGCATGCAAACTGTCAGACCCGAGCATTTTAGTAACCACACCACAGAACATGGAAACACAAAGGCTGATGAAGTTTGACATGTTTTAATCCAAAAAGCGGTCCAGCATCCTCTGGATGTTTTGAAAGGCATCTCTGCCGAGGTAGTCCACCTGTCCCATCTCCCACAGCCTGCGGTGGTCCAGCGGCTCGGTGTGGGCAGGAGTCTGCCACGACAAAGTGGGAAATAAACATCACATCATTATATAGATGCTTTTAACAGAAGTCTCGTTTTGAATCCTTACACAAAGACAACACAGTGTGAACACAAAGACAACACAGTGTGAACACAGAGTCCGTGTGAAGAGCAGCAGGAGGATCACAGGAGCTAAAAAGAACAAACCACCGCTCCATGAATCACGTTCTGGCAGCACAAGTGGAGCTTTCACGAGCCGTCTGCTGCTCTGCGCCACACGTTTAAGTGAACACAGTCAAAGGACGTTTCAGCCAGTGTAGCAGCTCGACTTCACTCTGAACAGACTCAACTTACAACAAACATCGATCTGAAATATTGTAAGTAAACAAAATCAAAATGATAGCTGCACCAGCGTGTGCCGCTGACACTCCTCACTGAAACCTTTAGTCTGTTGCTCTGAGCCTGCAGAACGTGCTAATATTTCCACGTCTGAGGGGCCGTCACAACTAGTCTAACGAATTACATAATTCAACTATTAACCATTCGTAATAACAACATAAACTGTTTCACAGAACATACGTTTGGCAGCTGTAAATTCATACTTCTGTGGTTTGAAGGACTACATACGGGATCAGCAGCCGTGTCTGCAGGAACGTCGCTGCTTTCAGAGCCTTCGGCCCCCAAAGGTGGATCCTCAGCTTCTGGCTCCTCAGATGATCTCGACTCCTCCTCCAACTGTGTGTCATCTGTGTGGGAACGCTGCAGACACAGGAATCCTTTTACCAAACAGCAAACATGATGGTGTGTGCCGCACGCTGTAAAAGCTTCTACATCACCTGATCGTGGGGATAACTGCTGATGCATGTTCACAGCTGAGATCATACTGGAGCGAATGTTCAAACTAATCGTACAAGCTCGTATCAACTAGAGATGCACGATACCACTTTTTTATGTCCGATACCGATATCATAAATTTGGATATCTGCTGATACCGATATGAATCTGATATAGTGTGTTTTTTAATCAATAAAACTGTTTTTTTAATATCTTGCTGCATTTTGTATAAGTTCATACTCAAGTTTAAATAAATAACAACACTAAAGCTATTCTGTTATACCTGTATGTAAAAAAAATACAACAAAATATTTCATAGTTCAGCAAAACTGATCAATCTAATAAACTTAAACCTGCTCCATCCTCCCTATTCTGGTATTTTAAAGAGTACTTAGCAGAAATATCAAGCAACCTGACTAATAGGGTTGCAAACTCCCAGCTAAAGAAAGAAAAAAAAACAAAAAAAAAAAAAATAGGGAATCACCCCCCCACCCTCCACCTCATGATGCTTAATCGACGTAATCAACTTTAATTTGATGCAGGGTGAAAAAAAATGCACAGAAATCAATTATTTTTCAAGAATAATTAAATAGATTCAACATCTTTCTTCAACAGAACTGCAGACTGCACAGATGGTTCCCAAAGGAAAAAGTTCTACAGCTTACTATATTAGACTTAACAGTTACTATATACAGTAATGGACTTCCATACATTTTACATCAGATTAAAACTTTGGGTGTAAGATTCAGATAATTATTTATTAAAAGCTAGACATTTTAAATGAGAATAAGAAAGAAAAGTATGTCTTTGTGCCCCCTTTTCCCTGTTCATGCCCTATCGGCCCCCCTGGCTACACTTTGCTAGATCCGCCCCTGCACAGTTACGTCAGCTGTAGAAAAAGATCCTGGTGTAGAAATAATATTAAATAAATTCTAACAACAGCTGATCAAGCTTAAACGTGCTGCTGTTGTTCAGCCGCTGGTTTCCTCTTTCTGGTGCAAAGTTGACCAAAAACAAAGAAGAGAGACGATCAGCTGATCATTGATCAGTTTATGATTGAAGTAGCAGCAGCAGGGGAGAGAGAGAGAGAGAGAGAGAGAGAGAGAGAGAGAGAGAGAGAGAGAGAGAGAGAGAGAGAGAGAGAGAGAGAGAGAGAGAGAGAGAGAGAGAGAGAGAGAGAGAGAGAGAGAGAGAGAGAGAGAGAGAGAGAGAGAGAGAGAGAGAGAGAGAGAGAGAGAGAGAGAGAGAGAGAGAGAGAGAGAGAGAGAGAGAGAGAGAGAGAGAGAGAGAGAGAGAGAGAGAGAGAGAGAGAGAGAGAGAGAGAGAGAGAGAGAGAGAGAGAGAGAGAGAGAGAGAGAGAGAGAGAGAGAGAGAGAGAGAGAGAGAGAGAGAGAGAGAGAGAGAGAGAGAGAGAGAGAGAGAGAGAGAGAGAGAGAGTCGCTCCATATATCGTTGTTGAGCTTAACGTGGGAATGCTTTACAAACAGAGATGAACTTACACACTTGCTTTACTTCTCTCTGGGAAAACTTCCTCGGAGATGAAATGCTGGTTTGCTAGCAGCCGCTCTATCACGTGACCACACTGCTGCAACGTGCTACGGTTATGAGCCGAGTTACGCCGTGTAGCAAGTTTTGTGAGGTGCTTTTTTGATATTTAATGGATCAGATTACATTTTTTATTTCTCGCCGATATCCGATCCAGTAATTTAGGTCAGTATCGGAGCGATACCGATACGTAATATCGGATCGTCCATCTCTAGTATAAACACAGTGAATCAAGTTGTAATGAATTAAACAAATGACCGAAAGACAACGAGAAGCTGGGAGGCCTGTGGCAGACAGCAGGCTGTATCCCCGTCTTTTTTCTTCCTGTCAATGAAGTCAGAAATACTCACAACTACTACAATCATTACTATGATATATGAAAAACAACTAGCTAATAAGGTTATTCATTAAGCTAATTAATGAACTGATGAGAGATTATATCGAATGAGTGCTTACAGGAAAAGTCTGACTACTTTAAACACAAGTCAAACTACTCTGACTCATGCACAGCTATGACTGTTATATTTAGTAATAAACAAACAAAAGCAAAAAATGATGCTTCAACAAAACACACAAACTGTCCAAGAGCTTAACACACACATCAGCATGTCAGCTTACCACAGCAGGTTCAGACTGTGAATACAGGTACTCTGGAGGAGGAGGAGGAGGAGGAGAAAAATGTGCAAGCAGTGAATTCGAGGTGTCCAAGTTTTCTGTAAACGGCATCTTGGCGTCTCTTTCTTGGATCTGCACAAAGACAAAAAAAGAAAGATCGTAAATGTTGGGCTGACGACCAGGCCCAGCGCTGCACAGCCATCTGACACGTCGAGCTGCCAGTCTGCACGTTCATGATCCAAACTCTGTGACAGACTTATGTGACAGACTGACAAATCTTCAGCTACAGAGGGAGAAGTCAGCAGTGAAACTGGTGCTGGAGCAGAGAAAACGTGCAGAGCATCTGCCAAACGTGGCGAACGGTCGACTTCCTGCAAAGCAACACTCGTCACAATGAAACAAGATCCAGCAAACTGGTGACAATGTGTCCTTACATGAGAACCATGCAGTTCAACAAAGCAGACAGTGTGAGTGAGCCAGTGTGGTGCCTTCACTACAGCATCATGATGCTGGTTTACTAACAAACACACACCTGTGAGCTGCTGTACAGGCACTGATGGTACAGCAGAGACATCTCAGAGGTTTCACTATCAGACTGACGGCTCATGTGATCGTATGCATGCTCAGCTGTAACTCGTGATGGTGACGTCTGCTGCTGTTTAAATCTTTAGCTTCATTTTTGTCTTTGTCCCACTCAGATCCTTTGACTCCTGGTGTGTGACTTTGGACCTCCACCCACCACTGAGTCCCACACCTGTCCCGATTAAACCTTCACTGTCCCACCCGCCCTCATGCACATTCCCACCTGTTGTGGTTTCTTCTGCTCTTGCTTGGGCTGGACCGCTGGAGCAGATGACACTGTGTGGATGAGGTATTCCTTCCACCACAGAGACACAAACTGCTCCATGTTGTGCGAGTAGCTGCTGTTTCCCTGCGAGCTCCAGGGTTTGTCTGCTCCGAGGAAGTGGATGATCTTTGCACCGTGGCCGAACCTGCAAGAACAAACCTGTAACTCCAACATGTCCAACTGTGGCTGTAAAACCAGCAACACAGAGAAGAAACCCACACAGAGTATTTCCCAATTTATCCTCAAACCCATATTTATGTTGCAGAAGGTTCATTGGAGCGTCATCAGCTGTCACCGTTTGTTTCTGTGAGTTTATTCTCGTTGTGTTCAGACTGTAAGGTTACATGCACAGTTGCTCTTGTGCCAATTCACACACATTAAAAACGAACAACAGAAAACGTGCAGGGCTTAAAAACCATCCTGACTTCTTCTGAGTTTTTGTACCTGAAATTAAGGTACACTACAACACTACAGATGTATAAACACACACCAGATAACTGCATCCAATCAACGGTCGCCTTCATAGACAAGCTGAAAAGTGTCACACAGATGAAAAAGAAGCAAAGCGTTGTGTAAAACACCAGGACTCATTTAACCAGCAGGATTATGGACCTGTGGCCTCCTGCTGAAGCACTTTCCTACTTTACCCGACTGCCTCGTTCACACCAGCATGTTTTTATGTATAAGAGCTTTCTAGCCAGCGTTTTTCATACAGAGCTTTTGATGCCACATTCAAAACTGCAGCATTAAGACTGATCATGTCCAGCAACAGTTGGACATGTATATACAGTGTTGGGAAGGTTACTTTTAAAATGTATCCCATTACAGATTACAGATTACATGCCCCAAAATGTATTCTGTAACGTATTACGTTACTCAATGAGAGTAACGTATTCTGAATACTTTGGATTACTTAATATATTATCATGCTGTTTACAACTACATGAATGTACTATTGCTGTGATTTATTACTGTTACTGAAGGTCCGCGGCTCCGAACCGTAGTAAAGGGACCTCTGGCTAATACGGTGGGTTCTGTGTCGGCTCGTAGCCGAAAACTAGCTTTACTTTGTTGTCTGGGTCAACTTTGCTAGCAGAGACAGAGAGAGGCGTTGAAAGGCTGCTCCAACAGAACTTATTGTTTCAGAGGAAAACACGAACACGGTGTACAGTCGAGTCTTAATAGCTTACTTACAGCTGGGCTCGTCAGGCTCTCTTCTTGGCTGCAGTGGTTATTATTATATTTACATGCTTCCAGCTCCCGTTTCTGCTCGATGACAGCTCGTACTTTTCCTTTTTCTCCCTCCCTCGCTCACAGACACATAACGTGTATGGCAGTCCATTCTCCCTGCAGCACGGACTACACTGCCCATGATGCTACATTCTTTAGAGCTATACCTGTAGCATTCTGCCTGTTAGCTTAGCACAACAACAACAAAAAGGCCTCTCTCACCCAGGAAACACGCAGAGAGAGAGCGTCACCCTGTAACCATGGCAACCGTAACGCTGCCTGGAACAACAGAACGTAGCTGTCAAACAAAACCCAAACAGTCCTGACCCGCCACAATATGAAACAGGGAAGTACCGCCGTGTAATCCATTTATTTCAACAAAGTAACTGTATTCTAAATACCACCTTTTTAAACGGTAACTGTAACGGAATACAGTTACTCATATTTTGTACTTTAAATACGTAACGGCGGTACATGTATTCCGTTACTCCCCAACACTGTGTATATATCATATATATCATGGAGCATTCAGGAGTGAACGGTCAGTGAGGGCGTGTGGAGTCAAATTTAGCGGCTCTGCTTCGACGGCGTTGTGCAAACACATCCTGCACAGATGGAAGAGGACAGCTGAAGCAACAAGACGAGCAGAGAAAGTCCACCTCTGAAGAAAATTAGATGTTGGAGTCCAGATTAAAGAGATTTCTCAGAGTGATGTCAGCGACTGTTATCCACGTTTTATTTCAGTGCACGTGTAGCAAATATGTTTTCACCTCAGCGATGCAGGCAGCAGATGATGCTCCTGTGACAATAAATACAAAACTATTTCATTTATGCCCAACATAATGACATGCATTAAGGAGTAGAACTAGCCTTTACATATGGAGATATTTAACTGTGGGCTTTAAGTGGAGAAGAAGCACAGACACACTCACTGTTGGAAAGCAGGCAGGTAGCTGTAGACCGAGCTGGCACTGAGGTTGTAAACAAACGGCAGGTGTTTGCTGATGTCTTCCACTGACCAGCTACTGAAGAAAGAGTTCAGCAGTCCTTGGTCTCCTCCTGTCAGCACACAACAACAAACTCCACAATAAAACAAACTCAATGGTTTTTATCTTTTGTTCCCCTTTTTGTGTGAATGTGTAACAGTTACCCAGGTTTGAACAATAAAGCAACACAACATTTACAAGGACTATCCATTATTTTAGTAATCCAGTATCCTATTGATCATTCCATGCGTATAGGCCACAGTTGATAAACGAAGCATCAAAGCAAAGAATTTGTGCTCAGATCAGCTCAACGGCTGCAACGATTCAGAGTAATTCAAGGAATTTGATTTTTTTAAAATCCTTGAAACAAAGGCTACGTCCACACGTACACGGGTATTTTTGAAAACGGAGATTTTCTGTTTTCGTTTTAAAAAATAATCTCATCCACACATAAAGGCAGAAATGAAGGAAAACGCTGCTGGAAACACACCAAAGCAACAGGTGGCGCTATATTCCTAACGGTGCAGAAATGTTGGCCAATCAGAAGTCTAGAAGCCTCGATGGGAAAAGTAAACAAAGCTGGGGCATAGAAGCAGAACCGAGTCGTATGTGTGGAGGGACAGTAACTGTGTGTGTATATGTAAGCATTTAAACACTGCAGAGAGAACAATTAACAGTAACAGTATTGTAGAAATTCATTTCACCGAAACAATAACGTGGCGCACAGTGTGACGTCAAAAAAGGCGCACACCTTTGACGCTGCGTTTTCTCCGTTTTTCTGTCCACACGTAAATGCAAAAACTGAGTTTTTAAAAATCTCCGTTTTCAGTGACCGAAAACGCCGTTTACGTGTGGACGAAATGCAAACGCACAGAAAAATCTGCGTTTTCAAAAATACCCAAGTACGTGTGGACGTAGCCTAAGTCCTGATATAAAAAGCTGAAAACAGGCCAAAAGCTCAATATTCTTTGATTTTATTCTTCCTAAAGTTTGGTAGGTGTGCAGGTGCTAAAGGATCCTGCACAGTAAAAACATGATGTCAGTGCAAAAGCTGTCCAAGAGTTCACTGAGATCTGAGTTCCTACATATTAGAAAGTCCTCAATGCATGTGTCACCCACCAGAGGCTGCCTGTGTGTGTGTGTGTGTGTGTTCCTGTCTAGCTATCTTTGTGAGAACCAACAGTGACCGACACACTCACCGGTCATCACAAGTTTGAAGCATTTTTGAGACTCAAAATGTGGTTTTAGTGTCAGGGTTGCAATTGGGTTAGGGTCAGGGTCAGGTTTAGGGTCAGACATTCATTTTTAATGGTTAGGGTCAGGGGCTAAAGCATTATGTCAATGAAGGTCCTCACTAAGATGCTGAAGTCCTGGTGAGGTTAGGTTGACTTAACATAATGCATTTCTGAATCAGTCACGGCTCAGTCACTCTCTCTGATCAGAACAAAACCAAAAGCTGACTGAATATGTTTGTTGGGAATAAAACATCACTGACTTGCTTTCTATGAGCACGTGACTCCGATTAGTTGAGCCACTGGAATTCAAAGCACTGCAGCTCACTGCTTGCGCCTGAGCCCGTGTAGTCGTGTGTTACCATCAAAGCTGCCGTGGCGACTGGCGTGATGCAGCAGTCTGGTGTGAGTGTGGAGGGACGGTCTGAAGACAAACACTCCTGAGTTGAAACAGTCGGGCCAGCCGGGATCAGGAGCGGCTGACAGCTCGTCCCTGTCAAACAGCTCGTCCACGTTACACAGCACCTGAGGAGACCACAGGTCATCTAAACTCACATCTACATGGACGTCATCCACCTGAAGCTGACACCTGGAGGTATACATGTTACCTTTGTGTAGAAACAGGCGTCATAAGGGTTAAAAACATGCTTTTTTACAGAAAGCATGAGAACATTACTCATCACAGAGCCTGCTGTGAAACCTCAGCTGGTTTTATTCAGTAGGAACATCTGTGACATCACTGAGATTAAAGATGTTGGCCACATCAGAGCTGCATGGGTACTAAAAGTGACTTCCACACACGGTGGACTTTATCATAGGTCATGAACTCCAGCGTGACCTGTGAACCTGCCATTGATCCGTTTCAGCGTGACACTCTAGTTGCTCCTCTGAACACAGCTGCTGGGAAGTTTGAAGGTGAGCAGCTTATATGTGTGTTCCTGCTGTTGTTTGTTCCTGGTCAGAAGCACAAACCTCTCAGTTCACCTGCAGTAACATATGGTCACAGAGACTTTCTACAATTACATCCCACTCTAAGAAAAACGAGCTGACTGGCTACAGCACAGAAAAGAAAACTAGGGTTGTTCTTGTTTTTATTGTTATTGTAACAAACTCTATGCTAAATGAAGATATCTGTGAGACACCATCTCCTCTGTGCTGAGACTGGCTCAAACTGCTCCCCACTCCTCCCACCCGAGTGTTTGTGATCCTCCCTCAACCAGCTTCAGACGTGTCGGCATGTGTCAGTGGACTCACCAGAGTGTCGGCATCCAGAAAGACGCATTTGCTGTACTGTGTCAGAGTCCAGCAGTGGATCTTAGTGAACGTGATACCGAGCTCAGGACGTCCCAGCAAGCACAGGTGGTGGTAATCTTCACTGTCCATCACATCCACCACAATCACTTCATCAAACACGTCGTTAAGGGCGAGTCTGTCGGGCGAGTCGTAAACGTCAGGATATGATTGTTAGCAGATGAGCCTGTTTGTTCTAATGGGACACCCAACATTTTCACACAGCTCCCATTTGTTGCTCCCATCCCAGTAACATCTGGCCAGTATGCCAACTTGACGTTACTTCCTGTAGTGACAAATGTGGGTCACTTACGTCACTTTGATTTTTCCTACATGAAAAGAAACCAAACCACAACTACAGGTTTGATCACCTGGTTCAGACCAGAGTAAAGTGTTTACAGCACTTCACTTGTTCTGCATTTTTCATGTTACAGTCCCAATTCCAACTTCTACTCACAATAACCCATAATGGGAAAGTCTGGATGCTAATTTATTTTTTAAAAAGCTCTTACTACAGTTGGATCAGGATCGAATGGCTCGTAGAAACGGGCAAGATGCGCCCATACTCCCAAAACACCTTCCACAGATCACTGAGGGCCACGGTTGAATGCCTCCTCCAAGCCCACAAACATGTGCACTGGTTGGGTAAACTCCCAGCACCTTTGACTATCTCTGAGAGGGTAAAGAGCTGGCCCAGTTTTCTGCAACTGGGACGATCCTCCTGTAACCGAGGTTTGACTAATGCAGGTGTGTCCAACTCCAGGCCTTGAGGGCCGGTGTCCTGCAGGTTTAGACGCGTCCTTGATCCATCACAGCTGATTTAAATCGATAAATGACCTCCTCAACATGTCATGAAGTTCTCCAGAGGCCTGGCAATGAAGTAATCATGTGATCCAGCTGTGTTGACCCAGGGTGAGATCTAAAACCTGCAGGACACCGGTCCTCGAGGCCTGGAGTTGGACACCCCTGGACGAATGGATGGTGGGCTCTCCCTTCCAGCACCCTGGCATAGACCTTCCCAGGGAGGCTGAGGAGTGTGACCCCCTATATTTGGAACACACCTCCAGTTCCCCTTCTTAAAAATGGGAACCACCACCCAGGTGTGCCAGTCCAGAGGTACCACCCCTGACCACGCAACATTTCAAAGCGTGTCAACCAAGACAGCCCTACAACATCCAGAGCCTTCAGGAACTCCACCCCCGGGGCCCCGCAACCAAGGAGTTGTTTAACTGCCTCAGTGATGGAGGAGTCATCCACCCGTCCCCAGACTCTGCGTCCTCTACAGAAGACGTGTCAGTGGGTTTAAGGAGGTCCCACAGGCTAACCAAGCCTGATGTCTCCCTTTATCTCTCGTGTCCTGACCTGAATGTACATTTCTGTAGGACTCAGACAATCACTGTGCACCAACGTCTCCCACCTGACGGAGTTTGATCAGTTCTACAAAGCAGAACGAGAGAATCTGCCCAAAATTAGATGCATCAAGCTTGTAGAGTCATGCACGAAAAGAACTGAGGCTGCAAAAGCTGCATTAACACAGGCTGTGGATACTTATATACATATGAAGATTTCTAGACTTAATATATTTTGGAACACGGCTGTAACAGGACAAAATGTGGAACAAAAGCTTCCCGGAGCCACTGCATGAAGATGCAAACACCCTTGGATATTTAACAATGACTGACTTTGAGCACATGAGGGAGTGAGACTATTTCTTTTAACGTTTGACACACGGTTCATCATTCGCCCACCTTGACTGCTCAGACACATTTGGTGTGATCATGGCAACTATGTGGCGAGTTGTTCCATGCCGCCGCAGACTTCTGGCCACGACAGTGGCGCCCATGCAGTAAGAGTCTGTGGTGGCGAGGGTCACAAAAGCCTCAGCAGCTGGAGAAAGAACAGAAAGACGCCATCAGGCTGACGTGTGTTTAATCTTTGTTTCTTTGTTGCAGCAGGAAAAGTAACCACTGCATGGTTTGACTTCTACACGAGGTCCTGATACGCTGTTCATACCGAGAGTTGAGTAACAGCGAGCATTTCACAAGCGATATCAGTAAAGGCATGTTAGAGAAAAAGACTACTTGTAGTATTTAAAATGTTTCAGGATCTTTGTGGAACAAGCAGCTATTTTAAATAAAGAATACAACTCAGAAAGCCACTATGGACAGATCCAGACCTGCCCTGCTCCAAAGCCACGCACTCCTCCCCAGACACTGTTTAATGAGACATTAAGGAGCCTGTGACAGGTTAACATCAAGCAGGTGCACTTCTAGTAAGACCAACTGACTAGTTTTGGTCATCCTCAGTGGAAAATATGTTGAGGTTCAGACTCTGAAACCTGAAAAATGTTATTTGACAGATTTCTCTGTAAACAGTCGTAACATGTTCACTGCACTACGTTTTACAAGTTTTGGGGTTTTTTGTTTTGGTTTGTTTGTTTTTCCATAACTTGTGTATCTGCAAATATACACATTCTGTATTTTTCATATGAAAGAAACGATACTGTGGTGGGGCTTGCTAATTTCTTGATTTTGATTTATGTATGTTTTGTTTTCTTTTGCTTTACTTTTGTTTCATATGTTGTTTGTTTAATTTAAGACTAAAAGAAAATTAGATGAATTAAATGAAGTAAAACTTGAGGGGTAGGGACAAATAAGTAAATACTTCTGCCTACTCCTTTTCAAACAAATAATGGAATGATATTTTGAAATGATTGTGAAGGCACATGTTTGAAATAAAAATGAACTGAACTGAACAAGCGCCTGTTTTCAAGCTTACCTCACGAAACCAGTAAATGCACCAGCTGTGCATCATGTTGTTGTGTTGAGTAACTGTTTACATTGTTTCACTTTGATCTGCAATAAACTAAAGTGATTCCATTATGCTTTAATGCTTTAATGCTTTAATACGTCTGATGAGTAGAAATCTGCAGCAGCACTGAGAACACACTCAGCCATAAAATAATAAACTGCAGCTAAAATGTTTTATCTCACCGCTCTGTGGGCTAAAATCACCACACGACACTAAGGGTGGGGGAAAAATGGATACAGTGTAGCATGGTGATATTTTGTTTGCTAATAATGTATGGATACAGGGACAGCAGAAATCGATATTTTGTTACAAAAAGGTTTTTGTGCTCTGACTTCAGAGCATGTTGATCCTTTTTCTGAGCAAGAATCCTGACATTCCTTCACTGTCCAAATGTGTTTCACTTGTTTTTGGCAGCAATAAACATGACAGTTTACTTATTTTAATTTAAGACATGTTTTATTTTAATTAAGTTTAAAACTTTTTTATTTAATGTAAAATTATATTTTGTTTTAATTTACTTTCAAATTCTTCAGTTGCTGAAGGGGCTGCATAGTTTTCATAAACTGCATAGTTCAGAATAGCTATAATTGTACCAGATGGTTGATTCAGTTAAGTTGGACTAGACTGTAATACAAACCGTTCAGTTTGTCAACAATAAAACTGAAATGAGAGAAAGACTGAGTGTGAGACTTTGATATTAGAGAAAATGAATATTGATAAAGTTTACCTTTATGTACAGAATCTGAATATCGCAAAATATTTTTAAAAATTGCAATAATATCGTATCGAGGGATGTATGGTGATTCCCACCTCTACACGACACCATTCAATCTGTGGCATTTTGCACCAGCGTTGCATTTAACTGGCACATTTTCTACCTTCTTCACCAGTTTTTAATCCCCAGAAAGTCTCTGGAGAAGTTGGAACACACCAAACCTGATCATTAGATCGTCACTGCTACAGATGAGCTAAATTCACTTTACAGTACAGGGCGCAGCGGCCTGTACTGTACAGTAGGTTCAGCACACACATGACCTCTCAAGGTGGGTAGCAATACATGGGCGGTAGCAGAAGCACCTCTGAAACATGGGAAGCTCTACTGGCAGGAAGATAAATATAAGAGTAATATGAGAATAAACACAAATATGAAACTGCATCATACAGACTGAAGTAACCTAAGCTGGTGTGAGTTCGTTATTAAAAGAAGGGCAGGGTCACTTTAAGCACTTTGGTCCACTGATGCATCAAAGCTGTGGAGCGGTCAGCTCTGGTCCCCTGCTCAGCTCTGGTTTTAGAGCAGGGGTCTCGGGGGCCACTTGTAGTTTGCAGTTTGGCCTTTGAAGGGACTTTTTTTGTTAAAATAAGTGATTTAATATGAAGGCAATATGACAGAGAGCACAAACATGCTGATTGGCTGTGTGAGTTCACAAACTAGTGTGTAGCACAAGTGCTGCTGTGTGCACACAGAGGACCAGAGTGTTTATAGTTCAATGAAAGGATGCGTTTAGTGAAGAGGGAGGAGCAAACACGCTTGTTAAACAATATTTGACATAAAAAACATTTTAGGAAATATTTGTTGTTTTCTTGTTTGTTGGGGTTTTTGTACGACTCGGACACTGAAGTGGGCGTGGCCAACAGTGGCTCGTTGAAGTTTGACACCCTGATTTAGAGTCACACATCCAGACGTGTTTTATTTCTGCTGTTTTTAGAAAGGCGTGCCTTTGTCTGGCTGAGCAGCCTGAACACTACCATCTAAAAACATTTGAATCATCAAGAAACATCAACAACAAACTGCTTTCAGTTTTCAACTTTGTTTTAAAACAAATCCAGTAGATTTCTAAGTTTCAACAGCTGAGATGCTCGGATCAAATATGGCTTAAAGAGATCTGCATCTGTTTTGATTTACATTTACACAAAGTCCCAACATTGGTGACTGTGGTTGTACATTTAGGAGGGGGTCTCTTTTAGGTGGGATTTGTGTTGTTGTTGTTTGTGTGTGTCAGTAAAAGCCACAGTCGCTCTGCAGTGGTCAGTGGTTTCACAGAGTGGATCATCGCCACCATAGACACAGGATTGAAGTTTTGTTGTGAATGTAAGTTTAATCACCTTTAGCCTCTGCTGGGAACTCTTAATAAGAAATCACAGCCCACTGCTGGTTCTTCTGATGCGTGGGTACATGCTTACACTCCTATTGTGGTTGTAAATCACGCGTCACGTAGAGCCAAGTGTGCATGGCTGAATATCCCGAGCATACAAGCACGTTAACCTTTTGTTAACGTGTTAACGTGTTAAGCACGCAGTCAGATCACAAGCATGTTAACCTGCATGAGTGTCACATTTCACGCGTCTCACTGCGTGGGAGACTGTTGGGGAACCGCACGCAACGAGTTTCACGTCAGAATTACTCACTGCGCCGTTTTTCATTGACTGAAGCTCGAGAGAGTCACGACTCCGTTAATGAAGTTAACTCAGTTAACCTCTCCACAGGTTACTACTGCGGGCTCTGCCTCACACATAAAGCGCCCTGAGGCGACTGTTGTTGTGGTTTGACGCTGTATAAATAAAACTGCATTGAAGGAAGGTCACGCACACTGACGCGTGTTTGATTCCTCAGTGGAACAAAGTGTAACGTGATAAAGATCGTGTGTTAAAAGTCACCTACCTGACATTTCTGTTGACGGAAGCTTTGCGCACACTTGACAGCTGCACTTATCCACAGCGCAGATCAGGAATGTGCGGCACGTGCGTGAAAGTGTCCCTGCAGTGCTGTGGGAACAGCCAATCACAGGCCCAGAGGACAGACGCGGGTTAGCAGCGGCTGTTTAGCGCCAGGGCTCCTAAATCCCGAGAAACGCCACCAAACCACCGCTCAGTTGTTCCTCCGACCGTGCGACACTGGGCTGCTGCTGGTGCTGCTGGTTACCTGTTTGCTCAACTGGTCATTCATGTTGTGCAACACACTCTGCCCTACTGCCCCTCTGTTGACCGCCCTCCTTTCACTTTACATACGTGACAGGTCACCAATCAGCCGGTGCTTTGGCTCGACACCCACTCTGTGCTGCTACTGTTTGTAAGGAACTGCTGCAAAAAGGAAGCCATCACAGCACGAACAGCTTCAGTAAAAACAACGTTACTCGTCATTTATTCAGATATAAGTTTAGTGTGAGTAATAACTGTGCGCATGAGCAGTGAAATGCTTTAATGATGTAGCAAAGAGAACAAATCCTGCCTTTCATGACTGATGTGTCTGTGGCAGCTTTTCCCAGCAGCTCTGCAGCGCCGCACTACACAATCTCCCGACGGATTAACAAAGTCTTATCTAAACTATTTTATGGACTTTTGTGTCATTTATGGCATTAATGTATCTTTTAAAAGACACCAGCATTCACATGTCTACCTCACAGGTGTGACAGCCAACCCAGGACCAGTGCCCACCTGACCCAGTGATGCTGCCTATTATGAGCTCAGTAAGAATGTAACGCTGTGGTCACCGTTACATTCTTTGTTTATAGCAGCGCATTTGTTGAAACCGTGTGTTTACGTGGTGCAACATCGACAAAGCCAGTCCATATTAGAGGTTAAATTAAAATGGAAATAAGTGGTTTCCATCAAAAACAATTTTTAGATCATATCTTGCTGAATGTGACATAAGATTTCATTATAAACTAGATGAAACATAAAGAAACTCCTGTTTTTATGTGTATATTTCTAACTTTCTGCTTCTTAATTCAGATAAAACTGAGGTCATTGTACTCGGCGCTGAAAAGCTTAGAAATATGGTATCTAACCAGATTCTTACTCTGGATGGCATTACCTTGGCCTCCAGTAACACTGTGAGGAACCTTGGAGTCATTTTTGACCAGGATATGTCCTTCAACGCACATATTAAACAAATATGTAAGACTGCGTTCTTCCATTTGTGCAACATCTCTAAAATTAGAAATATCCTGTCTCAGAGTGATGCTGAAAAACTAGTTCATGCATTTATTACTTCCAGGCTGGACGACTGTAATTCATTATTATCAGGATGTCCAAAAAACTCACTGAAAAGCCTTCAGCTAATCCAAAATGCTGCAGCAAGAGTACTGACAGGGACTAGAAAGAGAGAGCATATTTCTCCTGTTTTGGCTTCCTGTTAAATCCAGAATTCAAAATCCTGCTCCTCACATACAAGGTCTTAAATAATCAGGCCCCATCTTATCTTAATGACCTTGTAGTACCATATCACCCTATTAGAGCACTTCGCTCTCGCTCTGCAGGCCTACTTGTTGTTCCTAGAGTATTTAAAAGTAGAATGGGAGGCAGAGCCTTCAGTTTTCAGGCCCCTCTTCTGTGGAACCAGCTTCCAGTTTGGATTCAGGAGACAGACACTATCTCTACTTTTAAGATTAGGCTTCAAACTTTCCTTTTTGCTAAAGCATATAGTTAGGGCTGGACCAGGTGACCCTGAATCCTCCCTTAGTTATGCTGCAATAGACGTAGGCTGCCGGGGGATTCCCATGATGCACTGGGTGTTTCTTCTTCACTCACTATGTGTTGATAGACCTCTCTGCACTGAATCGTTCGTTTTTATTGGTTCTGCCGGAGGTTTCTTCCTGTTGAAAGGGGTTTTTTCCTTCCCACTGTCACCAAAGCGCTCAAAGGGGATCTTCTCTGCATTACTGTACGATCTTTACCTGAATATGTGTATTCTCATAAAAACTAGAGAAGCATTTAGATATGAAACAAGTCCAATAGCTTTGCCTCTGCACTTTCAGCTGCTCAGGCATGTTTGTGTGGACTGGTGCAGGTTAAACACAACGAGGGCTCATACAAACACAGATCATTTTATTTGAAACATTTGCATTAAATCCACTCACAAATGCAACATTTCTCTAATCTAAGTCAGATGTAAAAAACTAAATAACAATCTCGGTTTGTGAACCCGGACAAATCAGTAACAGACTAACATTTCAAACTGAGAAAAGCTCGAAGCATCTGTACACACCACCTCCCCAACTATCTACATCTCACCGCAAACTGTTTCAATACTTTAGCATCGTAAGAGTTCACATCACAGTCTGTCTGCTGCTGAGCCCTCAGACTGTGATGTGATCATTTATGACTGATGTCCCAGTGTGAGTCTGTGGGACAGCACGTGTCACTAAAACAAACACTCGATGAGCATAAATGCGTCGGCCCAGCGTCGGTGATCTGTGGCTGCTGCTCTTCTAAGGCACTGATTCATTAAACCTTTGTTTTAAACATGAAAATCTGTGTGCTAAACATGTGCCGACACATCTACACCTCCATGGAAATATACCAAACATGTTCAAACTTTTAGTGACATCGTATTTATGATCTGGACACTGTGTACATAAATCATATCCTGATAAAGAGCTGCTGATTCTGAGCGTTCAAAGCAGCAGATAAAAAGGTTTTGGACAGACGGAGAAAAATGAATTTTTATAATCAAGATAGCAAGAAGCTCATGTTTGTGCTGTATGTTACATTAAGATCCTAAGAGTTGTCTAGTGCATTAATAAATGTGCATTTTTGTGTTTCATGAACAGATGTGCTCTACAAACATCTCCTGGCTTCAGCACGAGCTGTGCTTCATGTTCGTTTACCATCACTGGAAATGTGCGTGGCCTCCTGAAGAATGTGCACTTCCACTAAACGCTTAAATCATGCGACAAACACGCTTCTTTTACTCTAAAATACACATTTCCAGGTGATTTCATTGGTCACACACTGAGCCTAAACTACAGCTCAACTAATGGAAGCTCTCCTTCAGTTTGAAACACCTCCAGGGACCCGGCTGACCAGCATGAACACACCCTGCTCCAAACGGGGTCACTGCTGTGTTTGGATGTGTTCATGTTGCACTGCACAGCAGCTTTTATATCCCTGTGCTCTGCAGAGGTGTGCTGCAGAGGTGTGCTGCAGAGGTGTGCTGCAGAGGTGTGCTGCAGAGGTGTGTCTTTACTTCAGTAAATTGTAGTAACGAGTGTTTAAACCCTACAGAGGAGACTTACTGTTAAAAATATCACCTGCATGAATATTTGCACCTACTTTAAAATAAATGTGTGTACCACAGAGTATTCATCTTTACAGCAGTTACACACAGCCAACAAACACAAATCACCTTTGGGATATTCTGATTTTTGTTAAAGATACAAAGAGAAGATGCACACTCAGATGTTTGCAAACGGACAGTCTTCAAGCTACAGTTGTAGTCGATCAGGCTGCAGAAGCACCACCAACACTGGAAGTTGGATGAAGTCCTCTGGCAGCAGGAGAGACGCGTCTAGTTTGTCTGGAGCAGGTTGCTGAGAACTGAAGTTAGAAAGAGCACAGCGATCAGCCGGTGCTCACAGTCACCACCAGGGGGCAGCTGCGTTTAGTTACTGTGAGTTATCTTTGGTGCTGTTCTGGATGTTGCCAACATCACGCTCCATCAAACCTTCATTAAGACTTTTCACATATAATCACTGATTATTTCCCCTGATCATTCTTTAGTACTCGAGCTGCAAACAGCAGACTGATCTGCATTCAAACATTTTAAACTTTCACTTTGTGTACTCTGATTTTTTCTAGTTCACACTTAACATGACTTTATCATATCAATGAACATCTGTTAGCAAACTCACTGCTCAGGTCACACATTTCAGAGCAGAACAGTTTTAAACCTGTTGACTGACCAGTCATCGCTCATCACAGCTGAGAAAACCAGTGACACTAAAGCTACAGTAACTAGAATCTACTCTGTAACGAGAAGCTGAGAGGTCAGAGGAGGAATGATACTTTTTACTGTTACTTACGGGGCGATCGTGGCTCAAGAGTTGGCAGTTCATCTTGTAATTGGAAGGTTGCCGGTTCGAGCCCCGGCTCGGACAGTCTCGGTCGTTGTGTCCTTGGGCAAGACACTTCACCTACAGCCTACTGGTGTTGGCCAGAGGGGCTGATGGCGCGATATGGCAGCCTCGCCTCTGTCAGTCTGCCCCAGGGCAGCTGTGGCTACAACTGTAGCTGCCTCCACCAGTGTGTGAATGGGTGGATGACTGGGTGTGTAAAGCGCTTTGGGGTCCTTAGGCGGGACTAGTAAAAGCGCTATACAAATACAGGCCATTTACCATTTACTCTGTGACAGTCAAGGACCCTCAGGCAGGTCTCAGTGATCACCTTCATCTTCCGATGAAAGGTGATGGGTGTGGTCTCCTCATCATGAAGGTTCATGAATGGTTTGATGAGGTGACTCATATAATAATGGATTTATAAAGCGCTTTTCCAGGCACCCAAATCTCTTTACAATGCCACTATTCATTCACTTTCACATTCAACACTGGTGGAGGCAGCTACAGTTGTAGCCACAGCTGCCCTGGGGCAGACTGACAGAGGCGAGGCTGCCATATCGCACCATCGGCCCCTCTGGCCAACACCAGTAGGCGGTAGGTGAAGTGTGTTGCCCAAGGACACAACGACCAGGACAGAGAGCCTTCTGTAACCGGAAGGTCGCCAGGGATCGAACCGGCGACCTTCCGGTTACAGATACGCTTCCCAACCCCCTGAGCCACGGTCGCCTGCACAGTTTGATGAGGTGATGCTGTTGTCCTCAGCAGATCTCAGTCCAGTGAAAACTCCTTATTAAGACACCTTTTGTAACTTGGTAGTAAGCAGCCAGCTTAAGCCTGATTCATGGCCGTGTCACAGGCTGACGCTCTGCAGCCTTCTCAGAAATAAACTGAATTATCACTGGTGTCGAAGTAAAGACAGGAAACAAAGAAAACAGTCTGTTTCTCCAAAAACCTCACAGTTTTCATTCTGTTGAAGCCCCTGGTGGTGGAGAGAATACGATCGTACACTCACGTCTTCAACCATGCCGCATGGGCAGGTTACAAAAATCAAGATGTGCAGGCGAAACAACACCAAAAGTGGCGCGGGCAGCTGTGGGGCGTGTCACGCCACCGTGCGTGGACTGTAAGAACTTACCTTGAGGCTCGGAACGAGTGCCTTGGTGTCCTTTCCCACTCTCTGGATCTGCACCTGGATCAGAAACACTCTTATCAGGATGATGTCAGAGCCCTGTCATCTGTAATCAGCAGTAATGAATTCATCATCACAGACATGAGGGACACCGACCTCCCTGCAGCTTGAAGCACAGCTTCTTCTTCTGATAAGCAAAGTAACTGGACGCTGCTCCCACCAGGGCAACGCCGACGGCACTGATGATCCCTGCGATCGGACCACTCCCTTCGAACGGAAAAAGGACAACATTACTGGAAAGGACTTTAAATGTATTTATTCAAATTCTATTTTTAATGGGTGTCAAATGACTTTGTTTATCAAGATCAGAGTAAAATCACTTTAAAGCAGGAGTGTCCAACTTCAGGCCTTGAGGGCCGGCGTCCTGCAGGTTTAGACGTGTCCTTGATCCAGCACAGCTGATTTAAACGGATAAATGAGCTCCTCAACATGTGCTGAAGGGCTGTGTCCCAATTCAGGGTCTGCAGCCTCAACGATCCTCAAGGGCCGCGTACTCAAAGTCCGCTAAGGCCGGAAGTGCGAGGCTTGTGAAATGAGACGGTCTAGCCTCCGTCGCGCTGCCCAGGTTGCCTAGCAACCATGATACTAACAGCTGGAAATGTTTCATACAGCTTTGTTTGACAGAAGGAGAAAATCTTTTGTTCATTTGTTTGTTTCTACATGAGCTTTGATCATTCTCTGATTAAGCTCAGCTATTGAACGGCGTATATTTTAAAGTAAAGGCTTTAAAACCAAGTTAGTACAAACGTCACTAATGTCACATGACTTTGCCGACATGTGGCCAACAGTAATGTTTTAATGTTCTTCGTTATTAAACATTCGCACATAAATAAGTGACATAATATTCAGTACTTACTTAAAGTTTACTCTTCGGGCGTCCCTCATCTGCGTTTTTTTTTCGGCAAAATTATCCACACCCACCGCCGCGCTATGCATTCTGGGATATGTTGGGCCACGAAGTCTACACCGCCACGTCCTTAAAATTCAGGGAAATGAAGGACGCATTTGAGGGACGCATTTCGAGCAGCCTTTGAATTGGGACAGCCTTCGTCGCGTCGCTGTGACGTAATCGGCCTTAAAATGCGGCCTTTAAGGCTGCAGAGCCTGAATTGGGACACAGCCAAAGTCTCCAGAGGCCTGGGAATGAACTGATCATGTGATTCAGGTGTGTTGACCCAGGGTGAGATCTAAAACCTGCAGGACACCGGCCCTGGAGGCCTGGACACGTCTGCTTTAAGATGGCAAATGTTTGCAAATACTTGTAACTTGATACCTGCTCAAGTGAGAAATCTCAACAGCGATTTTAAGAACAATTCAAAAAGCTCGATCCAGACCCAGTCCACGAGCTGTAATGACCACAGTTCACCACACGATGGCGGTACCTGTGGCGTTAATAACTTTCAATGCCACAGTTAAAAATGTGCAGGACGGCAAATGAAAAGCAGATACAGCAGCTCCAGAGCAGGGTGTGTCAGCATGAATAATGAAGCTGTTCTTTGAAGCCTCACTGAGTCACCGAGTGTCTCATGATGCTGCCCATCACTAAAACAGGGAGTTGCCTGGATATTAAACAACAACACGTCAGGCTGGCAGCTGTGTGTGACTGACTGCTGGGAAATGTGGAGAATGTCACTGCTCTCCTGTCTCACACCTGAGGGCTCAGCACGATGTCTGTTATTATGATACTGGGACATAAATCCTACAGCACAACAACTCTCGTGGGTTTAGGAATCATATTTCAAATACACTGACCATTTCAAGCTGCTTTTATGATTTTATTATCATGTGTTACACTTTTCCCAAAATAAAATCCCTTAAAGACTCGAAGCAAACGTACGAAAAACCAAAACTGCAGTCGTACAAAGAGGAGAAGCTGAGCTGTGCCGAACAGAAGAAGCATCATCGGATCACACGTCAGAAAGTCTGTCCCGGGAAATCTGCAGCTCTACGTGTTGGATGTGTCAGCTGAGGCTTTGAATGCTATCCTAGGAATGCCGACTGGAAGAGGTAAGCAGGCGTGTCCTGACACAACGTGATGGCAGTAAAAAACCAGTTGTCAGGATCCCCACATGGATGAACATTTACATTCACAGTCAGACGTTAAAAGCTCTCCCAGTATGAAGTGCTGCTGGTATGTGACCCACTCTGACTGTCACAGCACTACAAAGCACACATCTGTTTGCACAGCAACAAATTACACACAGAAAATGCGAGTAACATATAAAAAGTATCCCAACGACCACAATCGTGGCACCCAGCAAAACAACGTGTCTAACTGCTCCCTGTGAGTGCATCAGAGGTTGAAAACCACGCGTGACCCAGCAGCTCACTGCACAGCTCGTAACAGATCCATGGCCCGCTCTAACAGAGGCGTTAAGACTCGCTTTAAGTTGGACATCCACACATAGACCTCCTCGGGCATGTTAGCGTCTAACATCTTCAGGATGTTCCCCCACAGAAAGTCTGGATCTGCAACGACACAATCGTAGCAGGTTTTAACCAGAGAAACCAGACGGGGGGCCAGTGAAGGAAATCAGGCTCATCAGCAACTTAAATGCAACCATCAAACAGCCAGCACATCCTCCTGCTCCTCCCACCAAGGTGATGAGCCAGTAGAGCTTTCAAAACAACTAGTAACAGGAAGTCCATAAAGATAAAAACTAATGTAGGAAAGCATTCTGTGGTGCTTCCTCCATGACAGGAAACAGGAAATGACCAACAACAACAAGAGCTTCGATTCTGAAGACAAACACGCAGGAAGAAGAGCTGCGTGTCTTCAAGGCCGAATAGATAAATGTTGGTCTGATGTGCTGAAACCTTTTTATAGCGACTGCACAACCACATGATCCACTGTCATTATTACAGCTTGTGATTATATGATCACCACGTTTAAACCACGTGATCATAAAGAACGCTGTCAGTGACTGAGCATGGTCCTCATCATGGACACACTGTGCAGGTCTGAAGCATGGACGGAAGAGTAAACGTGGGACTCACCTTGAGGCTGTCCAGCTCCACCTGTGAGAACACGGGACTCACATTAATCAACTGTTTATCACAGACATGTGCTTCATACTGTGACACTGATGTGATGATGATGCTAACACGAGGACGAGCGCTGCCTGAGTGCAGCTTTGTGCGTCTGGATTCTTGTTTTTCTGTTTCCTGCTGCATCCATGTGGTTCAAAGTTGTTCTTTATAACCACAGATGAACCAAAAGGACTCGAGTCCTCTGAGCCTGCAGAGCTGCTGCTCTGAGGCAAACCTGTGTGTGTGTGTGTGTGTGTGTGTGTGTGTGTGTGTGTGTGTGTGTGTGTGTGTGTGTGTGTGTGTGTGTGTGTGTGTGTGTGTGTGTGTGTGTGTGTGGGTACAGTACACCAGATGATCTGATATCCTCGTGTTGGTGTTGTTCCCAGATCATCATGAAAATGTTGTTCCAGGATCAACATTGCAAGTGACCAATCACATTATTGTGACGTTATGCTTTTGCACACCAAGCCATTCGTGCATTTATGAAATTCCAATGTTGCAAGGACAAAATCAATTCTGCTTAGCGTTTATTAAAGGGTCAGAGTTAGGGTCAGGGTTAGGGTCCGTTGATCGGCGGACAAAGGCGGTTTCTCGCAGCTTAAGTACAGTTTTTTGTTTTACGCCGGTTTTTCCCGAAGTCGCAAAAGTATGACATCACAACATTCTGATTGGTCACTTGCAATGTTGATCCTGGAACAACCTTTAGTATGATGATCTGGGAACAACACCAACACGAGGATATCAGATCGTGCAGGTACAACAGGCCCATCGAGTGCTGCAGTTCTGCACTCGTCCAGGCGAAGCATGGAGATTAAACGTGGGACTCACCTTGAGGCTGTTCAGCTCCACCTGTGAGAACACGGGACTCACATTAATCAACTGTTTATCACAGACATGTGCTTCATACTGTGACACTGATGTGATGATGCTAACATGATCGTGCTCATTGGCTGATCTTGAGCAAAGTATTTTTTGTGTGTACTCCTGCTACTCTTGTTAAATGAAACATGCAGTAAAAATATTTGTAAGGTAGAATAAAAAAGACAAGATGAACCAAAACACTGCATACCCTGAGGATCCATGGCACGACCTGAAAAAAGAGGTTAGACGTCAGTCAGAGAGCTGACCTCAGCACAGCAAACTAACATCACATAGCTCAGTCATTTCCTGTCTTTGGTCAAAATACAACTAATTATTTTAATGCTGTCACTAAACCAAGACCGAGGGTGTCCAACTCCAGGCCTCTGGAGTCCGATGTGTCCTTGATCCAACACAGCTGATTTAAATGACCTCCTCAACATGTCTTGAAGGTCTGCAGTGGCCTGGGAATGACCTGATCATGTGATTCAGGTGATCTCTAAACCTGGTGGACACCAGCCCTCGAGGCCTGTGGCCTATTATCTATGTCAGCGGTCCCCAACCCCCGGGCCTCGGACCGGTACCGGTCCGTGAGTCGTTTGGTACCGGGCCGCGAGAGTTGAGGCTCAGGTGTGAAATGTGTGATTTTCAGGGTTTTTATCGGTTTTCAGCGTTATTTTGTTATCGTTTTTGTCATTAACTCGGTTTTCCTGGGTCTTTTCACGTGTGTTATGAATAAATCTTCTTTTTTTACTAGTTTAATTTTGTTGTATTTATCCGTGACACCTTAAAGGCCGGTCCGTGAAAATATTGTCGGGCATAAACCGGTCCGTGGCACAAAAAAGGTTGGAGACCGCTGAACTAGGAGACAATACTTTGGAATTAAAAACAAAAAGATCTACACTTGTTTTCCTGTATTTTCATTTTTTCAATGATAAGAAGAAACAACATTGCAGATGTTCTGATAGACGATGTTTTGATCTGTCCTTTGGTAAACTGGTGGTAACAAATAGCTTCTAATCATTTAAAGGTCAGCAGCTCAGTATTGATCTTCACAGGACCTCAGACTGGTCCTAACGTAGCACCTTTCTAGTTCTGGTCACCACTTCAAGTCTAAAACAACAAAGTGAAAATACTTTTATATCCCATAATCAAACCTCCAAAAGCTCCATCACAGCTTTTTAACCTTTCACACACGGCGGTCACTGCAGCTGTTCAAAGGCTGTTTACTTGTACGTCTGTCAGTGTTGATGGTATACTTGCACATAAACCATATTTATTATAGTTTATATACATGCTGTTATATTGACATGTTTTTTATTAAAAATATTTGAGTTATTTTATAGTTTTTACACAGTGTATATTGTTCATTCGTGTGCCTGTTGTCTACCTAAGTGGATGTAACAAACTCTGAAAAGTACACGTTTAAAAAATGAAGTTCAAAAATCTTTTTTCATGCCTAAAGATGAATAAAAACCATCCAGAGTGAGGTTGTCATAATTCATGCATGGAAGGGTCAAACAGATGTGCAGGAAACTCATTAAATAACAAATAAAGGGCCAAAATGCATCAACCTCAATGATAAGAAATCTACTGCAATAAAGACTAAAAACAAAAAGATGTTGCTCATGTTTGCAGATGAAAACTGTCTCTTTTGTCTTTACGTAACTTCAGTTCCCTCGAGACAACATCAGGGATAAATAATGAAACAGTGTTGGAGAAGAGCCACAGGGCGTCAACATCACTGTGACATTATATCAATGTGTTGTTGTCCTCCAGTGACACATGAAACCATTGTAGCAGCTGGGCAGAGTCAGCGGTAGTGAAGGGCAACAAAACACAACAATAGACAGGAAGAACTGCACAAACTCCAAAATGTTTCCTAAAAAACTGGAACCACTGAATCTGACTCACACATTGGAACAAAAACTGCATAACAGCAGTAAAAACATACTTATCAGCTACAGTGCAGATTTAGACCATATTATAGTGCCGTCTGTCGTTTATAATCAAAGGTGAGCTGCAAACACCAGCAGTAAACAGCTGGAATCACAACGACTAACATCCTGATTATTTATCCCAGGGGTGTCCAACTCCTCACCCTGGGCCAACACACCTGAATCACATCATTCCCAGGCCTCTGGAGAACGCAAAGACATGTTGAGGAGGTCATTCAGTCGTTTAAACCAGCTGTGCTGGATCAAGGTCACGTCTAAAACCTGCAGGACACTCGAGGCCTGGAGTTGGACTCCTGTGATTTAGGGTTACACTGGAGCCACAACAGAGACGTAAAAAGTGCAATCACGATAAAATAACATAAAATAACCGTCATCGTACCTCCTGAGCGGCCTCCATCAGGCTTGTAGTCTCCACCGCTCACATCAAACAAGTCAGAATCATCAAAACTTCCACCACCTGAAAAATGATGAGGCATAAACAACCAATTATGGCGTCACATCACCAACACTTCCACAGGACAGCTCTGGACCGCTACAGCTGTTTTAACAACATCTGCTGAGACTGAAAATCTGCCACAAATACACATCTCGATGATCAATGAACACAAATGTTGGTTTTCTTGATGAATTCAGTCGTTGTCATATCTTAAAAAGGTAAATGTTCATTTATTTCCATTCATGGTTGTGACAGGAAAAGCATATGTAAGGTCACGTGATCATATTTGACCAAAAGCAGCAGCCTCAAAATGCCTCAATTATTATGTTTATTGGCCTTCATGATGTGCACTGAAGAGCTGACGGGGAAGCAAAGAGAAAGAGCCTCAGGTCAGAGCTGCTAAACTGGAATCTCATCCATAAATCAGCGTCAAACCAACAACCTGCCGCTGACAGCAGCTTATGAAACAGGCTTACCTCCTCCACCCTTTGGTGGCTTGACAGCAGGTTTGTCAGGTTTGGTGGTTGGTCCTGTAAATACAAATGCATCATGGGAACCAATAATAATATATACGATAAACAAAGCAGATGGATTAAAGTCTATGTGGGCAAAGGCCCACCTGTTAGCACAGTAGCTACACGTCTACCATGCTCTGATAGCACCACGTTAGCACTGAGCCACACACACAGGAGTCAATCAGCCAGACTCAACATTAATGACCTACAGACTGAGTCTACAGCTGACAGCTCAGAGCAGGCGGGGTCAGTCAGCTCGAGCACCGATGAACTCGCTCCACTCGCTCACGCTTCCCAGGACTCACCATTACCAGCACTAACAAAACTGGAGCGACTGATGGGAATGATCCATGTCTTTACCTGGATTGACAGCGTCTCCCAGATCGAATCCATTGGAATCTGTGATATAAAAAAGAAAATACTTCAAACACTGTAAGTGACGATTCATTTACCTTCAAATACACTCACACACAAAACAAACGTGTAAAATCCATCTTAGCATCAGTGTCCTTGCACCACAGGATGTATGAAGTCAGCACGCAGACCTACCAGAGCCTCCAGGACTTGGTTTCTTGGGTTTCTCTGGCTGTGAATCGCCTGTGGAAAAGATTTATTTAAACAAAAACATTTGGTGGACAGTCCAAGCATGGCTAACGATGAGCTGTTTTATGATTCTTAACTGTTTTGCATTTGTAGAAGTGAAAATCAGACATGAGATTAAAAAAGGACAAAAATATTACGCAGAACAAATTCTGACACTCAGCAGAAGAAAATCAGTAAAATCAGACGTCAGCGTGTCTACCTGGTCCGAATGCATCCCAGAGGTCTAGGTCACCTGAAGGAGAAACACATGGATTAGTCTGCTAGCTCGTCCACGTGTGTGGCTTCAAAACAGGAAGCTGTGCAGCATCAACTAGGACATGAGTTTAAATCTATATTTATACAGTCTTACATTCTTATTATGAAGCAGTTTCTGCCAAAACCACAGGAAGAGCATGAAAAACATCAAGTTTGATTCATCGAGTTGGATTTACACAGACGATATGTTACAATGAATACACCTGTAATGTCATATATACATATATACACTGACATATTGTGTTCAAGACAATGGGACAGACTAACACAGATCATCATATGTGTAATAATCATCATTGTAAACAAAAGGCCACTGATGGCGTGCTACAAACCATCCTTCTTGGGCTGCTCTGGTGTCTTTGGCTTCTCTTTGGGTTTCTGGGGTGTCGGGTCTAAAGAAACAGAAAGAGATGAGTGAATGAAACCTTTAAAAAACAATGCTAGAAAAAGTGCCCGATGTGACGATCACTCACCTGGTGCACCCAACGCATCCTCCAGGTCGAAATCTGTATGAAGACATGAGGAAGAGCATTACAGTTTAATAAAGGAGACTGTGGAGTGTAACCACAGGAGAGTCACACTTCACATAAATACCTTTATATCTATACATGTCTGTAATACTGTTATCCAGCTTTGTCAGCATGTCTGATTTCCTCTGAGTAACTAGCAGACACAAACATGCCCGTGTGGCCCATGGTGGGAAGCTGTGAGTGACCTGGGTCATGAATGGAAGACTGGGAGTACTGGGAGTACTGGGAGTACCGGCAGAGCGAACATGTCCAGAATGGTGACGTCACATTAGATGGTTTCATGCACAGTGTGGAAGGTGGCAGGTAGATGTGTACCAGATGATAAATGTAACTACAATAATAAATGTAACTACAATAATCAATGTAACTACAATGATAAATGTAATTACAACAATAAATGTAACTACAATAATAAATGTAACTACAAATAATAAATGTAACTACAATAATAAATGTAACTACAATAATAAATGTAATTACAATGATAAATCTAACTACAATGATAAATGTAACTACAATAATAAATGTAATTACAATGATAAATGTAATTACAATGATAAATGTAATTACAATGATAAATGTAACTACAATAATAAATGTAACTACAATAATAAATGTAACAACAATGATAAATGTAACTACAACAATAAATGTAACTACAATAATAAATGTAACTACAAATAATAAATGTAACTACAATAATAAATGTAACTACAATAATAAATGTAATTACAATGATAAATCTAACTACAATGATAAATGTAACTACAACAATAAATGCAACTACAATAATAAATGTAACTACAACAATAAAGTAACTACAATAATAAATGTAACTACAATGATAAATGTAATTACAATGATAAATGTAACTACAATGATAAATAACTACAATAATAAATGTAACTACAATGATAAATGTAACTACAATGATAAATAACTACAATAATAAATGTAACTACAACAATAAATGCAACTACAATAATAAATGTAACTACAACAATAAAGTAACTACAATAATAAATGTAACTACAATGATAAATGTAATTACAATGATAAATGTAACTACAATGATAAATAACTACAATAATAAATGTAACTACAATGATAAATGTAACTACAATGATAAATAACTACAATAATAAATGTAACTACAAATAATAAATGTAACTACAATGATAAATGTAATTACAATGATAAATGTAACTACAATGATAAATAACTACAATAATAAATGTAACTACAATGATAAATGTAACTACAATGATAAATAACTACAATAATAAATGTAACTACAAATAATAAATGTAACTACAATAATAAATGTAACTACAACAATAAATGTAACTACAATAATAAATGTAACTACAAATAATAAATGTAACTACAATAATAAATGTAACTACAATAATAAATGTAACTACAATGATAAATGTAACTACAAATAATAAATGTAACTACAATAATAAATGTAACTACAACAATAAATGTAACTACAATAATAAATGTAACTACAATGATAAATGTAACTACAATAATAAATGTAACTACAATAATCAGCGACTAGTGACTGCTGTTTTTATTACCAACGCCGTCGTTTTACATTTCTATGTTTTTCTACGATACCATCACTGAACTATTAAGATGTTTGGTATTGTGTTGTTTATTTGTAGCCTTTGTTGATTAACATATTTTAAATACCTTCACTGTACTAAAACGAATCTTAAATACCAGTTTCACTAAGTCGAACGTAGAACTGGGAAAACTGGCTGAAATGTTTTTATTGCAGAGTGGAGTCAGAATGTTCCCTGTGCTATTGAAAGCAGAGTATCGTCACAACCCACAGTCCACACTAATCACACGGCTCACTGTGCGTGTTGGATACAGTCATACGGTGTATTTGCTGGTTGCTACGGCAGCTCTGACTGACACATCAAGAAGCTGTAAAGAGCACGAGTCACAGCTGACAGTAGGAGGTGTGAACCACACTTTGCCTGAACAAGTGCAGAAATCCTGGGCCCGTTGATCTTGTGCTGCATGCGTCCACAGACACACAGGTTTGCCTCAGAGCAGCAGCTCTGCAGACATGAGGACTCGTGTGCCTTTTGGTTCATCTGTGGTTATAAAGCACAACCAGGACGCACTTTGAACCACATGGATGCAGCAATAAAACGAGAAACGAGAATCCAGAAGCACAAAGCTGCACTAAGGCAGCTCTCTGGCCAGCACGGACTTTTAATGGAGCCGAACTAGTTTTTGCATGTTCCTTTTATCTGCTTTGCACTTTTTAAATATAGTTTGTGATCAGATGAGTGCAGCGGGACAAATGTTCGAGGTGATGGACGACAGAAGCTTTCGGATTTTGTTTCAGTTTAGTTTCATTCTCTGGTGTCTTCCTACGATTATTTTATCCATGCTGGGAGTTTGTTGTTTATTTGTTTGGCTTATTATGTAATATACACGCAGCCTATATTTGTAGATCTGTTTCTTCATTGGATTGTTGTGAGTATTATCGTAGGGTCGACCTTACAATATAAAACACCTTGTTGTTGTGCTGAATACAAGAAAACTGAACACACAACGTTCCCTCTCTTCACAGTTCTGTCGTTAAAGATCTGACACATTTTGGGGTCAAGTTGAGTTTTTCAGTCTATTTTCTTCAGTCTGTTTCAACCTTGGTGGATGTAAACAACATTTGAGTGGACACGAGCCCACTCTAATCCCCCCAGAATTCAGTCAACAGCTTTGAAGGTATCGTGTTTACAGACAGACGCACATATGCAAACAGTCCCACAAACCTACGGCCTTTTCTGACTCATGCCAGGACAATATGTATGACATGTAGATTATTGATCAGCTCTGTGTGGCTCTGATTCGGTGCCTTTGGTCATGGTTACATGACCTATGACAGGTGATGTAAGACGATGGCTCAAAGGTTCATCCTGGCAGTTCTGCAGTTTGAATGTGTTTTAATTCTTTTCTCCAAATATCAATGTCCCATCAAACATGCGCGTCTGGCCCCACAGTGAGCACGCCAGTGTGGGTGTTTCGTCATGTTTCCTGGGTTACAGTTATAATTTAAGATTTATGCAAAGTATCGTGACGAGCTGTGAAGTGAAAACCTCAGTTACTAAACCACAGTGCGTGCCACCTACTTTAGAAAGCATGCCTGTGGTTTGCCATACCAGCTCTGAGCCTCATACAGGAAGTATGATAGAGGAAGACGTGCAAATGGCGTGCAAACTTTAAATGTAGCTGACACAAAGGCTGGACTGACATCTGTCAGCTAGCTTAACGCCCCAAACAGGATGCAGGCAGAAAAATGAATGGATGGATTTTTGTCCCCGTGACGTTTTCCCGTGGAAAAGGTTTTTCAGGATGAATTATCGTTGTGGTTATTTGTCAGTCTCCAAAACATGAACTGGATTTCCAAGAGGTCAAATAAATGTAATGTAAAGTGAACAGGGACTTGGACACGAGTGTTTGAACCGAGGAGAAGATCAGCTTGGTTGATTTGGATCTTCTGTGTGTGGATGACTGAATGTGTAAAGCGCTTTGGGGTCCTTAGGGACTAGTAAAGCGCTTTACAAATACAGACCATTTTAGGCCATATCTCACATTAGTCCACACAGATATGCAGCCACGTCAGGCCCACTCACACGTTAACATGTTAACGCCGCACTCACAGTCTTTTCTACAGGCACCCCAACCTTCATTTGTAAATGAATGAAACTGTTTGCCTGATCCTGACGAGCAGCATCTTTTCGCTCTGAACTCGTACCAGTCATGTGACAAACTGCTTCCACTTCTGGAATTTGGTGTATTCCCAAAAAGGAGATAATCCTGGAAACCTCCAGAAGCAGCTATCATGTGTTTGACCCAAAGAACAAAAAGCCCAGAGGACCACACTAAGGACGCTGTAACAAACATGTAATAAACATTTTTCAACATTATATGAAATGTAGTGTTAATGTAATTATTCCAAAAAACAAACAATGGAAAAGGTTGCAAATGCGTCTGATATGAGCTTCAAGCCTAAACTCTTTAATGACATCATGGCGCTCTGGGAGGAACATCCTCAATCGCATAACTCCAACATTTCAGCAGCTACTGTGTAGTGTCTGTAACTGATGCATCTGTGTTTTCTAACAAACGGGTTATGAGTTTGTTTAGCGAAAGAAACGTCCACTTAATTTGAAAAAGCACACAAAAACCCCACACAGGAAGCCTAGAACTCCCAGTTTTACACTGGGAATTGAACGCAGCCTATATTTGTAGATCTGTGCGAAGCTGGCAACATTAAATTTGCTCCAAAACCTCACGTGGGCATGACGTGATCAGCGATTGGCGCACACGCATTAAAGTTTTGAGAGATGTTACGCGCAGTTTCAGACGTTTGTGCGCACAGGAGGGTCGTTAACAGAGACAATGTTCGGATTCGTGAACTAAATGAATTGTGAATAAAGGATCCCGGTTTGGATCGAGGCATTTGGAAACAGTTCAGTGCTCGGGTTGCTTCGTGTTTTTGTGTGCATTGAACCACAGTCCTCAAAAGTTACACGTTATTACAAACATTTGTCTTTTACGCGTGTGGATCATATCGTCCGCGCGTGAAAAAGACTTTATCACTACGGAATAATACCCAGCTTTTCAAAGAAGCGCTTCTTTGTTTGTTTGCTTGTTTGTTTGTTTTTGGCAAGTGGCCAAACAACTTTTTGATTCGCTGTAATCGTCTCGCATGACCTTAAAAAGCAGTTACACACAATAATACTGGCAGCTGCGCTTTACCTTGTGTTAATGTTCCAGTAACCAGGAAAAGCAGCGCAATCCTCAAACAAAGCTTCATGTTGGCTCTTCTGTAGCCGTGTGCGCGGTTCAGCGGCGGGTATTTGTGGACTCAGAAACACTCCGCTGGTGTCTTCTTACACTTCATGAGTCAACTTTGCCTGTGAAGCACAGACTGGGTGTGGCTGCCTCTGAGAGGGCGTTGTGCGTGAGACGCAGGGAGAGACACAAGAACAGCAAACGGAGCCTGAAATGTTTCAGAGATTTCCCCAAATGTACATCAGCCGATATAAATGTTACAGTTCGTATGTTTGCTGCTGATTATGTACTTCAGTTAAGCCTGTAGCTATAAGACTGAGCTTTTTAAGGCAGGGAGGTCTTTCATGGGATGACTCATATTTTCTGTCGTAGCCCCAGGGCTCAGGCTCCTCACCAGCTTATACAACAAGAACCAGCAACAGTTTCTGAAACGTGTGTGCCACCTAGTGTGTGTCAGCCGTGTCATTTTACACCCTTTCACCGCATTGTTCCTCCATGTTTGTTCCAGTTTAACTTTTACAAGTAATCTGATTTTTGGCTATGATTACTGTGACATGCAACAGTTCAGGGTATCCATGTGTACGCCTGTGTGATTACAGAGAACTATAGAGAGCTGATCTAGATTTGCATCATAAACACACCTGGGATGCCTTCTGCTTATCACATCCCTGTAAATCATCACAAGAGTTTCAGAAAACTCAACTTGACCTTGAGGTCGCTGAGATTCAAACTCATTCAAGATTTTTAGGAGACACATTTGAAACTCCCATGTCACTGCTTTCTCCATGTATCACATTCACAAACTAGTATTTCAGCCTTGCCTGCCCACCTGGCAGCAGGACACACCCCATCAGCCTGTTAAAGGTATGTCTCAAAGCCATTTCATTCAGTCTAGCAGTGTTGGTCTCGACTGACTCGAGCCACTGTTAGAGGTGATTGTGAATTGACATTCAGGCGGACCACCTTTTCACAGATGCTCTGTCATATGAGGGAGTGAGCTTCTGGAAACGTCTTCCACTGTCAGTGAGGGAAGTACAAGTCTACCCATCTTTAAGAGTCACTTAAAAGGGCGGCTGAGGGACACACAAACATGTAATCATGTTTAATAAACATGCTTTATATTGGACGGGAAAAAGAGTTAGTGGGTTACAAAAAGGGAAACAACTGTTAGTGCAATGGGTGAACGCAATATCACGACAGTCAGGGCATGTGCAATACTGGGGTTTGTGCAATATAATTGATGTGTTTCTGTTATTGTTATCTATACTGTCCTCTGTGTCCACTCTCCTTTTCATTGTTTGTTCTGGTGTAATGTGATCACTGTTTTTGTCCTCGTCACATGACCTGTAAATATTCTCTGTATGTTTTTACTAACTTGTGTTTAACACCAACCTGCCAGAGGGTCTGCAGATGGAAATTAGCCCAAGGCTGTAATCTGGCATATTTACATTTGTTAAAATGTTCATTAATATGTATTGCCCCTCTTTCTAAAAATAAATAAATAAATTTGCACCATAGAGAGGAACAGCAATCAGTACGTTTCTTATCTCTTAATAATCTCTCTTAATCTCTTAATTAATAAACAGACAGTTAACCAGTTGGTGTAGCATGAAAGAACACGAGTATGGCAGCTGATACACGTGTCACTGAACACATTAGAAATATGGATTTAAACATCAATATGTAAATAGATTTAATTGTCAGTTAAACACTTGTTTAAACCACATCTAAAGCATGGCTGGACTGAACCAGGTATGAAAGACAAGTCATGCTAAACAGACACTAGTAGAGCCGGCTACAGTCACCAGTGACAGTTTGAATGTAATGAATTCATGTTATTACTGGTTCTCTGTGTTTTTACAGTGGAAAATGCTGCTTCAACCAAGTGAGGAAGAACATCTTTTAAGTGCTCTGCATGCTGTTTACTATTTTACAAAATGAAAAGATTGCCATGTCATTAAAACAGTGCATTGCTAGCTCCAAGCTAACCCTTTCATGGGTAACGTTGAGCTAGTATCGAGGCTTTCACTTGACAGGATACATGTTAGAGTGAATCTCTAAATTCTGCTGTTGCATTGTTGCAAGTTTGGACACCCCTAAACCAGGGGTGTCCAAACTCCGGCCCGCGGGCCAACTGCGGCCCGCGATCCATTTTTAATTGGCCCGCAAGTAACTTTATAAATAGAATAGAATATGGCTGCACTTCAACTTTTGCTGGAGTGTATTGCACTTCTTAGTTTTAACACCAGGGGGAGCTACTGTCGATCAAGGCAGTTGCTCCACCAAAAATGACAATCACAGAAGAAATTTACCCCAAGTTACTAAACAGGTCAGAACCAAAGAAGCGAAAGGCAGAAAGTGAATGCAGAAAATTTCAGACATGGTGGGAGAGTGAATATTTCTTAAAAGAATTCAAGGGGAAGTGTGTCTGTTTGATCTGCACTGAAATTATGGCAGTTATGAAAGAGTATAATGTACGACGTCATTATGAAACCCAACATCAGGCCTGCGCATCTGACACTGGTGCTGAGCGAGAGCAGAAATTAAGGCAAAGGGTAGCTCTCCTGCGGGGTCAGTAACAGTATTTTTTTCGTGCTCAAAAGGTCCAGGAAAAGGCTCCAATAGCAGCTGTGAGGTCGCCCAACTCATCGCAAGACATGGCAAGCCTTTTTCAGATGGAGACTTCATAAAACACGGCCTCGTTAAAGTCACCGAAATAATGTGCCCGGAAAAAGTGCAGGACTTCCACAACGTCAGCGTGTCCAGAAATCCAGTCGTGCGACGCATTGAAGACTCAGCAGCCAACATTAAACTGCATCTGTCTGATAAAGCTGTGCTTTTGATGTTTACTCCATCACATGTGATGAGAGCACCGATGCCACAGACGCCGCACAGCTGCTATTTTTTTGCGGGGAGTGGACGAGAGCACGAGCGCTTTAAAAATATATCCCACAGTACCCGTGTGTTAATGTGCAGGTACACATGCTTCAAATATCAGTAATGCACATCGATTCTGTCACTACCCTGCTTTTGCGCACCACTTTCTTATATGCGCTTTTCTTGTTAACACACAGAGTACACACCGCTGTGCACAGCGCACGCACACGCAAAGTCAGCTGATCTCATCTGATGCAGATTTGCTCCTTGATCAACTGACATTTGATTTTTGGCACGAGTGGCGTCGGATCAGCACCACAGCTGGATGGCCCGATTTACATACCCAGCACAGCTGATACTCACCAGAATAATTTACTAAAATTATATGCACTCCTGTTATTAAGTCCAGTGCAGTCTGTTATGTTGATAACGGTTTCAAACGAACGTTAATAGTGTTGCTAAGCCTAATAACTTAAATAACAAGCTTGAAATGTACCCGTCCCATCTTTATTGTTTTTCTCTGTGCTGTAAATCTTCTGTCTAAGAAGAAATCTGAGGCTACTGTTGTGAGAATGAGCTACCAAAGCTTTTCCTGAATAAATCAATAAAGATCCATTTATGGAAAGCTGTGATGAAGGCAGTTTTGTCTTTAATTATATTCAACAATATAATATATTCGACCACTTTTAAGTGATTTTTCTAACTTTAATACACTAAAGTTAAGGTTATATACCTAATTTCTAGTAAGTGGCCCAGCCCCTCCTATATTTTTATGTATGTGGCCCTCAGTGAAAAGGTTTGGACACCCCTAAACAGTTTAGTGCAGGCTCCACTGGTTAGTTTGCAGTTTGAAGCTGAACTGCTACAGAGCAGTGGTGACGTTCATGGTCAAAGTTGACGTGGGTGTTTGATTCACAGGTCACAGCAGTGTTTAAACATCTGCACTGTGGAAGCTCAACAGTATTGAAACGTCAGTGTGGAGCGTCCCACACCTGGTGCATGACCCTGTCTTATGAAAGCAGGACCTTCACGTGTGGTCCTCACAGGACCTCCGTGAGAAACATGATTTATTTAACATGATGCTGGACTTTAAACAGTTACATTCAAGTGTGTTTTATTCATATGTGTATGTGGTATCTTTGTGTGTCTTCTTAAAGAGGTGGAGCATTTCTGAGGTTTCGACCCCACTAGTCTTGCACCTGAAAGCGCCCGAGGCTTCCAGGTGCAGAAGGGGCTTATACCATGAGATCGTTTGGGGATTTATATATTTACAGGAGTGATAAAAAAAAGAAACACAAATATTATTTGAAAACAGTATCAAAGCATCAAAGACTGACGTTGTGTAAGAGAGAAAAAATGGGGAGTGAACTCACTCAGAAGACTTTTGGAAATGAGAGAGAAGAAATGTTTTTCAGTGTTTGCTATTATCCACACACAGACACACACACACACACACACACACACACACAACAGCAGCCCCTCTCGCTCAGTTTTTGCGCTCACTTGCAATGTGTCGCTCGTGCTCTCAACATTTCTGCCCGTGCGCGCTCAACTCTTTCTCTACACCGTTATATTTGTGTCACAAAACCAGCCAATCACAGACTTGGATGCAAAAAAATCTGATTGGCTGTTTTGGTCTCCAATCAGCTCGAAATGACGAAATGCAATATCCCAGAATGCATTTGGTCCAAACTCAAACGAGGCAGTGGCGGAGGAACACAGAGGGGCGGAGTTTGAAATATTACTCTGTCTGGGTCAAAAAATAAACTTTAAGATATTTTCATGTGAGAAAGTTTCTGTGTAAACTTCAAATATCTGCTCGATTCATCAAGACATCACATATTTGCAAAAGTGCTCTAACGTTTTCAGAGATGCCTGTTACCCACCAGCTGACCGCGTCACTCGGGTTAAACATAATATAAAAGGCTGAACTGACAAAAGCCAATTTGGCATTTGGCGTACAGCACCCCCACACACCGCCCTGTCATTACCCCAAACCGACATTACCTGCTGATCTGTCTGTCACTGACTGATGTTCCCCTGGTCCCAGCTCCTATATTTGTTCCACTTTTAACAGTAATACACAAACTCTGGACTCGGACCTTTCTCTCCCACAGTCAACACAATACCCGTTATAATCACAAACAGAAACAGAATCATCATAAATCCAGTAACTCCAAAAACATTAATAACCTCCGGCCTCTTCAAAGATGTCAACATCACTGCTTCGATCACCTACTTCCACACTCATCCACAAACAACATCATTTATTTCGACACTTACTCACTGCACGATCACGCACAGTCATGCGCTCAACGGCAGCACATTTACATCAGTCAGACAGCGCACACAGACCTACAGGATACACACACTTAAGCCAAGCATACTCATATTAGTAAATATGCAAACACATAGTCAGACTCAGGGAGCATCTCGCCACACATTTTTTCTCTCTCTCCCTCTCCTTATTTATGAACAAGTGATGTATTCTCTCCACCTGTCTAAGCGACACACACAGAGTACACCCCTAGTTATGTACAGACATCTATGGGTGCACTAAGATTCGTTACATGGAATGTAAATGGAGCTGGCTCCAGAGAAAAGAGGTTAAAAATATTTAACCAACTCAAAAAACTACAGGCAGATGTTGTCCTTTTACAAGAGACCCACAGACCTCTTAGAGGTTCGAATGAACTTAAAACACCTGAGTTTCCTAATGTGTTCTCAGCTTGTTATAATTCTAGACAAAGGGGAGTAGCAATTTTAATCCATAAAAAAATTAATTTCACAGTACTCGATACAGTTATAGATCCAGAGGGCAGATTCTTAATCATTAAACTATCTATACTTGATAAAAAGCTATGTATTGTAAGTGTATATGGTCCAAATGTTGATGATCCCTCATTCTTTCACGGTTTTTTCAGTGCACTCTCTGAACACTTAGATGGCACACTTGTGCTTGGAGGCGACCTCAACCTTGGACTGAATGAAGAAATGGATAGGCTCAATACAGCAGGAACTCAGCGTAATTGGCAGTCCACAAATATAATCAAACAGTATATGAGCGACTTTGGTCTTTGCGATGCATGGCGCTCCCTTCACCCCACCAGTAAGGAATATACTTTTTTTTCACATGTTCATCACTCCTACTCTCGTCTAGATTATTTTTTGGTCAGCAGCTCACTGCTGAGTGACATTTCAGACACTGAGATTCACCCTATAGCTGTCAGCGATCATGCTCCTGTATCTTTAACACTAATGCACAAGAATAATACTATGCCAAGTAAAAACTGGAGATTTAATACATCACTGCTTAAAGATGAAGACTTTATTAAATATTTTAAAAAAGAGTGGACTTCATATTTAGACTTTAATGACACTCCCGGAACATCAGCTTCTGTTTTATGGGAAGCAGGGAAAGCTGTGATGAGAGGTAAAATAATTTCTTTCTCATCACATAAAAAGAAAAAAGAAAACAAAAATATTCAGGAATTGGAAAAAAACATCAAATCACTAGAAGAAGCCTACGCGTTCCACCAAGATCAGGAAACATTGAACAAAATACGCAAAACAAAACTAGAATTAAATGAGATAATTGATAGAAAAACAAAATTCTTAGTACAAAGACTACGCTTACAAAATTATGAACATAGTAATAAATCCGGTCAATTTCTAGCAAACCAGCTAAAAATAAATAAAGAAAAAACAACTATATGTGCTGTTCAAGATTCATCTGGGAACACAATATATGAACCGAAACAAATAAACAACATTTTCAGGGATTTCTATAAAACGTTGTATTCACCACAAATAAACCCATCTAAAAAGGAAATTGATCAATTTTTAGACAACATAACTCTCCCAAAATTATTAGAAGCTCAAGCAATGGCACTGGATTCGCCACTGACATCAGGTGAACTCCAGGAAGCCCTGATAAGTATGTCCAATAATAAGGCTCCAGGTCCAGACGGCTTTCCTGCAGAATTCTACAAAGAATTCTGGACGATTCTAGCACCAGTTTTTTACAGAACGTTGTTAGAAATCAAAGAAAAGGGCAGACTTCCATCAAATATGAATTCTGCAAACATTAATCTCCTGCTAAAACCAGGCAAAGACCCTGTATATCCCTCAAGCTATCGTCCAATATCCCTTATTAATGTAGACCTCAAAATAATCTGCAAAGCTCTCTCGAAGAGACTAGAGAAAATAACCCCCCTCTTAATTCATCCTGACCAAACTGGTTTCATAAAAGGTAGGCACTCATCAACAAATACACGTAGATTACTTAATTTGATAGACTACTCATACAGTAAAAACCTTGAAACTACAATATTTTCCTTAGATGCAGAAAAAGCGTTTGACAGAGTTAACTGGAAATTTCTATTTGCAACTTTACACAAATTTGGTTTTGGATCTTCTTTCATCAACTGGTTAAAAATATTATATAATTCCCCAACAGCTTGTGTCAGAACAAATGACCAGACATCCTCCAGCTTATGTCTCCTGAGGGGCACCAGGCAGGGATGCCCACTCTCCCCTTCACTGTTTGCAATTTTTATCGAACCACTAGCAGCAGCAATTAGACAGAATTCAGCAATTAAGGGCATAAAATGCAAGAACGTGGAACATAAAATCAGCCTTTATGCTGATGATGTGTTACTCTTCCTCCAAAATTCACAAACCAATATCTCTGGGGTGATTGAATTGATAAACTCTTTTGCAAGAATATCAGATTACTCAATTAACTGGTCAAAATCTACAGTCCTTCCTATTAATTGCTGCTTCCATAATTCCTCTTCTACTCCACTGCAATCGGGAAATATAAAATATTTAGGTATTAATATTTCTCCCAAGCTTGCAGATCTAACTAAATTAAACCATACCCCACTTTTAAAGAAAATAGAAGGTGATCTGGCTAGATGGAAATGTCTACCCATATCACTCATGGGAAGGGTTGCTGCTATAAAAATGATGGTATTACCAAAAATAAATTATTTATTCTCAATGATCCCAACTAAACCGCCGCAAGATTGGTTCAGATCTCTAGATTCATATATGTCCAAATTCCTTTGGAAAAATAAGCCCCCACGTATAAGCTTAAAAACACTACAAAAGACCAAGGATAAAGGAGGATTAGAACTACCTAACTTTCAGCACTACTTCTTAGCCAACAGGCTTCAGTTTATCTCAGGATGGCTAAAACATACCCTTTTAGATGAACCTTGGCTAGATGTAGAACAAGCACTTTGCAATAATCTAGAGATTTCAGATCTACCATTTATCAGCTCAAACATCCAACGACATGAATGCTTCAAAAGCATCAACATCAGCTCTTCTCTGACAGCATGGTGGGAGTTTCTGAAGTTGACAGAGTCTTCATTAATCCCATGCAAACGTACACCTATCTGGAACAACCCTGACATATTACAAAACAATAATATGATAAACTTTTCAGATTGGAATGGTAAAGGAATCAAATATGTAGAACATATACTAGAAGGAACAGAATTTATTTCATTTGACAGACTAGTTACACAATATGGGATCAACAAGAAAAGATTTTTAGAATATCAACAAATTAAATCCATAATAAAAAAGAAATTTAAACCGGGTCAAGTTGAACTACAAACACCACCAAGTGTGGTTCAATTTTTTACTCTTAAAACCCCCAAATTACTATCCAAAATATACAGAATGCTTTCTAAAATAGATGAATCAATATCACTTCCTATTGCAAAATGGGAAGCGGATTTATCAGTTAACTTAGACCAAAACTTCTGGTCTCAGATTTGCTTAAAAACCTTTCATCTAATCAAAAATCCCAATCTTCAATTAATTCAATACAAAATACTACATAGAGTGCACTATACAGGTCATCGGATGTTCAAGATGGGCTTTGCATCTACCAACAACTGCTCACACTGCCAAACCAATTCACCGGACAATTATATCCATGCTCTTTGGTTCTGTCCACCAGTTCAGAAGTTTTGGCGCGAGATATGTGAAGACTTATCAAAGTGTCTGAAATGTAACATTCCAACTTCCCCCTTAGTGTGTTTGTTGGGCAGCTTAGATAATGTCACTTCAGAAAAGAATATAACCTATATGGTTTTCACTGCCCTATGCATCGCCAAGAAAACAGTCCTCATGAACTGGAAAAATAAAAACAATCTTAATTCTAACCAATATAGAAATTATCTATTAGATTACATTAGTCTTGATACAGCCTCTGCCACCACATCAGATCAATCGCTCTGGGCTCCTCTGATCAGCTCCATCACCTAGTGGGGGTGGGGGGTCATATTTTGGTCTCGCCTTCACTGTTGTGATTGGTGTGGGGGTAGGGTCAGGCTTAGGGCGTTGGGGGGTTCCTCGGGAGCATCTTCCTTGGGGGGCTCAACCCGGGGTAGCGGTCATGGCCAATTAGGGGCTCTGTTGGCTCTTGGGTGACGGTTTCCTCGTAGCTACGTGCAGCGGGGCTAGGGGAGGGTCTGTGCTGACGGACGGGGGTTACTGACCTGGTAGCCTGGCTGCCCCTGGGTGGGTCCGGGACGGGCGTGAGGTTCTGGGGGCGCTCCGGCTCTGGCCTGGGGCCCTGGCCGGGCCTCGGGGGCCTGGGTCCTGGTTGGTGTGTTGCCGGGGTTGTGGGCCGGTGGGTATATGGGGGCCCGCCACTGGCGCGGGGTGCCGCCGGTGCGCCGAGCCACCTGGGGGGCTCTTCAACTGGTGGGGGGGGGGGGGGGGGGGTTGTCACATCTTGCAGGAGCTTTCCTCTCTCAGGAACTCTCTCTGCAAGAGGGGGAGATACAGGAGAGGTGGAGGAAGATCTCAGCCTGGGCGTCTATTGTCTTATGTAGTCTGGAAGATGAGTGGATGATGGGGTGGGTGCAGTTTTCTCTGTGGTGGGGTTGGGTGGACTGCCCCGGGCTCTGTGGGGCCGGGCGGCGCCGCTGCGCTGGGCCCCGGTTCGGATGGGCCTGGGCCCCCCTTCCCTGGCGGGTCGCGGAGTATGGGGGTGCCTACTGGGGTCAGCGGGGGAGCTGGCCCCAGGGAGGGGTCAATTGCCCCTCCCTTCCTTCCCTCCCCATCTCCAGCTGCCTCCCTCTTCCCGCTCCACCACAACCACCCACACATGCAGGGCCTTGGAGTGGGGGTGTGTCACCAGGGTGCAGAGGGGGTAACCCCCCCCTCTGTCCCCTTCTGGCTGCCTCTGCCTCAATTTTATCCCGCAACTTAGACATTCACATTACTCACACTCTCATTACACATACATATAGGATCTTGGGGGTGGGCACGCTACACGGAATCTCAATTACCATCAGGGTGTACACCTCACCCCTGGCGTCGTTGCCCACCTCTCAATTTTAAATACACGTAGACATTGAGGGCTAGCAGGAGGGACTATGCGCTTACCTGCTGCTCTCTGGCAGGTAGCTCCATGCCCTCCTGGGTTTTAAATGCACCTTAGAACACACATACATAAACACTACAATGAGCGGGTGGAGGGAGGTTAGGAGTCTTCTCTCACCCTCGTTCTCTGCGGTCTGCTGGAGCAGGGGGGCTAGGAGGAGGAGTTGGCCGTCCGACTGGGGTCCGGAATGTGGGGCCTCCCTGCTGCTGCGGAGTCGGGGCGGTCTGCTTCTCTCTACCGCAGGGAAAAAGGGTAACACAACCTGGGTCTGGGTGCGGTTCCCCCCCCCAGGGGCAAGGGTACCTAGACCCGGTTTGTAGAGTACGCTTGGGGAGTGTGATTGTGTGTACAGCGTCTCTTTATGTCTGTCTCCACGTTGGTTAAGTGTGGAGTAAGTGCATATGAGAGCATGAGGGTGGGAATGGATGTTTGTATCTGTGTGTGCCTGTATGTCTGTGTCCATATGTCAGGTTGGGTATCAGACGCCACCTCTCTGAGGACAGCTCAGGCCCTCCAAGGTTTGGAGGCCTATCTCCCCCCACCACTTCCCCTGCCGGGGGCGGACTCCCTCAGACATCGGTGCGTTGGTGGTTCTTTGTGTCCGGGGGTGGGCGTCCGGGTGCACACCGGCTCACTCCTTGGCGGCTGCTTATCGGGGCCTGGAGCCTGGGGCTTGCTTGGGCCACTTCGGAGGTGGGGTGCCCCCGGCCTCTCGGCCTGGGGCTCGGTCACTCAGGCACAGCTGGCTGCCGGCGGAGCTCACGGGCACGTCGCTGCAACCCCCCCTGGCTTCTGCTCCGTGGCTGCTGGGTGACCCCTCATCTGGGACTCTCCTCAGCTCTTTCTGGGACAGTGGCACGGCTGCCCCTCTGTTGGTCTTCCTTGGTCTCTTGTGTTCTGGGGGCCTCTGGATGTCTGGAGTTTTGATCTCCTCCATACCTGCTTCATGCCCTGGAGGACGGGGCAGTGGCCCCCCACACCCTCTAGCAGATCATTACATGAAGGAACCTTTTAAGAAAACAAGCGCGTCCATGCTCACAGGTGTACACACGGGTGATCACACACACAAACTACACCCTTTTTGGCTCCTACCTCAATGCACACTGTGCTGTCGATCTTACGTGCTGCACAATAATGTTTAATATTTAGTATTTACTGTCATATTCCCATATATCATTGTGATGTTGTTTATTGTATTACTCTCGTTTTCTTCTGCTTGTTTTCTTTTTTCTTTCTCAACAGGTGATCCAGGTGATCGATACATGTATTTTTTTTTCTTTTTTTTTTTTTTTTTTTTTGCTTATTCTGTTTTTTGCCCTTCTCCCCCGTCCCTCTTCTCAACTGTTTTTCTTTCCCTCTTTCTTTCTCCCTTTTCTTTCCCCCAGTCAAGTCTGTCCCGTATTCAGCAAGTGAAAATAAAATAAAGAATAAAAGGTGAATCAAATGGACCATTACGGCAAAGCTGGGATGGTCAATTTGGTAAAGAAAATCCGTTGGGCATCTTTCTTCGCCTTTAGACAATAATTCTGATGGCAAAAGAGCCAAACGGGACAGGCAAAAAAAAAAAAAAAAAAAAAAAAAAAAAAAAAAAAAGATGTCAACATCCATTGAACTCTACTGTCAAAAATCCACCAGTCTGATCAGTCAGGCACTTTTAAATGTCCGCTCTCTGCTGAACAAGTCTTTTATTATTAATGATTTAATTTTAGATAATAAACTTGTTTATTTTTAACTGACACATGGCTGGGTTCGGATGCACCTCTCACTGAGGCCCCCCCACCAAATTTTAATTTCTCTTTTTCTATTAGAAGTGGTGAGAGAGGTGGTGGGACTGCATCTTTAGCCAACAACACACTCACCACCAAACACATTTTATTTGATCATTTTACCACTTTCGAATTCTATGCTATTGTTTTCAGCAGCCCTCCAGTTTTATCTGTCACAATTTATAGACCACCTAAAGACAGTGCTGCTTTTATCAGAAGTTTTAACAAACATACATTCAAAATATAACATGATAATTTTAACCTGTGACTTTAACCTGCACATAGATAATCCTTCTGCATCAAACGAATTCTTAAACATTCTTCACTGTTTGGATTTTACCTGCACGTCACGCAGCCGACTCACAACAGAGGACACACCCTGGACCTGGTCATCACCCATGGGCTGTCCGCCAGTGTGTCCTCTGTTGGTGACTTGGCTGTCTCTGACCACTACTGTGTGTTTTTTAACATCACCGGAACTGTGAGGAGGCGCTATCTAACCTCTGAAGTGGCTGCAAATTTTACCAGGGTTTTAGACGAATGCCCCCCTGTGATTTTACCTGCACCCTGTGATTTTATTTTTAATCATTTTAACAGCAAACTGAAGAAAAGCCTAGACTCCGTTGCTCCACTTACCACCAAAAAGATTAACGTAAAACATGCATCACCCTGGAGAAACGAAGAAGTCAAAACACTCAAAAGGAATTGCAGGGCAGCAGAAAGGAGATGGAGGAAAAATAAAAATGTAATTAACCATCAAATACTTTGCGAGCAACTTAAAATGTACAATAATACATTAAGGAATTCAAGAAATTCATACTTTGCCAAAATAATCAGTAATAACAAAAATGATCCCAAGGTCCTCTTTTCCACCATAGATCATTTATTTAACCCTGATTTTAACAGCTCCACAGACTCGCTCTGTGAGCAGTTTGCACCACTTCAGGGGAAAAATCAACGCCATCAGATCTGATATTTTATCCCCTCTTCACTTTATAAACACTTTATGGATGTTTTGAAGCTGAGCTTTTATACATGATGAATTGCTCTCTTCAGTTGGGTGTCTTCTCTGCTGCCTTTAAAATGGCGGTGGTGAGGCCCCTTCTGAAGAAGAGCAGTTTGGACTGTAATGATTTTAATACAGACCTGTATCCAACTTACCATTTTTAAGTAAAACTTTAGAAAAACTTGTTTTTATTCAGATTAATTACTTTTTGACTTCAGTCCCTCACTATAGCCCTACTCTGCACTTCCTGTATATACACCTGGTGGATTCTGTGAATTCTTGTGTACAGCTGATTCTGGAGTCCTGCGCTCGAGTCCCCCACGTCGAACCTTAACAGTAAAAATGGTTTTCTAAGGACTCTAGTGGGGATTTCCTTCAGGAAGGACTGTTGCTGACTTTGCTGTTGAGTTTTGGATTTTGGTGGGAAGACGCTAGTTTGGAGAAAGAAACCAACTGCAGAGCTTTTTGCACAAAGGGCTAAGCTAGTACTGTAAATCCAAGACGAGCTACCAAAGGACTGTTCACTCACTGGTTTCTCCGTTTACGTGAAAGACCATCTCTGAGTGGAAGAGGGGCCTAAGGGCACATCTGTCACCGTCTTACATGCTGTGATTGCAGCCATTCCCCAACTCTCTGTGGATGGGACTCATGGTTATTGATCAGTGGGCTTTGATCACTGATCAAGGACTCATTCCACTTATTGCAAAGAGTCAAACAGGAAGTGGCAGATTCCAAGCCTTTTTATAGGAGAAATTTGGAGCTTACCAATTATGGAGGAAAGAGGGGAAAAAACGAAGTTTATCAGAGTTTTTAAATTGTCTCTTGAATTATGTAAACAAAATTGTGTATTGGTGGATTTGTGTAAAAGCCTCAGAAGGGGTAAATAGATGCTAGTGTGCAAACGTGTTTGATATGTAATGTAACTAATAACTGCTTGCATATGTGACGACCCTTTTGGCTTATGCGTGTCTTGTTTGCAGGCGTTGGAGAGGCGGAGTTTGCGTTTACAATCAGTGACACTGGCAACACCTGGGCCGGTGAGCCAAGGCTCCATAAAAAGCCTTAAATAGCTGCGTTTGGCTCGTTTTCCTTCGGCGAAAGCCAAACCAAATGGCACCAGGCGTTGGGTTTGGCTTTCAACACCATTACATGCACCATTTTCCCACCCAGGCACTCTGCTGATGGTACTGACTACACACACCACAGTTTGTGTTTTTTGACAGTAGGTTTTCTTCTGTTTTATTAATTAATAAATAAATAAAGTAGTCTGGAAACCTTTGTGACACACAGTTTATTCTGGGGAGGAGCTTAAGCTTTATACACCTGGGTTGATGCAGGTGAGGGATTGTTCAAGGTGACCCTGTAAGAACGTCGACCAAGCCTTTTTGTTTCAGTTGTTCTCAGCTCCTTTTGAACATCAGCAGTGATGGCCAAATCGAGTTTTTCCCAAGCAGTGAAGCTTTTTTTGAAAAAGGTTCATTACTTTAACACAGTCTCTTTGGTGACACCTGCTGGGCAAAGATATGAAGCGCAGCTTGAATTAAACTGCTTCATTATGATTTGACAGCTTCAGTTTAAGATCATGTAATTGTGTGATACCAGGCTGTTGTTGTGGTGCTTTCAATATGTATGTTGTGTCTGTTTGATTAAAAATCATTTTAATGCATAAACCGTGTTTAAACGTGCTGTGGTCTCCTTTGACTTCTTCACATTCACAAAAATCACAGACTAAAAAAACCTTTTATATATAATAACGTGCACACTCTCATAATAGGAGTGTGCTTGTGCGGGGAGGTCTCTGCTTCCTCGTGCTTTTGTAATTAACCAGTGGACAGGTGCATTTAGATATATTATAACGTATGTCTATAGTGTATTTTTATGTAAGTTTTGGACCTGAGGGCAGAATTGTTTATGAACTAGTAAAATAAAAACATTTAATTTTTATTAGGAATAGGCAGAGCATCCCCTCTTCCTTCCGACTCCATGATGAATATGAGGCACCGTCACGGTCTGGCGGTCCTCGCCGGTCCACCTGCCCGTTGAGTCCGTGTGTTGTGTTTTCTCGACTCCACTCCTGATTCCCCGTTTTCCTGTTTGTGTGTTTCAGAGAAACCATCATCATCAGGCCACTCACAGACAGACTCAAGTCCTAACGTGTGCCTTCCTCCTGCCTGCATATATTTCTCCTGCTTGTTATTCCTGCACAGTTGGTGTGGAGCACTCAAAATTTCATTGCACACGTACAATGACAATAAAGGGCTATTCTATTCTATTCTATTCTAGTCTATTCATTCACTCATGGCTGACATCTACTGGCAACAGCGTTTGTTGCACAGCCAAATGAAGCTCATAAAATTGTCACTAATGTTGTGAGAATTACCCAAATATCCAGCCTGACTCGATTTTATAGGTCTCTGTTGTTGTATGACATAATAAAAACATGATAAACACATCAAATTTCATCTATAAAATAATACAATAACACAAAAACACTGTGGCGTGGATTTGTCACTGACAGTGAATTACATACTGCAGATGGTTTTACATCATACACTGAGGCAGCAGGTGTCATTAATGTGTCGGCCTTTATTCTTTTTCTTTCTCTGTTTGGTATACTCGATGTTTTCTTTTTCTTGGGGCCCTGGAAATGTGCTAATGCAACATATTTATTGTGTTTGTGTTTTTAGAGTTTTTATTAAGAAGTAATACGTTTTCCACAGTAAATAAAGTTAAACCCTTTTTTTAAACTACTTCCCTGGTCTTTGAGAAAAGAAGTTGAACCACGTTCACGTCACCAGGAACAGCATACACAGTTTTGTGCACTCCCCAGTACTTGAGGGGATCTTCTGCTCTGCTGCACCTGCAGTTGCATGTCTGGATCTTCTGGTATCCTCTACATAATTGTGATGAAGCATCCACAGGCTGCCAGATGTGGCTGCCACCCTCTGACTGTGAACAGTGTTTCTCATGACGGCAGCACACTCGGCCTTCAGGCTTTTTACACCTGTGTTGGTATTTGTAGGACTATGAAAGCACGTTTCCATGCCTCAGCACCGGTTTATTAGTCAGCATTGTGCTCGTGTGACACACTGGTGATGGCAACCAACTGAACACTGTAGTGATGGACAAGCAGAGGAGGATGGTGGCAGATGGAGCTACACCCACTGATATCAGAGCTCTTGAGCTTGAAAAGGGCTCACCTGCAGTTTCATCAACACCACCAAGCACAAATTTCTCAGCTCAAAGTTACGTTAAAATTCAAAGTAAACTTTATTGTCATCTCTGCTATATACAGTTCAGTAATTAGAGAGACGACGAGGCTCCAGTTCCCTTCAGTGCAAAAGAACAACAATAAATATAAGAAGAGTAAGAATAAATATATATACTCTTTGAGACTGAGGGGAGTAAAAGTACACTTTGAAGGAAAAATGGTTTAGTAACAGTCTGAAATTTACAGTTGAGATTTAAAGTGACTTTGAAGTGGTTTAAAATGACAAACGTAGCAGCTTTACAGTTTGCAGTACGAGTGATTTAACGTGACCTTGACTGAAATAAAGTGATCAACATCAACCGGGGTCGAGCCGGTAGTGAGTTCAGGAGTTCTTGCTCCTTTTACTTCAGTGTAAACTTGTGGGAAAGGCTCAAGAAGTGTGTTCAGGTTTGTCTGTTGTGCAGAGCTGAGATTATGAAACTCTTAAGAAGATCATATTGCAGGCATAAGAATTTGTCCCTGAAGCATATCATGAAAAATTCAGGAATCTTAGTAAAACTGCTAACCCGACCTTCACTGAGATGCAAGAGTTCTGTTTGATAAATGGTGTCATTCATGTAAAGTTAAAACGTGTCATACAAAAAGCATGTAACGCATTTATGTTAACAAAAGGTGTCCTCCTCACCAATGCTGCACTTTTGACTGATGGGTTTGTTTCAACTCATAAAAGTGTGTTTTGTTCAGGATTCATGGCTGTTTCAAGAAATTTCATCTGAACAAAAGAAATCACCAAAAAAATGTATCATCGTCTGCTGTTAAGTCACATGATCGTGTCTGTTACTGTCGTGAGGACATTTGAACGCTGCATGTCCAGCATTAAAGAGAAAGGAAGCTGAAGCCACTAAAGCTCCTGCCACTGTGGGCTTCTCCAGCAGCTTCTCCACTGAAAGCTGACGTTGATCCACAGTTGTTGCCATTCATCTTACGCTTGTTTCGTTGACTGGTGCATCTTCAGATGTGTTTCTTGCATGCACAATTACATGCGCACAAGCTCATAAAATGGATGAAATTGTGGATTTGTCTGGATTATTTATGGCTACACTTGATGAAAAAGACTCTTTTGTGTCCAGTGATTCTGTAAAAATGATCAGATGATGTTTCTGAAGTTATTCCTGCAGACATAAATTTGAACGTGAATAGACGTGAAATGTTGATCAAACCACAGCAGAGTGATCCTTCACTGGTGTCTTGTTTTTCTCCTGTTGTAGAGTTGTTGGCTCTAAAGACCCAGTCAGGTATTTAGTTGAAAACGGTGTTCTGTTGAAGTCTTGGTCTCTGGGCCTTATCCCAGGAAGCAGGGGGAGGATTCGTAGTGTCGAGTCAGCTAAATCTGTTACCAAGTTGGACCTTTTAAAGGGTATTGGCACGTTAACACGTTAACGCTTCTGAAATCTCTGCTTTTGTAATTCCGGATCATTTCTTCCAATACACAGTCAAGTTGCAAAATGCACCTGCACCATTTACTGCAAAAGGTTTTGTTTCAAGTGAAAAACTGTGAAGCTTTCTTGGATGACGTACTCATTTATTTGCTGACATCGTCAGAATATCTGGACACGCTCTCTGTTGTGCTGTTTCCACGATGTAACTGTCCCCGAGACAGTTACAATAAAGTTGTTTATTTCACATGTTTCTGTGATAGATTCATGCTTAATTTAGTTCATTTATTTGTTGGAAAGAATTAAACAAGTATTGGATGATAAAAGTGTAGCATTGATTAAAAAAACTAAAATATGTGGTTACAAAATAATGGTTTGTTACAGAGAAAGTGCTGTAGAGTTTGTATTAGGTAGAGTTTGTAATGGTCACATGAGCAGAGTTTGGTTGAGAGCACAACCATGGCATTGTGGGTCAGAGCCACAGATGCAGCCACAACATGAATGTTATTCTGCATGTGGTCCAGGCGCACAGAGTATGGTTTCATGTATATTGTTTATATAATGTTGCATACATGTTACATTGGTAACAAGAGGACATGTTCTGCTTGCTCTATTCTATTCTATTCTATTCTATTCTATTCTATTCTATTCTATATGCTCTGACTGTTTATGGACACTAACATGAGACTCTGATAAGATCAAATACATTTATGTTGTAAACTTTATGTTTCTTCAGTTTTCATGGTGTCTGAAGACCATAGAGACTCACAGACCATGTGACTTTTGCACGTTGCATTGTGGGTACGAGTGGCAACAAAATCAAAACACTGCATCAAACGCTTGCATTTCCAGCACCGGTAATCATTAATTCTGCGGTTTTAATCCCTACTTGCATTTTATTTGCCCCAAAAACAGTTCTGTACAAAACGACGGAGAACACAGCAGCTCCGCACGAAGACAGACGTGACGAAGAGGCAAAAGAAAGAAAGTACGAGGAAGAAATCAAAGGAGTGAAAGGGTCAGACCCACACGAGCAGAGTGGAGTAAGGACGTTAGCCTGCTGCACAACTGTCATCACACACATATTTACTATTATATGGTCCTAAGTGAGAGTGCACACACTCACAACATGTTTAGTAACGTCAGATCCTGCAACAAGCCCAGGTCCAGTTTACTTTGGTGATTTGGACGATTCCCTCTCACAGCTGCTGTTACAGGCCAACGCATCTATGTGTCGTTTCAGGTTGTAGTGTTACACAACATTTTCAGATCCAATAGAAATAAAATAAGTGTTTCATAATTGACTCAATTTATTGTCTTTATTATAACTGGCATCATTGTTTCATTCTGTTATAGAATCTCACAGGAAAGAGGCAACATTGTAAAAATCCATCAGCTTTATTAGCTGCTTCAGTGAAGAACAAATCAACAATGCAACAAAAAAACAACAACATTGCAAAACATCATACTGGAAAACAGTTATTCATCACTTGATTGCTTCAATACAATGATATTGTAGTTTATGTTATGATAACGTAACAACTACAACAGAAGACTGACCTTTGTGTAAATGCTTGGAGCAGACTAACGTGAGCTGGACGTTATATTTGCTCTTCCAATGGCTGCAATCCAGGCCATCCGTCGCCTCTTTGTTACTACGGAAACACAGCTTGAACAATTTTTTCTTCCACGACGGAATCTGATAAAAACGGATCTCTTTACCCGTCGGCTTCCCGTGGCTGTCATGCAGCTATTGCTGTTAATAATACAACAGCTTCTTGCCATCTTTGTTTCTTTTTATCGCTGCGTGACTGTTGTCTTGTGAAAACCTGCGTGCGCTAGTACAGCTTGCCACTCGTACCCACAATCCTTTGCGGTTTTACCCCTGAATGACGTCACATTTTCAATCTCTATAAGAGAGAGAGAAATTTCTGAAGACATCAGTTTGATGCGTGGCCATTCTTTGTTGGACGCCTGTAGTTACACACGATGCTTCTCTCACATTAAACCTCTAAATGTACGTTTGGTAAAGCCGCCATCACTTATTTAGGGAAACAAGATGGACGGGGACATGTGCTTTAGTTCCTGCTAAAGTAAATATTGAATGTTGTAAATATTGAATGTTGTTGTGTAGCACGCAGGACCGACAGCGCACAATGTGCTTGAAGATGGCGAACGCAGCTACAGCCAGATTGGCGTCTCAGAATAGGCTGTGTGATGAATTCTAAGTCAAATTTATTTAGCTTGAAACAAAACACAAACAAACAAAAAGGAGAAAATGGCAAAGATGAGAAAAATTGAAGAAGATTTGGAGGAGATTACGCTGTCGCTTAACTCGTTGTCAACAGACGTCGAAAGAATAGTTAAGCAACAAGGAATGTAACGACTTTAATGGACCAAATCAAAGAATTAAAAAGCTTGATTAAGGAAAAGGATAAAACAATCCAGCTCTTAGAAAGTGGAGGATTTAGAACAGCACGACTGGAGGACGTGATTATTACCGGTTTGGAAACCAAACACAGGAGTTACTGAGACTGGGAGTGGTGTGAGGTCTGAGCCCCCGGTGGAGGAGCAACAAACACTAGAGCGTCAGTTAGTGGAGTTCTTTGCGAGTAAAAAACTTCCCCTGCATAGCAACAACATCGCGGTGTGTTATACCCTCCCCAGAAAGAATGCCAGGACACCTCCAGCAATAGTAAAACTTTAAAAAATTTAAATCTGTAACATAATGTATTGTTTGGAGTTACTATTTTTACCATTTCTTCTTGGAGCAACTGTAACCCACATCATTTCCTTAGGGATTAATAAAGTATTCTGATTCTGATTGGTTCAGGATGACCTGCCATTATCCAATCACACATCTGCTTACCTGCATCTTTTGCTCGTTTCTCCTCCTCTGCTTTTCTCTTTTTTCTAAACTGAGCACCTGATGGCTTTGACATTTTCTTGTCCATCTTGGTGTTACGACTGTGATCGTAATCACATGTAAATTTGAGTGTCCAGGTGCTCCTCCGGGATTGGTGCATCCAGGGTGGATGCCTCGCACAGATTGGCTGCGGACCGGGAGGCAGCGGATAAGAAGAGACCGCCGGCGACTGCTACTTCATTCATCCTCGGCCCAACCCAACCGGCAGACCATTCACTGTGTCACTGTGTTGATATGTTACTCGATGTAAGAGCATGTAGGGGTGGACTGCCTTTTTGTTTGATCAGTTTTCTCCTGTTTTTGTTAGGCAGGGAGGAAAGTGAGTGTCGTTTGGTTTAGTTCTTTTTGGGTAGGTAAGTTGTTTATTCCTGAGATAGGTTACCTTTTGTTTGTTGTTTTGGCCTTGGGTTCACCCTGACTTTACGATATGCTCCCTTCCTTGGTTTAACTGCACTTATTGTAAATAAATCACTGTCACAAAATATTAAGTGTGTGACGTGCTGCTTGGGGTTGGACGGGGATGGATCACCCTTTATGTTGTGGTCTGGCCGCGCCTAGACGCGCCTAGACGGGCCATAACAATTTTAATTTTGCACTCCAGTATGAACACAAATCCCTCAACCCGAGGATCACCACAACATAACCTAACAGACCTACACCTTAGTTCACAGATTCACTTTGTCTAAGGTTTATTTCTGGGATTTCACACAACCCAGGATTCAAATCATGAATACATGATGGGCTTGGATTTACAACATTATGAATTAAATGTGTTTTATCTGGAAGCAGCCCCCCCCCCCCCCCCCCTTCCCCTTTCGACGGGTTGTGTGTGTGACTTTAAATCATCAAACTGTAAATTATAAATGTTAAATTGTTATTGATCCCTTTACCACTAGTCCTAACGTGTATATTTATTTTCTTACTTCTTACTCTTCTTATATATATTGTTAGTTTACTTGCACTGCTGTAACTGGAGCCTCGTCGTCTCGTCTCTCTATATACTGCACTGTCTGTAGCGGAGATGACAATAAAGTTTACTTTGACTTCAGCAGCGAGCAGGCGCACCGAGGGCTCTCGCTCACTTTTCGTGTACAGAATTTCAAAAAAACGTCGGTGCAAATTATAAGTCTGTATCATGATGTCTGTTGTTTTCGTGTTTGTTGGTTTATTTTTATTTTGTTTTATTTTGCGAGTTGGTTATTAGACGTTGCTCCAGCTGGTCAGAAAATCCCCCGCTGCCCCGCCCTCTCCTCCCTGCGCCGCAAGCAGCAGGCGCACCTCGCAAACGAAGGTCGTCCTTACTCCCAGCAAATGGGCGACAGAAAACCAATGCCATTCCCAATATGCGCTGGCATGATGTTGGGGCAGCATGAGAACGAGCATTTTTTTTTTTTTGGCCGATGACCGTGAAGCCGCCCCCCACCAAGATGTTGCCCCGGGCAACCGCCCGTGTCGCCCGTATCTAAAACCGCTACTGGATGTTGTACATGAATGTACTGTTGCTGTGATTTATTACTGTTACTGAAGGTCCGCGGCTCCGAACCGTAGTAAAGGGACCTCTGGCTAATACGGTGGGTTCTGTGTCGGCTCGTAGCTGAAAACTAGCTTTACTTTGTTGTCTGGGTCAACTTTGCTAGCAGAGACAGAGAGAGGCGTTGAAAGGCTGCTCCAACAGAACTTATTGTTTTTGGAGGAAAACACGAACACGGTGTACAGTCGAGTCTTAATAGCTTACTTACAGCTGGGCTCGTCAGGCTCTCTTCTTGGCTGCAGTGGTTATTATTATATTTACATGCTTCCAGCTCCCGTTTCTGCTCGATGACAGCTCGTACTTTTCCTTTTTCTCCCTCCCTCGCTCACAGACACATAACGGGTATGGCAGTCCATTCTCCCTGCAGCACGGACTACACTGCCCATGATGCTACATTCTTTAGAGCTATACCTGTAGCATTCTGCCTGTTAGCTTAGCACAACAACAACAAAAAGGCCTCTCTCACCCAGGAAACACGCAGAGAGAGAGCGGCGCCCTGTAACCATGGCAACCGTAACGCTGCCGCCTGGAACAACAGAACGTAGCTGTCAAACAAAACCCAAACAGTCCTGACCCGCCACAATATGAAACAGGGAAGTACCGCCGTGTAATCCATTTATTTCAACAAAGTAACTGTATTCTAAATACCACCTTTTTAAACGGTAACTGTAACGGAATACAGTTACTCATATTTTGTATTTTAAATACGTAACGGTGGTACATGTATTCCGGTACTCCCCAACACTGTTGACAGCACACGGCTTTGTTAGCGCATCAGCTCCTTTGTACTTGAACTGTTTAATGCGTCAGTTCAAAAGTGCACATGTAGGTCGCTTCTTTTTCTTAATGAAATACTTCACCTACAGTGCAACGTCGTAGGCTAAGACACCCTCAAATATGTCGTGGCCTAAACCAGGTGGGCAAACATGAAAAGATTTCAAAGTATTAAAAACAGAGTTTATCCCTTTGATTTCTTGACTGCCTTCAGTTTGTAGATTGTCCGCAACAGAATTGTAGCTTTCAGATGTGCGCTGCGGATCACATGTATTTACAACTCACTTTGTGTGATTGCACAGTATCTGTATTCAGTGACTGAAGTTCTCAGTCAACCCACCAACGTTGTGTGAAACCAAATTATCCCCAGCAATACAAGACAAAGCTGCTTTGACTGTTTCATCACCAGAAATGATGCCACTTCCCTCCAAATCTCAAATCTTCTAACATTTTTCAGGAAAAAAGAAAAGGTCATTCTCTCCACATAGTAAGATAAGAGACATGTGATCAGTACTGGACCACACATGAGCAGGCAGATTTGCCACAGACAGACAGACTCCAACCACTTTGTGTATTTTCTTAGCAAAGCCAAGAGGATTACAATTTCAAATACATCCTGGGACAGAATTAGCTTCAGGCATCCTGGACTTTCAATGAAAAACTTGACTTTTCCATTACTTATGTCACCAAAAGCATCCGAGTCAGTTTCTCCAGACTGCTGTGACACTGAATTCGTCCATAATTCTGATTTAATAAGCTGCTTAGTGTTGGTTTCATTGTAGATGAAGGAAATCCTTGGTGTCAAATTTCCAACATTTCCTGACGTTAATTCTTTAGGCTTCAGTATGTTGTTCTCAGTGGACTTAATGCAATCACAGATTTTAGCAATAGCATCATCTCTTAGGCACAAGTCATTTTTTAAAAGTGACTGTAGTTTACCTGAAGCATAATCCCGGCCCAACTCGTGCACGTTTTGCATCTCTTGAGCAGTTGCCTGTATTATTGAAGCTGGAGGAAGAAGCAAAACGCATTCCTAAGGAAGGCCTCACTGAAATCCTGTGGCACTTCAGAAGTTTGTTGTTGCCTCAATTAAGCTCTGGGGAGCATCTTCACATGCAAATAGAGCGGTGGGGGTGGCTGTAGCTCAGGAGGTAGAGCAGGTCGTCTAGTGATCGCAAGGTTGGTGGTTTGATCCCTGGCTCTCTAGTCTGCATGCCAAATGTCTTTGGGGCCCAAGTTGCTCTCCAATGCATCCATCGCAGTGTGAATGATAGTTACTGAGCACTTAAAAGCATAGAAAACAATGTGAATGTGGCATGTTGTACACCGCGTTCCAAATTATTATGCAAATTGTGTTGAAGTGTCATAAAGATTCAATATGTTTTTCAATCAAAGTCATGGATAGCATTGTGCCTCAGAGCTCTTTGGATGACTGAAATCAACCCCAGACACCTGGGATCATTAGTTTGCCAGCTGAGCCCAATTAAAGGAAACACTAAAGAAGGATGTTCCACATTATTAAGCAGACCACCGTTTTCAAGCAATATGGGAAAAAGGCAGGTTCTCTCTGCTGCTGAAAAGCGTGAAATGGTTGAATACCTTGGACACGTAATGAAAACCTCAGATCATCTCACTAAGAGGTTTGTGGCTGACAGCACACACGGGCACAACGAGCAAGGTTTCTGCCAGAAACGACATCAGATTAAGAGAGCAGATTTTATTCTATTGTATATAATATTCTTTTTATTTTGTATAGTATGTTATTCTGTTTATCTTATTCTATTCTGTTGTTTTTTCTATTTTTTCTCTTAATTTTTTACTGCTCTTGTACTTTCTGCTGTGAACAATCATATCTTATCTTCTTTAATTATCAACATTGGCTGATGGAGTACAGTAGCTGTACATAATGTACATTTGTGAGGTTTATTTGTAAAAAAAAAAAATTCATGAAGCCATTACTACGGTGGCCCTGAGAGGCCAAACGGACTGCAACTACAGAAAACACTTGCAAAAAGAAAAACGCTGCAAAAGCACACACAACACAACGAAATGTTTCTGGGGAGACAATAACCGGAGGGACCAGTTTCTTTTTGCAGCATTTTTCTTTTTGCAAGTGTTTTCTGAAGTTGCAGTCCGTTTGGCCTCTCAGGGCCACCATACTTACTACATTGAAAAAATATTTGTAAAATTCACAGTAAAATATTCTAAAATCTTGACATCAAAAAAGTGTAAATAGACAAACAACAAACCAATTTACAACAATATTTTCTAAATAATACATATACTACTGTAAACTAATGAACCAAACAAAAATGTTAATTTTACAGTAAGGATATGTTTTAAAAATCACGTCTTTGTTGAATTTACAGATTACTGTTATATAAACACTGATGTAATGTTAAAATTGCTTTGTCAGTTTATTTAATACATAAAGTAACTGCATTATATTTTACAAATCCATTCAAACTCATTTACAGCGTGGGCCACATACAGTCCACTTGGATTTTAAGTTGGTCAGACCAGTCAAACTATATTTTCTGTCAGTGTAAAGAAGATATTGGAGTCCAAGGAGCTTGCAAAGAAAAGCGTCTGGACTTCTTTAAGTTACTTGAAGACGTTTCACCTTCATCCGAGAAGCTTCTTCAGTTCTAAGGTCAAATGGTGGAGAGTCCCAGATATAAACCTAGTGGGAGTGTCCTCCCCACAGAGGGACAAAGGACCCCCTGATGATCCTCTAATCGCCTGAGCCAAGGTGTGGAACTGGGTGTGGGTCCCAATCAGCCAGAGTTTCAGGTGAGCTCATTGTGAAACCTGGCCCCACCCTATCATGTGATTTCCTGAGGTCAGATGGCCCAGGATGTGAGTGAGCGTTAAGGCGTCTGGGGAGGGATCTCAAAACTGGATTATAGATGGCAGAGAGTTGGTGTCATAAGCCCCGCCTCTGTTCAAAGATGGTCGCTCACAGTGGACGTAGATGCTTCTTTCACTCCTCTTTCAAACCATCTGTCCTCTCTGTCCAAAATGTGAACATTGGCATCCTCAAAGATAGGGATGGGTATCGAAAACCGGTTCTTGTTGAGAACCGGTTCCCACTGTTTCAATTCCTTGGAATCGTTTGCCATTTTTGCAAACGATTCCCTTATCGATTCCAGTCGCCCCGAATGACGTCACCACGTTGCGGAGCGTCATTTACCTGGCAGGAAACATGGCGGCTCAAACGCTAAAAAGTTTGATTATACTTTACGAGAACGGATGACAACAGGGCAACTTGCAATACTTGCAAAGTAGATATTTCATTTAAGGGAGGAAACACTACGAATATGCAAAAGCATTTGCTCACAAAACACGCGGTGACCTTAAATGAATGTCGTGTTTTTAATTCCGGACTCGTGAATCTCAACCCAGCAGCAGCGGTAACGTTTGCACGTCCTCTCCCGTTAATGCGGCAGGTAAATAATCAACTAACAGTGCAGATTATGTTAGCGCGATCTGCCTTATTACAAACCTGCCATTACTGTGCGTTTAGGTGACCATGATGAGACAGAGTCTGGCTCAGATGCTGGCAGTTCTCGCTGCAGTCTACCGTAGCGTCTCCTTTCAGGCAGGATAGACGAATGTCACCGAGCAGTGACTCAGTTTGTGGTCAAAGCCTTGCACCCATTTGTCACAGCAGATGATTTTTGGTAAGTGAATGTGTTTAATTGTAGGCAGGGACATTACTGGATATTCTTGTGTAATTGCTACAGAAGAATATTTATTTTATTATTTTACATTCACAATTTTTTTCCTGGGGACCCTGTGACACCCCATTGAAGAGCCGTAGGTTGGATCTGTTAAGATCTCACTGTTGGGTTTGTAAGGCCATGTTACTCCTACATTTCTATCTTGTTCAAAGAGAAGATATAAAACAAAGATCTAAGCTAATTGACCTTAGTGTTCTCCTTTAAAAAAAAAAAAAATAATCGATAAGAGAATCGATAAAGAATCGAATCGTTAAACAGAATCGAAAATGGAATCGGAATCGTGAAAATCTTATCAATACCCATCCCTACTCAAAGAGTGACCTTTGACCTTTAGATGCAGATGGACAGCTGAGTCTTGTCCTGTGGAGGTGGCTCTTCTGTGTTGTGCCATGCGCTTGTGAAGTGGCTGTTTGGTCTCTCCGATGTAGAGGTCTGGGCATTCCTCGCTGCTGTACAGCAAACACCACATTGTTAAGTCTGTGTTTTGGAGTTTTGTCTTTCGGGTGAACCAGTTTGTGTCTGAGTGTGTTGCTGGGTCTGAAGATTTGGAGAAAGATGGCGCCGGGTGTCATGGCACGCCGTCTCTCGGTTCTGCAGTGTTTATGTTTTGTGTTCTTCGTGGTGTCCCTGCTAGTTTTCAAACCCACTCCCTGTTGGTGTATGAGCAACAGACGCTGCTTAATATCCGTGACTCACTACTGAAGCTCCCCAGCGTTAGCGAGCGACGTGGAGGACTCCCTGCGCCTCTGGCGTCGGTACCGGGGAAACTGCATCGGCGTGATTCCTCCTGGAATCCTTTGAAACGGAAGCGCTGGAGAAGTGGACGTATACGTGGCACGCGCTCTGGGAAGCGTGTGCGTCAGAACTTGGATGTGGCGGGTCCTTACCATCAGCGACCCTGGCTGTTTAGGACTTTAGGACCTGGCCTCAAACAGCGCTGCCTTCTTCCTGTTTACCCGACGTCATCAGAGCACGCTCACCCGACGCAGTTTTATTGGTCGCCATGCCGACGGGATACGAGGGGAGATGGAGCGAATATAAACAACCTACAAATGCTGCCTGCTACAGCATGGACAGAGTTAAATTAGCTCTCTTAAACACAAGATCCGTATCAAATAAAACTCGTGTTCTTCGGACTTCTTCATAAGCTGGACGTCATGTCGAGTGGCACCTTGCTGGAACTCTGCCCCTCCGATGCCAGCTTCTTCAGCTCCCCCAGGTTAGGAGGGGAGGTGGGGTAGCCTCTATCAGCAAAGACTGTTTTAAATGCAAACAGATACAAAGTCCTGGTGTTTTTACCTCATTTGAGTCCCAACTGCTGACTTTAGGCTGTCCCGTGGTTCTAATTATCGTCATCTATCGTCCAGCTAAATATAATGACTTGTTTATTCCAGAATTTTCAGACTTCTTGACATGTTTTATCGCTCACTATGAAAGGACTCTTGTAGTGGGGGACTTTAATATTCATCTGTGCTGTGAGGATAAACCTCTGGTCAAAGATTTCTTAAATTGATTCCTTAAACTTCACACAACTTGTGTCCGGGCCAACACGTAAGGGCCACACCCTAGACCTTGTGTTGGGTTACAGACTGAATGTATCAATGACTGGAAATTGTGTTTTACCTATTCTAGACCACTCAGCAATTTTATTTGATATTTAATCCCTAAATCTCCAGCTTCTGAGAAAGGAAACTTGCCCCTCAGATCATCTCGTCATATTAGCCACGAATCATTGCCTGGAGTTAAATTGCATTTACCTGATGTGTTGGAGCCCATTTTTACCCAGGAGTTATGTGTGGACACCTTGACTGCGAACCTTATTAATACACAGCTACTGGACTCTGTTGCTCCTGTAAGGAAGTTGAAATGTCAAAAAAGGAACCCTATGCCCTGGCTAAATGAGGAGCTCTCGAATTTGAGACAAAATTGTAGAAAAGCCGAGCGTCACTGGAGATCTTCCAGACTAGAAGTATTTCTCCAGGCTTGGAAGGACTCATTGTCTTCTCTTCAATCAGCGATGTCGGCAGCAAAAGCAAATTATTTCTCAAATCTCATCATGAGTCATAAACATAACTCAAAACTCTTATTCAACACTGTGTTGCAGCTTACAGAGAGTCAGTCTACTCTAATTTGATAGCTCATGACTTTCTTACGTTTTTCAGAGACAGGGCTGCAACACTTAGGAATCAGATTACTCCCTCCTCAAGCTGCTCTCAGACTACTCGCCTGCTTTGCCTGTTGGTGCTGATAAACTGTTCTCTGACTTCAAGGTTATTGACTTCAAGGGAGTCTAAGGAGCTTAGAAAGAAAAGCGTCTGGACTTCTTTAAGTTGCTTGAAGACGTTTCACCTTCATCCGAGAAGCTTCTTCAGTTCTAAGGTCAAATGGTGGAGAGTCCCAGATTTAAACCTAGTGGGAGTTTCCCCCCACAGAGGGACAAAAGGACCCCCTGATGATCCTCTAATCGCCTGAGCCAAGGTGTGGAACTGGGTGTGGGTCCCAATCAGCCAGAGTTTCAGGTGAGTTCATTGTGAAACCTGGCCCCACCTTATCATGTGATTTCCTGAGGTCAGATGGCCCAGGATGTGAGTGGGCGTTAAGGCGTCTGGGGAGGGATCTCAAAACTGGATTATAGATGGCAGACAGTTGGTGTCGTAAACCACCGCCTCTGTTCAAAGATGGTCGCTCACAGTGGACATAGATGCTTCTTTCACTCCTCTTTCAAACCATCTGTCCTCTCTGTCCAAAATGTGAACATTGGCATCCTCAAAGAGTGACCTTTGACCTTTAGATGCAGATGGACAGCTGAGTCTTGTCCTGTGGAGGTGGCTCTTCTGTGTTGTGCCATGCGCTTGTGAAGTGGCTGTTTGGTCTCTGCGATGTAGAGGTCTGGGCATTCCTCGCTGCTGTACAGCAAACACCACATTGTTAAGTCTGTGTTTTGGAGTTTTGTCTTTCGGGTGAACCAGTTTGTGTCTGAGTGTGTTGCTGGGTCTGAAGATTTGGAGAAAGATGGCGCCGGATGTCATGGCACGCCGTCTCTCGGTTCTGCAGTGTTTATGTTTTGTGTTCTTCGTGGTGTCCCTGCTAGTTTTCAAACCCACTCCCTGTTGGTGTATGAGCAACAGACGCTGCTTAATATCCGTGACTCACTACTGAAGCTCCCCAGCGTTAGCGAGCGACGTGGAGGACTCCCTGCGCCTCTGGCGTCGGTACCGGGGGAACTGCATCGGCGTGATTCCTCCTGGAATCCTTTGAAACGGAAGCGCTGGAGAAGTGGACGTATACGTGGCACGCGCTCTGGGAAGCGTGTGCGTCAGAACTTGGATGTGGCGGGTCCTTACCATCAGCGACCCTGGCTGTTTAGGACTTTAGGACCTGGCCTCAAACAGCGCTGCCTTCTTCCTGTTTACCCGACGCCATCGGAGCACGCTCACCGGACGCAGTTTTATTGGTCGCCATGCCGACGGGATACGAGGGGAGATGGAGCGAATATAAACAACCTACAAATGCTGCCTGCTACAGCATGGACAGAGTTAAATTAGCTCTCTTAAACACAAGATCCGTATCAAATAAAACTCGTGTTCTTCGGACTTCTTCATAAGCTGGACGTCATGTCGAGTGGCACCTTGCTGGAACTCTGCCCCTCCGATGCCAGCTTCTTCAGCTCCCCCAGGTTAGGAGGGGAGGTGGGGTAGCCTCTATCAGCAAAGACTGTTTTAAATGCAAACAGATACAAAGTCCTGGTGTTTTTACCTCATTTGAGTCCCAACTGCTGACTTTAGGCTGTCCCGTGGTTCTAATTATCGTCATCTATCGTCCAGCTAAATATAATGACTTGTTTATTCCAGAATTTTCAGACTTCTTGACATGTTTTATCGCTCACTATGAAAGGACTCTTGTAGTGGGGGACTTACATATTCATCTGTGCTGTGAGGATAAACCTCTGGTCAAAGATTTCTTAAATTGATTCCTTAAACTTCACACAACTTGTGTCCGGGCCAACACGTAAGGGCCACACCCTAGACCTTGTGTTGGGTTACAGACTGAATGTATTGGTGACTGGAAATTGTGCTTTACCTATTTTAGACCACTCAGCAATTTTATTTGATATTTAATCCCTAAATCTCCAGCTTCTGAGAAAGGAAACTTGCCCCTCAGATCATCTCGTCATATTAGCCACGAAGCATTGCCTGGAGTTAAATTGCATTTACCTGATGTGTTGGAGCCCATTTTTACCCAGGAGTTATGTGTGGACACCTTGACTGCGAACACACACAGCTGTGTACACAGCTACTGGACTCTGTCGCTCCTGTAAGGAAGTTGAAATGTCAAAAAAGGAACCCTATGCCTTGGTTAAATGAGGAGCTCTTGACCTTGAGACAAAATTGTAGAAAAGCCGAGCGTCACTGGAGATCTTCCAGACTAGAAGTATTTCTCCAGGCTTGGAAGGACTCATTGTCTTCTCTTCAATCAGCGATGTCGACAGCGAAAGCAAATTATTTCTCAAATCTCATCATGAGTCATAAACATAACTCACAACTCTTATTCAACACAGTGTCACAACTAGAGTAAGGCAACTCTCTGCTGTTCTAATTTGACAGCTCATGACTTTCTTACGTTCTTCAGAGACAGAGCTGCAACACTTAGGAATCAGATTACTCCCTCCTCAAGCTGTTCATTACACTACTCGGCTGCTTTGCCTGTTGGTGCTGATAAACTGTTCTCTGACTTCAAGGTTATTTCTCTGTCTGGATTAACTAAGGTTGTAAAAGCAGCTCGATCTTTGGATCCTCTACCAGCCTGGGCTATAAAGGAGCTGAGGTCAGCATCAGGACCCTACATTCTGTTTCTTTTAAATACTTCATTGACGACCGGAGTCTTTCCTGAATGTCTTAAATCAGCTGTGGTAGTGCCGATCTTGAAAAAGCCTGGACTGGACGTTGACATGGTCACAAACTATAGACCCATCTCACACCTGTCTTTTTTATCTAAAGTCTTTGAAAAAGTGGTTTTTAAGCAGCTCACTGAGCATCTGTCAACTAACAATCTGTTTGAAGCATTTCAGTCTGCTTTTAGACCAAATCACTCCACAGAAACAGCTTTAAGTGGTAACTGATCTGCTGGTAAATGCAGACAACGATCGCACTTCAGTTTTATCACTGCTGGATCTAAATGCTGCGTTTGACACTGTGGATCACTGCATTTTATTGGATAGGCTTGAACATTTTATTGGAATTACAGGAAATGTTTTATCATGGCTGAGATCTTACCTGTCTGGGAGGTCACAGACTGTTAGTTTTAAAAATGATCTCTCAGAGACCTGTGCAGTGAGGCATGGGGTCCCTCAGGGCTCCGTACTTGGACCATTGCTGTTTTCTATGTACCTGCTGCCTCTTGGTGTTCTTTTAATGTAACCTTTGATTGTTACGCTGATGACCTGCAGCTTTATTGTCAATAGATGTTTTCTAAAACACTTCTTCAGCTTCTTCAGCTGCGCTCTGTGGCTGCAGCAAGTGCAGCCACAGAGCGCTCGCACAGAGTGAGAGCTCAGGGACTCGCGCTCTGCCCTGGTCTTTATTTATATACATCAGTGGGTGTTTGTTCCTTACATTGGAATGTGGATGTGTATATGTTTGTGTGTGTGTGTGTGTGGGGTCAGAGTGTGACCCCATAAAGACTTCCCTAAACCTGCAGGTCTGGAAGTCCAGCAGTTCATCTAAACAAAAGGCACTTAGCCTAAAACAGGCATAGACACGTTTATCCTGCCATAAAACAATAAGAGCAGGTACGACCTCTCCCCTGCTGCCAGAGCACTCTGGGATGCACACAAAGTTTGCAGACTATTAAGGATCGCACATCCTATCACTACCATATGCAAACTCATATTATTAAAAGATTATACTGACTACTCAGTACAATTTTCTATTGACATTTATGTTCCTCTAACCATTGGAAATTGTGCTGAAGTCTCTAAACTAGAATCTTGTGTATCTGGTTATCAGATCATTTCTTGCTCCTAAATACTTTAAGACAGAGTTGATGGTCATTGGACCACAAATATTTCAGCACTTGTCCCAAAATTTCATCTTGAAAATTGATGACAGCGTCATAAATTGCAGGAACAAGGTAAAAAAGTTGGGCGTGTAGTTTGACATGGTGCTCTCCCTCGAGTCTCATGTAAAAGAGAAAACAAAGACCGCCTTTCATCATTAGAGGAACATCAGCCAGAATCAGACCGGTTTAGTCAAGCGACACTGCAGAGGTTCTTGTCCATGCATTTGTGTCCTCACGTACTGATTATTGTAACGCTCGTCTTTCTGGGCTTCCAAAGAAAAGTTTCAGAGTCTACAGATGGTGCAAAATGCAGCTGCTCGCATTTTAACAAGAACTAGAAATTTGAGCAGATTTTAAGGTCCTGCTGCTCACCTACAAGGCTTTAAACGGATCGGCACCTTCATACCTCTCTGACCTTTTACACCTTCATGTTCCCCCCCGTGCTCTCCGATCTCAGGACTCTGGCCTTCTAAAGGTTCCTAGAGCCAGAACAAAGACAGTTGGAGAGCTTTTTCTTTTCATGCCAAGTTTCTGTGGAACAACCTCAATCAAGATGTTAGGCAGGCTGCTCTGTGGAGGTTTTTAAAACTAAGTTGACGACACATTTGTTCACCTATCCTACAGGTCTTAATTCTGTGGCTTTTAGTTTTTAAATTCTTACTGTTTTTAACTTGTATTGTGTTTTTACTTGTACTGCTATTTATCGCTTTTATTTATTCATCTTTTTAGTTTCAAACAGCTGTACAGCTCTTTGTTTATAAAGCGATTTCAAACAAAGTTGTTATTGTTATTATTATTATTATTATTATTATTATTATTATTATTAACCTGGGATGTCATGCTTGGAGAAAACTCTCCTGAGTTTCTCTGATACACCGGCTACACAGGGGATGACAATGTTGTTACTTCTATCTTTCTCATCCTCCTACCTGGTGTCTGATCTTCACCTTTCATCTTCAAGCAACTTAAAGAAGTCCAGACGCTTTTCTTTCTCCTTAGACTACGATGACCTGCATGACTGAGAACCTTCACAGACGAGGTATCTGAGATATCTGAATATGACAAAAACAGCACAATGTCAACAGTACTTCTGAGTTTTTGTACATGATAAAAAGAAGCTGCTGTAGCAAATAAAGAGTCTGTAGTGTGAAAAATGACAGAAAACTGTCCTGTAATTATAAAACAAAGGTTTGGTTGATTCATAGAAAATGTCCTCTTTTTTCTAGACAGTGCAAAGACAGGAATGTTTCTGTCATAGTTTATCTACTACTTAATGACTTTGGTGTAGGATGAATGGCTAAGGGGAGGACTTCATCAGTAGGAAAAAAATGGAAAACTTATTAAAAGGTCCAAATTTCCAAAGCTGACCAGTGGGCCAGACTAGAGTCTGTGCTGGGCTGATTTTCGCCCCCTGGCCTTATGTTTGACCTCACTGGTCTAAAAACAAGCATTTTTATTTTGACATGCTGATAAAGGATTTTGATGAAGTGGAGATCATCTTTGCTGTGTTCACTGTGGGCTCCCTGCAGAACAGAAACGTGGTTGTTGGGTCTGTCTAGCACAGGCCCACCGCTGGAACGACACCATTTAAACACACAGCAAAAGCTTTGAACACCAAGTAGGCAAAGTTCTTCACGTTACTCATGCAGAGACCTGCCTGGAGCCAAGTGTCGTTCCACCCACTGGACCTCCGTCAGACTCTCAGCCAGGTTCCCCATAGCACTGCTTTTATTGAGGTAACATGAATATACATAGTTCATTAACATATAACATCTTACATAGGTAAAACAGCTACAGCTAAAACAGGCATAGATACGTTTATCCTGCCATAAAACAATAAGAGCAGGTACGACCTCTCCCCTGCTGCCAGGGTGCTCTGGACTGCACACAAAGTTTGCAGACTATTAAGGATCGCACATCCTATCACTACCATATGCAAACTCATATTATTAAAAGATTATACTGACTACTCAGTACAATTTTCTATTGACATTTATGTTCCTCTAACCATTGGAAATTGTGCTGAAGTCTCTAAACTAGAATCTTGTGTATCTGGTTATCGGATCATTTCTTGCTCCTAAATACTTTAAGACAGAGTTGATGGTCATTGGACCACAAATATTTCAGCACTTGTCCCAAAATGTCATCTTGAAAATTGATGACAGCGTCATAAATTGCAGGAACAAGGTAAAAAAGTTGGGCGTGTAGTTTGACATGGTGCTCTCCCTCGAGTCTCATGTAAAAGAGAAAACAAAGACCGCCTTTCATCATTAGAGGAACATCAGCCAGAATCAGACACTGCAGAGGTTCTTGTCCATGCATTTGTGTCCTCACGTACTGATTATTGTAACGCTCGTCTTTCTGGGCTTCCAAAGAAAAGTTTCAGAGTCTACAGATGGTGCAAAATGCAGCTGCTCGCATTTTAACAAGAACTGGGAAATTTAAGCACATCAGCCTGTACTGAGATCTCGTCACTGGCTACCTTGTCAGGTTTGAGCAGATTTTAAGGTCCTGCTGCTCACCTACAAGGCTTTAAACGGATCGGCACCTTCATACCTCTCTGACCTTTTACACCTTCATGTTCCCCCCCCGTGCTCTCCGATCTCAGGACTCTGGCCTTCTAAAGGTTCCTAGAGCCAGAACAAAGACAGTTGGAGAGCTTTTTCTTTTCATGCCAAGTTTCTGTGGAACAACCTCAATCAAGATGTTTGGCAGGCTGCTCTGTGGAGGTTTTTAAAACTAAGCTGACGACACATTTGTTCACCCGATCCTACAGGTCTTAATTCTGTGGCTTTTAGTTTTTAAATTCTTACTGTTTTTAACTTGTATTGTGTTTTTACTTGTACTGCTATTTATCGCTTTTATTTATTCATCTTTTCAGTTTCAAACAGCTGTACAGCTCTTTGTTTATAAAGCGATTTCAAACAAAGTTATTATTATTATTATTATTATTATTATTATTATTGTTATTAAACTGGGATGTCGTGCTTGGAGAAAACTCTCCTGAGTTTCTCTGATACACCGGCTACACAGGGGATGACAATGTTGTTACTTCTATCTTTCTCATCCTCCTACCTGGTGTCTGATCTTCACCTTTCATCTTCAAGCAACTTAAAGAAGTCCAGACGCTTTTCTTTCTCCTTAGACTACGATGACCTGGATGACTGAGAACCTTCACAGACGAGGTATCTGAGATATCTTAATATGACAAAAACAGCACAATGTCAACAGTACTTCTGAGTTTTTGTACATGATAAAAAGAAGCTGCTGTAGCAAATAAAGAGTCTGTAGTGTGAAAAATGACAGAAAACTGTCCTGTAATTATAAAACAAAGGTTTGGTTGATTCATAGAAAATGTCCTCTTTTTTCTAGACAGTGCAAAGACAGGAATGTTTCTGTCATTGTTTATCTACTACTTAATGACTTTGGTGTAGGATGAATGGCTAAGGGGAGGACTTCATCAGTAGGAAAAAAATGGAAAACTTATTAAAAGGTCCAAATTTCCAAAGCTGACCAGTGGGCCAGACTAGAGTCTGTGCTGGGCTGATTTTCGCCCCCTGGCCTTATGTTTGACCTCACTGGTCTAAAAACAAGCATTTTTATTTTGACATGCTGATAAAGGATTTTGATGAAGTGGAGATCATCTTTGCTGTGTTCACTGTGGGCTCCCTGCAGAACAGAAACGTGGTTGTTGGGTCTGTCTAGCACAGGCCCACCGCTGGAACGACACCATTTAAACACACAGCAAAAGCTTTGAACACCAAGTAGGCAAAGTTCTTCACGTTACTCATGCAGAGACCTGCCTGGAGCCAAGTGTCGTTCCACCCACTGGACCTCCGTCAGACTCTCAGCCAGGTTCCCCATAGCACTGCTTTTATTGAGGTTACATGAATATACATAGGGTCATTAACATATAACATCTTACATCTTACATAGGTATACATGTGAACAAAGAATACTGTGTGTGTGTGTGTGGGGTCAGAGTGTGACCCCATAAAGACTTCCCTAAACCTGCAGGTCTGGAAATCCAGCAGTTCATCTAAACAAAAGGCTCTTAGCCTAAAACAGACATAGATACGTTTATCCTGCCATAAAACAATAAGAGCAGGTACGACCTCTCCGATGCTCCCAGGGTGCTCTGGACTGCACACAAAGTTTGCAGACTATCAAGGATCAAACCAATCTAAACTAATTATAAAACTCTAAGCATATATAAGTAGATATTTCTAAGCATAAATGATAATCAACAATACAAAACCTGACGGTGGTCATGAGAGCAGTTTCAGATGAAACTGGGCCCTGAGTTGGTGGACCAGGAGAAGAAGGTACTGAAAGTTTGACATCAACTATCAAGAATGATTTTAATACATGTTTGAATATGGTGTGATTGTAGTGCAGTGACTACACTGAGTTTGAGCTTTTCCTTTTATTTCTTTGGACTATTGCAGCTCATAGAGAGAAAACTTGGCCCAGAGGAGTGTGTTGAAAGTTTGATGTCAACTATCAAGAAAAGTGTATGTGTGAGTGCGTGCATGTATGTAGCACTGCTGTAAAAGCTAGTGTAGAAGTGCAAGAACATTTATGCCACGGATAAGAGGCGCTGGCTTCACGGCGGCTCGCAGACGGCGGCTCGCAGACGGCGGCTCGCAGACGGCGGCTCGCAGACGGCGGCTCGCAGACGGCGGCTCGCAGACGACGGCTCGCAGACGACGGCTCGCAGACGACGGCTCGCAGGCTCAAATGCGTCTGTACTAAATGCAGGCGTACATTTTGTTCTTATGCAGCTTTTAAAACTCATTTCTATTCACAATGTGCCTGCATCCCCTGTTGGTGGTGGTGACATTTTTACAGACTTTAAATGTGTCACTACACTGTATGAGCACCAGTTTCACACAGTGAAAGATACAACAGTGGAGGGGCAAAACGTAGAGAATGCTCCGCTGAAAGCATAAAGGGAACGACTGATTCTTATATAGCACTTTTCTACTCTCCCAGAGTACTCGAAGCGCTCCATACTTTGTTACATAGGGAAAATAGCACAATTATCTGGAATTTCACAGGGAGCCAGTGAAGTTCCTGAACTAATGCTTTGTGCAACATCTCTAAAATTAGAAATATCCTGTCTCAGAGTGACGCTGAAAAACTAGTTCATGCATTTATTACTTCCAGGCTGGACGACTGCAATTCATTATTATCAGGATGTCCAAAAAACTCACTGAAAAGCCTTCAGTTAATCCAAAATGCTGCAGCAAGAGTCCTGACAGGGACTAGAAAGAGAGAGCAGATTTCTCCTGTTTTGGCTTCCTGTTAAATCCAGAATTCAAAATCCTGCTCCTCACATACAAGGTCTTAAATAATCAGGCCCCATCTTATCTTAATGACCTTGTAGCACCATGATATCTCTAGACTGGCAGACCGGCGTGGTGGTTCCCATCTTTAAAAAGGGGGACCCTTATCATTGCATGTGACAGAAAGGTAAACTGTGACTTTAGGAAAGCTGCATGTCGAGGGGCCACGTTGAAGCGTGGTGTTGGGAATAGTCGTAGCACAGGTTTTGGGTGTCAACAGAAAGTAGAATTCTCATCTACTCCACGATGCGTTTACATGTCATGTTTGTGTAAACGTTTTAACAGCTGTCGGTTTATAACCAAACGTGTGTAAATCACTTGATACAGTCTATCATGCCATCAGTGCACTGTAGGCTCTAATATTAGATTATAAAAATAATTCCCACTTTAACACATTAAAGGACAGTTTACAAGAGAGTTAATGTCACAGAAGCTTGTAGGTGGAGATCAGGCCTCTTCCGGGCCAAAGGGGGCCGTCGGGCCTCTGGGCCTGCTGCTCGGTTCACTCTGGCACACAAAAAAAAACAGTGCAAACCACAACACAATTAATATAAATTAAAATATGAAAACAAAAAGAAGATGCACATTCTCTGTCATGTGGGCCCGCATGAATAAACTTTCTGAATCCTTTATCATCAACTGAAAATAGTTGTGGATGATTACTATACCTTTCTAATGTGACGTTGTTGACCCTGCCTCTCTCTCTCCCTCCCGCTCTGTTCCTGTGCTACTGAGTGTAACTACGGCCCCTCCCCCCTCTGCCCAGCATAAAGCACAAGGCTCGCAGTGAAGCAGAAAAAAGTGCGAGAGAGAGAGAGAAAGGAAAAAACCCTACGGCTCGCGTCGTTCACTTCAAAGATCCGGCTCTAAGAGCCATTTCGTTCGCGACCGACACATCACTATTAGGGGCATATTGTACCAAATGATTCGTGACGGTTGCACTAGAGAAGAACACACCCAGTTGTTGGTGTTTCTATTTTTCTATTTTTTTATTTCCATTTAATTCCCTCTAATAAAGAAACAACTGTCCAAAGAGATTTAGTTGTTGGTGTGAACATTCAAAGTTTGAAGTGGAACAATTAGTCCTGCCAAATCCTCCGTCCTGCCAAAATGCCAAATAACTGCAACAGTCGCCTAAAGGTGCTTAGAAAAGGTTGGATTCAATGCCAGTAAAGACAAGGCAGCATTTATAACTGATACACTTATACGTCATATCCACATAGCTGCAAGGGCATGATGCAGGCTTTCATCTGCGTGAACCTGTTATACACTGTGCCTTTATCACAAAGTGGAACTACAAATCCTGTGATGCTTTTGAATTAAGTGAAGACTATATTTTTCATTTATGTGAGAGACATAAGGATGCACTTATATGTAATCATTCTAACTTATAATAAGATTAGTGTGTGTGTGATAGAAAACATGAATTATTGCAGTGATTAAGTGTGCTGTAGTTATTAAACGCAGTGGTTTGTATCATATCTATCTAATAGACTCCAGTTTGTGCATGTAAATGGAGAGTCCTCTTCACACACTGAGGTTAATTATGGAGTTCCACAGGGTTCAGTGCTAGGACCAATTCTGTTTACATTATACATGCTTCCCCTAGGCAGCATCATTAGAAGACATAGCATACATTTACACTGCTATGCAGATGACACCCACCTTAGGTGCGACCATAAAGGGAGTGACTTTTTTTAAGTGGCAAGTAATTTCAGATGCAACGTTTCTATCAGCTCAACAAACAGCGAACACAAACTGTTTGTGTCCAGCTGCTTATTTCACAGGGAGAGAAGAGAAAGAGCTAACCTCACTCAGAGAAAGATAAGAAAGACAGGAGAGGAAGAAGAGAGCTTAGATTTAAAGGGAAGGATGATCAGGAGTCTTTGACAAACTGGAAATGTAAAGCTCACATGTAAGTCGTCATGTTTTTAAATCAGCTCTTGGGTCTGTACACGTGACGTTATGTTTTTTCATATTGTGAAACCTGCTGCTAAACAAACTGAGGTAGAATAACAGTTTTTTAAAGGCTGCATGAAAATCCTCTGCAGGTTAGTACAGGATAAACAGGTTAGTTTGCTGCACTGTGATGGATTTAAAGTAAAGAACAGTGTGTGACTGGTGCACAGTGGCTGTGGTTTCATCGTCACAGTTAGGTTACATCAAGTGTAGCAGAGATTCATATACATTGTAGCTGATGATGCTGAGATCCATTGACTGAATTCCACCTTCACACCAACTGTATAGTGTCTAATATAAAGACAGCGTAAACAGTCAGTGTAAAGGATGAAGCCAGGGCCGCTTATGAAACATCTGCTCACATCTGGTTGAATTCAGCTGTGTACATCCACAGAGAGCAGCAGGTCAGCTGATCACAGCCTGTACACTAAAACAAATCTACTGGAGCTCTGTTATGATTTGTTTCCCCACACTGAGACAACCCCAGCCTGCTGAATCCCTCCTGACTGTACATATTTTACAATGTAGGCAACAGAAAATAGAAATATATTTTATTTTCCTTCTTTTTCTTCAGATTGAAGCTGATTATAATTAGAATTTAAAAAATAAATTCTATGAACGTTTATAAGTTCATAAGCAATTCTGCTCCCAGGTCACAAACATAAAGAAGAAACAGACTAAATAAGCTGTAATATGTTATATATAAATGTAACTGTCACAATTATAAGGTCCTCACAGCACAAGCATTACTCCCAGCCTATTATAACAGCGTCTTGTACTGTAATATATGTAATGTTTTATTTATCTGTCATCTTTACAAATGTCATCAAGCAAAGGGAGAACACAGCGTGACACCTGATCAAACAAGGAAGGTTTCTTCTTTAAAATGATTCATTAGTCGAGTGGACATCACATCATACACGTTCAATGATCACTCAGATCGGTCACCTTACATCAAACAGAACAACTGAGCTCTGAGGGCGGGCAGTTCATAGATTCAAGCTGCGTTTCATGTTTTTGCCAATATGACGGCACCAAAGCAGACTGTATTGAAAACTTAACTCAAGCTTCAACGCTTCATTAGGCCATCACTACTGAATAGCCATTTCAGTTTTATTGTGGTGTAGGTGGTAGGCTAAACACCAACCGTGTGATTAATAGGCGACCTGCTGAACTACAGTCAAAGATGTGGAGAATGAATCTGCTGAAGACCAGAAAATGTCTGTTTGTTAGCAAAAGTATGTAGAGAGGTGGAGTTACAGCCAGAGCTTTTTGAAAACGCATTTATCAAAGGAGCAGTGTTACTCATTTAATTTTAGTGAATTAAGCATGTGACCATAGACTGGAAAATCACTCATTACACTGTAAGACAAAGAGGGAAATGTTTCTGCAGATTTGGGTTTTACCCACATAATCTCACCGAGTGTGAGACTAATGACAGATTTGCTGCATTCCTCTTTTGGGAATATCCAGCCGCACAAATATAAAGCACCTTGAGGTGACTGTTGTTGTGATTTGGTGCTATTTAAATAAAACTGTATAGAATTGAATCATTCAGAAGGATGTTTCAGTCCAAACGATCATGTGATAGATTAGTCTCATGTCACTGTAAAGCTCCCTCAGCAACAACAGAAAATATCTCACTCATACAACAAGTTTGACATGTTTTTATTGTCTGTATTTCTTCCAGCTGCTGGTTAATGTCTGCCTAGAATAGAAATTTCAGTTAGTTTGGCGAGTTTGGTTAAGCTGGTGGAAAATATGACTTTGACATTTAGCTGATGTGTAACCTAGTCATTAGTAGTGACGTCTGTGACGCTCCAGTGCATGTGACAAAAAACAAACCACACTGTGCTTCAGAGGCTCTGTGTCATGGTACCCCGTCCCCCCACTGGGATCTATTGTTTTATTTTGTATTCTATTTTCATTGTTGTTAATGTTGATCAATAGACATGTGGCGGGTCTGCACCTCATCTGCCCCTAACCCCGCTGCTATGGCCCAATAAATATAACGTCTGAATAAGGCCATCAAACAGCTCACAGCCTCTTCCTCAGAAACTACAAAGCACTGTTATTATTGTTGACATGACGACAGCAGACGCATTGATGTGGCTGTTCAAAGTAAACAGTGTTCACAGCTTTAGCGGAGAAAATGCGTTTCAGCTCTTTGGTTCCGCCCTCAAGAGGTTTTGACGCAAAGAGGGCGGAACCACTGACAGACTTATCCCAGTGAGGCGTCCACTCGGACTCATTAACGGAGGCACACTCGGACTCGGAAGCGTTTCGGTGTGGGAAGCAGAAGGATGTCTCTTCAGTCGGTGCTGGTGCCTCTCTTCAAACTGTACTTATGCGGAATTAAAGTTCTTCTCTACCAAATTTTCAACCGCTCCTTTACGCTCCCAGGTCAGCTCCTCTCTCTTACACAGTTCTGTGTCTGCTGCTTTGTGCATATTTGTCACCGTGTGATCCATGTGCGGTGCTGATGTCGTCGTCGACAGGAGCGCCTGCAGGTATAACACTGCTCAGTCAGCTGTAAGAACAGGACGCGGAGAGTTTGAAGTACTCGTTAGTTCGTAATTCCGGACCGATCGATAGTGTGAGGAAGATGTGATTTCTGCCAGAGCCGTGCGGTGCGTGTGTTTGCGGCTGAACAGCTGTTAAAGTCGCGCTTTCTAACTCGCAAACGGTTTTATGCTGGGATGAGATTAAACGGAGATGATTCTTACGGTGAGTCCGTCTCCTCGTGGGCTCCTGCGCGGGCTGTGACTCAAAGGTGACTCTCAGGCTACGTCCACACGTACCCGGGTATTTTTGAAAACGCACATTTTTCTATGCGTTTGCACTTTTTGTCCACACGTAAACGGCGTTTAGATTTTTAAAAACTCCAGCCAGGTTGGATATTTTTGAAAACTCCGTTTTTGCATTTACGTGTGGACCAGAAAAACGGAGAAAACGCAGCGTCAAAGGTGCGCGCATTTTTTGACGTCACACTGTGCGCCACGAGATTGTTTCGGTGAAATGAATTTCTACAATACTGTTACTGTTAATTGTTCTCTCTGCAGTGTTTAAATGCTTACATATACACACACAGTTACTGTCCCTCCACACATACGACTCGGTTCTGCTTCTATGCCCCAGCTTTGTTTACTATTTCCCACCGAGGCTTCTAGACTTCTGATTGGCCAACATTTCTACACGGTTAGGAATATAGCGCCACCTGCTGCTTTGGCATGTTCCTAGCAGCGTTTTCCTTCATTTCTGCCTTTACGTGTGGACGGGATTATTTTTTAAAACGGAAAATCTCAGTTTTCAAAAATACCCGTGTACGTGTGGACGTAGCCTCAGATCGCATCAGAATAATCCTGTTTTCAAAGGAGGTTCATTTAATTTTCTTTATCAATCATTTGTTTTCTTACACTGATTCATGTTTGTACACTTCCTGTGATGGTGAATGCACTGACCTTTACAAGCACGTTTCTATGCGTTTTCTATTGACGTGCATTAAAATGTCCCCAGGGACAAGCTTCATACTCACTGAGCTCACAGGCACTGTAGTAAAGGTGTGACATGAGACCCGCTTTGTCTTTACAAACACACAGAAGAATCTGTGGAGCTGTAACAGCCTGGGTCCATTAAAACGGTGACAGAGGTAATAAGTGGCTCTCTGAAGCATGTTTTACCAGCTATTTTAGTCCGAAGTAAACTATATTTATATAACATTAGTGGTGCAACGGATCAAAAATCTCACGGTTCGGATTGTTAACAGTTTTAAGTCATGGATCCGATCAATTTTACGGATCAGCAAAAAAAGAAAAAAGACAAAAATTTACTTATTGAATTATTTTTGCCTGTTTAAAAACATTCAGCTCTAGACTCATTCCACGCAATTATTAAAAAAAACGATGGTACAATATAGGTCCATACAGTCTTTGTATCTACCACTCAATTCTATTACTGTTGTTGTGATTTGGCGCTTTATATATAAAATTATACGATATATACGAACGATCTTGCCACTAAAGTGGACACAAACGGGATATCATAGCGTGGCTCAAGCACGTCCATCACAGTTTAAACCTTGTCTTGCACACAGAATACGGCCTCCCGTCTGCAGCTGAACACCCCAACAGCTTCTGTAATAGCTTTAGTCGGTCGGGCTGGGCAGCAAAGGGCTGCTTAAACTCCTCTGCTCCTCCACTTGGACGCTAGCGCGGGCCAGAACTATGGCTTGACAGACCCACCACACCACCATACACATACTTTTTTCCTTCTTTTTCGAATCTTCGGACCACGTGCGTGCCGAACCGTGGAGTGGGATCGGTTGGGATTACGGATCAACCGTGATCCGTTGCACCTCTATATAACATGTCATAAAATAATAGTATATGTGAATCCAAACTTCTATTTTTAACCCAGACAGAACTCCTGGGTTAAAGTGGGTTAAAGTTCCAGGGGAACATCAGCTGTAGTACTTTAACATGTCTGAAAGCATCCCAGTGATTCGTGCTGTGAGCTCCAGCAGATCTTTGTGTACCTGTGATCAGCTGCCATGTGTGACCACTGCTGCTCCATAGTGGACTTACACAGCTGACTTCACCATGATCTAACCCAGTGTTTCATTTTTCCATTCCCTACACTGAGGTGGTTTTCCAGGTGAACTTCTCATCGCCAGAAAATGTTTGTTTTTATTTGTTTTTATTTGTTTTTTCAAAATCATAGCAAAAGTATGTAGAGAGGTGGAGTTACAGCCAAAGGTGTTTGAAAACCCATCTATCAAAGGAGCAGTGTTACTCATTTAATTTTAGTGAATTAAGCATGTGACCATAGAGTGGAAAGTCACTAATGCATTACACTGTCAGACAAAGAGGGAAGTGTTTCTGCAGATTTGGGTTTTATACCCACATAATCTCACCGAGTGTGAGACTAATGACAGATTTGCTGCATTCCTCTTTTTGGGAATATCCAGCAGCTTTAGATCAAAGATCAAAACTGATTGGCCTTTGATTTAATGAGCAGTACAGTAGCAATGATCAGTGTTACTGGTGACGAATCAAGATTTGTTGGATATTTGCAATAAATCAATCATCTTTAATCATGTGTGCTTTTGTTGGAACGAACCAGGAGGAGCTGGATTAGAGACGAGTTTATCTGAGAGACCGCTCAGGTTGGAGGCCGGGCTTTAGACATGTACACAGTAGGATTGTCAAGAAAAAAATGTTACTCCAGTATTTATTGATACGGAAATTGTTTTTTAAGCATTTCAATTTATTCTAAATGGGTGGCCCGGTGGTTAGCACTGTTGCCGCACAGCAAGAAGGTCCTGAGTTCAATTCCACCATCAGGTCTTTCTGTGTGGAGTTTGCATGTTCTCCCCGTGTTTGCGTGGGTTCTCCCCGGGTACTCCGGCTTCCTCCCAGCGGAAGCGAATGGATGGATGGAATTTGTTCTACATCAGTATTACATTTTTTTTTTTAATCCTAATTTTAGTAACTTTAGTTCAGAGTAACTAAATAAACTGCTAAAAAGTGCAATAAAACCACAAAGAAACTGAAAGTCATTTTTTTTAGATGTAAACCTCAATTTATAAATAAAAGGTTGCACAAAATCCTTTCAAACCACCTGAAATTAATTATTTTCTTTTCATAACTTTGTTCTTGATACGCATTTATTTTTATATATAAACTATAGCAAAAATGGAAAAAAACAGTGTATATTGTGCTCAATTTACAAAAAGTCATCAGTACTAAAGTAGTGCAATCAAAGTGTCCCAGTAACCAACAGGAAGTGTATAGAAGAGGAAGTATATAGAAGGCCACAAAGTTAAACAGTATTTTTTCTGTTATTAATTTCAATAATGCCAAAGCAGCTGAAGCTGATTGACAATCCTTTCTGCTACTTAACTGACCATATCAAGTTTAATTGACTCAGTGCTGTACTCTGATTAAAAAGTGTCCCTTTAATTTGTTTGAAGTGTGTTTATATAATTAGCGCGACCTGTGGCAGTCGTTTTCACGCAGGGATAAACAACCATTACACAAACTGGAAATTTGCTTCCAGGAATGTGAACGTAGTTGAAGGATTCGGGTTTTTTGAAGAGCGTGTGAAAACCGTGTCACGTCACATGTGCCACTTAGGAATGTGAACAGCATTTCACATAATTAAATGCGCCATGCTTTAGCAGTATTTGCAACCGGTAGCCTTCATTCCTTAAGGTTAATGTTAATATGCCTGTTTATAATTTGTCGTTCCTGTAATTAAATGGTTGTGTCTGATTACTCTGACTCACAAACATTTAATAATAATAATAATGGATTGCATTTATATAGCGCTTTTTGAGACCTTCAAAGCGCTTTACAATTCCACTATTCATGCACTCTCACATTCACACACTGGTGGAGGCAGCTACAGTTGTAGCCACAGCTGCCCTGGGGCAGACTGACAGAAGCGAGGCTGCCATATCGCACCATCGGCCCCTCTGACCAACACCAGTAGGCAGTAGGTGAAGTGTCTTGCCCAAGGACACAACGACCGAGACTTATTTTGTACAGCCAAATATTGGAGAACTGCAGCTCCACTTGGCTGTTATTGGTCTCGAGTTAGATACGATGTGGCTGCCAAATAGTTGTGGGTGGAACCGTAGTGTAGTAAAACCAGCAGTTAAATGATGTGGTAAACCAGGGGTGTCAAACTCAGATACACAGTGGGCCAAAATTCAAAACTGGAACAAAGTCGCGGGCTAACATTAATATTTATTGAAAATAAATCTTCCTCCAGATATAAGAATGAATCTTTTCTTATGGACTCAAACACGTTTTGCTGGAAAACTGAATATGGAACAAGCAAAGCTTAATACTAAACAATATATATATTAGCTGTATAATACCAGTAGGCCAGCTCTAATAGTAATTTGGTATGACTTCGCGGGCCAAATTTGGCCCGCGGGCCAGAGTTTGACACCTATGTGGTAAATGATTTAGATATGAGTAATTTGTTTAATTGACTGATATTTCTGGTGCCGACCTAAAAGGGCAGCAACATTATCGACTTAATGAAGGTAGGTTTAAAGTGGACATGAAACACTGTGTAATTTACACTATGGAGGATGTGCTGTCAAAAACCGACATAGCTGTAACACTTAAATAAGAATAAGTGCTTAAAGGTTTTAGAACATGCTTAGCACTATCCTGTGCCAGTACAGGATGTGACATCAGAGTTGGTCGGTTGTGGTTAACAGACTTCTATTAGTTTATGTAAGCTAGTGACGAAAATGAAAACAAACTAAAACTAAAAAATGTGTTCAAAGGGTATTTTTTAATTACTCCTGGCTGCAACAAGTTTTTTTAATCTAATGTGGGTCTATCAGTTGCAAATAACCAACCAACCTGGTGACCTGATATTTTATACTAACTCAAGATGGTGCTAAACATGTTCTTTTAAACAGTTATTTCTTAAATCCAGCTTCAGAGGCTAAATCTGTCAGTTTTTGAGAGCAGGATTGCGTAGTGTACATGTAGTGTCTCATGTGGCGTTGTTGTGTTAGGGTTACTTGTGCAAACCTCAGTATCAGTGGTAACCATCATGCAAATTCCTATCTTAGCCAGATATTTTATCTGCTCATTTGCATGTTAATTGTTGGGAGGATTGTAAAATCCAGTTCTCAAACACTTAAAATGTTTTTATCACCAAAATCAAATGTTTATTTCACTGTTCTTGTTAGGTTCTCGATAAGAGCATCACCCTGATGGACTTTTTACCTAAGGAGCCAATGGAGGGTAAAAGTTCAGGACCTTCGTGCTCAGGCCTCAATCTGGTCGCACACCCACGTGCCAAAAGCAAAGTGTGGAAGTACTTTGGCTTTGACACAGATGCAGATGGCTGCATATTACACTGGAAAAGGATTTACTGTCGTGTATGTATGAGCCAAATTGCCTACTCTGGAAACACCTCAAACTTGTCATACCACCTTGAAAAGAACCATCCCATAGAGTTCAGCGAGTTTGTGAAAAGCAACACAGATCAGATGCGTGAAGCTTTTGCTACGGCGTTTTCTCGGATAAAGACTGAGCCTACAGTTTCACAGCAGCAGTCCCAGGAAACCTATTCAAGGCAGAGCTTAGACTCTGAAAACAAACGACACAATGATTTGACAGTAGCTATTATCAAGTTCATTTGTGAGGGGTTATATCCTGTATGTACAGTTGAAGAGCCTACGTTCAAGAGTTTAATCGGTATTGTCGACCCTGGATATTCTCCTCCAAGCAAAAGTGACCTCGCAGGCAAAATGGTTCCTGAAATGTACTGCCGTACCCAAAATGTGGTCTTTAATGAGCTTAGTGGAGTTATGAATTGTGGCATTGCTACAGATCTGTGGCAAAGCCAAACACAAAACAGAACATATATTTCACTTTCTGTGCATTCGATCAATTACAACAGTGCATCTGGCTTCTCGGTGACCAACAAATGCCTTAAAACCTTTGAAGTACAAGAGGACAACAAAGCTGAGAATATCACCAGAGCCATGTATGAAGCCTTTGTGAAGTGGGGGATAACTCATAAAGTCATTGGGGCTACCACAGATGGTTCGGTGGATGTGGTGAAAGCATGCTCCCTCCTGGATCTGACAGTAGAAATGCCCTGCCTTGGGCACACAATCAATCATGCAATGGCTGAAGCCTTCCAGCTGCCACGAGTGAGTGGCTTTTTGGGATGCTGCCGCAAGCTTGTCGATCATTATAGAGACTCTGCAATGTATACAGAAAAGCAGAAGCAACACGGCCTTGCGCAGTGTACACTCATCACAGACCAGGACAGGTCATGGTTTGGTACATTGGCAATGCTACAAAGACTGAAAGAGCAACAGGCTGTTATAAGTATGACACTTGTAGAGAGTTCTAGTAGCCATCATTTCACCTTCAGTGGTTCTGACTGGGCCTTGTTGGAGGGCTTGATTGAAGTCCTCCAGCCCTTTAAAGTTGTGGCAAACATGATCACTTCTTGTAAGTATCCAACCATTAGCATGGTGAGACCTGTCCTTCATATGCTGCTGAACACCACCCTCAAAATTAAGGAAGGGGATCTCAAAGAGATCAGCATGAGCAAAGAGATCATCTCCAAGGTCTTGTCAAGCACATATTCGCAGAATTCACAGTTATCCCAAGAGATCGCAACATTCCTCAACATTGCTACATTTTTGGATCCTCGTTATAAGAAACTGCCTTTTCTTTCCACCCAAGAACGCTCCAAAGTTGAGAGTATTATTATCGAAGAGGCCAAAGCAATCCTGGAGAAGCAGATTTCGGAGCGACCGTGCCTTGATGATTTTTCTTTGGTGTCTGATGAGCCACCTTGCAAAAAACAGGGACTATCGGGTGAATCTTCTGCCAGCACTTCAGTTCAAGACAACCCTCTGGCTGCCATATTTTGCCAGTCAGATGCAGACCAGAGCCAGGAGGAGCTACATGCTCAAGTAGTAGAGGAGCTGAGCAACTACAAGTCACAGAGGGTTCTAGGTCTGAATGAAGACCCTTTGCTTTGGTGGTCGAACCATGCACCTTTGTTCCCCACACTTCCTAAGGTGCTCCAGAAGTATTGGTGCGTTCCTGCCACAAGTGTTCCTTGTCATAGGTTGTTCAGCTCATCAGGTACGTTTCTTTCTGGGAAAAGAAACCGCATACCTTTAGCTCTAGTGGATATGCAGGTTTTCCTGTATGAGAACTCTCGGAGCTACTATGAGCCTGAACCCTGTGAGGATGAATTTGAAACTGTTTTGGAAACCAACTCTAGTTTGGCTCAGCACTAAAGTGACTGAGGTTTTAAAGAACTTTATTTACTTTGCTATCTGTATTCTTTGTGTGTTTACTTGACAGAGGTTCTAAAGGCTGAAAAGCCACTGGTGGCATAAAGGGACAACTTTTTCAGCCTTTATAACATATGGGACACATTAGCTTTTAAGTTAACTGCTGTAAACACATCTCTCCTTTACGGAGCAGATGTCCTTATGCATTCAAACTCTGCACAGAAACTCTATTGTATTAAAATGAAGTGGAAGGTTGCAGAAGAAAAAAAGATTTATCGTTTATGTAGCAATATTGTGTTTTGTCTTTATTATAAATGTGTATCAGCTGTTGTTTGTTTTGTTTTTTAAATTACAACTCATGTCTTGATGCATGCTCAGTCGGCCAGGTAAGTAAATCCCAAAAGGCTGATTCTATTCATCTGGACATTTTTAGTCGGAGAAACGTTTCGTCACTCATCCAGGTGACTTCTTCAGTCTCAGCTGACTGCAGGTTTCCCCAATCTTATAAACAGAACACTTGCATAAAGACTGAAACCAACCCACTGAATGAACACTGGGCTGGGAGGTCATTTCCTTGATCATTAATATGCAAATATGCAAATCAAAGCCCACTGATCAATGGCCATGAGTACCATTCACAGAGAGTTGGGGAATGGTTGCAACTCTCTGTGAACCATCTTACACAGCATTGTAAGATGGTGACAGATGTACCCTTAGGCCCCCTCCTCGATTCAGAGATGGTCTTTCCCTTTTCACGTAAATGGCCTCCTTGACTCCGCCCTCAAACCAGCGTTCCTCCCTGTCCAGGATGTTACATCCTCAGAGTCCTGGCCTGACAAGGTGGCTCTTCTGTGTTGCGCCATCCTCTTAGCCAGAGGTTGTTTGGTTTCCCCGATGTATAAATCCTGCCAATCCTCCTGCACTTAACAGCGTACACTATGGGACTCTGTTTGTGTCGGGGACCCGATCCTTGGGGTGGACCAGTTTTTGTTGCAGCATGTTTTGGGGTTTAAAAGCCACAGAGACCCGGTGTTTAGAAAAAATGCGTCTCAACTGTTCTGATACTCCTGGCACGTACAGGATCACTACAGGTTTTTGCTTAGTCAGCGGTTGTGTTTCTCTCCTGGATCGGCTGGAGCTTCCGGACCTGGACCTGGATCAGCTGGAGCAGAGGTGGGAAAGACCATCTCTGAATGGAGGAGGGGCCTAAGGGTACATCTGTCACCATCTTACAATGCTGTGATTGCAGCCATTCCCCAACTCTCTGTGAATGGGACTCATGGCCATTGGTCAGTGGTTGTTGATCAATGGTCATGACAATTTGCATATTAATGTTCAAGGAACTGACCTGCCAGCCCATTGTTCCTTCAGTGGGCTGGTTTCAGTCATTGTGCAAATGTACTGTTTATAAGATTGGAAACCAGCAGTCAGCTGAGACTGAAGACGTCACCTGGATTATGACAAAACGTTTCCCCCACTGAAATCACTACATCCAGATGAACAGAATCAACTTTTGGGAATTACAACTCATACTTGCCTCAGCTTTGGGTGATTAGAGTGGAATACTGGAAGGCTAGGTATTCAGGATTTTTCCATTAGATGGGTCACAAAACCTAAAATCCACAGCCTATTTTTTCCCCTCATCTGTGCACACCTGTTGCGTTTAAATGCAAATTAATCTGGCAAGTGCCACGCCAAGTCAAGAGGGTATTAAGAGCTATATGGGAACATGCATGTATCCATTGTTATTGTTTTTGTTTGTTTTTTGTTTGATTTGTTTCTTTCTTTGCTTTCTTGGTTTGAGTTTTGCAGGCAGTGGTCTTAGCCTAAACAGAGAATCTCAGACTTCCATCAACCCAGAATCCTCTAATGGCCTATTCTGGGTGGGGCACCAAGTTGTTTCCAAGCTAAATGAGGGATATAATCTCTCCAGTGAGTCCTTGGTCTGCCCGGAGGTTTCGTCCCAGTAGGACATACCCGAAACACCTCACCTAGGAATCAGATTTCTGAACCACCTCAACTGACTCCTTTTGATGTGTAGAAACAGTGGCTCAACACAGAGTCTATTGATTGATTGACTGATCAAAGGGGGAATCAATTGCATTGTTTTAGCTCTGCTATCTTTTCACTGTAAAATGTCACCCTCCACTCTCCCCTCACTTCTGAGATACTTAAACTGAAGTGGGCACTTCACCCTTTTCTAGACTTGGAGATGCTGTCTATCATTCCCACTGCTTCACACTCAGCCACGAACAGTACCTGATGAACTGTGGAAGACCGTCGAGGAGATGGTCAAAGTGTTGAGGCTAGTAGCATCTCACTACCACTATGTAGAGTGAGTTTAGCTCCGATTCCCTCTCGTGAGTCATTCGACAGTTTTCCCGAATCACTTTGTGGCCATTCCCAAAGTCTTGCTTGATGGTCTCACCTGTACACATCTCGGTGGGGAACGTAGTGCAGAAACACACCTCTCCAGGTAAAACATTTGCTGCCCATGTGGGCATGGAAATTCCACAGTAAGGGGTGCAAACACACTCTGCCAGCCTCTTTTCAATTAGAGTAAGTCCAGAGTGGAACAGAGTACAGGAAACTGGTTCCAGTGCCCAAGCTGTGCACTGAGGTGAGCCTAACTCGATCTAGTCGCCATCACTCGCTTGCTTAGGATCAGACTCCTTTCCCACCAGTGAAGTGACATTGCATGTACCACGAGCCAATGTTGGAAGCCAGAGATCGATTAATTATATCTCTTTGAACTTCATACATTTCAACACGATATTATGTGATAAGGAAACGTGTAATTTACTGCGCTGTTTGAAACCTCGATGAATTATTGGTTCATAAATATCTCTAAGAAATACCACGAGGGTGATCAGTTTACACAGTCTGAAACAACAATGTTTTATTTGCTGTTTAAATTTAATTTTCAGTTGCTGTTGAGATTTATGTACCAAAACTACATTGTAATGGTTAGGAGAAGATTAAAATAGAATATTTTAAACTCATTAACCATGTGAAAATCTTCTGGTTTGTATGTTGGGGGACGAATACCTTGGCAGACTTACAGGAACCTGCCTTTGATAGTAGTTGGGCGCATCTTACCTCAGTTGTTGTGACTTCCTAGTATACTCTGTTTAGTTGTCCTTTTTCCCCCTCAAATGTCATTCAGGCTATGTACTTTGTAAATACTTGCCCACATATTGCAGAACTGACTGATAATAAATGTGAGTAAAGGTTTTGCTTGTCTGGCTGCTTGATGTCTTCACTTTGCATGGGAACAATGTTCAATATTTGAAAATGCAATGCAGTCATACAAACGGATTTCTGTTCTGGAGCGGTGTATTTCATAGGTTTCATATATTCCTGCTGTTTTCCTGGGTTGAAAGCAAAACAAAGCAGATTAACAGGTATTTATTTCTTAAAGAGCGCTACAAGAAAGGTTCTGTGAAAATTGATCTAAGAAATCCACATTTCATGCTCTTCATTGCACTATTTAAAAAAATGTCCGTCACTGGCCTGGGTAATTGGTCATTGTGTTTCCCAGTGGCAGTCAAGTAGAATGACATGTCATTGCATTCATAATTAATTTGCTTCAAATAGCATCGTCTTCAGATATGTTTCTATACAAAACCAGCTGAGCAACTATAGAAGAAGTTTCTTGTAAATCACCTGACTTACAAAAGTGTGTAGACTTATCTGCACTCACTAATTCTGTTCTGTTGATTCTTCGAATGCTGTGTTGCTGCTGCATATTTACAGATGACTGTTAATAAATCAGTCACAGAAGACTTTTGTCCCAGCATTGTCTTAAACCTCATCGTTACTGAACCTCGCCAGAGTTTAAATGAAAGATTGTGTAATGTTCTTATGTGGTCCCCTCTCTCCTCCTACACAGTCTTACCCAAGCAAAATGGAAGGGTTGCCATTGTGACTGGGGGTACCAGAGGAATTGGTTTTGAAACAGCAAGACACCTGGCAAGCCTTGGCATGCATGTTATCATAGGTAGGCTAATATCCAATCACATGCCTTCACTCAGTCAGTTCCCTTTTTTATACTTTTTCTTAGTTGTGGCAGTGCCTTAAAGTTGCATTGTTTCAGATGTCCCGCAGGCTGGGACTCTGGTCTCAAAAACAGTGTGTACAACTATGTAAAAAGGAACCTACTGCCCACTTGAGCTATAAATGTTTTGTATGTTGTCTATGGAACTAAACAGCAGCTGTGTTTAATATGAACTTTTTGACCTTTTGTATTCATTTATTGAATGACTTGCACACAACAGCACTGGAATCTTTCCATATATGGAGCTGAATGCTTCATATCTGCACTGCCAGTAGATCATAGGTTCTCAAAGTGTAGCCCACAGGCCAGCTAAATGTATTAATGAAAATGAAGTGATCTACAGGGTGGGACATTTATATGGATACACCGTAATAACATGGGAATGGTTGGTGATATTAAAGTCCTGTTTGTGGCACATTAGTATATGTGAGGGGGCAAACTCCTCAAGATGGGTGGTGACCATGGTGGCCATGTAGAAGTCAGCCATCTTGGATACAACTTTTGTTTTTTCAATAGGAAGAGGGCCATGTGACACATCAAACTTATTGGTAATGTCACAAGAAAAACAATGGTGTGCTTGGTTTCAATGTAACTTTATTCTTTCATGAGTTATTTACAAGTTTCTGACCACTTATAAAATGTGTTCAATGTGCTGCCCATTGTGTTGGATTGTCAATGCAACCCTCTTCTCCCACTCTTCACACACTGATAGCAACACCGCAGGAGAAATGCCAGCACAGGCATCCAGTATCCGTAGTTTCAGGTGCTGCACATCTCGTATCTTCACACCATAGACAATTGCCTTCAGATGACCCCAAAGATAAAAGTCTAAGGGGGTCAGATCGGGAGACCTTGGGGGCTTTTCAACTGGTCCACGACGACCAATCCACTTTCCAGGAAACTGTTCATCTAGGAATGCTCGGACCTGACACCCATAATGTGGTGGTGCACCATCTTGCTGGAAAAACTCAGGGAACGTGCCAGCTTCAGTGCATAAAGAGGGAAACACATCATCATGTAGCAATTTCAAATATCCAGTGGCCTTGAGGATGATGAAGAACTGACCCACTGTCGTTGTACCCCATATACCACACCAAACCATCACTTTTGTTGGTCCAACAGTCTTGGAGGGATCCATCCAATGTGGGTTAGTGTCAGACCAATAGCGGTGGTTTTGTTTGTTGCGGCGAGTGCTACGCTGTGGGCTCTTGCTGAATGAAGCTAGGACAGCCACTGATGTTTCTTCATTAGTGACAGTTTTCTTGCATCCACATTTTGGCAAATCCAACACTGAACCAGTTTCACGAAACTTAGCAAGCAGTTTGCTAACTGTAGCATGGGAGATGGGTGGTCTCGTAGGGTGTCTTGCATTGAAATCTGCTGCAATGACCTGGTTACTGCGTTCACCAGATATCAACACAATTTCGATCCGCTCCTCATGTCTTAACCTCTTCGACATGTCAATGGCTGTGAACAAAGAGAAACTTGTAAATAACTCATGAAAGAATAAAGTTACGTTGAAACCAAGCACACCATTGTTTTTCTTGTGACATTACCAATAAGTTTGATGTGTCACATGGCCCTTGTATCCAAGATGGCCGACTTCTAAATGGCCACCATGGTCACCACCCATCTTGAGGACTTTGCCCCCTCACATATACTAATGTGCCACAAACAGGACTCTGATATCACCAACCATTCCCATTTTATTACGGTGTATCCATATAAATGGCCCACCTTGTAGAATGAATCTAGAGTTTATGCAGGACCAACTGAGTGCTTTACTTGGATTTAAAATCTTTAACTTTTCTAGCACAATAAGGCTAACTAAACGTTCCTGGTGTCAATGCATGCCACCTTACTACTGATTAAAGATTGTTACAAAATAAGAATTCCAACAATAAATACTTTCTGAAAAGACATTAACATACAAACTTTGCAAACCCTGGAGCAGGGATGTCAAACTCATTTTTTATTGCAGGCCACGTACAGCATTTTGATCTTAAGTGGGCCGAACCAGTGATGCCCTCGTTTCAGTCAGCGTAAATACGCTAAACTACACCTTTAATCCCATTAAGTCCAATTTCAACATTGTCTCATTTTTACTACAAGATGCTGCTGTAGTGATTGAAAGAAATCTGTTTCACAAATAAATGTGTAAAATTATAGAAAGTTCTGCTGTCTCATCGCCCAGTAGAGTCATCCACATGAACTCTTCTGTGTTTTTATTGTTTATCTAATTACTGTGGTGTACTATGAATGGTCATGGTACTGGTGTTCATCAGCAGGAAAAGCTGTAAAACCCAACTTCCTAAACATATTCCAAAACCATCCAGTGGGCCCCATTGGAGTCTTTGGCAGGCCCATTCTGGCCCCTGGGCGTCATGTTTGACAACCCTGCTCTAGATTATTTTTTCATCACCTCCATCATCCTGATGACGACGGACTAAAATACAAGAATATTACCTTCCCCTGTTGATAGAGGCATTGTGATTGGCTTTTTCTCCAGTGTTTTGTTCATTAGTATCAGTCGTACCAAAGGTTTTGTTAGCGAGTGTAGGCTGTAGGATTGAGTGGATCAGCTGCTGGATATCTGCCCACCAAGCCTCTCTTTTGATCTCCATCATCTCCAGCTGGGAATGAGAGAGAAGAAGGTGCAGCAGCTGTTAGGAAGATTCATGAAGAAGGGACCGAAGGGACCGGTAAGTCACATCCAGTAACACGGAAGCTCTCATTCAGTATTGTCTCTGAAACAGGAAGTGGGTCTTCCAAAATAAAAGCTCAAATCAGATAAAAATGTTACACCATGGCAATGCTTTACATCATAAATACATGTATGAAATAATGTCAGCTGTGATACTTGCTCTCTGAAAAGCTAAATAACAGGATCACATCTGAGTGACACAGAGAGCCAATGAAAGCCTGTAGACGCAGACACGCGTTTAAATAAGTGAAAATAAACTCTTAGTGTAGTCCAGCCTAACTGGAAAACACACCTTTTATCCCCACACATGGTGAGTATCAGTCATCCCAGCCTGTAGCAAAACATATAAGTGATCATCTAAAATACTGTCAATGACAATAATCCTGATTTCTTCCTAGAAATGATACTTTAACAGTAAATAATCGGTGTTATGAACCAGGGATGTCACATTTTCTTCTCCATTACCATGGCAACATAAGGATGTTAAAACCAGTTTGACCTGGGACACGATCTCCCCTCAGAATACAAGATGTAAATCCTGACGAACCAGCATCTGCTGCTGTGTAACAACATGTAAAGAAATGAGCATGTGTGCTAATGCTTACGAGTACAGAGCCCTTCGTCTTACATATTACTGTCCTCACTTGTTGAGATGTTTGTTACCTTCAGGGACTTCTAGGAGACAAACTCAATCATTTCTGCCTGTTGATGGTGGAGCGTATGATGTGGCGTGCACAGTGACCTCGAGAGGTCACATGCACTGCAACGACTGACTGCTGTTACCTGATGACAGTCAGAGTCAGTGCTGCTCTTTTCTTACAGCTGAGTTTGTCTTCGTGGACATGACGTCACTGAAATCTGTGCGACACTTTGTGCGGTTGTTCAGGGACAGAGCTCTGCCCCTCCATGTCCTGGTTAATAACGGTAGGCTGTACAAACACACTGATGATGGTCTTTACAAAGTCACCAGGTTACTACATATTAAACTTGTTCCTTTCACGTAGCTGGGACCATGATGGTTCCTGACAGACAGACAGAGGATGGCTTTGAGTACCACTTGGGCCTCAATTACCTGAGCCACTTCCTGCTGACCAACTTGTTGCTTGATCTGCTGAAGAGGTCGGGAAAACCGGGCTGCTGCTCTCGAATCATCAACATGTCCTCTGCTACACATTACGCAGGAGTCGTAGACATGGAGGACTTAAACAGGAGGTGAGAAGATCAATCTGTGGGTGTGAAAGCCTCTGATCTGAAAGAATACAAACATTTAGAGTGATCACATTTTATAATAATCACACAAATCTGCAACTTCACTGTCATGTTTAAACTGGAACACTTTGTCATCTTCATTCCCCCAGATCCCAGCGTTAGCACTGTTAGTGCTCCTGCAGACTTTAACCATCCTGCTGCAGGTCACAGCGTAGCTGCAGGTCACAGCGTAGCTGCAGACTTTAATCATCCTGCTGCAGGTCACAGCGTAGCTGCAGACTTTAACCATCCTGCTGCAGGTCACAGCGTAGCTGCAGGTCACAGCGTAGCTGCAGACTTTAATCATCCTGCTGCAGGTCACAGCGTAGCTGCAGACTTTAACCATCCTGCTGCAGGTCGCAGCGTAGCTGCAGACTTTAACCATCCTGCTGCAGGTCACAGCGTAGCTGCAGACTTTAATCATCCTGCTGCAGGTCACAGCGTAGCTGCGGACTTTAATCATCCTGCTGCAGGTCACAGCGTAGCTGCAGACTTTAACCATCCTGCTGCAGGTCACAGCGTAGCTGCAGACTTTAACCATCCTGCTGCAGGTCACAGCGTAGCTGCAGACTTTAACCATCCTGCTGCAGGTCACAGCGTAGCTGCAGACTTTAATCATCCTGCTGCAGGTCACAGCGTAGCTGCAGACTTTAATCATCTTGCTGCAGGTCACAGCGTAGCTGCAGGTCACAGCGTAGCTGCAGACTTTAACCATCCTGCTGCAGGTCGCAGCGTAGCTGCAGACTTTAACCATCCTGCTGCAGGTCACAGCGTAGCTGCAGACTTTAACCATCCTGCTGCAGGTCACAGCGTAGCTGCAGACTTTAACCATCCTGCTGCAGGTCGCAGCGTAGCTGCAGACTTTAACCATCCTGCTGCAGGTCACAGCGTAGCTGCAGACTTTAACCATCTTGCTGCAGGTCACAGCGTAGCTGCAGGTCACAGCGTAGCTGCAGGTCACAGCGTAGCTGCAGACTTTAACCATCCTGCTGCAGGTCGCAGCGTAGCTGCAGACTTTAACCATCCTGCTGCAGGTCGCAGCGTAGCTGCAGACTTTAACCATCCTGCTGCAGGTCACAGCGTAGCTGCAGACTTTAATCATCCTGCTGCAGGTCACAGCGTAGCTGCAGACTTTAATCATCCTGCTGCAGGTCACAGCGTAGCTGCAGGTCACAGCGTAGCTGCAGACTTTAACCATCCTGCTGCAGGTCACAGCGTAGCTGCAGACTTTAATCATCCTGCTGCAGGTCACAGCGTAGCTGCAGACTTTAATCATCCTGCTGCAGGTCACAGCGTAGCTGCAGACTTTAACCATCCTGCTGCAGGTCACAGCGTAGCTGCAGACTTTAATCATCCTGCTGCAGGTCACAGCGTAGCTGCAGACTTTAATCATCCTGCTGCAGGTCACAGCGTAGCTGCAGACTTTAATCATCCTGCTGCAGGTCACAGCGTAGCTGCAGGTCACAGCGTAGCTGCAGACTTTAATCATCCTGCTGCAGGTCACAGCGTAGCTGCAGACTTTAATCATCCTGCTGCAGGTCACAGCGTAGCTGCAGACTTTAATCATCCTGCTGCAGGTCACAGCGTAGCTGCAGACTTTAACCATCCTGCTGCAGGTCGCAGCGTAGCTGCAGACTTTAACCATCCTGCTGCAGGTCACAGCGTAGCTGCAGGTCACAGCGTAGCTGCAGACTTTAACCATCCTGCTGCAGGTCGCAGCGTAGCTGCAGACTTTAACCATCCTGCTGCAGGTCGCAGCGTAGCTGCAGACTTTAATCATCCTGCTGCAGGTCACAGCGTAGCTGCAGACTTTAACCATCCTGCTGCAGGTCACAGCGTAGCTGCAGACTTTAACCATCCTGCTGCAGGTCGCAGCGTAGCTGCAGACTTTAATCATCCTGCTGCAGGTCACAGCGTAGCTGCAGACTTTAACCATCCTGCTGCAGGTCGCAGCGTAGCTGCAGACTTTAACCATCCTGCTGCAGGTCGCAGCGTAGCTGCAGACTTTAATCATCCTGCTGCAGGTCACAGCGTAGCTGCAGACTTTAACCATCCTGCTGCAGGTCACAGCGTAGCTGCAGACTTTAACCATCCTGCTGCAGGTCGCAGCGTAGCTGCAGACTTTAATCATCCTGCTGCAGGTCACAGCGTAGCTGCAGACTTTAACCATCCTGCTGCAGGTCGCAGCGTAGCTGCAGACTTTAATCATCCTGCTGCAGGTCACAGCTTTGCTGCAGACTTTAACCATCCTGCTGCAGGTCACAGCGTAGCTGCAGGTCACAGCGTAGCTGCAGACTTTAATCAGACACATCTAAAGACTGTGCTTCCTGATTTCAGCCAGCATGTATTCTTAGCATGCCTACAGAGCGGTGGGCCTGCTGGAGCATCTCTTACTGCTCCTGATTAGGAAAAACAAGGCGCACATGTTCAAAGGTTTTATCTTAGTTGCATTACTGTGTGAGGATACGGGCTAATGCACACAGGCACACTACAGAAACCAGATAAGCTGAATATGTGGAGCACACAAACTCGTAGATGTGGTCAAATAATGGACAGGAAACAAAATCAGGTTCACAGACAGAGACAGAGGAGGGTTATGAGCTGAGCTGCATTTAAAACCATGTGCATAACCGTCTATGGACTGAATTTTATAGAATCTGGAGAAGTTAAAAAATGATTTCAAAAACACACTTTGAAGTGTTTGGATGGTGTTAAATGTTTCCATGGTTGTGATGTATGTTACATAATGAGTTTTACTGGGATGATGTGTGAACATGCAGACGGACTGAGAGCAGCTCTCACAGCAACGCTGCCTTTTAGAAAACGACCAATAAAATATGTTGAATTTCAGACATTTCAGGTTTTTGTTCACAGGAACTGTTGGTTTGTGTTCTAGTTGAGTACATGTTCTCACCCCGAGATAACAAGAGTGATAATGTGATGTCGCAGTTTTCATGAACGCAGCTCTGACCTGGATGCTGTTTTCTCTGACTGAGCACATCTAAGTGAACTAAACAGGTGGAGTAATGAGTAAAGTAAATGCTTACGAGTAAAGATGAGTGTAACACCCACACCGTGCTCTTTAACAGCAGCTGGATATGAAGCTGCTTCAGGCTGCTCTCAGCTCTGTACCGGCTGCAGTACTCTGGGGAAGTTTGGATGTATAAAAAGCCAGGTTAACTCTCCCTTCATCCTCTTCCCAGGATCCAGTACAGTTCCCATGGTGCTTACTCCCAAAGCAAACTGGCTCTGGTGCTGTTCACCTACTGCCTGCAGGAGCAGCTGACTGCCAGCAGCTGCTGTGTGACGGTGAATGCTGTGGACCCAGGGATGGTGGACACGGCGCTGTACGATAACCTGTGGACTCTGGTGCAGCTGCTCAAGAAGCCGGTAGCCAAGATATTGTTCAGGGTGAGTTACTCATCGTCTTCAGCTGGAAGGTTTTCCTCTGTTATTATTACTCTGTGTTCATGTTTTGGAGATTATGTATCTGAATTTCAGGAGCAGGACCACGCCTCCTTCCAGCTGTCATCTACAGAGGTTCCCCCAGTTCAGCTGGTCATTCTCCTTTACGTGCCCCTCCCTCCCTCCCTCCCTCCCTCCTTGGTCTCAAATCTTTAACTTCCTCGCTTCTATTTAGTCCATGAGGATCTGCCAGGCCTGGGAGCCGTCACCAGGCCCCTTCAAGGCCTTCCCCAAACCGCAGCTCAGTTCATGTCAAAGCTTCACCTTTACCTACTAAAACGCTGTTAAACCTAAAATGAGGACGTGGCCCAGCGAGTGAATTCTTATCTCCATTACTGATAATGATGCACATAAAGACCTGGTGTGTGTGTGTGTGTGTGTGTGTGTGTGTGTGTGTGTGTGTGTGTGTGTGTGTGTGAGTGTGTGAGTGTGTGAGTGTGTGTGTGTGTGTGTGTGTGTGTGAGAGTAGGAGTGGCAAGGTGTTTCTGCGCAGTGTACCAGGGGCACGGAGAAAAGCTGTCATACCATAGGCATGACGTGTGTGTGTGTGTGTGTGTGTGTGTGTGTGTGTGTGTGTGTGTGTGTGTGTGTGTGTGTGTGTGTGTGTGTTCCTCTGTCAGTCATAAATACTGAGTTGTCCATTGATAATCATCATCACACTCTCTCTCACACTCACACACACTCTCTCTCTCTGCAGGTGTAAGCTGTTGGTTAGCAGCTGTGTGTGTGGCTGATGCTCAAACCTTCAGCTCAGTTTGAACCACGTGGTTGTGAAGCTGCACGTGTGTGATGCTGTTATGATGACATGATGCGTTCACTGACAGGCACAGAAGTCCGACATGCTGCAGCTGAAGTATTCTGCAGCATCTTTCTGAGAGGAAACACTTTTGCAGATGTTACAGGTACGAGGCTTTGAAGCTGTTGTTGTTCTGTGCTCTGCTCAGACTCCAGCAGAGGGCGCCTCTACAGCCGTCTATGCTGCAGCTGCTTCTGAGATGGAGGGCGTGGGTGGCTGTTACCTGTACAACGGCCAGAAGACGCAGTCTGCAGGTGTTTCCTATGACTCTGAACTACAGGCCAAGCTGTGGAAAAAGAGCTGCCAGCTGGTGGGCCTGCAGGAGGCGTGACCCACCTGCTGACCTTAAGGCTGGACTCTTCTGCATCCTCGGTCCTCACTGGGACAATCTTATGTTTCAGAAGTCAAACATTTCAAAGCTTTGCAACAATACGCTTGATTTCATATCTAACTTTTACTCATATGGACGTGTTCATTATGATTTTAACCACCTCTATTTGAACGTTACCTGACAAAAAAGATAACTCTACCAAAGGAGCAATTACATCCATGGCCATGGTAGACCCGAGCTCATGGCCCATCACATGTGCCTGTTTTTAAACCACACCTTAATATGATTCATAATCCAAACACAGACGTAGAAAGGTCTGAGCTCACATGAAGCCTTCGTGCCTTCGTTACCTGTTCATGCCTGTAAATGACTGATTTATTCTTCACTTTATATTTCACTGTGTGCTGTGACGTTGCTGCTAAAGGAGCAATCGTGCCTCAGGAGTGATGTATGCTTTATCAGATTTATTTATACAGCACCAAATCACAGCAACACTCGCTTTAAGGCGCTGAAATGACTGGAGCTGGACAGTCAGTCCCTTTAACTCAGGCTGTAAATGGGTGGGCTTGGCTCCACCCACAGACGGGACCACGTAGAGTAACTGTAACTGTAACTGTAATGCTTCATGCATGTGACTCCATAAAAGAAACATGAACCTGTCAGTGTTATTAACACTAATGATCACTGCTGCTTTAGTCTGGTTTGCTACACTCGTCTCCTACATGTTAACTCTCAGACACAGGCTCACAGCGCCACCCTGTGGACACTGTATGTATGACTTCATTTATATTGTTCCATGCACATTCTGCTCTGTTTACGCACTTTGGACCGATGTAGCCATGTTTCTGCTGTCTGTGCTGTTATTTGATCTCTGCAATGGTAAATAAAAGTCACGTCTCGGTCTATCAAGGACTGGTGTTGTTACTCTGTAGCTCAGTACTGTTGGAAGTACTTTTTCTTGCATGTACTCTTTAGGGAAGAGTTTTTAGAAAGGTCTAAATCAAAGTCACTCACTGGGCTTCACTGGGCTACTGAAGCAGCAGTTTGCTTTAACGGATTTGGTAACGAAACATTTTCAATTACAAAAATATTTCCTCAGAGCAGGAAACCCAAGCTGAGCTGAAACAACAAGAGTTAAGTCAGATGTTTTATTTAATAGGTAAAACTATTTATTTTTGCACGTTTGCCTGGCTTAATGCCACCATTTGAATGTTTGAAGTGCAAGCTGTTAAAGATTAAACGTGCAGCTAAGAGAAGAAGTGCGATGAAAAACAGAACTTCCATACATCCAAACAACATCAGGAGAAGGTTTCCCAGAAATGAGATGCTGGTGTGAGTAGAAGGTGAAGCAGGACGTTTAGTGGCTCATAAGCCTCTGTTCCACTTTGCTGTCCTCCACCTCAGCACTGCTGTCCTCACCAGAGATGGGCAGTAACGTAATCCGATTACTTTTTTCAATTAACGAGTAAAGTAAGGGATTACTATTGCAAAAACGGTAATTAGATTACTGTTACTTTCCCGTAGGAACGCTGCGTTACTGCGTTACTAAAACCGTGATTTTTTGCGAGAATGTCTCATGACAGTGACGTAAGCGAGTGCGACGTTCGTGACAACAGCTGTGTGCAGATCAACAATGGATCATATATCGAGTGCAGAGAGAGTATGAGCGTGCAGCGTTTAAAGCGTGGAAGTACTGACCTTACTTTGAGTTTGATTCCATAAAAAGTGACAAAAACATTAGTGTCCGTTGTGCGTGGGAAGAAAACTTCTTTTTACAGCGAAAAAACCCCTAAACTTCCAAACAAGCACCGAGTAGCTACGACGTAATGGGAAACTCACAGAGAAACTCGCGGATTCTTCCACTGACCGCTGCACACCTGCACCAGGGTAACCCTCCGCCTACCCCACTCCTGCTTTACAGGTGAAAATAGAGCAACAGGACCGCTAGTCTTTGACTTTATTTATTTTCTGCTGTGTTTTACTTGCATCTATTTGAAAGACTGAGTGTAAACACACAAAATATTTTATTTTATGTGCTGGAATGTGCAGAAAATAGGTTTAAATGTTAAACTAATTTCTTCCAGTCAGAGAATGTTGCAGATAATTAAATGTTTGCTTGATGCATAAAGTTAAAAGATTAAAACTAATAAAACAAGTTTTAAAAAGAGACTTTTCCATTTGATTACATTTTGTATGATGATTATGCAGAAAAAGTAGAATTGGGCTGAAAGATCTATCACTTTATCACCTATTCAGGTTGTAAATCGTGTTTTTAAAAAGTAACTAAGTAACTAAGTAATTAATTACTTTGGAAAATAAGTAATCAGTAAAGTAACGGGATTACTTTTTTGGGGAAGTAATCAGTAATTAGTTACTGATTACTTTTTTCAAGTAACTTGACCAACACTGGTCCTCACATACAGAAACCATAAACTCCACGGATCATGTGACGTGCACTCGGTGCTCAGCGGTCACACACAGTGGTCACACTTTGCCAGAGCTTCTGTCACCTTACACTCCCTCACAGCCTCGTGACACAGTAATCTGGATCACTGCAGGCGGATTACTGACTTACGGTCCACAGGCTTTAGTGTCAGCTGTGGATGGATAAAAATACCCAGCTTGGCCTGCAGAGGGAGTCGCACCATCTGTGATCTGATTTAAAGGGTAATAGGAGTTATTGTTTGTTGTACATCATGGAGCTGATCGTTACTGTTGCCTTAGTTTATTTCATAAAGAAAACTTAAAGGAGAGAAAAGCTGTTACAGTACAGTCGCTCATGTCCACCCCTACTGACCCCACAGTAACCATGAAAGCTGCTTCATGTATCCACCACACAGAAAAGTTCCTGTTTGATCATCCAAAGCTAGTGAAGCATGTTTTTCATTCCCATTGAATCAACATGATTCAGTCAAGTCCAGCAGACGCTGCACTGAAAGCTCGTTTGCAATGACGATGAATGAAGATAAGCTGGAGATGTAGCAGTGCTCCACATCCTGTCAGCACTGATCTGACCCAAAGAAGTGGCTCTTGGCTCTGGATGTAGAGGCTCTCTTTGACCCTCCCTGTTGCTCTTTATCTTTGAACGAAGTGCTGTGGATGATCTGGGATGTCCTGTCACGAAGCTTCTGCAGTTTGGGCTTCATCCTGCTCAGTGAGGACTTCCTCCACAGGGGTATTTCCCTGGGTTGGCCCTCACTGTCCCCAGAAGCACAATCGTTGGAGTTAAGCTGGCTGAGGGGCTTCATGTTAGAGATCCTCCAGCGTCGTCCGTCCCTGGGATGAGCGTTCTCACCTGCAGAGCACTCACAGCCTCCAGCGATGCTCCGTATCTCCACGCTCACGTTGTCGGTGAGGTACTGGCAGGCCTTCCTCCCACTATAGTCTCTGATCTCCACATCTGCATTGTAGGTTCTAACCAGAAGCTTGACCACCTCCACGTGCCCGTGCATGGCGGCGATGTGCAGAGGCGTGTAGCCGGTGCTGGATTGAAGATCAATACTAACAGAAATGTCGTGCAGCTTGGCAAAGTTAATAATCATGGCTATGAGCTCAGGCCTGCCGTGCTTGGCGGCCCAGTGCAGGCAGGTGAAGCCCGTCACAAAGTCCTTCTTCAGGAGGAGGCTGGGCTCTGCGGTGAGGAGGCGATGCAAGCTGCTCCACTGCCCGTCTGACGCACACATCATCCACTCGTGCTCCATAGGCTCCAGGGCTACAGCTGTCCTGTCTTCGTCCAGGGTGGAGGAAACCATAGAGGTGGAGTCAGCTTCCGCCCTGGGGGACAGGTAAAAAGAGCGCCGAATGCCTGGGGAGCTGTTCATCATGACCTCTATGAAATGCTTGCGACTCCCTCTCGGGGTGCTGTTATCGTCACTTCCAGACAAACTGTGCGTATCGACGCGCTCCTCCTCCTGTGACTCCGGGCCAAAGGGACACCTGTGCTGGGACTCTCTGCGCATGGTCGCACTAAGCCCCTCTGCTGCGCTCAGGCTTCCCTGTGACTCAGCCTGCTCAGCAGCAGTCAGTACCTGCCCCGTCCTGCCAGTGTGAGCAGGCCCAGGTGCGCTAAAGAAAGATCTCTCTGGAGCGAGCGGCGACGCTTCCGTCACTGTAATCTCGGGCACGTCGGGCTCTTTTCCAACCGGCTCCTTTCTGGACTCCCTGTTGTCTCGTCTGAAGCTCTCCCAGTTTCCCATCGCCGTCCAGCTGCTGTCCTACAAACACACCGAGGACACTTTGTCTGTCAACTTCTTTCAGTGTTGAAATTATGCGGAACTCTGACTTGGCTGTTATTTCCGTAACCTGAACCAGGTGTTTCTCCTCACGCCTTGTTCCGCGGCTGTAACGCATCCACGAAACTACTCACAGCTGCGATTTACTGGACTTTTTAAGTACCGAAGCACCATTTTTCTGTGAAACAGGGCAGCGCTTATAAAACAAATACTCTTTTATTTACACCTGTGTACGTAAAAACCCACGACGGCGTGTTAAAGCCACACTAGGAAAAATATTATCGCTCAGTTTGAGAAGAAAATCTCTCGCAGAGCCTTTTTTCAGGCCCGCACGTTTAAGAGTCCAACTGGACCCCAGCCAGTGTTTACTGGGCAGGATACTGGGAGTAAACCAGAACTGATGGATGTCTGTTCACAGCATTTATTACAGTCTAACCTCCTGTCTCTAACGACTTTACTATTAAGCTTTTTCGAGGGAGATGTTATTATTTTAGGTGAAATAGTAATTTGGTGTATCAATAGTTCCGTTGGATACTTTTAAAGCACGCGTTGGATCGATAAATACTGAAATCTGTCGTTGCTGTTTGTTAAAAACTGAAACCTGACAAATTATTTCACTTTCTTTCTGTTCCAGCAGAATCCAACAAACCTGCTGCCACTGTTGTCATCATGTGTTTGAGACATCTGTGTAAATATTAAATTAAATTATTCAGAATATTTTGTTTCGGTATTAAACTAATCATCTCTCGCTTCACACATTGTTTTACGAAGCAAACCTCTGATATCTGCGCAAAATGCTGAAGCGATCTTGTCCTGCTGATTTTCTCAGAGACGTTTTCCTCCTCGAGTCAAGTTAATTTTTAAAAAGTCCTTTAGACAAATAACCAGTTTAACCTTTTCTAAAAACAATACCTGAGAGCAGCTATGAAAATATTCTGATAATTTACATTTTCTTTACGGCTGCTCATCATTTTACCGTCACATTTGTTTATTCTCCTTTTTTGTAATTCGATGAAGTAGGAACTGTTTTTAATCACCTTCAGTCATGTGTGTTACTGTAGGGTCTGTCTTACAATGTGAAGCGCCTGAGACGACTGCTGTTGTGATTTGGTGCTGTCAATAAAGTTGAATTGAAAATCTGTTTACATCTTTACTCCGATACAACTTGTTCCTTCTGTGACACCACATTGTTTTTACAACAGATACCGATGTCATTGATGAGTTTTCTCAACGTTTGTCTTCTGGGGTTCTCTCACTTTATAAATAAACAAGTTGACCGTTTTCATTACCTGAACAGGATTTTTTTTTTCACCATCATTTAAACTTTATTCGTTACATTTTTACCATTTTTGTCAGAGTGTTAGTTCTGTTCCAGGTTTTAAAGTAATAGTGACGCCACATGATCAATCATTTTTATATTAAGGAGTGCGCATGCGTCAACCGGCATGCAGCCTGTTTCAGTTGCTCCCGCTTTTCTCTCCATACTTTGTCTTACTTTAGTTAAAGTACTCTGATTCAGATGAACGGCAGCTGCAGAGATGTTGGCCTGCAACACATTTAACAAATATCTTGGGTAACAAACCAAAAACTATCTTAATCAACAATTTCATTGGGTCTGATCCATGAAAACCAGCTTATTATGGGGTTAAAATGTGTCCAATCAATTAAATTCAATGTTATTTATGTAGCACCAAATCACAACAACAGTTTTCCTGAGATGCTTATTAAAAGGATCTTGTTTGGATTGTATTCATGGTGTAAATAGACTATCACACCATTCATCAGGGCCACAACTAACACCAGCTAATGTAAAGTCATCTGGGTGATTTGCTTTCAGATCTCCAATAACATCTGATTTTTTCCCAGTAATATCTTGTTCTTAGAGTCTCCATTATATCCACAAACATTCAAACGAATAAAGAGACTGTTCGACATTCAAAACTGCAGAAATCCAGTTTGTTTCCTGGGAAACTGTTCAGGTGTACAGCTAAATAAAACCGTCCCTCTATCATTGATTACTCCAAAAGTTTGAGTCTTCCTTACTGGAATTAATGTTATTGTAGAAAGACTCAGAGTTCATCATTAGTTTACTTCTTCTTGAATCAGTCTCACATGAATATGACATCTCCTCTTAGTTTCCCTTTTCTCTTCACGACTCTTCATCACAACATAATCTAAAATCCCAGTTTCAGTCGCACATGGTAAAGTCGGGGCTTCTCACATCTCACACTATCTGCTGCGCTCGCACAGCAGTGATAACAATGCTCCTGGCAGTCAGGGTAAAAAGGGCAGGCCTACAAATCCTTTCCATTACTCAGACTACATGAGTTCACATGTTCATGAGTTTGATTATATTCTGATTAGGATTAACCATGATTCAGCTACAAATAAACCATTCTGATGGTAAACCAGCAAAGTGTCCAGTTAAAGCTACTGATCGAGACTTTATCTGTGAAAAACACAATAAGTGTTAATGTTAAATGTTTGTGTTTCCCTCAGTAACACGGTATGCTAACCAGCTTCCTGTGAGGCGTTCGTCCATCACAGCTGCAACAGTTTTGCTTCTCAATGCTTGGGAGTATAAATCTATGAGCCGTGTGGACGCTGCACAAACCAAATGAAGACGCCACAGACATCAAACTGCTGACAAATGCTTTATTCCTCCCATATTTGTGACCTGCTTTTGTTACAGCTGTGCACAGATGTCAAACACAAGTGCTGACAGCACTGACATGATTTTCAGAGACCACACCTCCTACGGCACCATCACGTCGTGCCTTTAACTCATCTACTCCTGCCAGGTGTACAATGGTAAAGTATCAAAAGTGTAAAAATGTGTTGGCATCATCCACACAGAGTGAAAACAGCATCAGCCATGCTTTCAGGGCAGCTTATAAAATAGAGGTTTGACTGATCCAGGTCACTGTGCTGTTCCTGTCAAAGCCTTCAGAGCTGGCAGGATGTCATCTAGGTGGCTCACTCCTGTAACACACAGAGAAAAGTCAGCTCGGCCAATCCCAGCCCAGGATCGTCTTAAATCACATTACAACGAGCAGTTCACAATGATTCTGACTGCGAGCTGGAAACACCACAATCTGTTCATCTCCACGTTTCCTCAGTAATTACTGGATGAGAGTCCTGGATTTATTTCTACCAAGAAGTCATTTCTACATAAAATAAATAGAGTTGGCTGAATTCACCTAGAGTCTGTAAGATTGCTGTAACCAGGGCGTGGAAAGCAGGGAAGAACTCCTCGTGCTGCTTCACCTTCATGATGATGCTGAAAAACAGCAGCAAAGATTGAAGCAGGCCTGAGCAGCTGGTAGTCAACTAATGTGTGAGAACAGCAAACCTGTCGATATCAATGTCTCCCAGCAGCTCAGGGAACCTCGCCATGCTTTCAATGGAGGACACCAGTCTGGACATGTGTTTCACAACCTCAGCAGGAGAAACAGCCCCGTCTGACAAAACCACAGACAGCCCTGTTAGCATGCTGAATGATGCTGAATGACAGTAATCCACTCAGTGTAACATGGAAGACTCTCCTGGTTATGGAAGCAGCATGAAAAAGAAGTCGTTATGAAAGCTGCTGCTGTGGTCAAGGTCAGGAGGAAGATGCTGGTTAGTCATCGAGAACAAAGTCACAGCGAGTGGAGACGTGACACTAATATAACCACACAAAAACAAAGATGACAATACAGTTACACAAATATTCATTTTTGTCAGTCTGCCCCATCTAGTGGCCAAGGCGTGCATTAGGAGTTAACCCTTTAGGTCCGCCAGAGCTTATATTATATGTTTACATGCTGTGGAGCCATTTTTGGGAGCATTTCAAGTTGATATACATCAATACAACCATTATAGCCCAGATTTTAATAAGATGTCTGCATTAAGTGCATAGTAACTACATAAATTGCAAAAAAGTGCAATAAACTACAAAAATATTGAAAATCGTTTTTGTTTTTTTAACATATATTTCTAGTTAGAGAAATTTAAGAGGCTTATCCCTCAAAACTGTAAATACAAAAAAGTTGCACAAAATAGTTTCCCACCACAGGAAATTTATTTTGAGTGTCTTCATAGTTTTATTTTTGAAATACACCAATTTTTATATACTGCAGGAAAAACGAAAATAAATATTATAATGCAAATCTGCAAAAAAGCAGCATATGCATCAAAATAAACTATTTCCAGCAGTGCAATATGAGTCCTAAGCATCCCAGAAACCACACAGAAAGTCATAAAGTCAAAGATAACTTTTAAAAACACCAGTATAGGCTCATGAGGCCCTGATGGTAAAAAACTATATTTCTGCAAAATGACGTCACTTCCGGTTTCGGGCAGGTCATGGCGGACATGTGAAAGTTCGCACTGACGTCTATTCCAACGTAGGAAGTGTTATGAACAGCTGATCGGATCAGCAAAGCGTGTTTCTGGAATATTATGTTTTTGTTGCTGCAAGTGCTTTTTATGCAGTTTTTGCAAAGCTATATGTGGAAGGAAACTGTGACCGAGGACAAGCTGATGGCATAAGATGTAAGTACAACTCCTCCGGTTTCATATGCAAAAAAAATTATTGTGCTAGCTCACGTGGTTGCAGAGCTACCGGGATTTAAAAATAGTTACGCAAAACAGAGCGTGCCCGCTCTGACCGGCTTTAAAGGGATAAGTGTGGGTGATGCTACCTGCAGGGAGCAGCAGTGTTTGGCAGGTCCAGGCCTCTACAGTCACTGCTCTCATGTTCCAAACAGTCATTGTTTTTAGTTTACTTTGAACTTCTGGACAGTGTGTGTGCCAAGAGATTTAATTAAGCACTACTGTGCAGTACTTTGGAATATCTTGGATGTGAAGAACAAGCAGTTCACATCCACATGTTTATACAGTCAAACAATGGATCATCATGAGGACATTAGCACTAGTACCTCCTAGTTCAGGTCTACTCTGCCTCCAGGAGTGAGTTTGCTTATTTTATTGACTCTTAGTTACTTTTAACTTCAGGGTTTCAATCCAAACAAAGAAAAATGTGTCCAGGAGATGCTCTTGAAGCCCAGACTGTCATACTGCGTAAACAACATCCATAACTAGGCACTCTGTGTAAGTCACCTAGATCAAGGATCTCTCGAAGGTTCCTCATGGCATTGGTCGTCTCTCCCAGTTTAGTGTAGACCTCGTTCATACGGGGGTACACTCCTCTCAGAGAGGTGACGTCAAACAGCTTCTGAAAATGAGACACCATGGCCTCCAGAGTGTGTCGAGTGGGGCTTCTGAGGACCTAACGAGGAAAGAAAACGCTCCAATAAGCAGGCTCTGAAGTACACGCTCAGACATGTGAGCCGCCGCAGTGTCGTTCACACAACAGCCTGATGGAGTAGCACAAAAAAGAGCAACAAACTTCTACCTTATCATCAGCCGAGGCGTTTTCCAGCATGGCGTCTACAAGCAGCAACATGTCTCCAACCTCCGCTGCTTCGTCAGTGTTATCACCACCATCACATGGTTGTAAGGGCATTAGTCTGACAGACAGCTCTTTTAAACTGCACTGAAGACCCTACGTACAAGCACGCATACACAGGAAGCTCATCTTCAAAGCAAACGTCACATCCCTAACCTGCTCGAGACAGTTTCGCAGGTTGTTGTTGTTACCTTCAGCAGGTCGAGCTGCTCCGCCCACACTTTCAGTGTAGACAGGACATCCTGGAAGTCCGGGCTGCGCACTCTCAAAGGACCTTTATGATCAGTGACAACTGCACTAATCTCACTCAACAGCTGAAATTTCAGGAGAGAAGAAAGATTTCTGTTATGTCAGGAAAGCAGTACGTGCCCGAGACTCCATCCAGTCACACTTACATGATGATAGTAGACACACAGCCTGGCTTCCCTGGCTGGGTCACTGACGAGCTCGCTCATCTCAGCTGTGCCGTCTTGTTTTGGCGAGCTCCACAGGAAGTTGGCTCTGCGAATGAGAAATGAGATGAACTCCTGGATACAGAAATTCTACTTTAATTTCAGGAACGGGTCAAATTCACTTTGGTCATCTCACACTGTTAAAGTCTGGACAGCAAAAAACTCACGAGACTCATATTTAAACACTATTTGGAGGCTTTTTGTTTGTCACTGGGAGTTCAGTTTCTACTTGGATTGGATTTTGTGTCTATCATGAGTCACAATGCAGCGCATGACCTTTTCTAATGGAGTGTGACTGACGATAGGTCTGCTCAATTAATCTAATTTTAATCTAAATTACGATCTCGGCTTTCAGCGATCATTAAAAATGACTGAGCCGATTATTAGCCCCCCCCACTCGTGCTTTACAGCTGCCGTGAATACTCAGAATAAGACCTCTGAGCGAAAGTTGGATTACATCGTGGAACAGCTCACTGCAGCTGTGAGTTCTCAGAATCGGCTCTCTGAGCACAAGAATGAAAACACCAGTAAGTTTGATACCATCATGGGGAAGCTCGCGGTTCTCCAACGGGAGATTGAGAGACCAGTGTTGAGTGTTAAAGAACAGCTTTGAAATTCTCACAAGTTGTTGCAAAAGAAAAATCACCATCATAATGTGGCTACTCCTTTGGCGCCAGCTGTGGGCTCAAGGGTCAATCGTCAAATAATCGAGATCTCAATTCCAGTGAAAATAATCGTGATCATTTTTGCCATCGAGCAGCCCTAACTGACGATCTAGGAGATGCTGTGGAGGAAACCTTGGAGTTTGTAGGTATATCTTACAGGAGGGAAGCGATTGCAGCTTCTTACATAGTTACTGAAACTTGCTGAACAAACTGGGATAAACATGCATGAATGATGAGTTATTGTGACATGATCCCCAAAGCCTCAGAGGATTTTTCATAGTGACGAAAACAAAACCAGGGTTTAACTGGCAGATTGACTGGTTCTTACAGAGCGCTTTTCTACTCGGAGCAACCAAAGTACACTCACACACATTCAGACTCCAACGGATGCATCGGAGAGCAAGCTGCAGCCACAGTGGGCCTGGGGCCCCTACAGTGGGCCTGGGGCCCTACAGTGGGCACGGGGGCCCTACAGTGGGCACGGGGGCCCTACAGTGGGCACGGGGCCCTACAGTGGGCCTGGGGGCCCTACAGTGGGCCTGGGCCCCTACAGTGGGCCTGGGGGCCCTACAGTGGGCACGGGGCCCCTACAGTGAGCACGGGGCCCTACAGTGGGCCTGGGGGCCCTACAGTGGGCACGGGGCCCTACAGTGGGCCTGGGGGCCCTACAGTGGGCACGGGGCCCCTACAGTGGGCACGGGGCCCCTACAGTGGGCACGGGGCCCCTACAGTGAGCACGGGGCCCCTACAGTGAGCACGGGGCCCCTACAGTGAGCACGGGGCCCTACAGTGGGCCTGGGGGCCCTACAGTGGGCACGGGGCCCTACAGTGGGCCTGGGGGCCCTACAGTGGGCTGTTGTTGTGATTTGCTGTTATATAAATAAATAACAACACTTCCTCCTGATACCAGGACTCACAGTGGGCCATAGAGGGCCCAAGGCTGCTTAACAACAAGCTGCTCTTTACCACATAACTGACTTGGCAGATGTTTACACCCGATTCCCCTCCCAGTACAACCTACAAGGGTTTTACAGTATTCACTGCCCTTCACTGGCTCCACATTTTGTCATGTTACAGCCTTGTTTGAAACTGGATTCATAAAATACAAATTCATAAAATAAATAAATGTAACTTTAAAAGATGAACACTTTTGTTAGTCTGTGAAGGTTGTCAGTCATCCAGGTCATTGTAGTCGGAAAGAAAAGGGTCTGGATTTCTTTGAAGCTGTTTCATCTGAGAAGTTTCTTCAGTTCTAAGAGGAGGAGGTGGAGAGTCCCAGATTTTATTACACCAGTTGCTCTTAGAACTGAAGAAGCTTCTCAGATGAGACGTGAAACACCTTCAAGAAACTTAAAGAAGTCCAGAAACTTTTCTCTCCAAGCTCCTCAGACTGCTCATCTTTAGTTTCTACAACTTGGAGTCCACCTGTAGTAAATTCAGTTGACTGGACACATGTTGTAAAGTAGCACACTTGTCTATATAAGACCCTATAGTTGACAGTGAATGTCAGGGCACAAGTCCTGAAGTCCAAAGAGCAGTCTGCAGACCTCAGAGACAGGACTGTATCGAGGCACAGGGGAAAGACTACAGAACAATCCCAGCAGCACCGATGGTCCTAATGAGCACAGTGGCCTCCAGATGGCTCTGAAGCTCAGACCTGCGCTTATCGTCCAAAACGACAATAACCCTAAGCCCACAGCTGAGATAACAAAGGACTGGCTTCAGGACCAGTCTGTATATATCCTTAAGTGGTTCAGCCAGAGCCAAGATACAAATCCAACTAGACATCTTTTGAGAGCTCTGAAACTCCTAGCAGCAGCCAGGACTAGCCCTCAGCCTCCTAACAGTTTCATCGCCTTGTTTTAAAGTTATTGCATTCACTGAATTTTCAGAAAACCTGACCCCTGACCTTGAAGTCAAGGTCACCAGGATTCAAACGAGCCTCTGATTTGTTTTTATTACATGTAACTCTGGTATCAATTTGAAAATCCTACATCGCATTGTTCTCGAGACATCGCATTGACACTGTGACGTGCACTGAGCTTGGGTCAGATCGGTCTGTTTCCTCCAGGTTCTTCTGCTGGTGCTCTGACTTAGAGGGGTAGAATGAGGCCAAATTTGAGGCAATCTGAGGTCAGATTAAGCCGCTGACTCAGTCAAACGTCCCCAAAAACTCACAGCATGTTCCCGTCTGCATGTCTCAGCACGTCTGGGGCACGGGCCTGACTTCTGAGCACGGGCCCAACAACATGCCATGTTTGACTGATGTGGACAGGCTCACTTTGACTTGGTATTCTACAAAAAGCATGTTGTAGCATTATTTGACATGAGCCCTCCTCTACAGTATGGCTGCCTGCCTACCCTAGACAGTCAGGAACAGACTTTGTTCAATGATCTTGTGTGTGAGGTTTTCAAATATCTTACTGTTGACCTGCAGGAGACCTCTGCTGGGAGGCTTGACGCTGCAAAGCCAATCGCTGCTCTTCTTTTTTGGTGATGAAATGGAGTTTCCTCTGAAGCTGGGTCGCCTCCTCTTTCTGTTTCGACAGCTTCTGCTCTAGAATCTCACACCGTCTCTGAAAGTACGCAGAAGGTTTTTCTTTTACACGGAAACTGCAAACCACTGACACATGAAACATAACATTAATGTTTAAATGTGTGCTCTATAAGAAAACATGCAGTCGATGAAAATAAACAAACACTACACTCATCTTAAAGAGTTCAGGGTAGCCTGTTGAATGTTTGGGAAACAGCTCAAGGTTCAGTGTTAACTTTGGTGACATCATGTAAACTTTAGCAGACACCTGGAGACATCTGCTTATATGAATTATAGTGTTTTTCAGTGTTTTACATGCACAGAGCTGTTCAGCATGACTAAGACTTCCAAAAGAAATTGAATTTACTTGGTGCCGAGTTGTAAGAAGTAACTGTGGCTTCGCGTGCTTGTGCTGTTTGTTTTGACTCTTTGTAAATGCCCTTTTGTTAACGGGAAATTTAAAGACAGTGAAATAAAAAGCTGAATGACCCACGTGTGCGTCCAGTTTTTCCTTCTGCAGCTGCTGTGTGTGGCTGTGCTGCTGGACTGCCTTGCTAAGGTAGCGGTCCTCCAGATCCTGGACTCTGGTCTTCACCTTGTCCAACAGCTCCTCCAGCTCTGTGACCCTCTGACACTGCTGAGCTGCTTGGCTCATGTGCTCCTGAACCTCCATTCTGACGACACACAAAGCAAAGCATCTCTGCACCTGCTGACTGCAGTTTGTGAAGTCCTGAAAGGCTCCTGAATACTTTATGGCAACATGACTTCAAACTTCTATGTAAAATTATTAAAACAGCATCAACGTGTGTTAACAGACCTCTCTGTATTGAATCATATCTGTTATTAATCTCTGTCTCTCTTCCACAGCATGTCTTTATCCTGTCTTCCTTCTCTCACCCCAACCAATCACAGCAGATGGCCCCGCCCCTCCCTGAGCCTGGTTCTGCTGGAGGTTTCTTCCTGTTAAAAGGGAGTTTTTCCTTCCCACTGTCGCCAAAGTGCTGCTCATATGATTGTTGGGTTTTCTCTGCTCTAATTTGGAGTCTTTGCTTGACAATATAAAGCGTCTTGAGGAAACTTATCATTTGGCCCTATCAACATAAAACCGAATTGAATAGAGCTGAACTGTTGGAGAAAAGCCAAGCACCAACAGAAACTGGCCGGCACTTGGTGAGCATACACGCTCCATACAGACTCCATCTCAGCAGTGTGCCTCCCAGTCTCACATTTCATGCCTGTACTGGTCTGTGAGGATCAAGAAATGTGCGTTCCTGATACTCATCTGATGTTGGAGAGGTTAAATGACAGCAGGACAGGTGGTCTACACAACACTGCATATACATTATTGATATCCACCTGTAGCATTGCACATGTGTCACTGAAACAGACCCCAGCTCTCCTAGCCACGTCACAGGACAGTCTGAGGTTCAGTCCGGTGAGATGACATTCGTAACTGCAATAATGTCCTTGGGGTGGGGGGCTATTTACAGTGTCCATGTTTAAACAGATAGTTACAAACATGTTTCACTGAAAACATCACTAAATAACATCCCAGCACCATTTAGAGTGTTTCTTACACAGCGCTGAACTTACTTGAGCTGGTTGTTGGACATGACAAGCTCCTGGATCAGGGCCTGCCTTCTCTCTGAGTCTGTGAGCATCACCCTCAGAGTTGTCCTCAGCTCAGCAGCCGACTTCTTGTCCAGAAGGACCAAATCTGCAAACACACAGACAGCGAATACATTACTCATAAAATCACACTGACAAGCCAAACATTTTTGCTTAAAACTCAAAGTAGAATTTATAAACAAGTAAAGAACAAAAAGACCATTTAAATCATTCTTTTCATTTAAAGTTGCATGTAAATTAAATCTATTGACATTTAACACAGTAACTATATTGTTGAGCCACTTTAATTTTAGTCAGCCTCTTTAATTCTGATTTTTGTTTCCATCTATAGTTGTTACAGTCTCCAGCCTGATACGATTGTTCACTTTCGACCACCGTAACACGTGACCTTTGATAAAGTCTCGTGCTTTTATTCTTACCTGCAGGACTCTTATTCTCAGCGGGATCTGCAAAAAACACCGGTTTAAAGCCATGATGTTGTAAACGTTTGTTCACGTCATCCCACTCCACTTGTTCCTGCTGCAACACACACAAAGCGTCACTGACAGCCGAGTTCAACACTTTCCAGTCAACACAAATACAGCTCTACCTGAAACTGCTTGTAGCTCCACAGATAAACATATGTTTGATTTCTTGACTGTAAAGCACAAGTAGTCCTGAAGTCCATATCCACGCGTAAAAACGTCCCACTCAACGTAAACCCAGCTTTCATTAACAATGCAGCTCGTGTATCTGAGAGCGGTCGCTAAGCAGTGTATGAAAGGCGATCCAACAACCCAGCAGCCTCGGACCACCGTCATCATGCTGTTTTAATAACGGAGCTTACCTGTTTCATCGGTTCAGTCTGCAGAAAGAGATCAACAAGTGTCCAAAGGGCTTCAGCTCTTCTTTTGGCGTCTCAACACAACTCAGTAACCTTCGTTTAACGTATTCTTTAATCAGCCATTCACATTCATTCACCTTAGACTTCCTAAAGTGGTTAAATTAAGTCCTTACTGTAAGTATTTCCTGTAAAAAGTCGATAAATAAACGTCCACTTAAAAATATTAATCGAGCAAACAGGCACAGACTGTGTTAGCAGCACTAGCTAACAAGTTAGCGTTAGCCCTGAACGTTAGCTTAGCAAATATTAACGTAGTGAACAAAGAAGGCTGGTTAATTTAGTATAAGTTACCAGCTGTTGATGTACACTTGGCTAATTTTTAGACATCTCACACAGAAAATATGCTCCTTCCGTCATTCAAATAAGTGCGCGATGATGTCACTATAGTAAACCAATAGGAAGTGGTTATTCGACTTGTTCACCAATCAGCTTACACAAAAAAACTATCCGACAGGGTTTTTTTTTTTTTCAAACAAGTGTAACAAGCAAACTATCCGACTCAAGTGGAAGACAGTCTGGATGATCCCCCATAAATATTTGATTGTGAATAAGGTGAAAGAAGTCTCATTTAAAATTATACATAAATGTTATCCAGCCAGTCACTACATGGTAAAATTTAAAAGGGACATAAATACTAATTGTACTTTCTGTGGGGATCATCCAGAAACTGTGACACATCTTTTTTGGTGCTGTTCTCTTACACAGAGATTCTGGAAGGAATTTAGCAGGTTTGTTATTGTCCATATTTTAAGGGAGTTTTCTTTACGATGGGAAAATGTTTTATTCTGTTTCTTTAAGTTCCCCAAGAAGTATGATAAATGTTTTTTATGATAAATTTGTTAATACTTTTAGCTAAATTTTTTATCCATAAATGTAAGTTCACTAACAAAACACCATATTTCTGTCATTTTTTTAAGGATGTGGAAATGTACATACAATCAATATCAGACTCCACCAACAAAAAGGCTCTCAAAACAATATCTGTATGTGAATTTTTGCGTGTATTCTTATAATTGTTACTTTTTTCTTTTACCCCTGGCTTTTTGTGTTCATGTTCTGTTGTTTTGTATACTTCATCTGTTCGTATGTTGTATACTCATTGTTTGTTAAATAAAGTTTAAAACAAAAAAGCAAACTATCCGACAGGTGTCGTGCCAAGGTAGGTATCCCCTCTCTTCTTCTTCTTCGTCTATCTTGTCAAACTTCAGGCGCATTACCGCCACCTTCTGGGCTGGAGTGTGGATCGGAACAGCCTTTACACCTATGGTCTCATATAAATACTTATTGCTCTTTAAAAACCCAAATATTTCCATTAGTTCCTTTTAAAGGATACTTAACTCCGGCTCAGCCCCTCACTTCCTGGCTGCTAAGCAGGCTTGGGAAAGAGACCTAGGCCGCTCTATAAATGGTCCAGACTGGCAGGAGATTTGTGCCTGTGCCTCTAGGATATCTGTCTGTAACCAGGATAAATCGTTTCAGTTCAAAATTGTGTGATGTATTGATTGTGCATACATCACACCCTCTATAAAACAGATGTAAACTCCTCCCCTGTATGGTGGAAGTGTATTGCGGGGGGGACTTTATGCATTGTTTTTGGTCATGTGTGAAAACTCTAAAGTTTTGGTCTGATGTTGCAAAGGTGCTTTCAGTTATTTTCATTCCTGCTGTTCCTCTGGACCCTCTAGTTCTTATACTGGGAGTAATGGACAATCTGGTTTTCAAAGGCAAACACAAGAGGCTGTTCCAGCTGTTATTTTTCATCCAGAAAGAATATCCTGCTCCTCTGGGGCAGGCTAGCCATCCCAACTAGGAAATCCTGGCATAACATTGTATGGACTGTATTCCCAATGAATATATAACTCGTGTGCTCAACTCCACCTTGGACTCTTTCCACAGACCTGGGACCCATCTCTACGTTGGACCTGTACTGGCATCCTCCTTGTTGCGGGGCTTTCCCAAACTGAATTAATTTGCCTGACTGTTGGTCTTACTGTGATTTGTTTTGATTCCTGGAGGGGTTGTGGTTTACCTCAACTGCCTTGTATGTGCCTCAAAACAGCCTGAGCTAAGTTCTGGTTTTCTTTTGTCTTTGTCTGTTACTATGAAAAACATCCTAATAAAAATATGAAAAACAAACAAAAAAATAAATATTTCCCTATAAACTACACCACCTGTGTCCCTTTGAAATATTTCTTTTACCCTTAATTGAACTCTATTCTTCTGCAATTCAGATTTGAGCATTAGCCTTTCCCGTCTATGTTTCCCATATTCCAACATCACATGTTCAAATGTTTCCTGTGGTCCACAACGTTCACGATTCCCTGTCTCATTCTTGTTCATCTTTTTTAGTGTTATTTAAACCTATGTGATCAAATGAGATCTTCTTTTACTTCTATGACTTCTTCTGCAGTGTCCCACTGCTCTCTGTATACTATAATAATATCTTGTCCTCCAGTCGGGCCTGTAGACTTAAAAAAGGTGGGAAGAGTGCATTCCTCAACAGGGGGTCTGTCAGTACCACAGTGTTAAAGACTGCTTCCACCAACACCAGCGGCTGGCATAAAATACGATGTTCTGGCTCTGTTTCCCCGACGTTTACGGACCGATTGATTAAATGGTGATTTTTAGGATGGGAAGGAAATCCTTCCAAAGCTTTTCGTCTTTTAGTCAAACACAGGATAGTAAGGGTGAATATAAATAATCCACTTTAAGAAAAGATTTTCAGAGAACCAAACAACCCAAAACACTGCAGTGCGTTTTATTTGATCATTATTTCAGTATTCATCAAATCAGGGACTTGACTGTATTTGTATATATTAGACACATGTTACATGCTTAACAGGTAGACCTCACACATTTGGCCTCAAGGGGTCAAAGTGAACAATCTGCAACCAAAGCAGCTCACCTGTTAGTGGCACATGGAGAGGAAAGATTCAAGCACAGAGGGGTCAGGTTCACAGGTGCGCAAAGATGGGGCGTGTCTTCAGCATTAACAGCAGGATTCACATTAACATTTGTGAAAGTAAATTAGTTAAAAATGGCCTCTGTTGGTTGCAGTCCATTCACATTCTCCTCTGAGGCTTGAGATATAAGGTCTACTGAGGTATATTACAATTATAAAAGAACAGCAGGAATCCTGGAAAAGGTGGAATTTCACAGGTTTTAACTGGTAGTAAAAAGGACTACATCATCTGTGCCAACACCACGTCTACAACCAGATATGCTGGATTCCAGAAGTATTGTGATTTACTGCCTCTGTAGAAATGAAGATGTTGGTTTAGTTGAGCTTCGCTGCACAAAGGTTGGTACTCTAGTGTAAGAGGGTTTGTGTAGGAGAGAGGTTTCACTGCTTATGTTGCAGTTAATCTAGTTAGTGCTAGGTATATAGATATCTGCAGCAGTCTTCCAAACGAGACAGTTAAAAACTGCAGGACTTAAAGGCAAGGTGTGTACAGTTTGTGACATTTGGGAGCAACTCCTCATCCTGAAAGGCAAGCAGCCGTCTTTTAAGCAGTGCTGAAGGATCACGTACACTATGGGAGACAGAACATGATTTCAGATGATACAAGACTGAGAACTTGTTTGAGCTGACTGATCATTCGTAGTGTTGGAGATTAATGAAAACAAAACAAATTATCATCTTTGACAGTCACATGCCCTTGAAACAGCTATCGATACCTTGGGATCCTCTGCCAGTCATCTATCGTTTACTGTCAGAAACCTTGTAGTAGTGCTGGATAGTTCCTTCAAATTAGACAAGCAAGTGGCTGCAGTGGTGAAAACCAGCTTCTACCAACTGCGCCAAATCTCTAAGGCCACGCCCTACTTACGACATAATGACCTTGAAAAGCTCATTCATGCTTTTGTAACTTTGAGATTGGACGACTGTAACTCTCTTTATTTAGGCCTCCAGCTTTCCCTCATCCAACGACTGCAACTAGTCCAGAATGCCGCAGCACGCCTTTTAAGCGGCACCAGAAGACATGACCATATCACACCCACCCTCGCCAACCTTCATTGGCTTCCTGTCAAATACCGTATCGTTTTTAAAATCCTTTTATACACTTTTAAAATTTTAAATAACCTGGCACCCAGTTACTTAATTGACCTCCTTGACCAATACATCCCCACGAGAGCTCTCAGATCCTCTAACCAGGGGCTCTTAATGCAACCAGTGTCTCGACGGAAGAGTGGGGGGGTCGTGCTTTTGCCGCACCAAAACTCTGGAACAGCTTGCCGATTGATGTCCGTGCGTCAGAATCCATCCAATCCTTTAAATCACATTTAAAAACCCACCTGTTTAAGCCTTCCAAACAACTTAGTTTTTAACTTTTCCCCGGTTCATGCTTGTTGTCACGTCACCCTTTTATAACTGTATTTCTTTTGCTGATAATTGTATTTCCTGCTCCTTTACTGCTGTAACCCCACAAATGTGGCTCGTCTGTGAAGCACTTTGATGTACCTGAGACTTTTAAATGTCAGAATAAAAGGAGGGAGCTTTCATCAAATGTAGGAGTTCATATACACTAAGTTTATTTTTCATTATAAGAAACTCCAGACGGCTCCATTCTGAGCTGAAGAAGCTTCTGATTGGTTCGTAGAGTCCATGTGAGTAAATTGGTGGCACAGCTGTGGATGCATATAAGGCAAAACACAGAGCCTGTTTCTGTGACATGGGAACATCAAGAGATTTCAACAAAACACCAGGAACAGAGTTGTGGAGCTCCATAAGTGTGGCTCAGTTTGAATACAGTTTGGTGCCATTTACAGTTAAGAAATACAGACGATTACTCTCTTTACTCTTAAAGTTAACAAATATGTTTTTATATTTATCTAAAAAATAAACATTTAGTTTGATTTGATGTTACAATTAAAGTGTTTTTATCTGAAGAGTAAATATCTGGTTTCAACTGTATATTTGATGATGTTGGTGTTTGGCTTGATTGTCAGCACACAGAGAGACACACATGTTAGTCAAATGGTTGTTTGCCAAAACTCATCAGAACATGTATCCAGTGCCTAGTGTAACTTTTTAGATACCATTTGTTACTTTTCAAACTCTATATTTATTAAGTTTTGCAGCTTGTTTGCACAACGAGGATAAATAATTATATAAACGTTTCTGAATCTAAATAGTGGACTTTGGTAGAATTAAACAATAAGTGTAGTGCAGGTCTATGAGGATTTTTAGTGCTGCTATCATCTAGTTCTGATTCTGGTTCTGTTTTGGTTAAGTCCTAAGTAGTCCTGATTTACTGTTGTAGTCCTGTTTTACTTCCAGATCAGTTCTGGGTCTGGTTGAATTGGGGTTTAGTCCCTGTGTCTTGATACAGCCCTGACTTTGTTCTGCCTTGCTGCTTAATTAAAAAACTAGTTTAAGGTGTCCTGCATATGTGATATTTATTTTTTTCCTATATGAAGTCATTCTTTTTTGAACATTAATCTATTAATCTTTCAGTCATTTCTACGCTCACTTCATTTCCTTTGGCTGCTCAGCTCTCACACAGTGGCTCAGCTACGCTCCAATCCCTCCATATTGTGGCCAATCACATGCGAGGATAATGTCATTATGTGAAAAACAGAGAGGGTGATGCGACAGTCAAGTGGAGCATGCGTCTGTCCTCTCAGTAAGTGAGTGAGACAGTAGACAGCAGTGAGGAGGGCTGTGTGAAAGCAAAAAACACAAATATGCCTGAAACCCGTAAACGAAGCAGCATCTGGCTGCAGTTGAAAGACTTTTTTTGACTCTGTCTTGGTCTCGTCTCGACTTGGTCTTGTCTTGGTCTCGGATTAGGCAGTCTTGACTACAAGTCTAATCCAACTTAAGCCAGAAGAAAGAAGAAGAAAGATGAGATTGAAAGATATTGAAGTCTGCCTGGCTTACCCTTCATGAAAAACTGAGCTAGACTGCAACACTCTGCAAATCTTGCAATTTAGAAATCCTGGTGACTCCAAAGTGTTCACAAACGTCTTTTCTGTCTTTTTTTTCCCACTGGAACTCAGGAATTATTCTTCATTCACATTTCAGTTTCTGTAATTGATACGAAATTGACTGCAAGTAATAAAAATATCATAACAGTTCCAACATTTACTTGGTTGTGAACATGGCAGTTTAAGCGTGCCCAGGCATGTTAAACCGCCATAAAGTTGATAAACAGACTGTAGGTGTGCTTACCTGAGAACAGAAGATGCAACGACACATTTTTCAAGCAGATAAGACACACGAGTGTGTGTATTAGACCTCAGAAAGAAATGCTGTGTCCTTGTGAGTTTAGTCAGTGAGAGATGTGCAGCTCTGAACATTAGAGCTCCCAATACAGAAAGTGAAAACAAAGGTTTTCATACTTGATTTAGCATAACCACACCTGAGAACTAACAGTTTACGAAGTTACTGCTATTCTCAGTCTGTTTTTACATTTACCCTTCGTATGAAGTTGTATAATTGACTGAATATTGACCTTTTTAACATGTAGTCCAGGCTAAGAGGGAGTAGCACAATGCAGAATGAGGTACATCAGCTGGAGAGGGCAAACTGGTCCTGCTCTATAGGCTTCTTTATCCACGCGCCCAGTCCAGCATGGTGGAAGGCCCTGAAGAGCGTCTGCTTTGCAGAATGATATTCCTTTGCTGCCTGTTTGGCCTCATGGTAGCTTCTGAGTCTCAGCGTTCTGATTCGCAGCATGGAGGAGAGCTATGGTATAATGGAGACAAGCCTTCACTTAGACAACAGCAACAATGTGCAACAACCAGGACTTTTTAAAAATGCATCTTTTTGGCAGTGCAGGAAGAGAAAAGGGCCATGGGTCGGGCTCGCGCGCAGGCTTTCTGGCCAGACCTCCTGCTCACACACTTTCATTATTAATCCAGTCGTTAAGTCTGACGTCATTAGCCGTAACTGGGCCCAAACTCTGCTGCAGGTCACACAATCACTGCGGCATCACAGAGTTAAAAACTGTCTAAACTCTTTCATCTGTAATAAAATGATCAGCGTTGCTGCTTTACCAGGTGTAACAATGAAGTTTAACATCCAGGTATCCATGAAGACAGGATTTATTAAATTCAACAGAGTTAGAAGTTAGCAGGACGTTAGCTCGCTAGCTTCCACCTAAACATGATATAGCATGTTCTGACAGAGATTTCTGAAAAATTCAAACGTACAGCTCTGCTATCACTTCCAACATGAATGAAGACAGAAAACTAAACAGCAGTGACGTTTGTAGGGTTACTGAAGTTGGGCTAGCTGGTATATAATGATGTGCTACGTGATCGCTAGCATGACAAAGCTATGTTAGCATAGCATAAACAGTAAAGCTGGAGGACTCGATAAAAGTTAACGTGAGGGTTCCCGATGGTTAGGGGCAAATGCAATCGCATGGCAGGATGCTGTAAACGGACCAAACTTCAGTCAAGAGAACAACTGAGATAATCCATCCACAATACGAGGTTAGTCATTAATATACTGCTGCATGGGCTGCAGTTACATCGTAAGGGTTTAAAAACTGAGCTTTAAAATGATTAGCGGTAATAAAAACCGAGAGGCCGACAGCGATCACTGACTGTTTTTAAAACATGTTAAAAATACAACAGCCTTATTAAATGCAGACTACTTTGGGCCCGGAAGCAGGATTCATCACGTCATCACTTAAAGACCGGATAGATACAGTATGCAATCTCACACTACAGTACATGCATTGAAAAATCAGCACTGTGTTACCTTGCAGTGTAGATTCATCCATCGGCTGTAGAGGGCATGTTTGCAAAGCCTGGAGGGTCGACCCAGATCATCTTTCCCAGTGGTGGCATTGATCAGCTCTAAACCCTTGTCCCCCACCGTCCAGTTCACACTGAAGTTTGGAGCTTTTCCTGGCTGACGGGCCTCTGTGTTACTTATTCCTGCATATTGGGCACATTAAACTATTTTAAAAACATGAATGAGATAGCTGTTTGGCTGTACAAAAGGCCCGAGTCGGCTCATTGAAAACACCAATCCAGCCCACCGGACAGTTTTAGAAAAGGTGAGGAAATGTGTGTGTGGTGGAGGTGTGGTCCCTGGGAGGGGTGGAGTGGTGAGCTCAGGGGGGTGGTACTGGAAGGCAGGGGAGCCACAAGTGGCGGCGATTGTGTCATGAGTGTCTTCCTTCTGTGTGTCTATATAGTGACGGCAGAGTCGAGCGGGAGGCTGGCTGGACCGGAACGAGCTGTCACGGTGCATTATTGTTATAAATAAACACTTGATCGTGAGCAAAAACAGTGTGTGTGTGTGTCGCATACGCCCCACGATGCGTCGCCAACTCCGCCAGCATCTGTGCCAACAACTGCACAGGCTGAGTGGGCGACGCATCGTGGGGGTGCCCTGGGCCTGCCGCCAGCCTCGTGGAGCAGCTTCGACAACGTGTGCCGGGCCGTGTTGGACCGGATGGGCCTCACACCGGAAGACCATTGGCAGCGGTTCCGTGCCTGCGAGCTGACTGGCGAGGATCGGCCGTTCGAAGTGGGGTGCTCGACCTAATTAAAGAAAGCTGGGAGGATGGTCCAAGCCCCGCAAAAAGACGGGATTCAGTACGTGTTGGACCTGAGAGCGAAACGCCACACTTTGGGGAAGTTATCACGGGAGAATTTGCTCCAGGCTCAGCAGCGTCAGCAACGCCTGTATGACAGAGGGGCTAGACTCGGGCAATTCTCACCGGGAGACAAAGTGCTTGTATTACTCCCTTCTTCTAGCTCAAAGTTACTCGCTAAATGGCAAGGCCCCTTTGTGGTCACACGGCGAGTTGGGGACGTTGACTATGAGGTCGCACGAATGGACAGGGGAGGGGCCACGCAGATTTATCACCTCAACCTGCTGAAAGCATGGAGGGAGGCTGAGTCTGCTTCTCTAGTGAGCCTGGTTAAGGAGAGAGATGAGTTGGGGCCAGAGGTGCCAAATTCTATAATTCCCACCTCCCTCCATTGTGGTGACCATCTCACACAGGCCCAGAGAGCGCTGCAACAGCGCTTTGTGGACATGTTCTCCCCCCTGCCCGGCCGAACGTCTCTCATTGAGCATCATTTTGAAACACAGCTGGCGTGATGGTGCGTTCATGGCCCTACAGACTCCTTGAACACAAAAGGCAAATCGTTCAGAGGGAATTGGCCGAAATGCTGAAGATGGGAGTAATTTAAGAGTCGCACAGCGCCTGGTGTAGCCCCATCGTTCTCGTGGTGAAGAAGGATGGGTCTATACGGTTCTGTGTCGACTATCACAAAGTGAATGAGGTGTCACAGTTTGATGCTTATCCCATGCCCCGGGTCGACGAGCTCCTGGAGCGGTTAGGCACGGCCCGTTTTTTCACGACACTGGATTTAACCAAGGGCTACTGGCAGATTCCCTTGTCTGCCGAGTCCAAGGAGAAAACCGCCTTCGCCACTCCGTACGGTTTGTGCCAGTTCGTCACGCTTCCGTTCGGCTTGTTGGAGCCCCGGTCTCATTGACCGGGTGCTGCGTCCGCACGCTGCGTATGCTGCCGCTTACTTGGATGACGTGATCATCCATAGTGACACCTGGGCGGAGCATGTGCAGCGGGTGGCCGCAGTCCTGGTGTCCCTGAGGCAGGCGGGGCTCACGGCCAACCCGAAGAAGTGTGCAGTTCGACGGAGGGAGGTTCAGTATTTGGGGTACCACTTGGGGGGCGGGCAGGTGCGTCCACAGGTAGAGACCGGCCCGTGCTCTACATTAGCCGGAAGCTGTCCGAGCGGGTGAGGCGGTGGAGAAAGAGTGCTTGGCTATCCGGTGGGCGGTCGACTCCCTTCGCTATTATCTCCTGGGGCGCTCATTCACCCTCTGCTCGGACCATGCCCCGCTGCAGTAGCTCCACCGCATGAAGGATGCTAACGCCCGGATCACCCGAGGGCATCTGGCTTTACAGCCCTTTAAGTTCAAGGTGGTCCATAGGCCAGGGGCGCCCGCGGCATGGGGGGGTGGGGGGGAAATTAGGTTCAGCCAGACGGCTCCCCGGCCTCAGTTGTGCGGTGGAGGTGTGTGGCGGAGGTGTGGTCCCTGGCGTAGCTGTGTGTGTCGCATACTTCACAGTGTGGATTTGAACTTTTAACTGTATTTTTGTGCATTTTACTAATTATTCTAATAAAGACCCCCACGGCCGTGAATGCCATCCACACTACTGGCCCACTTCACATCAGAGTGGGCTGTACATGGCCCATGATGTAAAATGGGTTTGATATCAATTCTGCGTATTGTACACAGGTTCAAAACACGTGAACACATTTTGCCAGCCATTTTCATTACCTCATGGATTATTTTACTAATTAATTGGCAACCTTTCAAATGTTAAAAATTAAAACAAATTATATCTCTTGGTTTGGGAATTCTCCATAAAATCTGTGAGCAGGACCTAGTTTCAGATTCTCAGAACAATCAGGTCCGAATGAACAGATCAGAGAAATCAGTGAACTGTGGAAAAGTGCAGTGCCTCTCACCACTGAGCAGTGGCCTGTTCAGGCTAAAGGACTGTGGTAGCTCCTCAATCTCAGTAATCCGCTGGTACATGGCTCTGGAGAGGTGGTCGGCATGGTACAGGCTGCCCAGGATGATGCTGGAGAAATAGATGGGCTCAGTAAAGTAGCTCAACAAAGAGCCTTGAAATCCGACAACGTTCCACCTGAAGGAACAGAGTAATTGACAGAAACAAAGAAATAAAGCAGATTAGTACACAGAGGGGTCTGCTGCTGTTAGTGTCCTCCTGGATTCAGCCTCTGTACACATCAACAGGATTCCCATTGATCTCTTCCAAAACACTTCAAACTAAAGTGATTCTGCAGAGCTGGTTTTAATATTTAGAACAAACGATAGTACAAGGCTATAAATATGAAGATGGAGTTAAACTTGTGCATTTAGACGACAGCATAGACAACGGCTAGTAGAAATGACTTCACACCAAAATCTATTTTGCCTATTCGACGACCTGTGCAATCAAAATTCTTCTTCTTCACTGCCCTCTTCTTCTTCTTTGCCCTCTTCTTCTTCGCCTTCGCCCTCTTCTTCTTCGCCCTCTTCTTCTTCGCCGCCTTCTTCTTCTTCTTCGCCTTCTTCTTCTTCTTGCCATTAACTCACTCTGAATTAAGCTGAGCCCATTTCATTTAAGTTTGCCTGGCTGATGTTATCTCACGATGTGGAAGCACAAGATGCTTGTTCATAGTATTCCCAGAGTACTTTATTTGATAAAACATTAAATAAAACAATCATGGATGTACTTATATTACATATCGTATCAGCCCAGCCTCTCAGCAGTGCCTTTTATCATTTTCTTTCCAGCCACAAAGGCCACCTTAGAAAGTTAGTAATTAGGGCACATATCATATTGAAGAAGGTAAAAAGGGTTTAGTATATTTATAAATGCTATGTTGAAAATCCCTTGCTCAGCTAAAAATGAACTTCAGAAATTTTTGACAAAACTCAAATTTATATGAGGGGGTGGGGAGGGTATAATTTAATGTTATCTGTATGTCTGTGAAGGTTCTCAGTCATCCAGGTCATGGTAGTCAAAGGAGCTTGCAAAGAAAAGTGTCTGGACTTCTTTCAGTTGCTTGAAGACGTTTCACCTTCATCCGAGAAGCTTCTTCAGTTCTAGAACGAAGCATCTATGTCCACTGTAAACAACCATCTTTGAACAGAGGGCGGGGCTTAACACACCAACTGTCTGCCATCTATAATCCAGTTTGGAGATCCCTCCCAGACGCCTTAACGCCCACTCACACCCTGGGCCATCTGACCTCAGGAAATCACATGATAGGGTGGGGCCAGGTTTCACAATGAGCTCACCGGAAACCTTAGCTGATTGTGACCTACACCCATTTTCACACCTTGCCTCGTGTGATTAGGTAGTGGATCATAAGGGGGTCCATGACCCTCTTGGGGGGACACTCCTATAGGGCTTAAAATCTGGTACTCTCCACCAATTTTTCTTAGAATTGAAGAACTTCTCAGATGAAACGTCTTCAAGAAAACTTAAGTCCAGACGCTTTTCTTTGCAAGCTCCTTAGCTTGTTATCTGTACTTTCATACTTTACAAAGATTATATAAAGGGCCCAGGTATAAGAGCTTTTATGCCCTTATACCTGGCCATAAAAGCCCCCAGAAAAGGACAACATGTGATGTTGCTAATCACCATGTGAGCATGTAACAAACAAAACAGACACCTTGCAATCTTGTCGCTGCAAGACATGGTAAGCAGCCTTTCTCCGTGAAGAACACCGTCCCATGTCTTGATGGTGTTACTGGAGTGCACAGGTATGGTTCCCTCACCAGACTCGATTTTAGTGCGCAGCTGCCCACGGGCCTTTCTGTTGGGATGTCCATCTCCCTGATCTGACACAGGTAAAAAGTCACTGATGACATAACAGTAATCTACATATTTTCAGACAAAAAACAAATATTGTTTCATCACTATGAATCTCCATTTCTAACTATCATAATTATCCACTTACCGTCCACTCCACCTTCATGAGGTGAAAAGATGCGAGCATCTCCACAGGGGGAGGTGCTGATATACAGGTGGAATTGGACATTTTCCTTTACTCTGAAGCCTTGACTGTTATCACACCGCATAAAAATGGATTTCTGATGTTCTTCTTCACTGTTACTAAAACAAATGCAGACAAAAGACTGGTAGGCTAGCAGTGCTTTCTGAAATTCAGAACGGCTGGTTGACAGTAATTTGTTAAAACACTAGAGTGGTGTGAAAAAGTGTTTGCCTCCTTCCTGATTTAATATTTTATCCATTTCTATTACACTTAAATGTTTCAGATGATCAAACAAATATAAACATTAGTAAGAGATAACACTAGTAAACAAACATTTGGTGTTTATTATTAAGGGGAAAAAATACAGACCTACATGGCCAAGTTTTGACCTGGTTGAGATGCTGTGGCATGACCTTAAGCAGGTGGTTAATAGTCAAAAACCATTGAATGTGGCTGAAATACAACAATTATGGAAAGTGGGCCAAACTTCCTCTGCAGTGCTGTAAAAGAGTTATTGCTAGTTATTGCAAATGCTTGACTGCAGTTGTTGTTGCTAAGGGTGGCCCAAAGAGTTGTTTGGTTTCGGGGCCATCGCCAATCACTTTTTCCACACATGGCCATGTAGGTTTGGATTTTTCCCCCTTAATAATAGACACGTTTACTTGTGTTATCTTTGTCTAATATTTATATTTCTGTTTAATGATCTGAAACATTTAGGTGTGGCAAACATACAAAAAACAGGAAATCAGCAAGGGCCCAAACACTTGTTCACACCACTGTACAAACAGTCAACAGACCAACTGTATTTAGTTCTTTTGAATCAGTAAGTAAGGGTAAAGACTGGTTTGGTAGACTCAGTTCTATGTACAGTGTTTGTAGGGAGCACTTTGAAAGTAGGTGGGAGGCTTTTACCTGAGGAAGTACTCGAGCTGGGAGTACAGGAACCTAACGAGAGACCGACGAGCTACAATCTCTGCATGGCAGTCATTGAGGGCCAAACCTCGGTTACTCGTGTATTCACGACCGATGCACTTGGTCCCTGTGGATACGCAGATGACCTGAGCCTCCTTCACATCTGCACCTGGATGGGGAAAACATTGCACTGGTTCATAAGGTCCCTAACATCTTGTCACTTCAGCCGAATCAATTTGACCGCCTCAACTTCAGCATATCTTATTATCCTGAACATTTAAAATGAATAGTGTCTGGAACAGTTTTTCTTCAAGGAGAGATGTCCTGCTGAGAAACTTTGTCTTTTATCTTTCCACATATCTTATCTTCCATTCTGCATAATAACCTGTCCAAACATGGCCCTGCCTCCCTCCTCTTACCCCAGCCAATTGCTGCATATGGCTGCCCGTACCTGAGCCTTGTTCCACCAGAGGTTACTTCCTGTTAAAAGCTGTTTTACCTTCCTACTGTCACCAAAAGCTTGTTTATAGGAGACCAGTAAGCTCCAGTATGAAGAGTTGGACAGCATCAGGCCCTGACATGATTCATGCCGGCTGAAGGAGCTGCCTGGACTCCACAAGCGTCTGGCAGCACAAACCAGCTGATCTGGAACCACATAACTACTGACCATTTTCTCCTGACCCATTGTCTGCAACAGAATGCCAGTTTCCTTCCTGAAAGATTCAGCCTATTCATGAGCCCTTCAGTACAAAATGAAGCTGAACTCCCAGGATCTAGAAAAGCGAAGGTTATCAGTGACTGGTTGCCTTGCTTGGACTTCACTCTAACTGGTATTATGGACAGAGCACTATTTTGCTCACCGGCCCCAGTAACACCACTGCTTTGCACAGCACATGAAGGACCATCATCTGGTGGTTCTCCCCCTCCTATAGTTTGCACTGAAACACTTTCCCTCTGCTCTGAGTGGATATGTAAGAGTGTGGGGTGTTTCTGATTACAGACTTTACACAACAGACGTTTCCTACAGTCCTTGCTTCTGTGCCCAATGCGCAGACAACCAAAACACACCATTCTCTTTCAAAAAAGATAATCTTTCACAGTGCAACTTTCTTTCAAATGAAGGACACAAATCCAACATATGCCCTGCTCCACAAAACAAGCAAACCTTGGTCACAACTGAACCACTCAAACGCCTCAACGCTGGCTCAATCTTCCCTTCCACCTTGGCCACTGTAGTAGCAAAGCTACTCCGCTTAGCCTTAGGGTAAAACTGAGACTTAACTTTCCTCACCTCTTTTCTGATGGCTGTTGGAGGATCCTTTATGTCTCCAAACAATGGGTCACTTGCGATCTTAACTTGCCTTTCGACAAACTCAACAACATCGCTAAAAACCACTTTACGTTGAAACCTCTCCTGCAGATCGCACACAGCATTCCTCCATTTATCCCTGAGCTTATAAGGTAACTTTTTTATAACTGCTTGCATATTAGCAGAGACATCCAACTCATGCAAGGACTCAATGTCTCCCATTGCATTATAACATTGCCTTAACAAAAACCCATATTCCTGCAAAGCCTTCACATCATCAGGTTTTATAGGTGGCCATTTACTGACCCTTTCAATGTAGGCAGCAGCAATTCACAGCGAATTGCCAAAGTTCTCCTGGAGAAGGGTTAGGGGTTAGGGGCCTTGGTAGCAAAAACAGAGACTGCTGCTCAGCCAGTAAAGTTGTAATTTCATTTTGTTTCTTCAAAACGGTGACTAGATGATCATGACCCTCACTACCTTGCGCTGTATGTGTAAGATGTTTTGATTGTGCGTGAGACTGACATCATCCGAGTAGTTGAAACTGCACCTGGAAATACTTGATGTAACTTCGTCTCTGACTGTTCCAACGAAACGACCTTAGGCTGAGAAATAGTTTTAACCTTGGGCCTCACATCCAATACCTGCGCTTGATGATCACTTGCATCAACACCCTGATATGGTCGCTCTGGTAACACAGGTTTGAACGTCGGAGCATTAGGGTTTAAAACGCCTAAACACCCCTGCTCTCGCTCTAAATACGAATTCATTCCATCAGATTTACCATTAACAGCACTTGAGACTCGGGACATTTCAGAAGCTTTTAAAACATTCACCTTTGCTGCTGAAGCTGCTATTTCAGTTTCTAAGTCAAGCAGCTCCTTTCTTTTCTTAAGCTGTTTCTTGTTCTTCCAAAGCATGCCTTTCTTTCAACAACCTGTCGAACAAGAAGGGCAGCCATGTCAGCCTCTGCCATTATGCGTGCTGACAAGGCAGATGAAACCATGGAGCTACTGAGTGATGATTTACTTTTCCTACAACTTCTGTTTCCAACATTAGAGATGCTATCACTTGGATTAACATCATCTATCGCAGCACCTTTACCAACATTCCCGGTGTGCCTAGAAGCACCAGAACCCTTTCCAGCAGGTAATACATCAGACGACTCAACACCAGGTGGATTTAAATGTGGCAAATCAAGCTCAAACACCAGATTTGTACTCTGAGGGTTTCCCTTTGCACCATGAAGCCATTTCTTTATCTCTTCCATAAACTCAGTATTATGTGCTCGCACACTTATAAACCAAGCAGTTTGTTTTTCTTGCTCTTGAGGAAGCAAAGGAAGCAAGGTTTCATGCAGATGAGTTGTCTCATTAAGCAACACAGACAAATTCTCTAACTGAGCCTGAACAGCGGAAACATCTTCAGATTGCTTTAATTCTTTAATAACCTTTATGACATTTTTAATTGTATTAATCTTAGTGTGATGTTCTGTTTGAAAGCCTTAGCAGTCGGTTTCAACTGTCTTTTCTTTCCATCCACATCACCACATTGTCTTAATTGGTGTGTCTCCATTTTTCTTCAAAACATTACAAAATCCAAACGCTGAACTGCACCTTTGACACACATTCCCTTCAATAAACCTTGGACACACACAATTAACAGGAGCAATATCCCCCACTATCTGCCTATTAAACCTAACTAACTCAACCTAGTCTTCCGTACATACTAGCGGTGGGTATTTATGTACCTCCATACCGTCAGCTGTGAGGAAGACAAACTGTCTTAAACACAAACTGCGGCGGTACTCCCAAGCCAATGGCTTCAGCCGCCTGATGCACAATAACTAGAAAGCAAATCAGTACAACGCCTAATGCAGCTGTACTGCTGAAACCTAACAGGGGAACAAGACTCCTGAGAGAAATCTGTTCTAATCTAATCTAATCTAAAAACTGGGTGGACAAAGGCAACAGCAAACTATATAATATATAATAATAATATATATATATTTATATATACTCTAAAATAGAGTATTTAAAAGTAGAATGGGAGGCAGAGCCTTCAGTTTTCAGGCCCCTCTTCTGTGGAACCAGCTTCCAGTTTGGATTCAGGAGACAGACACTATCTCTACTTTTAAGATTAGGCTTCAAACTTTCCTTTTTGCTAAAGCATATAGTTAGGGCTGGACCAGGTGACCCTGAATCCTCCCTTAGTTATGCTGCAATAGACGTAGGCTGCCGGGGATTCCCATGATGCACTGGGAGTTTCTGCTTCACTCACTATGTGTTAACAGACCTCTCTGCATTTTCCTTCCCACTGTCGCCAAAGTGCTGCTCATAGGGGGTCATATGATTGTTGGGTTTTTCTCTGTATGTATTGTAGGGTCGACCTTACAGTATGAAGCACCTTGAGGCGACTGTTGTTGTGATTTGGTGCTGCATAAATAAAAGTAATTTGAATTGAGTTGAACAAGTACGAGTACCTCACTATAGATCTCCTGCAGATTTGGTTGGGCGTTGGTGGCATGAGCCTTATGTACACAGTTAAACTGCTGTGTAAGCATTTTTGGAAACTATCTGAACGCTGACAGAACTCGGAGCAGCTGGGATCAGACGAGCAACCTAATTAGGAGATGACCTGGGCTACAAGAATACCTGCTGTCATGACAACACCTGCCAAGACTTTCCGTTGAGCATGTGGAGCCCTGAAGTTATCCGTCAGTTTGCTGAACTTATCAATAACTAGATGAGAGACGGCATCTGCCAGGACCTGAGGAGTGACACACAAGTGCAAATTATGTGAAATAAGACATAACAAATATCCAACCAACAATTTTAGAGAAGCAACTGTTATTCAATTGTATTTAACAAACATTAGCAAAAGAAAATGTTAGTGAAGGAGGACAAGAAGTTACTAAAAGCAGCTTAAATCCATATTTCAGTATATCATCCCTTATTTCATTAAGGAATGCTGCATAACTGTGAAAGCCAAGCAGGGATGTGAGTAGCTTCAAGAAACACCCAAATCCTTTAATTCAACAAATGACTTGGAAAGGCTGGTTTAACAAATCACAGTGTTTGAATAGCACACAGAGGGTTAACATCGCAGCTTTGCTGTCGTATAGGGATTAGAAGCATGTTTAAATAGCTTCTCAGCATCATGGAAGTTCTCTCCTAAAGCTATCATCTTCAATCAGCCTTAGACAGCGTGGTCATGAGCAACGAGGATCTGTCCATGATCAATACAGCCCACTGCCTCATTCAACTCAGGCTGTAGTCCAAGATCCTCACTCCTGATTTCTTTTTCTCATATTTGTCACACGTACATGGTTCAGGTAATCACTTTAAATCCCCCTCATTAGAACAGGAATGGATTTGCTGCACAATCACATCCGTATTCTCCAAAAGTTGATTCTGTTCATCTGGATGTTTTCAGTGGGAGAAACGTTTCGTCATCATCAGGTGACGTCTTCAGTCTCAGCTGACTGCAGGTTTCAATCTTATAAACAGGACATTTGCATAATGACTGAAACCAGCCCACTGAAGGAACAATGGGCTGGGAGGTCACCTTCATCATAATTATGCAAATTCTCATGACCATTGATCAACAACCACTGATCAATGGTCATGAGTACCATTCACAGAGAGTTGAATGGCTGCAATCACAGCATTGTAAGATGGTGACAGATGGACCCTTAGGCCCCTCCTCGATTCAGAGATGGTCTTTCCCTTTTCACGTAAATGGCCTCCTTGACTCCGCCCTCAAACCAGCGTTCCTCCCTGTCCAGGATGTTACATCCTCATCATTGAAAGAGTGTCCACTGGCCTGTAGGTGTGAACAGACTGCAGAGTCCTGGCCTGACGAGGTCGCTCTGCTGTGTTGTAGCCAGAGGCTGTTTGGTTTCCCCGATGCATAAATCCTGGCAATCCTCCTATGGCGTTATTTTTGTGCCACTATTCTGAGCGCACGTAAAAAAAGTTTGCAGGTGCAAGTGTTGCATTTTGAGGAGAAATTTATTTTGAGCGAAGAAAAGCTGAATTTGAGTGAACAAAATTCATTCCTGCTTGCAAAACATGTATTTCAGTGTTTGCTGTTATCCACACACACACACACAACAGCAGCCCCTCTCGCTCAGTTTTTGTATTTGCGCTCGCTCGCAATGTGTCGCTCGCGCTCTCAACATTTCTGCCCGTGCCTTCAACTCTTTCTCTACACCGTTATATTTGTGCCACAAAACCAGCCAATCACAGACTTGGATGCAAAAAAACCTGATTGGCTGTTTTGGTCTCCAATCAGCTCGAAATGAGGAAATGCAATATCCCAGAATGCATTTCATCCTAAACTCAAACGAGGCAGTGGCGGAGGAACACAGAGGGGCGGAGTTTGAAATATTTCTCTGTCTGGGTCACAAAATAAACTTTAAGATATTTTCATGTGAGAAAGTTTCTGTGTAAACTTCAAATATCTGCTCGATTCATCAAGACATCACATATTTGCATAAGTGCTCTGACGTTTTCGGAGATGCCTGTTACCCACCAGCTGACCGCGTCACTCGGGTTAAACATAATATAAAAGGCTGAACTGACAAAACCACCACCAGGTATTACAGGAAAAACCATAAAGCCTTTGAATAAAACAAACACTGCTGTGACAGTGATGTACACTGTCTTGTTGGTATGATTTGTATCACCTTTATGTTTCCCTCTCACCACGTATCCAAACCGATATCATGAGCAGCAGCTTTTACAGCAATTTTTTTTACGTGCGCTCAGAATAGTGGCATAAAAATAACGCCATATCCTCCTGGTACTTAACAGCGTACACTATGTTACTCTGTTTGTGTCGGGGACCCGATCCTTGGGGTGGACCTGTTTTTAGCGCAGCGTGTTTTGGGGTTTAAAAGCCACAGAGACCCGGTGTTTAGAAAAAATGCGTCTCAGCTGTTCTGACACTCCTGACACGTACGAGATCACTACAGGTTTTCGCTTAGGCAGCGGTTGTCCTTTCAATTCAATTCAATTTTATTTATATAGCGCCAAATCACAACAAAAGTCGCCTCAAGGCGCTTCATAGATACAGAGAAAAACCCAACAATCATATGACCCCTATGAGCAGCACTTTGGCGACAGTGGGAAGGAAAAACTCCCTTTTAACAGGAAGAAACCTCCAGCAGAACCAGGCTCAGGGAGGGGCGGGGCCATCTGCTGTGATTGGTTGGGGTGAGAGAAGGACTCTCCTGGATCGGCTGGAGCTTTCTTTAGGACCCTTCCCAGCTTTGACAAAGTCCAGTTGGGATAACCACATTTACCCAGGGCCTTCTTGATGTTCTTCTGCCTCCCTGGCTGCTGTGTCAGTGGGGATGGTGTTCGCTCTGTGTTGTAGGCCTAAGGGTACATCTGTCGCCATCTTACAATGCTGTGATTGCAGCCATTACCCAACTCTCTGTGAATGGGACTCATAGCCATTGATCAGTGGGCTTTGGTCAGTGGTTGTTAATCAATGGTCATGAGAATTTGCATAATTATGATGAAGGTGACCTCCCAGCCCATTGTTCCTTCAGTGGGCTGGTTTCAGTCATTATACAAATGTCCTGTTTATAAGGTTATAACCTGCAGTCAGCTGAGCCTGAAGACGTCACCTGATGATGATGAAATGTTCCTCCCAGAAAAAACTACGTCCAGATGAACAGAATCAACTTTCAGAGATTTACTTACCTGGATGATTGAGCATGCATCAAGACACATCCGTGTTCCACTTTTCCATTGTTTGTGGTTAAAGAAAGGGGCTCTTACAGAGTCCAAGAACTCTCAAAATAGAGCATCACTGAAGTTCATCAGAAACCCCGGCCAGCAAATTAGATAAAGGATTTAAACATGAGCTAAGATCAAATGCACAGTTACGATCAGCTAAGCACCTCGAAGAAACTGTTGTTGTGATTTGGTGCTATTTAAATAAAACTGAATTGAACGGTCTTTGCTGCTGGTCCCAATGCACAGACATGAATAATTCTGGCACTGTCCAATCCAAAATAAATACAAACTTGTGCACGCAATTCTTGTTTTTTAAAGTTATTAAAGATGCTGTATAATCATCTCACCCTCACCAATGATGATCTGAAACGTGACAAACATGCTGTCATCAGGAAGAGGCCACGTCAGTCTGTCAGTGAGTCAGACAGACTGATGTTTTCCATGCTCACCTGTGGCTGGTGAAGCTGCAGTCCCTCTCTGGGTATTGGCTGTCGTGATGGTGTCTGGTCCAGCTGTATCTTAAAGAGAGCAGACAGAGCAGCTTGGGCAGCCCGAGTCTTGGCCAGCTTCTTATTGCGCCCAGAACCCTGGAAATTCTCCGAGTCCACCGTCACCGACATGACAAAGTTCTTGGCGTGACTCTCCCCGCTTTCTGACACAAAGTCATACTTGAGGCCCGGACGCACCTCATTGAGAAACATGACAGGATTCTTGCCAGCTGTTAGGGAGATGAAGGCGGAGGGTGCTGGAGGTAAGGGAGACTGTGCCAGGTTTGGGACAGGAGAGGATGCCAATGGGTACTCTATTCCCAGTGAACTGAAGAAACTGGTATTTGAGCCAAAGTAAAAAGTGTCTTCTGTAGGGTTGAATGTCTCCGATGCATTAAAGAGCATATCTGGAATGGCGTGGTCCGAGGTGAAGTCCGTGTGAGCAGACAGGCTCCGGCCCATGGCCACATGTGCTTCTGATGCATTGGGAAACTGGACGAAGGAGCACAGTGCCTTTTCTGCTGCACTCAGCTTAGCCTTCTTCTTGGTAGGACCCAGGCCTTCAAACACCTGCCCATTGACCTCCACAGTCATCTCAAAGACTGGTGCATGGACCGGCCCAGTCTGAGAGAGGAGCTTATACTGCAGCCCCGGCTTGATCTCGTTCAGCTGCATAAGAGCATTTTTGGGCAGTATGGGCCGAGGGGCTTTCTTACGCTTCCTGGGCCTGTACCTGCAATTGGTATGCCCGTTATTGCCCTCTTCTAAGGGGCGTTTCCTCCCATGCCTCGCATTCCCACTGGGGAGTCGAACAGCCTCAGCTGCACTTCCCTCTTTGGAGACGTGGTTGTCCAGGTTCTGATTTTCCTTAACGCTCATGCTGCATGAACCTGCAGTGCCCAGAAAGAGTAACTCACCATGCCTTTGTTGAAGGATCCTGTAAATGTAAAATGTAGAGATTGGTTTATCTTGAGGATGTAGATGGTTAACATTTAATACTTTCCTCAACATGGAAAGCTTAACATGTATCTCATTACACATTACTCACTATGTATCTTTCCTGAAGTCTTTTTCAGAATGATTTTATTTTTTGGGAATACAGTAAAAGGAGCCTGGAAAGAAAGTGACTTTAAGTTTTGTGAAGACATTTCACCTCTCATCCAAGAGGCCTCTTCATTTCTAAAACCCAATTCAGTCATAGGTATTTAAATTCGTGGGGGTTGTTCCTACACTGCTTCGACCTGGATGACTGAAAACCTACATAAACAGTCTGGGAGCACACATCACAAGGCCCGGTCAACAAAGCCAAACTTGGTGCCAATTGTCATTTATAACATCCTCACGCAACAGCTTAATAGGTTCCTCTGTCCAGTGTTACGTACAGAAAACATCCCTATAAAATGCAGGATTCACCTTATATATATGTAGCAAAGGTTTTAAGGAAATTTAAAATGTGGTTACCAGAGATTAGAGTCAGCAGCATCTGAACAAAGGTGGAGTAAACCCATAATCTCCCCTTCTGTTTACAGACTATTGTGCTTAAAATGTCATCTTATTTAACAGAAATTGTATCCAAGTCAATGTTTGTTTAACTCTCATCATTCACCCACAAACTGGGTGTCATCAGGCCAGGACTCTGCAGTCTATACAGGCCAGTGGACACGCTTTCAAGGATGAGGATGTAACATCCTGGAAGTGTACGGTGGAGGAACGCTGGGCTTACACAGGACAGGGACAGGATTACTGCTGTCGAACACGAATAATAAAGTACTGTACTACTTCTGGAACGTAACTCTTAGGGGTCTTTAGAGGGAACTTTTCTTTAAGAGCAAGGGAACAAGCATAATCTGCCATCACATCAGACTGAAGTCTCATAGTAGATCAATCCTAAAGAAAGCTAAAGATGAAACATGTTCTATGTGAATATGTGGGATATTTGAATAATAATTGTGTTTCCTCATAAAATACCTGGACATATATTATGTATTATTCATTTATTTTTATATTTCAAATGAAGACTTTATCTTTAGCAGGATTTGAAACAAAGACACCAGTGACTCACTCATGGTTTCTACTTTGTGTCCTCCAATGATGAGCAGCCCTTCACCTGCAGGAAACAAAGTTGAGTCAGATATGTTACAGGTGTCGACCATTTCTAATAAAAAATGTAAATATTGGATTTGGTGGAAGAGTTTTTTGTTTTTTCAGCACTGTTATATTCATATCGTCTATAGAGTCGGGTCGTCAGCAGAACTTCAGGCCAAACTCAGCAGTGCAGAGGTGGGCGGAGTCAGAGAAGAGGGGTTGTATCAACTCCTCCTCATCAAGGAGATCATTTTTTGTGGTTTTGGCCCAACAAACAGTCCTTGCACTGTTTACTTTCTGAACACCACCAACCACTAGACTAAATTGAATATACCCTCATGGGGTAAACAATTCTAAATCGCTGTGGCTTGGCTTTTGGTGGCAACAGCTGAACTCATGTGACGATTAAGAGCCCTCCAGTTCTGCAGACAGTGAAAACATTAGCAGCTGTTGCACAATGAATGAATGAAACTATGGGCTTGAACACAAAGACTGTCAAACTGAGCCAAATCGGTTGACCATACATATTGTATATGGGGAGCCAGAAGCACTACATCCATGTACCATAGATGCCAAAATTGTTATTGCACCTTGTCATTGACTTTATCCCCAAGACCTCACAGAATGGATACAAATACCTGTGGTTTCATGAAGCTGCTGATCAGCACCACAGTAACATTCTGCAGTCTAGTCAATATCATGAAGGTGATGAACAGTTTGAACATTATCCTGAGAATGTTTAGTGGATGTCATGCTCCAGTGTTTAATCAAGCCAAACTGGACCTGCCTCGTGGAATCTGTGGGAGCTCCAACACTGAACAGTGGGTGTGTAAACATACAGTGTAGTTAGTAATTCAAATCATTTAAACCACTCCAGAATCTGCTTGTATTTCATGTCATGTGTGATGAACATCCAAAGAATTTTAAAATTATGGGATAGAAATAAATAACCAAAGTAATTCTGAGGTATGAGCTTGATCTCCTGCAATAAACACATTTTTCCTCAATCTTCAGTCTTCAGCTCAAGTTCCTTGCTGCTATTTTTCTTTATGTTGGGAGCTTTTATCTGTAAAGCCACTCCACTGAACGAGTCCCCAGAGCATTGCTGCATTTCACCAGCACAGAGGCCGTTCGATCGACTGTCTCTTACTGTATTGGGAAATGTCTGTCTTTGAGCCGGGTCTGTCACAACCCGGCTCAAAGGAAATGACAAGCAAGTGGGAGACCACACACAGGCTTTTAAAGGCTGTACGATATATTTAATGAAAATAAGGCGAAGAAACTTAAACACAATTGAAATGATATAACAGCCATAACTGAAGCCTCAAATAAACATGAAGGATGGAGACAGCCGCCCATGCTTCAGGTGTCTTTATACACTGGGACTGGCCTTCTCAGGTGTGCTGCATCTATAATGGGGTCAGCTCCACCTACCTGCAAGAAACAGGTAACAGAAAAAGCAAAACAAAAGGCCAGCCCACTGGCTGTCACACTCCCCCCATAGAACAGTTTCACCCTGAGTCGACAAACACAATCATGCACATTATGAATTTGCAGCTAGAAGAACATGTAGAGATTAATGTTCAACATATGTACACCCACGCAACACCTTTCTGCATGCTCAAAGTCCTTCCATCTTTAGCACATCTCCAACCTCAGCAACCTTGGTACCTAGGAGCAATTTAAGAGGAAGGAAAACGATACTGGAGAGGACATACGTCAAAGCATAAGAGGAGTGAAGCTGCTGGTTACAAAGGGGCATGGGACAAAGCATCTGCCAAGACATTATCTTTGCCCTTAATGTCAGGGCTCGCAAAATTTCAAAATCCCTGGTAGCCCTTCGGGCAGGGACTCTTCAGTTTTTTGTAGCCCAAAATAAATTTAAGTAGCCCGAATAAAAAAAGAGAGCAATTTTTTGATTGATGTTTTGTTTCCTGTTTTGTTTCCTTTAAAATATTATACATTAAAGTATAATATTGTAACGGAAACAAAACATTAATCAAAAAATTGTTGAAACACAAATTACAACATACATACATACATATTCATCATTTGTTTGAAGCCAGCTCACCTCCTGCAACCGCTTTTCCGAGAATACGCGCTTCTTTTGTGGTTCGGACTCCTTCTGACATTTCTTTGGAGGTGGAGGAACACCAAAGTAATTGCTTAAAGGAGCTTCTTCTACATCTTTAAGAGTTCTAAACAAATGTCTGTCCTCCTCCAGAAAATCTTATGTACGCAAACACGCGTTGCAACTTCTTATCTTGTGCGCGTTTTTATTTTGACAGCGAATGCGCACCTGCAGACCACTTATGTACAGCTCTGGTTATTTAGCTCGTCATATTGCAGCCACAGAAATTCTTTTGTCCATGAAACCATAAAGCTGCTCTTTCTTTTTGCCTTATAGTCTGATTTGTCATAACTTTTCCGTTTTGTGGTAAGCTTTTCTTTGGCTGTCACTTCTTCACCCTGACCTGTCTTATTTGGCTCAGCAGAACTAAAACATATATCCTGCTGCTTTTACACACGCATTCACATAACGCTCAGCGATTCTCTGCGCGATCAACCTCTCACATGTTTAAGCTGCAGGAGATTTCACTTGTCATGTTTGCATAGTAAGCTAACGATTGATAAGACGATGTCAGAGGAATTGGTGCGCAAATTATCATCACTCACCAATCAGTGCTGTCGCTCTCTATACACAGTTCGCGCGATTGCAAAGTGAAAGCAAAAAACAAATTCAAACGCGATTTCAGTATGTCACATACTGACAGTGGCTCACCGATGCCAATGACATAATTACCCAGCTACATTTCCGAAAGAATGCAAAAGCATTGACATATATTTTTCCTTCCTACGATAGGCCGACAGGCAGGGCAGAGATAGATTTTGGTAGCCCGACTGGAAAAATGGCTAGCCCCGGGACGTCGATTTTTCCATTTTGCGAGCCCTGCTTAATGTGCTGGATGTCCAAAGTGTAAGGCTGCAAAAAGAGAGCCCAATGCATGAGCCTCTGATTTGGGTTCTGCAATGAGTTCAAAAAGGTGAGAGGGTTATGGTCAGAAGATACCTCAATTGGCCGAGCAGAATCTAAATATACTCTGAAATGCTACAAGGCCAAAATTAATGCCAAAGCTTCCTTTTCAATGACTGAATGATTCAGCTGATGGGAGTTGAACTTCTTGGAATAGAAACTAACTGGATGTTCAGTACCTTGCTTGTCAGCTTGGACTAGAACAGCACCTGCACCAATGTGGCGTCCACATACAGCTTGAAGGGCTGATCCAGACGAGGTGCTAAGAGCACAGGTTCATAGTAAAGCTTTTACATCAAGCTTGCTGGCATGCCGCAGACCAAATGAACTTTACTTTGACCTTCAACAAATGAGTCAGAGGAGCAACCACTGTTGAGAAGTTCAGACAAAAACAGCGATAATAACCGACCAGACCCAAAAATCTCCTGAGTTCTTGTTTGGTTACTGGAATGGGGAACTCTTTGATGGCCAACACTTTACCATCAACCGGCCTCACATAACCTTGGCCTACAACCTTACCAAGATAGGTCACAGTTGCTTTCGCAAATTCACATTTCGCCATGTTGATAGTCAGATTTCCCCAAACTAGTCGTTCAAACAGAGTGCGAATACGATCCAGATGATCCTCCCAGGTGCTACTATATACCACCACGTCATCTAGGTAAACAGCACAGCCTCTCAGCCCATTAACAACCATATTCATGAGCAGAGATGGGCAGTAACGCGTTACTTGTAACTGATTACTTTTTTCAAGTAACGAGTAAAGTAAGGGATTACTATTGCAAAAACGGTATTAATCCATCAAGCGGTGCGGCTTCGTAGCTTAGCAAAGTCGCACTAAAACATTTGATATTTGACATAAAATCGTCTAGAGGTCAGTAAACACAACCAGAGTTCATACATAAGGCACACGGGATTATAAGGGGCTCTGTCGACTTTCAGAAAAATCATATGCATATGCTTATGAAAACAAAGGCACTGCGCATGCGCGTTTTACCCAAATTCTATCGCCATATTTCATTTTCTTATCGTTGCCCAACATTATACCGGTATTACCGTGAACGGTATGATATGGCCCAGCACTAGTCCCAACCCCATTAAGAAGGCAAGAAACTCCACCAATGAACCCCGACAGGCTCACCTGTGAGGTGAAACATGTCAGGTGATGACATCATGAAGCTCACTGAGAGAAGGCCGAGTGTTTGCAGCGCTGTCAACACAGCAGAGGGCGTCTACTGTCAGGAATCTAAAACATAGTTAGAGTTATTTATCTTTCCATATATCTTGTTTCATGTTGGTGACGCTCACAAGCCGCAGCAAGATGTCGGGCGCAGCTACAGGCGGGTGGCGTGGTGAAAATTGTTTGGTGAGTCTAATTAATTTTATGTAATTCTATGTATCAGGGCTCGCAAAATTTCAAAATCCCTGGTAAAAAATAAATTTAAGTAGCCCGAATAAAAAAGAAAGCAATTTTTTGATTGATGTTTTGTTTCCTGTTTTGTTTCTGTTACAATATTATACATTAAAGTATAATATTGTAAAGGAAACAAAACATTAATCAAAAAATTGTTGAAACACAAATTACAACATTGTATAAAAATTACAATCATCAACTCAAATACTTGGTTCTAATTGAACAGAAATTTCTGTGAACTTGTAAGAACTGTGAACATGAATCAGTCTGTTTCAGATCCTGAATTTGAAATTTCCACTGAAGTCACGGGTAAGAGGCAAGTGGAACCAAGATCGAGGCCGTTTGCTTTTTGAAGTTTGCAAAGACTGCTACATTGTGCCAGTGGTAGTTCACTCTCTGCAACATAGTAGCTGTTCTAAACAGATTTTTCAGGTTTATTTTTAGTTTGTTATTTGCAATTGGTGTTTGTTCTGGGAAAGATATTGCAGACTGAGCAATAATGCATTTCTTGCATTTCTCATGGGTTCTAATGGGGGCCTTTCTTAAAATTACTGGTCCCAGTAACAAAGGCGTTTGTCGAATCAGAAATCGAGGGAAAACCAACAACACACCCGGCAGAACATTATGTTATTTACACGGGTGCACATAAGTGGTCCGCATGTGCGCATTCGCTGTCAAAATAAAAGACGCGCAGCAGATAAGAAGTTGCAACGCGCGTTTGCGTCCATATAAAAGGCTGTTTTTGTCCGCTAGAGTGGGATTTTCACGGCACATTCTGCACCACATCTCTGTGCGTTCATCATTTGTTTGAAGCCAGCTCACCTCCTGCAACCACTTTTCCGAGAATACGCGCTTCTTTTGTGGTTCGGACTCCTCCTGACATTTCTTTGGAGGTGGAGGAACACCAAAGTAATTGCTTAAAGGAGCTTCTTCGACATCTTTAAGACTTCTAAACAAATGTCTGTCCTCCTCCAGAAAATCTTATGTACGCAAACACGCGTTGCAACTTCTTATCTTGTGCGCGTCTTTTATTTTGACAGCGAATGCGCACCTGCAGACCACTTATGTGCACCCCTGGTTGCGCGATCAACCTCTCACATGTTTAAGCTGCGGGAGATTTCACTTGTCATGTTTGCAAAGTAAGCTAACGATTGATAAGACGATGTCAGAGGAATTGGTGCGCAAATTATCGTCACTCACCAATCAGTGCTGTTGCTCTCTATACACAGTTCACGCGATTGCAAAGTGACAGCAAAAAACAAGCGCAAATTCAAACGCGATTTCAATATGTCACATATTGACAGTGGCTCACCGACGCCAATGACATAATTACCCAGCTACATTTCCGAAAGAATGCAAAAGCATTGACATATATTTTTCCTTCCTATGATAGCCCGACGGGCAGAGCAGCGATAGATTTTGGTAGCCCGACTGGAAAAGTCGCTAGCCCCGGGACGTCGGGCTAGCGATTTTGCGAGCCCTGAGTATCCTGCCTGGAACTAGGTAACAGTAACAAAGGCACACAAATAAACAAAGGATAGATATTTAAAAGAGGAGAAAATGGCACAAATGAAGAAAATCGAAGAGGATTCAGAGGAGATCAAGCTTTCACTTAATTCATTGTCGACGGATGTCGAGAAAGTAATTAAGCAACATTACTTACGTCTCTGACGGACCAAATTAAAGAACTAAAAAACTTGATTACGGAGAAAGACAAAAAAATCTTAGAAAGGACAGTGGACGAGTTGGAACAGCAGACACGACTTGAGGATGTCATCATTACTGGTCTGGAGTTACGCGAGAGTCATTGAGACTGGGATCGGTGTAAAAACTGGTGGTGGTGAGCCCCCAGTAGAGGAGCTGCAAACACTGGAGCGGCAAGTTGTGGAGTGTTTTGCCCCTGCACAGTAACAACATTGCAGCATGCTATACCCTCCCCAGAAAGAATGCTAAAGCACCTCCAGCGATAGTAGTGAGATTTGTAAATCGAAAACACAAAACTGACTTACTGCGGCAGACAGCTGAGAGGAAGCGGAGTAAACTTGAACGAACGTCTTACAAAAAGAATGCAGACATCGCCAGACCAGCTCGCGTATTACAGAAGGAACAAAAATCCAAGCAACTTGGACGTGAAACTGTAAAGTGATGATAAAGTTTAATGGAGCACCAGAAGAAGCTGAGGTCATCACGATTAAGGATCTCGAGGAATTGGATATAAGAGACAATACTACTGGAGTCGACTATGGAAGAGGACCAGAGTCAGGTTGTAATTTGGACACGGGACTGTGATAAGATCACCGGATCTTCTCTTTATGTTGGTAGACAAACGACTGCTAATGTTGTTTTGTTTGTTGTTGTTTTTGTTGTTTTTGTGAGAATAGTAGTCATTTAAAGAATACTCATTTATAATGATTTAGATTATAAATCATATGATTTCGAAGCCAATATTGATCTAGAAGGGAATATGCTTAACACAATTAATGAGACGTGAATATTATACGAAGGAGCAATTTAGAGATAACGTTGATATAAGTGATATTTTTTCTTTCATTTATTTTAATTGTAGAAACTTCTATAAAAATTTTGCTCCGATTAATGATTTTTTGCATAGTTTGAGAGGCAAGTTTAAAGTAATTGCTTTATCTGAAACATGGCTAGATGAGAAAAGAGGCTGTGAGTTTTATTTTGATGAGTTATATCACATAAATAGATCTAGTAAGAAGGCAGGAGGGTGGCACTTTTTGTTAACTGTGATCTGAAATGTAAACAACTTAAAGATATGTCTATGGTTATTGACGACTTAATGGAGACTGTTACAGTAGAAATGGAAAGAAGAAGTAATATAATTGTTACGTGTATAGAAAACCTGGAACACTGACAGAAATATTTAGATGTAGTGGAAGATTTATTAAGTCGGGCTAAAGCAAACAAGACTTTCTGTTTGTGTGGAGATTATAATATTATAATATTGATTTTCTAAAAGAGAATAATCACATGGCATCAGACTTTATGGAATTACTACTTGGAAATAGATTATTCCCTCTGATTTTAAAGCCGAGTAGAATAACGGATACATCAGCAACATTAATTGATCATATTTTTATTAATAGATTATGGCCTCATCATAAATGATATAAGTGATCATTTACCTGTTTTTTTTTACCTTAGATTACAATACGAGAAATCGTAAGGAGGAGGATGTATAAGGATAAGAAATGAGGATGCAATAAATAAATGTAGACATGACCTCATAGAAGAAGATCGGAAGGAGGTTTATGTAAATGATGTTAATGTCGCATATGACGTGTTTTTAAATACTTATTTGGCCTTAAAACATTGTCCACTGGTAGCGCTTAAGGTTAAGAAGAAGGAAAGTAATTTTAAACCATGGATAACTAAGGGGCTGTAAACGTGCAAAAAGAAGAACAAACTGTACAGTGATTATATAAAACTCAGAACAACGACCGCTGACATGAAATATAAAGTCTATAAAAACAGGCTAGTGTTAATATTGAGGAAGGCCAAGAAAGAATATAACAAACTATTTCAAGAAAGAAAAATGATATAAAGGGTATTTGGAACATTTTCAGAGAGATATTAGGCAATAAGGTAATATAAGGTAATAAATAGGAACGTTACCTTAAATTTATTTTTATAAGGAAAATAAGATTATAAAGGACATGAATGAAGTGGTAAATGAATTCAATTCCTTTTTTGTAAATATTGGCCCTAATTTGGCGAATCTAATTAGAAAGCACGATAAGTTAGAAGAAAAGGATGATTGGAAAGGTGGAAGCAGAGCAGTTAAGTCTATATTTTTAGCTGATATCACTGAAAAAGAAATTGCAGCAATTCTAAAAAAGACTAAAAATAAGACATCTACTGATTGCGATGGTTTAGATATGGTTATATTAAAAAGACTTTGGATTGTATAATTACTCCTCTTTGTTATATTTTCCTATCTTTCATTCCACGCTGGAGTGTTACATACTTAACAGGATAAATCAATATGAAGAACATGAAAGTAATTTGGGTAATTCATTGCCATTTAATGCTGCATATTGTGATTATACTGATTTGTTGTTTAGTTTTGCATATTTACATAGAGATACATGTTAGAGGGTTTTTTGGGGGGTTATATCTTGTAAGAATAATTGGATTGCAGATGGGGGGCAGGCGCTAACAAGAACTTATTCTTTTTGCTGCTCCTTTTCACCCACAGCTGCAGTGTCATATTAATGGTAAGGAGGATCTGTGTGTAGGAAACGAAACGCTGTTGAACCATGTGTGAAATAAATAAATGAAATGTATTTGATGTCTTCAGTTTGTATCTACGATGTAGAAAATAGTAAAAATAAAGAAAAGTCCAAACCTTTGAGTGGGAGTGTGTGACGTATAGGGCTGCTCAGTCATGCAGTAATTAGAATAATTTGATCGTTAAAAACCTTCAACATGAATTATTTGCTCAGTTCTTTGTTCAATGCGCTGCTCTGCAGTGTCCCATTGTCACCCTGTAATCTTCAGATGTGTGTGTGGAGTTCCTCTGTTACTGAGATGATGAGGTCAGGCTGAGAGAAACAAATGTGTTTGTAGCATCCAAGGCACGAGCTCCTGTTCCTGTAGCGACAATTAAAAGCTTCACTGGGAAAAAGCTGCAGGAGTCCTTCCTCAAAGCAGCTGCTCCAGACGTTAGTCTCTATGGTCATACAGCGTGCTGGAGGCTGACAGCAGCCGTCCAGGAAACAGCGTCTAAAGACATGTACGAGACCAGATTTATTTCAAGGCTTTTGTAACATTTTTCAGATTGAAAGTGAAATAAAAACAACTCTGTTATTAAATTGATTTCATATTTTAAAAATATAAAAATTAAATATTTTTTAAGTACATGGGCGAGAAAACCTCTGAGCGTTGTCCGGTCGGACACATTAACGTTACACCGTCATCATGTTTTAGGCTCCCGTTAGTGAGTGAGCCTCCAACAGAGAACGTTTTTATGCATGTATTATATTATTTGACATTACTATATTTATTTTTAGAATTAAGAAAATGTTTTCTTTAAAAAATACAACTTTAATTAGGCTTTAATGTAAATACTGTTTATTTGGACAGATGTTGCAGTTTCAGTTTAAAACTGAAACCAATGATCATGTGGAAACGCCTGTGTTTATTCTTTTGAATATTTATTACTATTCATTAATAAGGAAAATAAATATTTATCAGATTACTCGATTAATCAATGGAATAATGGAAAACAAATGAAAATACTTGTTTACTAAAATAAAAGGTAACTAGCTTCTGTGGCTGAATACATCACATGCTCCTTTTTTAGTTTCAACAGGGAAATTATGAGGAAGCATCATGAGCGCTTTAATGCTTCTGATGACGGCGATGTTTTATTCTCCGATTAGATCCTTTTAAAAAAACTTTCAGAATATGAGTCGGTCCAAACCAGCCACTGAGTGTCCCACAGTAATGTGAAGGCTCAGTGCAGCCAAAGAAAACAGATGTGAGAATATTATGAATGTGGGGATGATCATAAAGACTTAGTGACGTATTTGATGCCGTTCACATGAAAAGTGTTGTGTTCAAAAACGATTTTCACATCTGATCAGATTAACATCATCCGACAGCGAGGAGAAGTTTCACATTATGATCAGAAATATTCCAGCTGGCTCATATCAGCCTGGACGGACAAACGCTCCCACAGCTCCAGCCTGCAGCTCCAGCCTGCAGCTCCAGCCTGCAGCTCCAGCCTGCCAGCTCCAGCCTGCCAGCTCCAGCCTGCAGCTCCAGCCTGCCAGCTCCAGCCTGCCAGCTCCAGCCTGCAGCTCCAGCCTGCAGCTCCAGCCTGCCAGCTCCAGCCTGCAGCTCCAGCCTGCAGCTCCAGCCTGCAGCTCCAGCCCGCCAGCTCCAGCCCGCCAGCTCCAGCCCGCCAGCTCCAGCCCGCCAGCTCCAGCCCGCCAGCTCCAGCCTGCAGCTCCAGCCTGCAGCTCCAGCCTGCAGCTCCAGCCTGCAGCTCCAGCCTGCAGCTCCAGCCTGCAGCTCCCCTTTCACCTTTAAACGCTCCGCACTGTTTCTTTTGATTTACTAATGTTGCTCTTCGTCTGTGCTCTCACCCTGAGGGACAGAGATGATTCATCCTGAGGCTCTTTTTGCTTTTACAAGAACATTGTAAATATCTTTTAATAAATGTGACATGTAGGATATTAATAGAGTCACGTTTTCCTCTTCACTTGTCCTTTACAGCAAGAGTGAAACTGACTGATGCTGCACAGAAGAAGCTGCTCAGCTTTACAGGAAATTCTGACGTCAACCATAAGTTTCAATTTGAACTACAGCAGGGATGAAAAGCTGGACGGAGGCAGCGGCACAGAAACACACAGACTGCAGCATGCACCAACACATAGCATCATCTGTTTGAACGGCAGCCTGCCCTCTGTATAACCCAGGCCCATCATCGTGAGGCAACCTGAGGAAAAATCTGAACAATCGTTTTCTGTAAGCTCTGAAAATGAAACCCAGTGATTACTTCTTCCATAAGTGCTCACTGTACTTACTGCACAAACCTGTCAATAATATTTTTTTTCTATGAGGCAACAAAGGCGGAAAATCACAAAACTTTGTTAATTTCATTTGTAGACAGAAAAACCAGAGTCTGAGATTCACAGATCTCCACATTCAGACTGATGCCAGTATTTCTGTGATGCAGCAGATTCAAATAATATGAAGGATCACATTTCAAATATGAATCTAAGCTCTAATGATGTTACACATGTGAACAAAAAGAGTGAAATATTGTTTGTTTGTTTGTTTACAAAGCTGTTTAATGAGACACAAACGCGTCACAGCAGGGAGCCTGTGCTAGAGGTCGGTGTGTGTGACCTCCCCCTAAATATTGATCGACTGACTGATTTGTTATATTTTAGCTGTCCGCCCAAACCAAACTAGGCCCGAGCTTAGTGCGCCGCGTGCGTCTGCGCACTTCCACGCACTCGCGCCAAAGTAAAGGATTAAAAAAGACAGTAATTAAAGAAAACTGGTTCCTAAAGTTCAGAATAAAAGACACATTTTAAACAACATGACTAACCTGATGCTTTCTTGCTAAATCTCTTGTTTACTAACCGCTCTGACAGCAGATTTAAGGAGGCTCGAAAACCAACTAACGAACTAATGAAGCTACTCACAGCGAGCTGACGGCGCTGAAGCCTCGTCTGTGCGACGCCTGCAGAGCCTGAAGGTTCAAAACTCCTCTGGATGCTTCAGGGCTGCGCTTCTCATTGGACAGCCGTGGCGCCATATATGGTAACGATTAAATGTTTGCAGCATCACCCCTGACATCCAGCTCCATGCAGCAGCTGCATCACCTCTAACGCAGCTAATGAAAGGAGGAGCTGCTGGACAAAACATTAAGAACATCATGGCAGACGAGGTGTGTTTGTTTTTTAACAAACTTCAGTTATTCACTCTGTAATTACTGTGTGAATGCAACTGTTACTCATTTTTATTATTCTGAATAATGCATGCTTGTTTGTTCCTGTCCTTCTCCCTAAAATTAAGATTTGAACTGTTTCAGCTACAGAAGCTATAAAAAATGTTAGTTTTGGTGTTTGTGTTTCTTCTTCTTTTTCTTGTGTTATTTACTGCACAATAGTCTTCCACGCTGCAGGATGATGCCAACGAAGCTAAAAGAGCTGTAATTGTTTATCTCAATGAAGACCCAGAACAAGGAGAACATGGTAAGTTTAGTGACCTCTGCTCTCCACAGATTATTAATTATTCACTCTTTTCCTCATTGATATTAATAAAGTATTTTTATTTTCATTTCTCTCTGGGATCAGAACAGATGTCCACAGAATAAACCATGTTGGGGCACAGAAATACAGAACATCTGTTCTTCCCTCAGGACAATTAAAGATCTCTTCTCACCAACATTAAGATTTTATAGACTAACGTTTAACAAATGTTTTAAGGGATGTGCTGTTGAGTTTTCCAGTGTAGCCTTTGTCTTATCTTCTGGGAACAGACACCGACGGGCCAAACGTGGATATTAGCACAGCTGGAAGCGACACCAGATATTTGCTGTGGTTTGTGTTCCTGCTGAAGGTTTATTTCTTTTGTTTTTGAGGATGCTGAGCAGAACCAGGAGGCAGATCCTGGGAATCTTACCAGGTGCAGAACCCAGCGGTGACCTTGAAGATGTCGGAGTAATCACTGAAGATGCTGAAATGCTTCATGACCTTGGTAACGCTGCAGATGCAGTCGCTGTTTGGCCTCGTTTACTTACTGGAGCCTCCCCACAAAGCTGAAGTTCACATCTGAGGTTTTGTGACAGAAACGGTCTCTCGACAAAAAACCAACTGAATGGATCCACACACTGAGCTGCTGATGCGCTTTGAAACGATGTCTGGATGTTTAACAGACTTTCCACTTGTTCACGTGAGGTTTTCCTTTTATGTCGGTCAGGGAAGAGCAAAGAAATAAAACGGAGAGTGGAGCGAGTGAGGAAATGACTTATTTTTTTAGAAGTATTTCCTGTGGCACAGCACTGTTTGAAAGTTTCTCTGGGTTTGGATTGTGCAGGTCCAACAAGTCCAGAAGGTTTTTGTTGAGTGCATGTTTGGATCATATTTAGAGAAAATATATTCAGTTTTTTCTCATCAGCTGACTCCAGTGTTTCCTCTGGTTCTGGGAGTTTATCTTAGAATATTAATGCCAGCTGATGGTTGTCAGAGCTGAAGGGTAAAGCTGGTGATTTCCTTTTTTCACATTAATAGACAACAGATTCAAAAAGTAAATTTATTTATGCATTTTCTGTTTCTCTCCACTTCCTTTCTGCTACGAGTCCCTTTGTTGTTGGTTTGACAACAGTAACAAATTTAAAAATAGAAAATGGCAGCTATGATCACATTCATGTGAAACAGAAACACTTTTCCTACGTATTTGCTCTTCAGTGAAAACTGTTCAACATTAAGCTCGGTGAAGAAGAAAGAACATGTTCACTGATACTCAAACAGACGTTTGTTCCACTAAAGTGCTTACTTTAATTTACTTAACTACACTGTGTGGAAACTGTTGACATATCCTGGTTTAGTAATCAACTTAAATATTCTACGGTTAAAGTAAAACCCAGTGACTGCCTCACTGATGTCAGTCAGGTAAGTGTGAGCTGCAAAGTTTGACTGGTTTAACTAAAGTTGTGTTTACATACGTGAGTTAATGAAATATATTTATGTGAACACAGACAATCAGAGCTGAGCAGGTTCGGCTGGAATGACCTGATCTGGTTATGTTGGTTACACACACACACACACACACACACACACTGGGCTTATTGTTGACATAACTATGACGTAAACAAATGATTTGTGTGAGTGTGGACACATACACACTGTCTTCAGATGTGACCTTGTTTTAAATCCTCTTTGTGTGCTTTTGTCAGTGTTGTAATGTTGCACATGTTTGCACTGGATACATTATTAGTTTCTCTCTAACATAAAGTTCTGTTGGGTTACATTTAAAATAAAAAACAAACATTTACTGTCCAGTCATTATTTCTGGTTTGTTCCTAAAACTGATGAAAGTTTTCACATTGGCAGGTAGAAACCCAGTGAAAGGATATAAGAACGTGGAGGGATGGGGAGGGCAGGGTGACAGCCTACATGACTTCATCGTGGGACACATTTTACCACGTCAGCTCACCCAGGATCACATCTTTAATTATCTTAGCTTAGAAGATGCTGGCAAGTCTTTTGTAAATCACAGGATTGATTTCAGTCGGTGACGGTACAGGTGCGGTAAACGAGTCTGTGGCTCTTTGTAGAACATACACAGGAAACCTTTGGAGATGATGGCTAACAGCTAATGTCACATACTGTGAAATTCATTTCAAACAGCCTCATGTTCCTGGACATTAATATCACATCACTGTGCTTTTGTCTCTGCAACATCGATATCAGGAAATATCTGTCAGTGTTGTCACACGAGAAAGACTAATGATAATATTAACTTTATTTATAACACAGAGTTACAAAATGGTTGTGGTAATAAATAAAAGCCAGTGTACATGTTAAAGCATCCAGACGCACACACACACACACACACACACGTATGCATGAAGAGAAAAGATTAAGGGTAAAATCACAGCGCTTTATACAACATGCCTCATTCACACACAGCGCTTGAAACAAACAGAGAGGCAGTCTCCCAGTTTGGGTGCAATAACCTCAAAAGCACCTCTGGTTTTAAGATCAGAGCGAGGGACAGTGAGGCCAGCAGCACTGATACGGGCTTAGAAAGAAGCTGTGTCAGCAGCGGTGTCCAACTCCAGGCCTCGAGGGCCGCTGTCCTGCAGGGTTTGGATGTGTCCTCGATCCAGCACAGCTGGTTCAAATGGCTGAATGACCTCCTCAACATGTCCTGAAGTTCTCCAGAGGCCTGGTAAGGAACGAATCAGGCCCTCGAGGCCTGGAGCTCCCCGCCCTGATGTAGAGAGTTATACTGCAGTAGTGAGAGAAACTTCAGGAGTTCTAACCTTGAAGTAAGAACACCTGGATATTTCATATTCTGAAAGTATTTATACTGAAGCTTAAATCTTTTCCTAAACTGAACTAAGTTTTGGTGCCTGAATCTGACTGTAGCTTTAAAATAAGAAGTATTAGCACGTGGGCTACAAACCTCCACTAAATTCTCCTGACACGTTGGATTATTTTTGCTTTGTCCCAGTGAACCCAGCATCTGCAGCCTTCCAGGCACTATTATTATTATTATTATTATTATTATTATTATTATTATTGTTGTTGTCACAGTTCACTCATTGATGCTGCCACACTTGAATTGTGATTGTGTTCTTTCATAGCTGCGTTTGTGTCTGCTGTATGTTGGTCATGAAATATTTGTCCTTGCAGTTTGTGAGAACAGTGGAGTCACAGATACAAGCCTGGGAAGCCGTGCTTCATATATTCACATTCAACAATGAGCTCTGGTTACTTTAATTCAACACTGCGCTCGTCCCATAGATTCATTATTAATGAGTTCTAATGGCAGCACTGGACTTTGTATTGATCAGGTTTTTCTTGCCTCTGACTAATTATAAAAAGGCTTCGGGGGAGGGGGGGGGGGGGGGGGGGGTTGGATGGTTTTCATACGGCAGCATTGTCTCTCTAACTGATCCGTACTGTGAGAGCCTTCATATGGGTCACATGATCCCCACGCTTCTCCCCAGCACAGGTTCTGCAGCACATTGAACATATGCTGTAAATGTAATTGAATTATGAGACGGTAACTGTAAATATAACCTGTTTAAGACCAGGTTTAGTGTTAAGCATAAACGACTGTGATTTATCTGTTTAAATAAAAGCAGAGAGCAAAGCTCTGACTTACAGCCGTGTACAGAATGACGTGTTTGTTTGTGTTTTGAACCACAGACAGAATCCCGGCATCATCACCGTTTCTGCTCACTGCTCTTCTTCTTTCTGTCGTTCACTCCTGTAATGTTTGGTTTGTCCTTCGGTGCAGTCAGAGCTTTGTATGTTGTGGCTTCACATAAATGTCTTTAATTGCAAATTAAATACTTGGGAGTCAAATCCAGACAATTCGTTCATTTATTAAGAATTAATGAAGAATCTAAAAAAGAGCAGAAGCTACAATCACACATCAAAGCCAGCACGCTGCCTTGACATTACTTATGTCTCTTCTGATTTCTGCATTTCCTGTAAGTCAGACTTGGGTTTCACTGTTATTTCATTTGCATCTACAGCTGAGAGTCAGCACGGAGACATGTGCCACATTGCTGGGAACACCAGGCTGAAAGAAGGGGAATTATCAGAAGCATCCACATTTCTGTTTGTCAGAGGTGCATGTGCTGACAGTTTGAACACTACAGCCTCACGGCCTTATTCACAGGTAAACAGCTGAACGTACACATCCTGGGACGTTATTATTAATGAACACAGAGTGATTAAAGTTTGTGACCTTGTAAGAGAAATGAAACAGAACAGGTCTGAATGTTGTGATTTATTATTTCAGAGAAACCCTGCTGTGTCACTCACAGGTCTCAGGGCTGTTGCTGTTCGCTGAGTTATAAATGTTTGTGTGTGGATACTCTTCAGTCTCCCACAGTCCAGCTTTGCTAAACGCAGCTTTGCTCTTCCTCCTGTCTCATCTTCTTCCTCAGCAGCTCACCGATATCAGCCAGAGGGTTGGTTTTACCTGAGAGCGTCCTCACTGCTCTGCTGAACCTGCTGGTCTCCGTTTCCCTGTAAACACAATAAAGAGTGGCAGAGGTTTCCACAGAGTGTAGTCTGGCTCTCAATCGCTGTAAGAAAGAAAGAAAACTTACAGCAGTTTGCGTTTCTGTGAGCGTTTCATCTGACTGAAATCTGTGGGCTCTGGTCTCTTCACCGGGCTAAAGGGAGGACATCGGACAGAGACACGGGGACACGTTAACACATCAAGAACAGTGGACAATTTCTTCTGATGGTGTCTCCTACTGGTCTTCCACACAGCAGGGACATGCTGCGGGTTTATTTATAAGGCAGTCATTACTTTAATGTTGCTCTGACATCAGTATGTGGTGGTCACATGACCGCACAGTGTAATCAAACTAAAGATGTTTTTATCAGTCTGTGGTAGAAGCTCCTTCAGGTAGCTCCACCCACACTCTGTGAGACATCTGACGTAGGCCAGGAACAAGAAATGAGCTGATGGGCACAGGCGGGGACAGAGAGGGACAGGACAGGGACAGGGAGGGACAGGACAGGGACAGAGAGGGACAGACAGGGACAGATGGAGACAGACAGGGACAGAGAGGGACAGAGAGGGACAGAGAGGGACAGAGAGGGACAGAGGGGGACAGACGGGGACGGACAGGGACAGTCAGGGACGGTCGGGTACAGAGAGGGACAGGACAGGGACAGATGGAGACAGACAGGGACAGACAGGGACAGAGAGGGACAGGACAGGGACAGAGAGGGACAGGACAGGGACAGATGGGGACAGACAGGGATGGACGGACAGGGACGGACAGGGACGGACAGGGACGGACAGGGACAGTCGGGGACAGATGGGCACAGACAGGGACGGACGGGGACAAAGAGGCACAGTCGGGGACAGAGAGGGACAGATGGGCACAGAGAGGGACAGATGGGCACAGACAGGGACAGAGAGGGACAGATGGGGACAAAGAGGCACAGTCGGGGGCAGACGGGGACAGACAGGGACAGACGGGGACAGACAGGGACAGACAGGGACAGATGGGGACAAAGAGGCACAGTCGGGGGCAGACGGGGACAGACAGGGACAGACGGGGACAGACAGGGACAGACAGGGACAGATGGGGACAAAGAGGCACAGTCGGGGGCAGACGGGGACAGTCGGGGACAGACAGGGACAGACGGGGACAGACAGGGACGGACGGGGACAGACAGGGACAGTCGGGGACAGACAGGAACAGTCGGGGACAGACAGGGACAGACGGGGACAGACAGGGACGGACGGGACAGACAGGGACAGTCGGGGACAGACAGGAACAGTCGGGGACAGACAGGGACAGATGGGGACAGACATTGAAGCTCATTTAATTACTAAAGGTTCCCTGTCTCAGACAGACCTGTGGTCATGAGAGTCAGCTGACTGTATAGGAGATATCTGACACGGATCCAAATGAAAGCATCACTTAGTGTTTGCTTTTGATATTATTATTATTGTCGTTGTTGTTGTTGTTGTTGTTGTTATTACTACTGAATAGTGTTAAAGTTGGACTTTGATGAACCCAGGCCTGATTACTGCTGCTTGAATAACACATTTACAGTTCAAGGTTTGTTTTTTTTGTCACTCATCATGAACACGACAGAACAAAGTGAAGTACAAATTCTCTAAAATACAAAGAAAGTGATCGAGACTAAAGATGTGAAAACCAGCACATCAGTGTACAAAGATGACAAGTTTCTGAGGACTGTGGTGAACCATGGTGAGAGCCACAATGGAAAAAACTGGACTGACGACTCATCAGAGTCCAGAAAAAGATGTAAGTGCAGGCCCGTGTCAGCAGTAAAACAGTGGTGCTTGTGCGATGGTCCATAATTCATTTTGTGTCAGTATAGCACGCACTGATGGACACGCCTGCGGAAAACAGTTAAGCTTAGAAAATCTCTTTATTATTGAAATAAAACGTCATATTTTGGCCTGATCAGCCCAAAGTAAGCTCATTTTTCTAACCTCTGCTCATTTCTACTAAAATATTTGGTAATTAAGAAACGGACAGCGAACACAAGTGAGAGCAGCCAGTAGATGAAGCCACAAACATGCTGCAGGATGCCATTAGTCCTGATTTGCTGTCTTCAAGGACAAAAGAAACGGGATCATTTTGGGCCGCTGCACTTGATAATCAACAGCCGTCATGTTGACACTTGATGCCTGGCTTGCTCAGCGGTCACCTTGGCACTTACACTTTGATTTTCCTGCTTTTGCGGCAAGCGGCGGGGGCTGTGGAAGCTGGGGAGATGAGCTGAGAGAGATCCGGTAAGGCGTCGGCCAGCGGCCTCATGTCGCCCACTACAGGAGTGGCCTGTCGCCGGACCTCGGCTGCTTGGAGCTCTTTCGCCTGCTTAATGGAGCTGATCTCTGAGAAACAGCAGCAAAATTGTTACAGTGAGACATATAGTTACAGAAAATGTCAGTACAAGATGTGAGGTTTCTATATAACACTTATTCTTCTTCATGTTATTACTGAAGTCACTGTGATGTGCCATCGTGGGACAGTTATCCAGTTTCATTGTGCTATTGTAGGACTATGACACCGTTATCTCTTACATGTGAACTTAAACATGTCAAAGTTGATTTAAACTGAGATGTTACATTGAGTAACAAACGCAGTGTTTGCAGACTACAGAATAAAGACGAGGGACGCCACTCTGTGATGACAGCTCTGTGACATCACGCCTCTGTGGTACTTTAACAGGTTTTATCCATTTTACTGTCACTTAATTCTTTTCAAACTATTTTCTGGCATCACAGTGAAAATGAGCGACGTGTCTACCAAAACAGTAAGAAGAAGTATTGATCCCAAAGGAACCTTCATGCCAACTAAACTCCACAGCTGATGACCAAGTACCAGGATTCATTCTTCTGTCAAACAGCTGAGCCCAGTGATGTGGAAACTAGAGGTGGGGGGAAAATGGATACTGTGTAGCATGGTGATATTTTGTTTGCTAATAATGTATGGATACAGGGACAGCAGAAATCAATACTTTGTTACAAAAAGGTTTTTGTGCTCTGACTTCAGAGCATGTTGATCCTTTTTCTGAGCAAGAATCCTGACATTCCTTCACTGTCCAAATGTGTTTAATAAACATGACAGTTTACTTATTTTAATTTAAGACATGTTTTATTTTAATGAAGTTTAAAACTTTTTTATTTAATGTAAAATTATATTTTGTTTTAATTGACTTTCAAATTCTTCAGTTGCTGAAGGGGCTGCATAGTTTTCATAAACTGCATAGTTCAGAATAGCTATAATTGTACCAGATGGTTGATTCAGTTAAGTTGGACTAGACTGTAATACAAACCGTTCAGTTTGTCAACAATCAAACTGAAATGAGAGAAAGACTGAGTGTGAGACTTTGTTATTAGATAAAAGGAATATTGATAAAGTTTACCTTTATGTACAGAATCTGAATATCGCAAAATATTTTTAAAAATTGCAATAATATCGTATCGTGCGTTAAGTATTGTGATAATATCGTATCGTGGGATGTATGGTGATTCCCACCTCTAGTGGAAACAAACCATTAAAGTATGTACTGCATATTTCTTACTGCCCAAACATCAGAATTACTAAAGTTCAGTAATTCTGGAAATGAATCTTCTTTCCTTAACGTGTCCATTCAAGCTGTACATCTAAAATGAAAGCTGGACGTCCTTGGCCAGCGGAGCCCAGACTGTAACACTGGGACGATCCACTGTGGCGCTGGTTTAGGGTTTCAGCAGGGCTGAGACATGAAGCCATTAGTAACTAATTATACGCCTGAAGAGGAAACGTGTTGTGTTACTGAAGAATTGATTGGCTCATCACAGGCTACTGTTACAGGCCAATTAGCTGAAATGTGGAGAGAAGATTCCTAATTGGAAGAAGATGTCGTTTTTAAAACCTTTAATAATCTGTGTTACATGAAAACAACTGAGATCACACAAACTGTTCAAAGCTTCACACACAGTTTCCAAACACGCGTGTCCACGGTGAGTGGAGTGTAACGGGTTCAGCTTCTCCACAGAACGACGCGTCCGACTGTTTGTTGCTTTGAATTCAGTTCTAGCAGCACTGAGGCGACACCTGGACCGCACACAGGTCCCACAGGCAGCCGAGTCCGTCTGGACGGCAGATCGAAACCTGCCATTGTTGTTTCTGATGTTTTTGAAGAGTTTGTGGACTACAGTGGGGCTCGAGCACAGAGCGATCAGACACTTCACCTCAGCCTGGAAACTAACCCTAACTCAGTAATTAAAACAGTAACAGTGAAGTGATCCAAGACAAAAATATTACATTAATAAGGATGAACACAAGCCAACGTGGCAGAGTGTGTTTGGACTGTTTACTTAGATGAAAATATGTGTTGGCCTGAGAGTGTTGGTAAGAAATGGAGCTGTACGACTGAACCACAGCTGACAGAGTAAATAAGAGCAGGTTACATCGTTGTGTCCGTGTGAACTCACTGCTGAGCCACCGCTCCCTCCTCTCCTTCATCTTTTCTTTCTTTGACTGCATTTTCTTGGTTTCTGTGCCTGTAGAAACACAAACAGGAATATCAGTCGATGTAACAGCACACATCCCTCAGCAGTGAGACGGGCCTATGAGAGGCAGCTTTATGTGACTCATTGCAAACCTTCCTTCTTGAACAGGAAACAAAGCCTCGTGCTGCACAAACCAGCGCTGACACTCCGTGCACGTATCAGGACCAAAACCAGCACCACTGAATGAACACTGGAGCTCAGTTTATGATCATTAAGATGCAGATTGTCACTGATCAACACCAACAGTCACTTGGATGAAAACATCCAGATGACCAGAATCAAACCTGCACAGGTTTCAATGGGCTCTCTGTCTTACCCTAACAGGAACTGCCGAGGATTTGTTTAAGCTAGCGATGGGGAGACATGCCTAACTCAACATCTTGTACGTTTGCTCACTTACAAAGAATGAGCTGTCTATCACTTTCATCATGTCTAAATGTAATGGAGAGACAAAATACCAACCAAGGCAACAACAGACTGGCTAAGGAAGAGGCCCATTAAAGGCTCCCCAGTCTCCAAACGTCAATCCTCCAGGACATCTGTGGAGGGAGCTGAAGCGTGGAGTTGTTTGTCGAGTGGAGTGGGCCAAGATCCCCCCTGAGATGTGTGCAAACCTGCTGCTCATCCAACAATTATTCACCCCACTGTATGTCAGCCAGTGTTGTTCAGACAGGCATGTTATCTCCACACTGTGAACAGCGCAGACATCCCAGCAGGCCTTTATCTACCAGCACAGCACCAAACAACACAAGTGTTTTAACAGGACAGGCAAAGATAAGCATCTGCCACTGACTACAACTGTGAGCACAGGTGGAGGAATCCAATCTTTCACAAGTAGGTGGGGGTTTCCAGTGTGTTTGTTAGGCAGGGGGCATGCTTTCCCACCACTGTTCCCACTGGGAGCCTCATTTTTCCACTGTCAGATGAAATGGATCTCTGTGATTGAGGTGGGCAGAAGACGAGTTCTCCACCTAACCGTCGTACATCCACCACACCGCACACACTGCAGAGTAAGTGATATCGAACAGCTGAAGGCAAAGGAGAAAACAACACCACAGCAGGGAGAGAGAAGACTGGTTCAGCACATCACAGCTTTGCAGCTGCTTTAGACGACTCTAAGTCGTTTCATGGAGGCCTTCATATACACGGAAGAACCAAAACAGGCTCATTAAAGACACACACACAATTATGCTGTTTTTCTGCCTCTGTACATTTCAAACTTGAAACTGCTCTATTCTCAAATTACAGAGGTACTGAAGTCTTCTTACCTGTTGTTGCTTTTTCTCTGTTGTTCTCAAATGCTGAAATAAAATCAAAACACTGAGTGAAAACCAGCATTTACACTCCGGGGCCTGAGCACATAAACCTAAGATTAACTGCAGCTGGTTTCGCAGCTGAACAAGACAGACACTCAATCAGCTCAACAACTTGACTGAATTTCATTTTATTTCTAAATCACATCAACAGTTTACAGAGATTCAAGCATAGTTTGTTCCTGTCACACCCTTTTTTAAAATTTTGTACATTTCTTAAGTAACCATATCGAGCAGCTCTGTTAGGTCCCAAACATGAAATATTTCTCTCATCAGCATTTTAATAACACTCATATTAATAAGTCAGAGACTAGGGGTGGGCAATATAAACGATATACGATAGAAACGATCTAAATTTGGCCAACGATAGAGATTTTAGACTATACCACTCTATCGCGATAGCGCATGTTGATGATGTCATCAAACTGCGCCTGTTTTGGTCGAAAGCATCGCAGCGGCTAAAACCATTGTCACTACCCGATCCGTACCGGAAACCCGATCGGTACCCCGCATGCGCAAATCTTACGTCACTTCCTCTCTTTGCCAACATTGCGACTTTCAGTATATTTGAATGATACGGTTAGCGCCCAGTTAGCTCCTAGCATTTCTCAGCAGCTCTGCCTCCTTTTCGACTACCGGGACATTTAAACAATGGATAATCCGTATACAAACAAATTCATGCTTTTCTCCTCAACAGAGAGCGTCCCCCGATTGAATAACAGCGCCATAAAATAAGAAGAATGGCGCCTAATTACAGACTTAATAATACAGACTCACGTGTAGATTCATCAGCCAGATTAAGTGTTTACTGACAATTGACAGTGTAAGCGGACATCATCATCACTATTCCAGTCAATCCTCTCCACACAGACGAGCATAAACACACTCGATTATCACTAAATCAAATTTAACACACGTTTGTAATGACGCCAATTCAGTTTACAATTCGGTTCATTCGCTCGGTCAGCAGGTGGCAGTATCCTCGTACACTAGGGAGTAAACTGCCATTAAACGAACAGAAGAAGAAGAAAATCCCTGCACATGCGCGGTACGAATCGGGTAGACCCGATTTGTACGGTCCGACTTTGCACATGCGCAGTAAGGATCGGGGAGTCCCGATCCGTAACTATCTTTTTATTTTTCGTTTTTGTCTACATTGTACTGAAATGCTTCATTATTGCAAACATTTTAAGATATACTTATTATTCTTAACATCTTAACAGATACTCTGACCAATAACTATCGTAAAACGCTTCGACCGGAAGTAGACACCTTTCGCGCATGCGGGGTACCGATCGGGTTTCCGGTACGGATCGGGTAGTGACAACCATTATCATCTGCAAATTATGCCGACAGTCATGGCAAAGAGATGAAGCACTGTTGAAATATGGGGAAAGCCAAAAACTGCGCTTCCTCCACTTCCGTAACTTTGATTCATTAATGTTGAATTCTCTGCAGCTGCTCTGTTCCCATGTTGTTGCAGTATATTAATGACTAACCTCGTATTGTGAATGAATAATCTCAGTTGTTCTCCTGACTGAAGTTTGGCCCGTGTATAGCATCCTGCTATGCGATTGCATTTGTCCCTGACCACCAGAATCCCTCACGTTAACTTTTATCGAGTGGGAAAAAAGTTAGCGTTCATCCTCCAGCTTTACTGTGCTAATGTTATGCTAACATAGCTGTGTCGCTAGCAATCACGTAGCACATCATTATATACCAGCTAGTCCAACTTCAGTAACCCTACAAACGCCACTGCTGTTTAGTTTCCTGTCTTCATTTATGTTGGAAGTGATAGCAGAGCTGTACGTTTTAATTAGTTTCAGAAATCTCTCAGTCAGAACATGCTATGAAATGTTTCGGTGGAAACTAGCGAGCTAACTTCCTGCTAACTGCTAACTCCGTTAAATTTAATAACTTCTGTTTTCATGGATGTTAAACTTAATTATTACACCCGATAAAGCAGCATTGCTGATGATTTAATTAAAGATGAAATAATTTAGACCGTTTTTAACTCTCAGTGTTTGTTTGACTTTGGGACCTGAAAATGACGGAGTTTTGGACCCAGATTAGTTGACGGAGCTCCTCCCTACGGCAGCCGTAATGCTCTGACGATCCATCAAGCAGTGCAGCTTACCAAAGCTGTACTAAAACATTTTTTAACTGATTTCTGCAGCCAAAATCGGTTCGAGGTCAATGAGCACAACCAGAATTCATACATAAGGCACACTCTCGATTTTTGAGAAAATTAAAGGATTTTAAGTGTGGAAAACACGTTATACAGAAGAAAAGAATATATCGTATATATCGTTACCGCACATGCTTCAAATTATATCACAATATGAATTTTAGGCCATATCGCCCAGCCCTATCAGACATCTTACAAATGTCACTGATATAAATAAATAATGAATCGTTTTCATTTAACTGCAGCAGTTTACCCAATTAGGAATACATTTTCTGAATTATTTACATGTAGGTTAAGACTCAGGCACAGAAGCAAAGGACACAGAGCTTTGTGTGCTTCAGTGCAGCTTTAGACCTGAGCCACACTTATACCGTCTTTACAGTTGATACCTTAATTTGCTTCACTGACCTCTGTGGGTCATAATACAATAATCAAATAAGCCATCACACTGACATGGACAAACGTCTCTTACCTTTTGTGACAGGTGTGGGCACATCTGGAGCTTCATCAAACTTGAGTGTCTGTACCAGAGCTTCAGGAGAGATCTTAGTGCCAGCAAAAACACTGGAGGGGAAGGATGCCAAAGCAGGGGCCTGCAAGGGTTTAGAATGAAAGTGCATCTATAACTCAAAGACTTCTATCCACCACATTAGGCTAGAATGGAGCCTAATGTGTGATTCTGTCTGTCTCTATGTGTAATGGTCTCGAGCTGGTAATTAGTTACTCAGTAATTCAGTAATTACTTCCTCCAAACCATCAACGTGTCTTTTAGACCCCATTCCTACAAAACTGCTCAAAGAAGTCCTGCCATTAATTAATGCTTCAACCTTAAATATGATCAACCTATCTCTAATAATCAGCTATGTACCACAGGCCTTCAAGCTCGCTGTAGTTAAACCTTTACTCAAAAAGCATCTCTAGACCCAGCAGTCTTAGCTAATTATAGGCCAATCTCCTTCCTTTCATATCAAACATCATTAAAAGAGTCAAACAGCTAACAGATCATCTGCAGAGGCTTATTTGAAGAGTTTCAGTCAGGTAAAGGTTGATCTTGTCACGTCCGTCCCAAGAAAGTGACAGATTCGGACTGTTCGTTATGTCCACGGTTTTAAACACACACCTGTCTGTGAGGCTTGCTCCCCAGTCTGAGATTTTCTGTGAGTAGTTCACCAGGATCCTTCGGTACAGCAGAAGACACCAGTGAGCCGTGCTGCGCGAAGCCGATCGGCCCATCGACCTTTACGGCCTCGTGGTGAAGCTTCTGCCGAACATATTTTATCTTCCCAACCATTTTAATACCGCCGAAACAACTTTAAGTCCACTTCTTACACGAACTCCCTCGTGTTGATATTTTCATTAGAGAGCGTGCAATGTAGGTCAAGTCGTCCAAGCTAACACCGGAAATCGTTCTGTTTTGCCTTCAAAAATGTTTTCTCTCCTTTGAACATGTTGCCTCAAACACGGTTTTTGGTATTTTCCTGATGGAAAACACGCCGCGTACTTAACTTCCCCCCTGTCATCGCAGCTGCCATCGACGGTGTTAACATTTTGACTGACTTAGAGAACGTAAAAGAAGCTTGAACATATTTTACTTTGGTAATAACTACCGGAAGTAGTTATAGTAGTTTTGAGACGGCTGGTGTACCAGCTTAGTGCCTCGGTGTAAACCGAGGAGGACTGAAAGTTCCTAGTGAGACTAATTTCCAAAAGTTGTTCTCCAAAACTTTAATATAATGGTATAATTTCCAAAAGGTTTAGTACCAAGTTATGTTATTTAATTTTTTTTTACCTTTTAGAAAATGGGAAAATAATTACTTCCTTAAATTTGTTGAATAACTTTGATGAAATAAAAATAGAAAACAAATAGTAGTTAACATTGCAACTCGAGGAGAGTGCACAAAATATTTATTCTGATACATATTTTTATATTTTATTTTCTATTTATACAATAGTTGGAAGTAAGCCACATAGGTCGCCAACCAATTCATATTCACATCATCTGCACATTTAAATTCAGTATGACAAAACATTTATTTATGTGAATAATTTTAGTCTTCTTAAATATAACTCACGAAACAAGTAAAAGTACAAATGCGTTACAGACGTCCTATTTAATAATTTGTGCATGACTATTTTGGAATGGTTTGAACTGTGGGTTAAAGGAGAAAGAGATTAGGGACTAAAGTAGAGGACAAACAGTCAAACATCACAGCCACAGTCTCTTCCATGAAGTCCAGATTGCAGGTTTTCCTGTGTGGGTGACTGATGTGATTCTCCATGACCATGGTAGGAACAGATGTGGGTGTGTCCTCATCTCCAGAGAAGTCCAAGTTGTCCAAACAAACCTACGCACAAAAAAAAAGAATAGAAAATGTAAACATTAGCCACAGTATCAGTGGGGATTTAATAAGCCACCTTTATGAACTCTGTGAGAATTATTTCCACATCATTTACTATTTACATCACAGCATTCAGGGCCTTTACAGACACAAACCTGACAGGGCAGAGAAAGAAAATAGATAAACTCATTCAGTCTCAGCTTTGTCTTTTATTACATATGTTTTATTAATATCTAAACTTCATTATCTGTAGCTTTACCACACATTTGACTAAGTATAGGTACTTTAGGTGCAGATGGTTAAATGCTACTTATTGTAATATACTGAAGATTCAATGCAAAGATTCAACTGTGTTAGAGAGGCTGAGAATGAAAGTGTGCATTTGTGTAATAAAAACAAATGAACTCGAATCCATACTGTTGTCTCTGCTCTTTGCTTTGTCACAGAGCAGCAATATAAGGAATGACAGAAGCTATCATTGTAATCGGAGTCTCAGTTCTTTTAACTCAAAGTATTAATTCAATTCAATTTTATTTATACAGCGCCAAATCACAACAACAGTCACCTCAAGTCGCTTTATATTTTAAGGTAGACCCTTCAGGGAGGGGCGGGGCCATCTGCTGCGACCGGTTGGGGTGAGAGACGGAAGTCGGGATAAAGACATGCTATCAGCAATGATATAGATCCATATAACACATACATGCTGTGACCAGGTCACCTACTAGTTTGATCCCACTCTGCTCTAATCTGCCTGCCAACTATCTCAAGTTGCTCTGTGCTGCATCCATCAGAGTATGAATGAGTGTGAATGTTAGAAAGTGTGAGGCAAGTTGTGTGCTGTGAGTATAAGAACCAGTCCATTCAACACTCATGGGGGACACTTTCTGCAGATTAAGTACTTTCACTTTTCAAGTTAAACTATATTGTGTGACTGCACACACACGTGTTATAGTTTAGTGAAGTTTTATCATAAATAAAATATTTGTTCAACTATAGTAACAACATCTGACAATTCTTCAGCCAGGAATGAGGAATGAATAGCAAAAGATGAAGACGTGCAGGAAGAGTGCATCAAGCTGCCAGCGTATGTAAAGTAGCACAAAATGGTACGTTTTCATCCAGTCCAGTGGAGGACGCTGGGGTGGGGTTTTCATGAGCTCTGCTTGAATCTCTATTTATTATTTATTACTGTAAGTGTTCAGAATTCAGAAGTTCAGAGTTTAAACATAACCACAGATGTAATTTTCTTCTTCAGACACAGTTGAAATGTGTGGATCTTTTACTATTTCAGCTAAAAGAGAAGCCACTGTTCTGACATACAGCCCTCTCACTGGAAGATATGCAACAGATGAACCACTGCAAGCCTGCACACTGAAACTTTGTCCTGCATTTTGGACTCAACCCAAAGACACAGTGTGACTGGTGAACGCCTGTAAGTGTCACTGTGAGCATGTTTAATTGCCTCAGTGATAGACTGGAGACCTGTTGAGGGTGTGCTGTCTCTCTGTGACAGCAGGACAGGCTCCAGCGCCCCCACAGCCCTCAAATAAGATGCAAGATTTAAAAAAGAAAAATAGGCGAAATATTACTGCCCTGAGTTTTCTCAGGATTTATTTGGCTTTAACAAAATGAGTTAATTCCTTCATGATTAACATGCTGTTAGAAGCAGGTTTTCCCTGTAAACCTCTGGCTGTTCAGCTCTGCCACTGCCAGGAACAAAATGATTAAATAAAGCTGTTTTTGGTGGATTTTATATGGACATTGCTTTCTGCGAGTTGGCCCTCCGTGTAATACAAGTCAAAAGCATCGATCAGCGCTATGAGTGAGTTATTGAGAATAACAAGTAGAGACCAGAAGGGATTTTGCAAACATGCTTACACATCATAGTTAAAGTCAGGGTGATATTTTCTCTGAATGGCCCAGACTTGGATTAATAGGTAATAAGATCATCAGCATGCAAGAAAACGAAAGATAAAATAGTTCCATCATTACGTGAAAATGATGTTTATTTGTAGCTGGATTTAGCAATAAAAAATAACCAGTCTTTTCAGCACTAGTGTGCTACACTGTACATTATGTGCCTGTGTAAACAAACACAGACATGTTGCTGGATAATAAAAACTCAAGCACATCGTCTACAATCATTTTGACTTTTCTGAGAAACTCGTGCAGCTGGATGTGGGGGAATGCACACAAGCAGCCGTGCAAACTGCTGGGAGGTGTGCTCAAACGTGATTTTATTTTTGTGAACTAATTTTGTTTCTGTGTGCAAAGTAAAACGATACAGTAACAAAAACATAACTATGGTAAAATAACAGCAGTAGGAAAATAATCGTTTTTCAAAGGGGGGCGAATAATTCTGTCCTCATCTTTGACCAGAGTTAAACCTGAGGACTGGATTCATGATTGTCTAAGTAAAAATCTACAGTGCACTGATAGAAAGGGGCACATTCACCTGTAGGTGCGCACAGTCCACCCAACAGGAGCAGTAATGTTGGGACAGGGAGCAAAGAAGAAATATGCACATTTACTTACTAACCCTACGACCCACACTGGCAGTGTTAGTGATGTCAAATAATGTTTCTATGATTTGGACGTATTCTCTCATCTCATCAAAGCACGAGTACAATAACTGCAGCTATAAAGTGAAGCCATCATATTATCCCATAATTCCTTTCATATCAACTATTTTATAATGTGGTCAACATCATTACATGAACGTAGGACCATTTAAAGTTGAACTGGAAATGTTTTCTCCAGTGAAGGATCAAAAACAAACAGTACAACAGTGCTATCACATCTACATCAAAATAGTTCTGATCCACAACTGAAACTATGATTTCTCATGATATCGATGTTTATATTTGTTCATAGAAAAAAGATTCTGCACAAAATCAATATTTTGAGATTTTTTTATTTCAAACATTAAAAGTATGACAGAGTAGGAATAATGCAAAAATCCTGAAACTTCATATTTTTCTCATCATGAATGTTTTGACATTTTGAGCAGCTTCATTAAATAAAGTGATTGTTAAAAAATGATCTGAATGTAACAGGATCAGGTGGGAACTGTTTTCAGATTAATGTTATAGTATGAAGAAAGAATCCCACAGCTATTCCAGATGTTTGATCCTGAGGTAAACAAATAAGGAGGAGGGAGGTATACTGGTTCCATCTTTGGATAACAGGTGAATGTGACGATAGCCTAAGAACACAAAAGGAAACAATTAGGAGGCAACGAGGTATATTTATACACACGACAGATGAGAGACAAAATACTGCAAATGTCATGATATGGTTCTACTAGTGAGGGGTTTTCACCACATCTTTCAGACTCTTATTGTATTATGTAAAATAAACTGGTTCCCAGTAGTCCAGTTCCTTGGAATCGTTGGCCTGCCTGCCTATTGATCCCGCTTATCAGTTCCACTCTCACTACAATCAGCTGATTTGTGTGTCAGAGGAGGAAAATAGTGGCGCAGTGTACAGTGTGGATATGGAAATTACTTTTATTATTATTGCACAAAAGGACGAGAGCACGATGGTAAAGTGCAAACTGCATGTTGCTAACACAATCTTCTCTTTGCATCTGCACAGACAGCATGCTAACACTAGGTTAGCTTTAACATCAGTCTGCTAACACTAGGTTAGCTTTAACATCAGTCTGCTAACACTAGGTTAGCTTTAACATCAGTCTGCTAACACAAGGTTAGCTTTAACATCAGTCTGCTAACACTAGGTTAGCTTTAACATCAGTCTGCTAACACTAGGTTAGCTTTAACATCAGTCTGCTAACACAAGGTTAGCTTTAACATCAGTCTGCTAACACTAGGTTAGCTTTAACATCAGTCGGCTAACAATAGATTAGCTTTAACATCAGTCTGCTAACACTAGTGTCACTACCCGATCCGTACCGGAAACCCGATCGGTACCCCGCATGCGCGAAAGGTGTCTACTTCCGGTCGAAGCGTTTTACGATAGTTACGGGTCAGAGTATCTGTTAAGATTTTAAGAATAATAAGTATATCTTAAAATGTTTGCAATAATGAAGCATTTCAGTACAATGTAGACAAAAACGAAAAATAAAAAGATAGTTACGGATCGGGACTCCCCGATCCTTACTGCGCATGTGCAAAGTCGGACCGTACAAATCGGGTCTACCCGATCCGTACCGCGCATGTGCAGGGGTTTTCTTCTTCTTCTGTTCGTTTAATGGCAGTTTACTCCCCAGTGTACGAGGATACTGCCACCTGCTAACCGAGCGAATGAACCCTATTGTAAACTGAATTGGCGTCATTACAAACGTGTGTTAAATTTGATTTAGTGATAGTCGAGTGTGTTTATGCTTGTCTGTGTGGAGAGGATTGACTGGAATAGTGATGATGATGTCCGCTATCACTGTCAATTGTCAGTAAACACTTAATCTGGCTGCTGAATCTTCATGTGACACATTGCTAAGTCAATATTATTACGTCTGTAATTAGGCGCCATTCTTCTTATTTTACGGCGCTTTTGTTCAATCGGGGAACGCTCTCTGTTGAGGAGAAAAGCATGAATTTGTTTGTATACGGATTATCCATTGTTTAAATGTCCCGGGCAGTCGGAAAGGAGGCAGAGCTGTTGAGAAATGCTAGGAGCTAACTGGGCGCTAACCGTATCATTCAAATATACTGAATGTCGCAATGTTGGCAAAGAGAGGAAGTGACGTAAGATTTGCGCATGCGGGGTACCGATCGGGTTTCCGGTACGGATCGGGTAGTGACAACTAGGTTAGCTTTAACATCAGTCTGCTAACACTAGGTTAGCTTTAACATCAGCATGCTAACACTAGGTTAGCTTTAACATCAGTCTGCTAACACTAGGTTAGCTTTAACATCAGTCTGGGTTCTTGGCTCAGTGAATGGCGACTCCAACCCAGCAGCCAGACCCTAAACTTGAACAGGTAACAAAAGCAGTGATGAGCCGTCAGGCTAAATACTAAGAGAAAGATCACATGTGTGTCCTCACACGTAGGGATGTGTGTCTGTGGTGTGTAATTGTAGCCTCAGGTTCACATTGTTAAATGGTAATTATGAGACATTTCAGGTTATTTTATAGAGAAACGCCAAAGTAGCAGTTCAACATTGTTTTCTTCTCCAGGGAGTAATTAATTAATGTACTCCATTACAAAAGTGTTCTGTGTAATGTGTGTAACATATGACCGTTTCTGAATAATGACCGCAACACTGACATTTGCCCCCACATCATGCAGTAAGTTTGCATAAAGAATATAATGTGTTTGATATGCTTCTTAGCAATGGTGATGACTCTCAAAGAGGAGCACATGAAAACCCAATGAGAACTTGGGGGGGGGGGGGGGGGGGGGGGGGTGTATCCTTGTAGGGTCTAGCTCAAAATATTAACCACCTTGAGGCAAGTGTTGTTGTGATTTGGCGCTATACAAATAAAAATGAACTGAACTGATGGACTGGACGTTGTTTTAAATTTTGATGTGAATATGAAGACAAAGTTTAAAGAAGAAACTGTTCAGCTTTTTGAACGTACCTTGCTGCATGCAGCTCAGAGGGAGTGTGTACTGGCCCACAAAGTCATTCTTAGATGTCTTGTCATAGTCTTCCACTACAAAGCGCACCATGGCCAGCTCAGGTGTGCGAACGGTGAAATGCAGAGTGTCATACCACATGGGGTTAAACCCTGTGAAAAGGAGGAACTGCTCAGCACCAGCACTCAGACAGGGTCTAATACATCACATTTAAAATGGCTCAGTTTCTGATGAAGCTTATACATAAGTGCCATAAAGAAGGCCTGTAATCACTCATCTACCTGCTTTCCTGTTCTTTACATGACTACTGCCGTACCACGCTGTCCATGCTGACATCATTACTAATCTAATCTGAGCCAATCAGCCTCCGCTTTGTGCTGTCCGTCATTCTCCCTTTAAGAACCACCTCTTCCCCATCTCCACCTCAGACACCTCAGCCAGAGCTCCTGGGGGGTCCGGTCCTAAACCTATCACGGCTGGGTTTCCATTCTGCCATGATGGGTAATCGCAGTCTAACCGCAAAATACATGAATCTTTCTATCTCTATGAATAATGTCCAATTCTTCCAAGTGATCTCTCCTTATCAAACTGAAGTCAGGGTGAGTATGTACCGTTGTTCTCAATATATCTCGTCTCTTGCTTGGCCTGGTCCATAGGAACTCCATGGACCTCCACTCTGACCAGAGGATCCACTATAGAGTCTTCTTTGATGTTGACTTTGGGTAACTGCTGCCCACTGATCACCTTCATTACATTTAATGAAAACACATTTTGTTCAGCGTGTTAAAGACGTCATTTTTAAAGAGATCCATCAATTTTTTAATGAAAATATATAAAAAATCTCTTTCACCTGTATGGTGAGGACAACAGGATGGTAGTGATCCCGTGTTTGAGGCATCTCAGGGTCAAACCTTGTGTCCGCCTCTCTCATGAAGCTGGGCTTCAACACATAGCCACAGCAGCCGTTCTGACTAAAAAGTCCATCGTTCACATCCATCCCCTCCCCTGCTGTCTGGAAGTTTAAAGCAACTGAGTGGAAGAGGAGAAAAATCATTTTTTGTGGGGATTTTGGGGAAAGGTTTGGGTCTGTTCAGTTCTGATTAAGTGCATGATGTGCTGGGCCACTTGGCATTTTGTTGTTTTATTATTAAAGCTGCACAGATTTTAGCTTCAGCCAGGATCAGTCAGTATAATAAGTGGTGACATTATGTGGACAGATATTATTTATGTTTTATTTGAAGGAAAAATATTTGTTTCATCTTAAAGTAATTTTAATTTTCCTTTCATCTCTCTCTGACATTTGAATTTAAACGAATAAAAAGTGTTTTACGAAAGTCTCCTTACATTTGTATCAGTTTCTTTCTGGGACGCCTAAATGTCACTTTTTGTTTGTCAACAGGCTTAGTGATAAATTTAATTATGTTAATATAATATAATTATATTAATTATGAAAAAACTGAACAAAAATGTGAAAAAAATAATTATTATTGCCAAGCATATTTGTTAGAACTCAGAAAATCACAATTCTTGTGTAAATAATAATAATAATAATAATAATAATAATAATAATAATAATAATAATAATAATAATAATAACTCAATACAATTATTTGTTGGTGTCAAAGAAATCACAATAATAATAAAGATAAATAAAGGGTTCATTTTGCAAAGCTGAGTTTCTACTATGGAAACTTGATGACCATTGACCCACAAACAATACTTTAGACTGTGTTTAGCCTACTGACCAACCCTGTTTCTAACCCTCAAACACGTCATCAGTACGTCATTATAAAAAAGTGCATCTTTGTAAATGTACACACAGAACTCAGATGGTGGCTGCTGCTAAACATAGTGTTAAAATCAAGGACAATACTGACTCTCTGCTTTAGTTTTGCTTCAGAAAAGATCCTGATTTAGGGGATTCCTGCCAGCAAACCTGGTATTTCTGTATTTTTCTTTTTTACCTGGACTACCATGAAAATAAAACTCTTAATCATTCCAAATTAAGAGTGAAATTATATCATCAAGCAAAACATATCACAGTGAGAAGTGAGTGATGAACATTAATGTAAATGATCTGAGAGCAGCGTTGAAAAATGCTTGATATAGACTTAAATCTGTCTTATTGTTGCATCACCAATTTGGCAACCAGCATTCCACATTTCCTGAGGATTAAAATTGGAAGAGTCTGTTCGAAAACCACTGGGATAAACTCTGCTCAGCTGCCGTGAGTTATGGTGCACAAATTCAGCCCCTGAAACAGACATCAGAAAAGTTACACTCTCATCTGGTCAAAAACAAAACCTGTATCGAAAAGCATGTGAGTGACTAACCGGCGTCTCGAAGGTGTTTCCGGGCTTTAGACTCTGTGAAAGAAGCCACCTCATAGAACTTGGAGTGAACACGTGAGTGTTTGAAGCTAGTGAAATGGACACTTTTGCAGTAAACGACACAGTCTGACAGCTCCTTAGAGAGGCGTTGCTTTGACTTCTGTGAAAAACACAAAGGATAAATGAAGTAAGACACTGAATGAAGGTATATATAGTCTTTGCTATGCAGACGATACCCCATTATATGAAACCAGAAACCTATCACAAATCAGTTAATTGAAATATATAGCATGTGGGTAAATTGTAGTTTCCTAAATTCAGACAAAAGTTTTTATTGTTCTTGGCCTTAAAAATCTTAGAAACCTGATGTGCAGCCAGATGCTAACTGTGGACGACCTTACCTTAGCCTCGAGGAACACTGTGAGGAACCTTGGAGTCATTTTGATCAGGACATGTCCTTCAGTGCACATATTAAACAAATATGTAGGACTGCTTTCCATCTCCATCATCTGTTCAGTTGCTAGTTTTGCAATATGATGGGGTCCTCATTATTACACAAAATTAGAAGCATCTCCAAGTGTTGCTGAAAAAGTAGTTCATGCATTTGCTACTTCTAGGCTGGAGTCCTATAATTACTTTATTATCAGACTGTTTTAAAATGATAATTAAAATCAGCCTAAAAGTTGATCCTTAACACTCCAGTGAGAGTAATAACTAAGCCTAGAAAGAATCACCATATTTCTCTGATATCAGTTTCTTTTCAGGGGAACTACATGTATGTGAATGAGAGGGAAACGGGTCGAAAGGTGAGCATCAAGGACAAAAAACGGGGAAGACAGGTGAATTTAAATACCTGGGGTCACAAAGAAACGCACAGAGCACAATAGAGATGCAGAGAGTGCAGGAAGGGTGGAGTGAGTGGAGATGTCAGGGGTAACGTGTGAAAGAAGACAACAGCAGGAGTGGAAGGGACCGTTTACAAGATGGTAGTAAGGCTGCTATGATTTGGATATACTAAATAAAGGATTTTAAATATGGAGTTGGCAGGCAGGAGGAAAACAGGAAGACCGCAGAGAAGATTGATGGATGTAGTGAAAGAGGATACGCAGAGGCTTGGAACGACAGGAGGGTGACAGGGATACGGTGAGATGTAAGGAGATGATCGACTGTAGTAACTCCTAAGAGGAGCAGCCTTTTAGGGGAAGAAGCTACTTCTCCTTGTTGACATCTGTAAAGTTCATTTAAGATTATTTTGAATAATGACTCTAAAACACTGTATTATCCAAATAAAGCACCCTAGGAAAAACTGATGCAGGCTTATTTGTAGAAGTAGAATGGGAGGCGGAGCCTTCAGCTATCACACACCTCTCCCGTGGAAACAGTTACAATTTGGGAGAAAAACACAATGGCTACATTAAAGATTCGACTGAAAAAACCAGGATAGGCTGATCCTGAAGCATCTGTTTGTTATGCTGCTAAAGGTTGGTTTATCCTTGTCTCCTTATGTTCTCTTGTTTCTATTTTCTTACCCATCTTCTCTTTGCTGAGCCTGGTTCTGCTCGAGGTCTCTTTGTTTTAAAAGGGAGTTCTTCCTTCCCACTGTCGCCAAATGCTTGTTTAACAGGGATCATGATTGCTGGGTTTTCTCTCTTGTATTATTAAATGCTATGTTTCAGTTATTTCTAAAAACCAGTCAATATTCATTCCTTCATCCTCCATGAACAGTGCCCAGTCTCAGGTGGATGCTCCTGCTACATGAGGCCTAGCTGGTTGAGGTCTAAGCATGGTGAAAGAAGAAAAAAAAAATCCAGAAAAGGTGATGTGGAAAAATGTGTTGCCTCCACCTGTGAAACGTTTCCTGTTTTGTTTCATTGCTGCTCCTCTGGTGCACTTGTTGTTAATTTTATTAACACCAAAGCAGCAGAAAAGGAAGCAATGTGCTACTTAACTACCAGGCCAGTAGCCCAACAGTTTGACTGACTTGATGCTACACTTTTTTAAATAGTGCTCCTTTTCATCTTTTTCTTTTTTTGGAGTAGTGGATATCATGGGAAACGAAAGAGGTCTGAGAACAGCGAGTTGTTCATGCTCATCAAGCTTGAAAAGGCTTACAGAAGCATATTTAAGGACAGTTAAATAAACTGTATTCATGAACGGATAAATGGTAAATATACTGCTTCTTATTTTGCGCTTCTCTACCCTACCTGACCACCTCAAGCTATTTATATAACACGCCTCATTCATTCATTCACACTCACTCATACAAGCATTTTTTCAGTTGCTTTTTCTATGTCGGTGATTTCTATCTACTGTTACTCTTCTAACAAAAGAGCCTAGCTCCATCTGTGAAACATGGTGAAGGCAGTTTCATGGTTTCAGCTTTGCTGTATCCCGGCCTCAGCATCAGAGACAGAACAAAACAATGTTGAATTACCACCACTTCAATTTCTTACATAAAAGCTGTCTGACAAAGCAAAGCAGGCTAAACGATCTCAAAAACAACATATCAAGTCATCATTTAAAGAATCATTTTCTTTTCTATAGTTTATAACTATAGAAAAGAAAACGATAAAACAAAGTAATTGAGATCTATCAGTCTGGAAAAGCTTACAAACCCACTGCTAAGACTCCGAGCCTCCAGTGAAGCATGGTAGAAGCCATTATCCACAAAGAGAGTAGACTGGAACAGAGGTGAAGGCCTACAACAATTATTCCAAGAGTGCATCAGCGACTCATCCTGGAGGTCACAGAACCCAGAACAGTATCCAAAGAACTGCCTCTACTTCCCACTGTTAACAAAGGCAAGTGTTCATGAATAAGAAAGACTGGGCAAGAATGGCATTCAGGAGTTCCAAGACGAAAACCACAGGTGACAATAACACAAAGGCTCATTGGCCAATAAAACAACTAAACGATCTCCAAGACTTCTGGGAAGATATTATGTGGACTGATGAGACAAAAGCTGAATTTTTTGGAAGGTTTCCATCCCATCTGGTATGAAACTAACACAGCATTTCATAAAAAGAACATCATACCAACAGTCAAGCGTGATGATAGTGTTATGGTCTGAGCCTGAACAGGTGTAAATGAGATAAAAATGATCCGGTTTTCAACATTCTTTTATTTTCCTTCCATGGATCATGTAATCCAGACAATATTTGTCCTGGTTGTGAGAACTCGCATCACTCTGATTGACTTACAGACTTTTAAGGATGTCCAAATCTGGATATTTGGTACTCTAACTGAGATGCAACGAAAACGCTAAAAAAATGACAAACAGATGGCAGCAAAAATTTGCTTTCTTAAATCTGCACACTACCGATCAAACGTTTTAGAACACCCCAATCTTTCCAGTTATTTATTGCAATTCAGGTCGTTTCCAGTCCAATGAATAACTTGCAATGGTACAAAGGTAAGTGGTGAACTGCCAGACGTTAAAAAAAGGTAAGTTTAGTTCTTACCTTTGCTTTAGGGCAAAGTGGGGTGATTTGTGCCAGCGGGGAAGTTGTGCCACCCCTGTTTCTAGGGAACCATAGAAGAAATTGGTCATGTGACCACACACTTTTGCAGAGCCAGCCATTTCACTCATCCTGCAAAGAAGAGAGCCTCATTGTAGCTCAGAGTAGCTCATAAGAGATTTATAGTTTCATTCCACTTAACAACAACATTGACTGCGAGAGTTCAGACATCCAGAATGATGATGATGATGATTGTGACAGGAATCTTTCTGCTGGGAGTTTGCCATGATTTGCTGGTGGATAATTGCCAGTGTTTTCAAAGTATGTTTTGAAATGTTTGAGTGTCATGCACCACAAACAAAATGATGTTTGGCTTCAATTATTGTGGTCTAAATGTGCAGCAGGGCCCCAAAGCAGAGTTGGATAATGTTTTGCATCTAACATCAGTCTAACATCAGGAACAACCTCTAGCACTACCTGCCTTTGATCATTGATTTTACACTCAAAGCAGCACGGTGCTGTAATCTTTGCCTCACAGCAAGAACGTCCTGAGCTTGACTCCACCCTCAGGCCAAGGCCCTTCTGTGTGGAGTTTGCATGTTCTCCTCATGTTTGCATGGGTTCCCTCCGGGTACTCCAGCTTCCTCCCACAGTCCAAAGACATGCAGTTAGTGGGGTTATGTTAATTGGAAACACTAAATTGCCCATAGGTGTGAGTGTGAGTGTGAATGTTTGTTTGTCTCTTTGTGTTAGGCCTGCGACTGACCGGCGACCTGTCCAGGGTGTACCCTGCCTCTCACCCAGCTCCAGCACCCCCACAACCCTAACAAGGATAAAGAAGAGAATAGATGGATGCAAGTTTCATCAGTACAGGACAGTCCTTGTTGCTGATCACCTTGTCAGGCACACAATGTTGAAGACACATACTGTAGTCAGCAATGCAAAAAGGCATCCACCTGCATCGCTGTCAGCTTATCACCCAAGAGGGCCGGGCTGGTGGTGTTCAATACACTGGACAAAAACATGACCACTGTCACCAGCTGGTTCAGCTGGGTGTAGATTGAGCCTCCTTAGCTCGAGGAGACTAAATTGGATCCTGATGTGGTCTGACTTTGGGTCGGGGCTGGTCCAGCATGAGTCTTTCCAGGGTCTTCATGACGTGGAAAGTGGGGGCCACTGGGATGTGGCGTATTTGGTACAGGAATCAGGCATGACATCTTCCACAGCACTGGGACACTGTGACTCGGACTCATCATGAACACTTTGTGAAAGACTCCACAAAGCCGGGGTGCACAGGCCTGGAGGACTCGTCTGGTCCAGCAGACTTGCCTGATTGGAGTCTTCTCATTAGTCCCTGAACCTGGCCATGAGTAAAGTGACAGGTGGGGGGGTCAGGACTCTCACAGGAAGCTATGGTACAATATGGAGAGAGAGCTTTCTCCAGTACTTGTCCTTAGCCTCTCTGATCTTGCCCTTCAAAAACCATTCTCACCTGCTCTCTACTGTCCATTGTTACACGGCTGTCATCTGGGTAACAATGGACTTGGTATAGAGGTTTATGTAGTCAGTGATACTGTCAGTAGGCTCATTGATTTCCTCACCATAAGGTTTATAGAGTGTCTCCCAGTCTGTAAGCTCAAAACAGCCTTGCAGTTCTGCTAAGGCTTCCTCCGATTGACATGTACATCACACCCACCCTGTGGGCTCAATTTTTTCGTATTTATAGGGGGTGTTACTGAGCCATTTTGCCCCACCCATGTCTGAAACCATTAAAATATGTAAATTACCTCTAGACTTGACATGTCCACACAATGTCAGTAATTTTTGAGTATGTTAATGCCCCCAAAAAGGAATAACACGTCCTATGCCAACTGGGTGGTGATGGAAAATACCATCTGACCAAATGGTGATGGTTATCATGATCATGTGTGACACCAGCAGTTACAATTTCATATAGATTGAATGATGTTTACAACCTGCTCCGTATTTCCTGTTCCCACTAGGCGGCACTCTAACTACTGCTGACAAAGGGCATATTAATCTGTTTGGGGCTGCTCTCTCATCATGACTGTTAAGTTTGGTAGAGACTGGACAAGGTACCACAGTTTCATGCCTCATGCAACTGTGGTAACTTTAGGATATGGCTCCAAGAAACCTTTTTCTACATCACGTCACTCCATAATATGGCCCATGCCCTGAAAATACAGGTAATCATGATAAAAGATGAGAAAAAATAGTTAGTTTTATATTACTTAGAGCCAGCCTAATTGGGTCTAGGACTGTGAATGACTCTCTACGTCTGTTTAAGCCCTGTAACAGAGTGGTAATCTATCCAGGGTGTGCACTGGCTTTTGTCAAAAGTCAGCTGGCAGAGGCTCTTCAGTTGGATCATTACACAGTGAAGTCACATTGCAGCACTGAGGTTGACCAATGAACTGGCTCCGTATTAACATCAGCGCACTTTTATTTCAGCCCTGAACACATGAACAACTCCTTGTGATGCAAAGAATCCTGTCACAGATACAGCAGGCACGGTGAAACCCTGAACGGTGTAAGTGATATTTGACCACAACACCGAGCAAAATGAGGTGTGCTGCCAACTAACCTGCAAGGTACCACCGCTTGTTTTCACATTGATAGGGCTGCTCCACCAGCCTTCAGAGAATTCCTCCCTACCACCACAGTATTAGTAAGAGCACACACTATCACTGCAAGGCTGGCTTTACTGCTACTGACCACATGGACAGGACTCTCTTTGTGGGGTTTCATGCTTCTCAGATACTTCACAAAAACTTTTTATGCTTGAATTTAATTTTAACTGATTTTATTTAAAAAGGGACCATGTACAATATTACCATAAATGTTTCAATTTAAGACATTGTACTACAGTTATAGAAGTACAGTGTGTCATTTTTTGAAAAAGAATATTTTACCGTTTAAATTGGCACTCATAATATGGTGTATATAATATATATATATATATATATATATATATATATATATATTAGGGGTGCAACGATACTCGTATCGATATTGAACCGTTCGATACAGTGCTTTCGGTTCGGTACGCATATGTATCGAACAATACAACATTTTTAATTTATTTTATCAACTTTCCTTCTGACGATGCTGTCTGTGTTGAGCGCTCAGTGGATCTGCGCTTGACAGTGCAGCCTAGGCAGAGTAGTCGAACACAGATTCACTGAGCGCAGGGCAAGCTAGCAAGACAGAAGCTAAGCTAGTTGCAACATGGCAAATTGAACCTCCCCCACCCTCATTCAGATCTGGCGTTTGGAACTATTTTGGTTTTCATGTGACGTATGACCCTGAAGGTAAGCGCATCATGGACTAAAGTAAAACAGTATGTTGGATGTGCCACGCAATGCTCAATTACATGGGTGGGAACTAGTGTGTTAGCGCAGTTAGCTCGTTAACGTGTTGGCTGTCCAGCCCCACGCACGGGGCAATCCGCGGTAGCTCGTTAACGGAGATTTGCCGTGTTGTGGAGTTAACCTCATTTCAGATTAACGCTGACAGCACTAGTGGGAACACAACGAATATGACTGCACATTTACTCCGACATCATCCTAGTGCAAAGACAAGTGGAAGCAGACAAAAACAACAAGCAGCATGCTACAAACTTTACCGGAGTCAGTGGTTAGCACATGATTCTCCTTATGGGGACCTGATATGTTTAATATGCTGCTGAGAATATAGCCCAGAAGAAGCGTATAGTATAGCTTTTATTTTGGAAAGAGACATTTCTCTGTAATAAACTCTCTTTTCCAAAGGTGAGTGATTCCTCAATCAGATACAGGGCTCGCAAAATCGCTAGCCCGACGTCCCGGGACTAGCGATTTTTCCAGTCGGGCTGCCCTGCTCTGCCCGTCGGCCTATCGTAGGAAGGAAAAATATATGTCAATGCTTTTGCATTCTTTCGGAAATGTAGCTGGGTAATTATGTCATTGGCATCGGTGAGCCACTGTCAATATGTGACATATTGAAATCGCGTTTGAATTTGCGCTTGTTTTTTGCTTTCACTTTGCAATCGCGTGAACTGTGTATAGAGAGCGACAGCACTGATTGGTGAGTGATGATAATTTGCGCACCAATTCCTCTGACATCGTCTTATCAATCGTTAGCTTACTATGCAAACATGACAAGTGAAATCTCCTGCAGCTTAAACATGTGAGAGGTTGATCGCAGAGAATCGCTGAGCGTTATGTTAGTGCGTGTGTAAAAGCAGCAGGATATATATTTTAGTTCTGCTGAGCCAAATAAGACAGGTCAGGGTGAAGAAGTGACAGCCAAAGAAAAGCTTACCACAAAACGGAAAAGTTATGACAAATCAGACTATAAGGCAAAAAGAAAGTGCAGCTTTATGGTTTCATGGACAAAAGAATTTCTGTGGCTGCAATATGACGAGCTAAATAACCAGGGGTGCACATAAGTGGTCCGCAGGTGCGTATTTGCTGTCAAAATAAAAAGAGCGCACAAGATAAGAAGTTGCAACGCGTGTTTGCATACATAAGATTTTCTGGAGGAGGACAGACATTTGTTTAGAACTCTTAAAGATGTAGAAGAAGCTCCTTTAAGCAATTACTGTGATGTTCCTCCACCTCCAAAGAAATGTCAGGAGTCCGAACCACAAAAGAAGAGCGTATTCTCGGACAAGTGGTTGCAGGAGGTGAGCTGGCTTCAAACAAATGATGAACGCACAGAGATGTGGTGCAGAATGTGCTGTGAAAATTTAATAAATGACAAATTAATAAAAAGGCATGAACATTTTTTTTGTATCGAAAAAATATCGAACCGTGACACCAAAGTATCGAACCGAACCGTGAATTTTGTGTATCGTTGCACCCCTAATATATATATATATATATATATATATATATATATATATATGTATATAAATGGTGGTGTTTATTTCCTCCCCTAGTAATGCTGCTGCCTTGTCTCCCACAGTAGTGTTTGTTAATGGGAGGAAACATGGTGGCCTGACCCAGAACTGTAACCATTAACCTTGAGACAGTTCTCGCTGCCCACGGTGGGTGAGGGGTTGTCACTCCCTAATACATCTAGAGACAAAGAAGATTTGCAAATGCTATTTCATCTATTTAACTATTTAAATAATATGCAAATATAATACTGTCATATTTTGGGATTTTACCAGTGTTTTCTCCAGCCACCAAGTCCAGTCTCTGTTTTTCACCTCGTCCAGGCCCAGACTGATCTGCAGTTCATCTTCTGGACTCAATCGCAGGGATTTAAGGAGCAGCTTGAGCTGCCATTCTGTGCCAGATTTTCTGCTACTCTTTAGTGGTAACTTGGCTTCTCTATGCAATTTCTTAGATCTTTTGACTTCCCGTGGCTAATGATATTCTCTCCCTGTTTCCAGTCTGTCTCAGTTTTGGTCCAGGTTATATCACTTACCTGCTTGGTTCACCTGTTCACTCAACACTGCTCTTCTTCTCTCCGCCGCACTGGTCTAAGCTCGGTCACGGTTTCATTACTCACCTGTCTGCCCTCCTGGACCCTGTCTCCCGCTGGAATCGGAGAGAGCGATTGTTGGAGCTGAGAGAGTCTAGCAGTTGCTTCCCCTCCCTGAAAATCACTCTACTCTGCTCAAGTAAGCAAAGTCCACCACCTCCAATCAGTGTAACTGGAAGGTTTTCCCCTGGACCAGTGACACCAACTCTATTTCCCTCTCTCCTAGCCCCCTCCTTGTGAATCCTGTTCTGTTTCCCTGGGTGGGTCTGCCTTTGAGTTCCATTGAGTGCTCATGGCTGTTTCAGCCTTGTGACAAACTTGTGTGAGGTGTTGACTTAGGAAATGAAAAACAGGAAGAAACCTCCAGCAGAACCAGGCTCAGGAAGAACTGTCATCTGCTTTGACCGATTGGGTTAAGAAGACAGGATAAAGACATGATGTGGAAGAGAGACAGAGATTAATATGATACAGTGCAGAGAGGTCTATTAACACATAGTGAGTGAAGCAGAAACACCCAGTGCATCATGGGAATCCCCCAGCAGCCTACGTCTATTGCAGAATAACTAAGGGAGGATCCAGGGTCACCTGGTCCAGCCCTAACTATATGCTTTAGCAAAAAGGAAAGTTTGAAGCCTAATCTTAATAGTAGACAGGGTATCTGTCATCCAAATCCAGACTGGGAGCAGGCTCCAGAGAAGAGTGGTTGGAAAGCTGAAACCACTGCCTCCCATTCCCATCAAAGTCATCTGTTTGAGTGGTACAATGGCGGGTGACGGATGCAATTGGGAGAGGGTAAATTATTATATATAGTATATGTATTAATAGGGTTACACCCATGCCTTGGGAAACCGCAGGTGGGAAGCAAATACAATGTAAACAAAATTGTTGTTAGCACGTAATGCTGTGGAACTGCAATTTGTCCATGTAAACAGGGAACCTTCTTCACACAATAAGGTTAATTATGGAGTCTATTATTCCATAATTGGTTGGAATCATATATAGATATGTGAATAAAAGTTTACAGATTTTAGCAAGGCTATCTCTCTGCTTACTGTAACTTCTCCCAAGGACTACTTCTGATAAGACTCATGGTTCAACCGGCATTTGACTTCCTCAGGAAACAGTTTTCAATGCAAGCAATTTATCGTAGAGATCAAAACAAATGATCTTGAGTAAATCCCGTGACCTCCCATCTCTCGTGTAATGAATGGTTGGAACACTTAACTTCATTTTGAAAAAAGGTGAAACCCCACCTTTCTAGAGGATAACTTTCAGTGATCCCTGGGAGGATCTCCAAGCAGGCCAAAGATTATCAAGGAAGTAATAATTATAGACCTTTAATATTCATTAAATGGTTATATTCTTCAATGATTGGTTTGAAGTTGATGTTGATTTATGCTGGTAGATTTATTTTCCATGAGGAGTATCTAATATAGTCTTGAACTAGATGCTACAGAAAAGCTGTTAAATAACGTACACTAAACAATTTCAGCTCCAAGTCCTAGCTAAAATATAGTAAATTCAGTCATTACAAGATTTCATTTAATCAAATGGAGTGCTTCTGTTTTGGAGTTAGCTTAATCTAGTAATGATTTTTATTCATAGACCATGGTCCATTTCCTGATTTGCCTTGAGGTTTTATCATCAGTATAAAATTGACTACTAGAGTTTATCCTGACAGGGTGGGTCATTTCTATGGATACACTGTAATAACATGGGAATGGTTGGTGATATGAAAGTCCTGTTTGTGGCACATTAGTATATGTGAGGGGGCAAACTCCTCAAGATGGGTGGTGACCATGGTGGCCATTTAGAAGTCGACCATCTTGGATACAACTTTAGTTTTTTCAATAGGAAGAGGGCCATGTGACACATCAAACTTATTGGTAATGTCACAAGAAAAACAATGGTGTGCTTGGTTTCAACGTGACTTTATTCTTTCATGAGTTATTTACAAGTTTCTCTTTGTTCACAGCCATTGACATGTCGAAGAGGTTAACACATGAGGAGCGGATTAAAAATTTGTTGATATCTGGTGAACGCAGTAACCGGGTCATTGCAGCAGATTTCAATGCAAGACACCCTACGAGACCACCCATCACCCATGCTACAGTTAGCAAACTGCTTGCTAAGTTTCATGAAGCTGGTTCAGTGTTGGATTTACCAAAATGTGGATGCAAGAAAACTGTCACTAATGAAGAAACATCAGTGGCTGTCCTAGCTTCATTCAGCAAGAGCCCACAGCGTAGCACTCGCCGCAACAAACAAAACCACCGCTATTGGTCTGACACTAACCCACATTGGATGGATCCCTCCAAGACTGTTGGACCAACAAAAGTGATGGTTTGGTGTGGTATATGGGGTACAACGACAGTGGGTCAGTTCTTCATCATCCTCAAGGCCACTGGATATTTGAAATTGCTACATGATGATGTGTTTCCCTCTTTATGCACTGAAGCTGGCACGTTCCCTGAGTTTTTCCAGCAAGATGGTGCACCACCACATTATGGGTGCCAGGTCCGAGCATTCCTAGATGAACAGTTTCCTGGAAAGTGGATTGGTCGTCGTGGACCAGTTGAAAAGCCCCCAAGGTCTCCCGATCTGACCCCCTTAGACTTTTATCTTTGGGGTCATCTGAAGGCAATTGTCTATGGTGTGAAGATACGAGATGTGCAGCACCTGAAACTACAGATACTGGATGCCTGTGCTGGCATTTCTCCTGCGGTGTTGCTATCAGTGTGTGAAGAGTGGGAGAAGAGGGTTGCATTGACAATCCAACACAACAGGCAGCACATTGAACACATTTTATAAGTGGTCAGAAACATGTAAATAACTCATGAAAGAATAAAGTTACGTTGAAACCAAGCACACCATTGTTTTTCTTGTGACATTACCAATAAGTTTGATGTGTCACATGGCCCTCTTCCTATTGAAAAAACAAAAGTTGTATCCAAGATGGCCGACTTCTAAATGGCCACCATGGTCACCACCCATCTTGAGGAGTTTGCCCCTCACATATACTAATGTGCCACAAACAGGACTTTAATATCACCAACCATTCCCATGTTATTACGGTGTATCCATATAAATGGCCCACCTTGTATATCAGACTGGATCATCAGCACATGCACAGTGGGTTGTCTGAGAGTTGTGAGACTGTGTCAAACATCTAGACCCACCTTTAGTCTGGAATGGATACTCTCATGGTGTGGGTGATCTTCATCAATTTCAGCTGCCTCGTCTTCATCGCTGACCTCCCCATTCAGAGAATCTTCCACCATCCCACTTAAACTCTGCTCTAAACCACCATCTTTCTTCGCCTTCACAAGAATCTTCCCCTTAAGATCCTAACATAGGGGTCAAAAAGTCATCTTTAACATATACCATAGGTGTTCGGGGTTTCTTTGAATTTAGCATTCTAGTTGATAATTTGCATTTCTATCAAATTATATGGCATTAGAGTTGGACAATAGATTACAGCCCTCACCTCAGGAGAGGGCAGTCTGATGAGGGCCTTGCCATCCAGTATAGTTTTCAACAACCTGTCACCAAGAATGTGGTTTAGATGATGTGCCATAACTCTCTGTTGTTCAACACTGCAGTGGTTCTCAATGGACAGGATGACTGGATATTGTGATACCTGAATGGGGGAGAGGAGGAAGAGAGATGGAGGGAGTGAGTACCTTTTGTGATTGAAGACTGGAAACAGTTACAGTGAAATGGTAAATGGCTTGTATTTGTATAGTGCTTTACTAGTCCCTAAGGACCCCAAAGCGCTTTACACATTCAGTCATCCACCCATTCACACACTGGTGATGGCAGCTACATTGTAGCCACAGCCACCCTGGGGCGCACTGACAGAGGCGAGGCTGCCGGACACTGGCGCCCAAGGACACAACGACCGAGACTGTCCGAGCCAGAGCTCAAACCGGCAACCTTCCGATTACAAGGTGAACTCCCAATTCTTGTGCCACGATCGCCCCTACAGTGGTGTGAAAAAGTGTTTGCACCCTTCCTGCTTTCCTATATTTGTATGTTTGGCAAACTTAAATATTTCAGATCAAACCAATTAAAATATTATAACACAAGTTAACACAAAATGCAGTTTTAAAATGAAGTCATTTATTATAAAGACAGGCCCTGTGTAAAGGTGACTGGACCCTAAACCTACTAACTGGTTGGCCAGCTTAGCATCTTAGCAGCAACAACTGCAATCAAGCATTTGTGATAACTGGAAGTGTTTTACAGCACTGTGGAGGGATTTTTGCCCACTCATCTTTGCAGAATTGTTGTATTTCATTCAAGCATGAACTGTCTTTTTAAGGTCAAGCCAGAACATGTCAGTTGGATTCAGGTCAGGACTTTGACTAGGCTACTCCAATATCTTCATTTGTTTTTCTTAAGCCATTTAGGTAGATTTGCTTGTCTATTTTGAATCCAGAGCCAAACCCAAGCGCACATTAGCTTCAGGTCACAAACAGATGGATGGACATTCTCATTCAGGATGTTTTGCTACACAGCAGAATTCATGGTTCCATTTACCACAGCAGGTTTTCCAGGTCCTGAGGCAGGGAAAAAGCCCCAGACCAACACACTACCACCACCATATTTTACTGTTGGTATGATGTTCCTTTTCTGACAATGTGTTTACAGCTGTGTTACTTTTATGCCAGATGTAATGGGACACATGCCTTCCAATAAGTTCAACTTTTCTTCTCGTTATTCCCCAGAATATTTTCCCAAAAGTCTTGGGCATCATCAAGATGTTTTCTGGGAAAACTGAGACTAGCCTTTAAGTTCCTTTTGCTCAGCAGTGGTTTTTGTCTTGGAACTCTGTGTCAAGGTCTGGCTGTGTGGCAGCCAGGATGAGGACCCAAATGCAGGACTCTGGAGACAAAACCTGAACTTAAGCAGCTTTATTGCCGATTACTACAAACTAAAAATACAAAACATTAAACTCTTGGCATAGTAGCTAGACACTAGAAAGCAAAGCATGGAGCACACAGCACAGGGGTAACATGAGGACTACCTGAAGACTGATGATGTGATGAGGAGCAAATACAAACTGAGGACTTAAATACACTGGATAACGAGAGGATGGGAAACAGGTGGTAACACAGGTCATAACAGACAGAGGAGACAAAGGATGAAATATAAGGAGAGTAACATGGGAACAGGTAAGGGAGACGAAACAGAGACATGGCTAAGAAACAAAGAGAGGGGAAGCGAGAGACACAACAGGAGTGCGCTAAAGACAGAACACAGAGACAAAGACTGTGGGAAACGAGAACAAGACTGACATACACAGGAAACAAAGGGAAAGGAAAACACTCAGGGAACTAGACCAGAACCACAAGGGATAAACACAATCAGAAAATCTCAAACACATAAGAAAACTGAACTAGGAAATATACCCTAGGAATACGACAATAATGAATAACCAAGATTCACTGGGTCAAAACCCAGGACCATGACACTCTGCCATGCACGCCATTTTTGCTCAGTCTCTTTCTTATGGTGGAGTCATGAACACTGACCTTAACTGAGGCAGCTGAGGCCTTGTTTGGATGTTGTTCTGGGGTCTTTGTGACCTCTTGGATGAGTCATCGCTGTGCTGTTGGGGTAATTTTGGTCTGCCACTCCTGGAAAGGTTCTATGTTTTCGCCATTTGTGGATAATGGCTCTCACTGTGGTTCACTGTACTCCCACAGCTTTAAAAATGGCCTTATAAGGCCATAATAAAGCCATATAATGGTTTTCCTTGGATCACAGCATGATGTCTGGCTTTTAAAGGTTCTATTGGTCTACCCCACTTTGTCAGGCAGGTCCTGTATAGTGATTTCTTGAATAAGAACAGGTGTTGGCAGTAATCAGGTTTGTGTAGAGAAACTGAACTCAGCTCTTCAAAGATGTCAGTTTATGTTAAAACGAGGGAGGGTCAGTCATTTTCACACAGGGCCACGCAGATTTGTTTTCTTTCCTCTTAATAATAAATACTCTCATTTAGAAACTACAGTTTGTGTGTACTTGTGTTATCTTTATCTAAAATTTAAATTTACTTGATTATCTAAAACATTTAAATATGACAAGCATGTAAAGAAATTGGAAATCAGGAATTGGAAAGACACTTTTTCACACCACTGTATGATAACAGAAAACTTAAATGTCTGCACATCATCTCGGGTTGTGCCTGCCTGGCTGTAAGACCAGCAGATGGATGGGCAATATTGAGTTTCCAACAAATATGAAATTTGGAATTAGATTCCTTTCATGTAAATTCAACAACCCATGCGTATAGAGTTCAGTAGCCTTGCATACAAAGACGCCATCATGCATGGGACAGTGTCTGCTTTGCACATGCTGCTATTGCCAGGACACATGGGGGTGTGATATCCTCAGGGAGCAGAGGTTTTAGGCAAAGCATTCTGCTTAAGCTGTAGGACAGCCATCAACCAAAACACTGCTATTCCCTTATAAAAATGTAAAATAACCCACTCAGGTGATCCTACCTTGAAGGCATAGTTTCCAACTGCACTAACCACATCCTTGAAAAGTATCTTGGAGGTGAAAGTGTGTCCATGATATACAATGGGCTCTCCATTGGCACCATCCCAGCAGTCTACTTCAACACATCGGCAGCCACGACTCAGAGCCCTGAAGAACAAGGACAAATACAATCTTTCCTTTATTATTGATTCTGTTTTGGTTCACAGAAAGGTAAAAAAATACAATGGCCATGAATATATCCTTCATCTTCTTCTTCTTCTTCCTTCGATTGCTCCTACAGTGGATCATCTGCCTCCATGTCACTTTATTTTTAGTATCCTCCACTGTCACACCAACCCTTTATATGTCCTTCACTACATCCCTGAACTTCCTCTGAGGTCTTCCTGTGTTCCCCCTTCCAAGCAGATCCATAATCATAATCCTTTGTCTAATATATCCACCATCTCTCCTCCGCACAAACCATTTCAACCTTGCTTCTCTAACTTTGTCTCCAAACTCCTACACTCACTCGACCCTGTCTGCCTTTTATTCACACATTCTGGATTCTGTATTGCTTCTACTGACTTTCTGACAGGATCCTGTGTGAAAAAATCATTGCACCCCCCTGTTATAGCATAAATTAATGGGGGTGTATCGTATCTTTGGAAAGCCGAGTTCAATTTCTCTAGCCACACCGAGACCTGATTACTACCACCACCTGTTCTCAATCAAGAAATCACTTAAATAGGATCTGTCTGACAAAGTAGAGTAGTCCAAAAGATCCTCAAAATCTAGTACAGCGATGAAGATGTTAGAAAGACCCAAGAGAAACATCAAAAGACCCGAATGCCTCGCTTGGTTGAGGTCAGTGTTCGTGACTCCACCATGAGAAAGAGATCCTTCATGGCAGAGTTCAAAAACCACTGCTGAGCAAAGACAAAGACTCATCTCAGTTATGCCTGAAAATATCTTGATGATCCCCAAGTCCTTTGGGAATATACTCTGAGCTGACGAGACAAAAGTTTAACTTTATGGAAGGTGTGTGTCTCATATCGACATCCAGTGTAAAAGTAACACAGCATTTCAGAAAATGAACATCATACCAACAGTAAAATATTGTGGTGGTAGTGTGTTGGTCTGGGGCTCTTTTGCTGCCTGCCAGGACCTGGAAAACCTGCTGTGGAAAATGGAACCATGAATTCTCCCTTCTAGCAAAACATCCTGAATGAGGATGTTCAGCCATCTGTTTGTGACCTCAAGCTGAAGGACACTTGGGTTCGGCAGCAGGGCAGTGATTCAAAGCACAGTTGATCTCGGCTTAAGAAAAACACACTGAACACTTTAGAGGGGCCTAGTGAAAGTGCTGCCCTGAATCTCATTGAGACGCTGGCAACAGGTTCTAATCCCAATGCATTATATACCGACGATTGTGACAAATCGTCGCTATTTTAGGCGTTGGGAGTGCAAAGTCGTCTGCATTTTATGCATTGGGAAGGACAGCGGGCTGTTGGGAATGAGAGTGGGTTGGAATGAATCTATACATGTGCTTTACGTGTGAAATTAAAATAATAAACCGAACAAAGTATTATGTACCTAAAATCTGTTGGAATTATTTGTAATCGCCATATTGACTATATGGGTTTCTTGGTCTGCAGTGAACATGCTTCCTCTGCCCCAGCATCTGGTCAGCTAGCAATTCTGTAAAGTAACAATTTCAGTATTGTTACATCTATGGTATTGTTGTGTTCCTCATTAGCATACGGCAGTGCTACAAGTCTTAGTGCAAAGTGACTGTGCTAACTGATTTATCTTCGTCTTTATCCTGTTTTCCTTCTCTCACCCCAACCAATCGCAGCAGATGGCCCCGCCCCTCCCTGAGCCTGGTTCTGCTGGAGGTTTCTTCCTGTTAAAAGGGAGTTTTTCCTTCCCACTGTCACCAAAGTGCTTGCTCATTGGGGTCATATGATTGTTGGGTTTGTCTCTGTATCTATTATTGTACAATCTACTGTGCAATATAAAGCACCTTGAGGCGACTGTTGTTGTGATTTGGCGCTGTGTAAATAAAATTGAATTGAATATTGATTTCCAAAATAAGACTATTAGCAAATCCTTCATGGTATCCCTTGTATTATTCTAATATTTTCATTGATACATTTAATGGATGAGAAATAATCATCCATCCATCTTCATCCGCTTTATCCGGGGCCGGGTCGCGGGGGCAGCAGCCTAAGCAAAGAGGCCCAGACCTCCCTCTCCCCAGCCACCTCCTCCAGCTCATCCGGGGAAACACCAAGGCGTTCCCAGGCCAGCCGAGAGATATAATCTCTCCAGCGTGTCCTGGGTCTGGAACACCTCACCCAGGAGGCGCCCAGGGGGCATCCTTGTCAGATGCCCAAACCACCTCAGCTGGCTCCTTTCGATGTGGAGCAGCAGCGGCTCTACTCTGAGCCCCTCCCGGATAGCCGAACTTCTCACCCTATCTCTAAGGGAGATGCCAGCCACCCTTCGGAGGAAGCTCATTTCCGCCGCTTGTATCTGCGATCTCGTCCTTTCGGTCACTACCCACAGCTCGTGGCCATAGGTGAGGGTAGGGACGTAGATCGACCGGTAAATTGAGAGCTTCGCTTTTACACTCAGCTCCCTCTTCACCACGACGGACCGGTGCAGCGTCTGCATTACTGCGGGTGTGGGAGGAGTTCGGAGAGGCCATGGAAAAAGACTTTCGGACTGCCTCGAAGAGGTTCTGGCAAACCGTCAGGAGAAATAATCACTTAAAAATAATATGAGGTCGAGGCCCTCTCTTTATTTTATTAAACTCAGTGGATTACAGTGATAAGAATGTTTTCCAGTTAGAAAAGCTTGTCTAGTTAGACAAGCGAGTGCCCACAGTTGCAAAAAAGAGTTTTTACCAGCTATGCCAAACTTCCAAGGCAAAGCCCTATGTTCCACATAAAGACTTTGAAAAGCTTATCCACGCCTTCATTAGTTCCAGATTGGACTATTGCAACTCGCTATATTTCGGCCTCCAATTCTCTCTCCTCCAACGCTTGCAATTAGTTCAAAATGCCGCAGCACACCTTTTAACTGGCTCCAGAAGGCATGATCACATCACCCCTGTTCTAGCCAATCTACACTGGCTCCCCATCAAATACTGTATCGTTTTTAAAATCCTTTTGTATACTTTGAGAATTTTAAATAACCTGGCACCAAGTTACCTCACTGACCTCATCGACTTGTATAGCCCCATAAGAGCATTTAGATCCTCTAACCAACTGCTCTTAGTGCAACCAAGGCTCCAACGAAAGACTAGAGTATCGACCCTCCAATCGATATTCGCACATCAGAACCTATACAATCGTTTAAATCGCACTTAAAAACTCACTTGTTTAATCTAGCCTTCTAAGCAAATTAGTTCGGACTTCCACCTGGTCTGCATTTGTGCTACATAACTGTAACTGTTTTTGTTGTCGTTTGTTGTAACCCGCATTCACTTGTGTGAAGCACTTTTATGGACACTTTTATGTGCTATAGAAATAAACATTGATTGATTGATTGATTGAGAAAAAAATTCTGAAATCAATTAAATCAATGTCTACTTACTTTTAAAATTTAGAATTTTACATTTAAATTTAAAAAGTAGACGTGGGAAGCATTAAGCCACTTTGCTCTGTTTTAAGTGTCGTAAATAGAATAGAATTGAATTGCCCTTTATTTCCATTGTAAATGTATAATGAAATTATGGGTGCTCCACACCAACTGTGGATAAATAAAATATAAATAGTAAGACGGCAGGTATAAATAACAAACAGGAGAAATATATACAATGAAGACGAATCTATTAAAAACAATAGAAAAGGAACACATCGGAGAACACGTTGCAAAGTGCTTGAAAGTAGAGCAAAGGACTTGGTCTGAGTAGAGTCTGTGTGTGATTGGCCTTAGTGATGAGAGTTACTCAGACCATGGCTCATATTGATGAGGTGGGTGGGCAGGGGTGGGCGAGGAAAGTGTTTGCTGATAGTGCTTGACCCCTGTGTACCAAACACCATAGCAGTAGGAGAGAACGCTTTCCATTGAGGAGTCGTAGAAGGCCAGTTGCATCTTCCAGTACAGGTTATTCTCCCTGAGGACACAGAGGAAGTGAATCCGCTGCTGGGCCTTCTTTACCGGGGCGATGGTGTTTGTGGAGCCATTCTCCATCTGTAAGGTGGGGAGTGGACCTGCCTGTGCCTCCCAAAGGTCATGATAAGTTGTTTCAGGTCCTCCCTGGACGACCTGCTTGTGTGTGTGTCTCTCTCTCCCTTTTTTCCTTCTCCCCGCCCTCTGGGTCTGCTTCCGGGAGAGTGAGAGTGTGGCGACCCCTGACCCGGAAGTGTCTCCGCTCAGCAGCCAACACACCTGTACCTAAACTTCAACCCAGCTTTCACTAATCAGCCCCCATTTTTGGCTGAGGTAACGGTGTGTCCGGATGGCAGTCGACGCTGGATTGTACTCGTAAGTAAAGTGTGCTCGTTATTGGTGATGGTGATGCAGCTTTAGCTGGCTAACCTGCTCATCTGTTGTTGTCGCTTGTCTTTTAGGAGGAAAAGTACAGGGAGGAGGGTTGGAAAGAAGGAGCTTGCTAGGATTACCACTGGGGAGACTCACCTGCACCACCACTGGGAATTTGGAGAAAAGCACTGTTGGACTATTGCACTTCTTTTCATGTTTAAGACCGTTTTTTTGGGACTGTAAATAAACCAGAGCTTCACGACTGAGTCTGTATTTCCCATTACCCGTGATAGGATGTTCAGTTTTCGGTTATTTTCTGAGCACCAAGGGAACAAGTTCTCCAACAGAAACCTGGACTCTCCGTAGCAAGTGTCCAGTTACCGAGACCCTCTGAAGGTCTACTAGAAGATGTGGCCTGGCTCCAAAATGAACAGCTACAAGAAAAAGTGCCCTCCATGGAGAAGGAGACAAGAAGCCAAGATCAAGCCATAATGGAGGGAAGTTAGCCAACTATCGGAGCTGTAGAAAGGTGCGATGGTAAAAGAGGTACCTAAAAAGTGCTGTTCATAACTGAAGCCTTGGAAACTCCCAACCAAAGACTCACAGCCTTGGCCAGCTGCTTAAAGAGGTATGCCAGAGAGAAAAAAAACAAGCTGTACTCCACTGAACCACCCAAGGTGTACTCTTAGTGGAAGAGCACACTTAAAGACAGCACACTCAAAGGAAAAAGGAACAATTTTTTTTGACTGACCAACGCGTTTTGGCTTGTGGCCTTCATCAGGGTCATAGTAACACATAGTAGAAGTGTGCTTCAGAAAACAGAAAAAAATCCAAATGAACCAATCACATCTTCATAGATAAATCAGCTGACATATAACAGGTTGGTATTGGTTAATTGGTTAAGTCACGCCCAAGTAAATACTGGCCAAGATCATTAATGATGAAGACGGGGGGTGGAGACATAATCCCCACCTGTCTTAAAATAATACATGCATGAAATTCATAAGAAGAATATTACAAATATACAAAAACGATTACAAAGGAAAGCATTTAATTATTAATGATCTAGTCCAGTATTTACTTGTGCGTGACTTAAGCAAACCAAAATGATCAAAACTGATGATAATCCAACTTTGGACTACGAATACGAACTGATAAATCTCAACCTGATGAATTAGCTGTGAGCAACCATGTTTTGGCTTACTGTGCAATTTTACAAACCCCTACTCTTTCAAGGTGCTATTCTCTAGATCTCTGGACAAGCTAGCATATTGCAGACAAGCTTGTTAGGAGTGGTTCAGTAGCTACCCCAGGTCTTCATGTGCAACATATTTTAGAAGAAAGTTGGGGTGAATTTGATGAAAGCATGGTAATTTTAAGCCAGTACTGCTACCTGATGTATCCCTCCACACTGCTTTGTCCTCTGAGCTGGTCCTCCATCAGGTAGGTGTTGTGGGACGATGAGATGAAATAATGACAGAGTGGCTGAGTCATGTCCTGAAAGATCCCCCTCCGCTGTGGGTTAAAAATGGAGCCTTCAGCTGAGCCGAGGTACATCAAAAAGCCATCAAATGTCATGGCATTCATGCGCTTGGCTGGAATGACAGTAAGATGGTGTCAATGTCTTTTAACGTAATATGCTAACTGTACCATAAAATCTCATGAGGGAATAGACTGATCCTAATGTCATAAAAATTATATTCAAACAAAACATCAAGATGTATTCTTTACAATGTGTGCACCTTTGTCTGAGGGTTCATAGCACTCAATGAGCTGCTTAGCATGCAGTTGGATATCATCCCCCTCAAGCTGTTCCTCTCTAAGGAAGTCCTCCAGGTTGCTTTGGGATAGCTTCTGACCATCAACAGAGTATTCCTGAAACACCTTCAGTACATCCTCTCGCTGAGTCAACATCTTGTAGAAGAGCACAAACTCATCATTCTCCAGGGTACCTGATTGGGACTTATCAGCCATCTGAGACAAGAGGCAAAAATGTGTACTGTAGCAAGGTGGACAGATGCATCAAAGTGTAAGATCTTGTTGAGAAATAAATATATATTCTTAATGCTTATTTGCTGATTAGATTGTTTTATGAGAGGCCCAGACTTCAGTGTAAAACTAGGTCGCAGGCTGACAGGAAACTGCATGCTTTTGCAAAAATAGGAGCTGCAGGCAGAAAGTGAAACTAAGTAGAGTGTTTGATCGAAACCTCAAGTGTGTGTGACGTCTAGATGAAGTATATAAATAACCAAACTTCCTGTTTTTGCCTGAGACTTGAGCTGGCGTTGCTGTGTGTGCTGAGTCTCCATATTCTGGAATATGTCAAATTAAAGATCTTTTGAGTTAGACCACTTTGAGCCGTGTCTTTCTTGGCCATTGAAGAATACAAAGAACTGGATTTAATAATCTCCTAATCCTAGTACCAAGGACATTACAACAGAACCCAAACAACCTTAATACTGAATATTTAAATCACATGAATGTGTATACTTTGTTAGTATACACATTTAGTACAGGTGTCTCACTGTAAAAAGGTGGTGAGCATGATGTTCATTCATGTCCACATTCATCATCTTCAGCAGGTCTTGCACTTCCTTAAAGTTCATCCTGCCATCATTGTTCTTGTCTGCCTTTTTGAACCATTCACCAATCCATCTGAGTACAACAATCAAGGAACTTTCTAATAAAACTTTGTTTTGCTACAGTAATGGTACAATGGTCACTGTCAAGACAGACAGATACCTTATTGATCTCACAAGGGACATTGTTGCCTAACAGCATCATGACAAAGAATAAAAATAGTAAAATCACAATAAACACCACAATTAAAAGAGTCACAGGGGCCTGGTAAGGGCTTATACTATGACAAAGTGCAGTATGTATATCTATATCTATATCTATCTATCTATCTATCTATCTCTATATATACATATATACATACATATATATATATATGTATATATATATATATATATATATATATATATACATACATATATATATATATGTATATATATATATATATATATATATATATATATATATATATATATATATATATTAGGGGTGCAACGATACACAAAATTCACGGTTCGGTTCGGTTCGATACTTTGGTGTCACGGTTCGATATTTTTTCGATACAAAAAAAATGTTCATGCTTTTTTACTTTGTCATTTATTAAAATTATAAATATATATTTTAACTCAAAAGTACAGTTTTTAAATGTAATGTTGCTGAAACAACAAAGTAATAAAATAATAAATCTATCTGATGGAGAAATCGCTCATCTTTGGAAAAGAGAGTTTATTACAGAGAAATGTCTCTTTCCAAAATAAAAGCTATACTATACGCTTCTTCTGGGCTATATTCTCAGCAGCATATTAAACATATCAGGTCCCCATAAGGAGAATCATGTGCTAACGGCTGTCTAAATGACTCGGGTAAAGTTTGTAGCATGCGTGCTTGTTGTTTTTGTCTGCTTCCACTTGTCTTTGCACTAGGATGATGTCGGCGTAAATGTGCAGTCATATTCGTTGTGTTCTCACTAGTGCTGTCAGCGTTAATCTGAAATGAGGTTAACGCCACAACACGGCAAATCTCCGTTAACGAGCTACCGCGGATCGCCCCGTGCGTGGGGCTGGACGGCGCCAACACGTTAACGAGCTAACTGCGCTAACACACTAGTTCCCACCCATGTAATTGAGCATTGCGTGGCACATCCAACATACTGTTTTACTTTAGTCCATGACGCGCTTACCTTCAGGGTCATACGTCACATGAAAACCAAAATAGTTCCAAATGCCAGATCTGAATGAGGGTGGGGGAGGTTCAATTTGCCATGTTGCAACGAGAGCTTAGCTTCTGTCTCGCTAGCTTGCGCTGCGCTCAGTGGATCTGCGTTCGACTATTCCGCCTAGGCTGCACTGTCGAGCGCAGATCCACTGAGCGCTCAACACAGACAGCATCGTCAGAACAAAAGTTGATCAAATAAATTAAAAATGTTGTATTGTTCGATACATATGCGTACCGAACCGAAAGCACTGTATCGAACGGTTCAATATCCATACGAGTATCGTTGCACCCCCAATATATATATATATATATATATATATGTGTGTGTGTGTACAGTACCTCTATTGCTTAAGCCACTGCACTGAGCTGCGGCCACAAGGTGGTTGGTGTCTGTCGTGGTGGTAACCCCCGAACCAAATGGTGGACACCAGAGGGGAAGAGAGCCACCAGGCTGAAGAAGGCTTGGCTAGCCTGTGGTACTTTGGAGACAGCTGATAGATACTGACAGGCCAAGGGGAACATGGCTCAGGCAGTGGTTGAAGCAAAAACTTGGGTGTGGGAGGAGCTTGGAGAAGCCATGGAAAAGAATTTTAGACTGCCTTGAAGAGATTCTGGCAAAATTCTGAGAAATTTGTAGGAAAATTGTAGGAAGGAAGACTTTGAGGACCTCCTTAGTCCCACTGGCACATCTTCCGTTGAGGTGGAGTCTGGGAACGAGGGGGGCAACTCGCTTATCTCCAGGGGTGAAGTCACTAAGGTAGTTAAACAACTCCTTGGTGGCACGGCCCTTTGGGTGGATGAGTTCCTAAATGATCTGGATGTTGTAGGGCTGTCTTGGTTGACATGCCTCTTCAGTGTTGTGTGGAGCTCCGGGGCGGTACATCTGGATCGGCAGACTGGTGTGGTGGAAAGGAAAGTCCTTGGATACAGGAGGAACAATGTGTTTTTTGTCCTGGTCGTGGAACACTGGATCAGCTCTTTATCCTCTTGAGGATACTTGAGGGTGCATAGGAGTTTGCCCAACCAGTTTAAATCTTGTTTGTGGATTTGGGGAAGGCATTCAACCATGTCCCTCGGAGTGTCCTGCGAGAGGTGCTTCAGGAGTATGCGTTGCCATTCAATCCTTACACAACTGTTGCAAGAGCTTGGTCCACATAGCCGGCAATAAGTCAGACTCATTTCAGGTGGTTGATGGACTCCGCCAGGGCTGCCCTTTGTTTTTAGGCCATGGTCTTCAGCTGGAAAAGGGTCCCCACTCCGGGTCAGTATCTTGGGGTCTTGTTCACGAGTGACAGGAGCAGGAGATGGATTGGTGGTGCGGCTGCAGTGATGCAGATGCTGTACTGGTCCATCGTGGTAAAGAGAGCACTGAGTGTAAAAGCGAAGCTCTCAATTTACCTGTTGATCTATGTCCCTACCCTCACCTATGGTCATGAGCTGTGGGCAGTGACTGAAAGAACGAGAACATGGATACAAGTGGCAGAAATGAGCTTGGCTGATCTCTCCCTTAGAGATAGGATATAGGAGGAGGAGTTCAGCCATCTGTGAGGGGCTCAAAGTAGAGCTGCTGCTCCTCTACATTGAAAAGGTGGTTTGGGCATTTGAAAAGGATGCCTCCTGGGTGGGCATGTCCGACCCGGAGAAAGCCCCGGGGCAAACCCAGGACATGCTGGAGGGATTATATCTCTTGGAGGAGGTGGCCGGGGAGAGGGAGGTCTGGGCTTCTCTTTTTAGGCTGCTGCCCCCCTGACCTGGGCCCAGATAAGCAGAAGAGGATGAATGGATGGATGGATGGTGATAAAAATTAAAGAAAGGTAGAAATGAAGTTAGTTAAAAACAGTAAAAGTAAGACTGATAATTTGTAAGCGAGATGTGCAAATTGCATGAAGGTATAAATACAAAAATATGTTTGGGATCTTATGTGTGACAATGTAGTAGTACAGGTAAAGCAAAGCCGGGAGCATTGAAGGTGGATTCAAGTACTTCCATGGTGTAAATATGAAGAGAAATGGAGTAGTACTCTTGAGTATATGAATAATACTATGGCGATGACAAGACTGTCAGAAAGAATCATAAGTTTGAAAGAGGTCACCTGTCCCAGCTTGCCAAAAGGCACCTGAAGGACTCCTTGTGGGACACCACATGCCAGAGAGGCTGAGGAAGATACAGAGTCACCAAAGTGGACTGAGAAAGTTCTCTCCTGAACCACTCAAAAGCTGCACCTTTGATGCCCACATGGTATATAAATGGGACATGAGATGGTCTACTGCAGGAGTCCCCAACTCCAGGCCTCGAGGGCCGGTGTCCTGCAGGTTCTAGATCTCACCCTGGGTCTACACACCTGAATCAAATGATTAGTTCATTACCAGGCCTCTGGAGAACTGCAAGACATGTTGAGGAGGTCATTTAGTCATTTAAATCAGCTGTGTTGGATCAAGGACACATCTAAAAACTGCAGGACACCGGCCCTCGAGGCCTGGAGTTGGGGACCCCTGGTCTACTGTATCAAAAGCAGCAGTCAGAGCAGGTCAAGAGAAACTACTGCTGACCAATAAGGACATTAAAGGCTCACCTCAGTTTTGCCAGAAAACATCTTGATGATCCACAAGACTTTTGGGAATATATTCTCTGGACTGATGAGACAAAAGCAGAACTTTTTGGAAGGTGTTTGTCCCCATTATATCTGGGGTAAAAGTAACACAGTTGTAACACACCTTTTAAGAAAATGAACATCATATTAACAGTAAAAATGGTGATGGTAGTGTGGTCTGGGGCTGTTTTGCTGCCTCAGGACGTGGAAAACTTTCTGTGGTAAATGAAACCATGAATTCTGCTGTCAAATAAAACATCCTAAAGGAGGATGTCCGGTCATCTGTTCATGACGTCAAGCTGTAAGCACTTGGGTTCTACAGCAGAACAATGATCCAGCAAGTCCACCTCTGAATGGCTTAAGAAAAACAGAATAAAGACTTTGAAGTGGCCTAGTCAAAGTCCTGACCTGAATCTGATTGAGGTGCTGTGGCATGAACTTAGAAAGGCGGTTTGTGCTCGAAAACCCTCCAAAGTGGCTGAATTACAACAATTCTACAAAGACAAGTGTGCCAAAATGCATCACGCTGTAAAAGACTCATTGCCAGTTACTGCAAACACTTGATTGCAGTTGTTGCTGCTAAGGGTGGCCCAACCAGTTATTAGGTTTAGGGGCAATCACTTCACACCGGGCCATGCAGGTTTGGAGTTTTTCCCCTTTAGGGTTTCCCCCTTAATAATAAACACCTTCATTTAGAAACTGCATTTTGTTTACTTGTGTTATCTTTGTCTAACATTTAAATTGGAGGCAGATGATCTGCTGTTGCAATTGCCACAGCTACACATAGAAATGAAGGCTACAGTACAACAAGCCTGACTGCTCATCATGTTACCTGCTAAAGATCCAACCCTGGCTGCTGGCTGAGGTCAGCATACATGTAGCTGTAAGATCACACTGGGTTTGTCGCCAGTTTTGTGTTCGCCTGCTATCTGTTCAGATGTTTGCAAAGAGCTGACATTTTGATAGCAGTATACTGCAGTTTCTTTCCTTGACATACTTTATTACTGTGTTTTCATGCAATAAAAATAAACCCCAAATCTCCCCAAATGTTGTAGACCCGGCACTATAGTTCTCCTCCCTGCACACAAAAGAGTAGCACATGTCTGCAGGAAGAAGAAGATATGTTTGGTTTTTTCTCTTTCTATCTGACATGCAAATGTGATTATAAGATTATTGAGTTTAGTACAGTAACTCATGACTGTATTACTGAAAAATGTAATGTGATGTAATGTACACCCAACACAAATTCTTTATGTATAGTTAGGTTGACCGCATATGTATGTACACTGAGTGAAGGATACTGATCGAGTTTCTCCCTCTCACCCATGTTTTCCACATTCTCAATCAGTTTCCTCATGCCCCATATCCAGGACTGTGCTTCCTCAGCTGACTCGGCCACCAGGTCCAAATTGCCCCTGCGACCACGAAAGACCAATGTGAAGCATCTGTCGGGTGGGAACTCATCTGCAATACTGAGGAGGACCTCACTCTGGTGCCCCTCTCGAACTGCTTCCACATCATTCACAGAAACTAGGAACAAAGAAAATGGGATTTAGGAGGTTTTAGACATGAAAATGAAGCAACAAAAAAAAAAAAAAAACAATTAATAAATAAATATTGCTCACATGAAATTTTGCAAATATCATATTATTTAAAACAAAACAAAAACTAGAGAAAACAAAGACAAGACAAAAAACAATCAAAAACTAAAACAGCAAAATGAACAATCGATGAAAATCAAATCCTGTTTGGTGAAAACGATGAAAATTTGGCATGGTGGATGCATGGATGACATGTACACAACCAGTGTTGGTCAAGTTACTTGAAAAAAGTAATCAGTAACTAATTACTGATTACTTCCCCAAAAAAGTAATCCAGTTACTTTACTGATTACTTATTTTCAAAAGTAATTAATTACTTAGTTCCTTTTTAAAAACACGATTTACAACCTGAATAGGTGATAAAGTGATAGATCTTTCAGCCCAATTCTACTTTTTCTGCATAATCATCATACAAAATGTAATCAGATGGAAAAGTCTCTTTTTAAAACTTGTTTTATTAGTTTTAATCTTTTAACTTTATGCATCAAGCAAAAATTTAATTAGTTTAACATTTAAACCTATTTTCTGCACATTCCAGCACATAAAATAAAATATTTTGTGTGTTTACACTCAGTCTTTCAAATAGATGCAAGTAAAACACAGCAGAAAATAAATAAAGTCAAAGACTAGTGGTCCTGTTGCTCTATTTTCACCTGTAAAGCAGGAGTGGGGTAGGCGGAGGGTTACCCTGGTGCAGGTGTGCAGCGGTCAGTGGAAGAATCCGCGAGTTTCTCTGTGAGTTTCCCATTACGTCGTAGCTACTCGGTGCTTGTTTGGAAGTTTAGGGGTTTTTTCGCTGTAAAAAGAAGTTTTCTTCCCACGCACAACGGACACTAATGTTTTTGTCACTTTTTATGGAATCAAACTCAAAGTAAGGTCAGTACTTCCACGCTTTAAACGCTGCACGCTCATACTCTCTCTGCACTCGATATATGATCCATTGTTGATCTGCACACAGCTGTTGTCACGAACGTCGCACTCGCTTACGTCACTGTCATGAGACATTCTCACAAAAAATCACGGTTTTAGTAACGCAGTAACGCAGCGTCAAAGTAACGGTAATCTAATTACCGTTTTTGCAATAGTAATCCCTTACTTTACTCCTTACTTGAAAAAAGTAATCGGATTACAGTAACGCGTTACTGCCCATCTCTGTACACAACAGACAGGAAAGCAGTGAGAAAATGGTTTCAAGCCTGTGTATTACCCAGATTGTGCCAGATTGTCAGCATGCTTAATGCCAAGAACTTGTGACCCGCACACACACATATAGTAAAACGCCCACTGTTGGAAAGGGTCTATTAGGTCATTTTGGTTCTTTAATTATAGCTGTTCTCTTACATGTGGAGCGGACATTGCCAGTCTTCTTAGACTGGTACCAGATGGTCATGAAGTCATCCTCCAGCTTGAAATATCGCTGCTTCTTCCAGTTACGAGACTTAATTTTCCTCATCATCGCCCCCACCAGCATGGCCTGGAGGTTATCATCCCCCTGACTACCTGTGTAAAAGAGACAGTCATCACAAATAAAAAAATAAAGCATGGTTCGAAGAAATGTAAATGCAAACATTTAATTTTAATTTCAAGTTTCTGACAGGCTAATGTGAAGTTCCATCACACATGACACTGTCTAGACATCTACTGCTGAGTAGATATGCTAAACAAAAAGATTAATATGCATCTTAAATGTGAATTTAAAAAAAGAACATTTCATTTAAGTCAGTTTAACAAAATAAGATTTCGTTTGTTTCATCTGTGAATCAAATATTAAGCAGATATTCTGCTCACCTTTGTATTATTTGTGTTCTTTGATTATGTTTCTAAAATTAGAGTGACGAGAATGATGCTATAATGAACTGTTTAAAATGAATCAGATGTTCCAGTGTACACACAGGAAAAAGGTCAAGGGGGAAAGGAACATATACTTATTAATTAAAGTTACCCGACCACAGCAGGCATAAACAAGACGAGCTGACTTACGGAGGCCATTTCCTGTGGAAGCCATTTGTTGTGTGGTCACTCTGCCATCTAAAGGGCAAAACATAGCAGTCAGTGCAAGACAAGGAGAACAGCTCTGACTGTAAAATATGCCTTCAAGTCACTCTTAGATGTCCTTTCTAGAGGTCACATGTGCCGAGATGACATCTAACATCAACTTCATTGACATCCAGTCACCTGATGTCCAGCCACACCCTATTACCCTCTTTCTCTCTGATTTTTCACCTACCAGGTCAGAGATTACTTCATTTAAATCATCTTATTACTCTGGTTACATTTCTCATGGACATAATGTGCAGACTCTCAGCATTCATCCACATTTGAATTGGATCAGCGGTTTGGGCCTCTTTTTAAAGGGATGAAAATTAACTGGACAGTTGACTCAAAGGCCTTTTTATGGGCAGGTGTGGGCAGCTGCTTTGTTATGTCGTTGTCACTTAAGCAGATAAAAGTCCTGGAGTTGATTTGAGGTGTGGTGCTTGCATTTGTAAAACGTTGCTGTAAACTAACAACATGCAGTGAAAGGAGCTCCCCATGCAGGTAAAACAAGCCATGCTTGAGCTGTGAAAACAGAAAAAACATCTAAGAATTTGCTACAATGTTACGAGTGGTAAGCAGCAGTTTATCAAAGCAGTGGAATATTCTTGAAGGGTCAAGCCACTCGCCTGATCTTAACCCAATGAACAGACAGAAAGGCCTCAAACAAACAGCTCTCGTTAGCTCAATCACATACAGATTCAAATGATTTTTTTCAGCGTAATCATATATTTATATACTTGACATGAATATATACTGTTTCTCTTTATGATTATATGATCTCTCAATACTTCCTTTTAACACAATCCCATATGAACATCATGATTCCAATAGTTTTAACTCAGTTACATAGGAGTACTTGTTCTCTTCATGGGTCTGTGGTTCAAACACAATATACTCTATATACTTCCTTATATTAAATCAGACATTCCCTAAATGTTTGCTTAATCATTCTGACCACACACTGAAAGCTTGTCCACCTCAGACGAGATGTGTTGTGCCATTGTTACGTTCTCAGTTAACACAAACAACAGCAGCACAGAAGTACACACTGTCCTGAGTCTGTCGACTCAGTGTTTTGTGTTTCTTTGTGCTTTTGTTATTCTGATTAGGCATCCTGTAGCTGTCAATGAGACTTCTGCACCTCAGCAGGTATTCTGGCCCACTCTTCGTGAGCAAACTGCTCCAGTTGTTTCCGGTTTGAAGGGCGCCTTTTCCAGACGGCATGTTTCCGCTCCTTCCAAAGAGGCTCAATAGGACTGAGGTCAGCGCTCATAGAAGGCCACTTTACAATAGTCCAATGTTTCCCTCTCAGCCATTCTTGGGGTTTTTTAGCTCTGTTTTGGGTCATTGTCCTGTTGTAAGACCCATGACTGCGACTGAGACCAGGCTTTCTGACACTGGACAGCACATTTCTCTCTAGAATCCCTTGATAGTCTTGAGATTTCATTGTACCTGCAGAGATTCAAGACACTGTGCCAGATGCAGCAAAGTCTGTGAACATAGACCCGACGTGTCATTTTTGTCTCATCCTTCATCAGAAGCTTTGTGGCTTGTCAACATGTAGGTTGGCATATTCCAGTCTGGCTTTTTTATTGTTTGTTTTCAGTAATGGTGTCCTCCTTGGTCATCTCCCATGTAGTCCACTTTGGCTCAAACAACGATGGATGGTGTGATCTGACACTGATGTTCCTCGAGCATGAAGTTCACCTTGAATCTCTTCAGAAGTCTTTCTGGGCTCTTTTGTTACCATTCAGATTATCCGTCTCAATTTTCCTCCTGCAGCCACGTCCAGGGAGGTCGACTCAGAAAACAATACCAAAAAGAGTCAGTCACAGAAAGAGGTGTTGGGGATTGTCAAGGAAGTTTGTGATGGGAGCAACCCAGATAGTTAAAAGCTGCTCACAATGTCAAAGGCCGTGTGAAGCAGGCAGGATTGGGGACCCAAACTGCAGCCTCTCAGAGGCAGGACTCAAAACACAGATTTATTTCTGATTACAAAATACAAGAAGTATAAAATCTATGAACCAAACGGATAGGCAGCACACACAGCCAGGAGTAGATGGAGAACGAGACGCCCGACACAGGGAGACGCAGACACTATACATGATAGGGGAACAGGGCAGGTCCTGCCCCAAGTGGAGCAGTTTAAGTATCTCGGGGTCTTGTTCACGAGTAACGGGAGAAGGCACCGGGAGATCGACAGGTGCTGCAGCTGCAGTGATGCGACGCTGCACCGGTCCGTCGTGGTGAAGAGGGAGCTGAGGGTAAAAGCGAAGCTCTCAATTTACCGGTCGATCTACGTCCCTACCCTCACCTATGGCCACGAGCTGTGGGTAGTGACCGAAAGAACGAGATCAAGGATACAAGCAGAAGATGGATGGGAATAGGGCAGAGAGGAAACACCAGGGTGATACAATCAACTGATGAGATGGGGAAGCACAGCTGATTACAGTACACACAGAACAAGTGACTGTCAAAGTAAAACAGGAAGTATGCAAAACACACAGAGTACAGGCAACAGCAGGAGCAACATGCTGAACAAGGGAATAAACGAGTCAGTACGTGGGAACAGCGGGATGCATGAAAACAGAAAGCTACAGACTAGAGGAGTGATATAAAGTGATATAAAGTGATATAAAGTGATATAAAGTGATATAAAGTGATATAAAGTGATATGAAGTGATATAAAGTGATATAAAGTGATATAAAGTGATATAAAGTGATATAAAGTGATATAAAGTGATATAAAGTGATATGAAGTGATATAAAGTGATATAAAGTGATATGAAGTGATATAAAGTGATATAAAGCGATATGAAGTGATATAAAGTGATATAAAGTGATATGAAGTGATATAAAGTGATATAAAGCGAGCGATTAAGGCACGAGAGAGCAACACACAGGGACATTACTAGGGTAAAAAGCAACATGTAGACTAGACTGACCTAACAGGGGAGGACAACAGAGATGAGAGCAGGCGTAAACATAGAGAAAGTGCTTTGAGTGCTCAGAGTAGAAACGTGTTATGAACCAGTCCTTTACTTTTTAAAAGATCGGTTTTTGTACCACTGTATTAATACGATTCTGTAGGATTTCCTTATATTATTCATAAATAAGTTATTAAATAAATCAACCAGTTCCTGGCCCGCGTATCATTTTAGGCTGTTAAAGAAAATAACAAACAGTAATGTGGATGCTGAAGATAAACAATCTGAAGCTGTAAAGAAAGGCTTGTTTATCCAGTTACCATGAGACAAAGTTGTTTTGTATTTTGGGAGATCTGTGTTGTCCCCTCAAAGAAAGAAGGTCCATCTCCAAAAGTTGATTCTGTTCATCTGGATGTTTTCAGTGGGAGAAACGTTTCGTCATCATCAGGTGACGTCTTCAGCCTCAGCTGTCTGCAGGCTTCCAGCCTTATAAACATTTTCATAATGACTGACACCAGCCCACTGAAGGAACAGTTTATAAGATTGTCAGCTGGTCACCTGGATGAAGATGAAACGTTTCTCCCACTGAAAACGTCGAGATGAACAGAATCCACTTTTGGAGATTTACTTACCTGGTGTCATTGATATTTATATTTAAAGTGCAATACTGTAATTTTCTGCTGCTCATTCCTGTGCAATATCCCATCTGCCCTCCCGTCATATTTCTTTTCAAGTTTTTCTTATTTAATCACTAGTGTACATATATTTATATTTATAGATACATATATATTTAGACATCTTTTCTCTTTTACCATCTCTCTAATATTTTGCTCCTTACTATTTTTATATTTTATTTTATTTTATTTTATTATATTTTATTATATTTTCTCCTACTGTATCATGCTGCTGAGTGACTGCTGCTTGTCAAACACATTTCATTGCAATGTTGACCCTGTGCTAACTTGCATATGACAAATAAAACTGAAAACTGAAACTGAAAACTGGATGATTGAGCATCAAGACGTCCTATAACATTCACCAGCTGTTTTACTTCATGAATGAATGCAGACTCACTTTCTCCGAGTGCATATTCATGAGATGCTCCACAGCTTTCTGCCCTGTGCTGTTTATGCTGCTGGGAGTTATTCTGCTGGTCTTTCATGTTTTTATGTCTCATTTTTCATACTGTCTTTGTTAAGCGCTTTAATCCAGCTACGCTTGACAAATCTCTTTTTTTATTACCGTTAGTCATTTATTTAACCAAGCTCTTTCTGTTTCACAGAATCAGTTACGATTGTCTCTGACATCAGTAAAGTCATTTGTTTTACCTAAACCACTGGCAGAGCTACACCGTCCTCTGACTACAGCAAAAACACAAAGCTGCTGTGTTATTGGTAAGAGTGTTGTTTTTTATCAAGTGATAAAAGGTAACATTTTACTAGAAAACAAAAAATATGACAAAGATTCAATTCAAATATTCAAGTATTACAGCAAGTAAGCGTGCTCCTGTGTTTCTGAGGAGCATGTGTCCTTTATAGTTCATGCATAAGGAATGTAAACGAAGCCATGGAAGAGAAAAACAGGGAGGAAAACATTGGAAAATGAAGGTGACTCTGACCTGTTGCAGGATCATCCCGGTCTCCAGCTGACTGCTGCTGTGCTGTTAAAAGATCATCAAATCTGGGAGCCTCTGCTGCTGCTGTGCATCTGCCACAATGCACTGATAACAGGACACGTCAAACCTGGGTGAGCAGGTGAGTGAGCTGCCCCTCCTCCTCACTGTTCCCCGTCTGCTTCCTGCCCCCTTTCTTAAAGTGCTCTGCAGCTTGTGCATGCGTTACATTTGGAGCCGAAGACTTCATTTGGATGCAAAAGTTCAGCTTCTAAAACATCATGAGTAGCACAGAGTTGGGTTGAAAGTGCCGTAAATAGCCTGAATTGTTTGGTGGGGAAGATTTCAGTACAGTGAGTTTCACTGGCATTATGAATGCATGTGAATACTTGCACCTTGTAGTTTTGACTCACCTTGATTGTGCTCATTTCACATTTAAATGTAATAAAGGATTTTAAGAAACTTCAATGCCTAAATGATTTACTGCATTTAAATTAAACATTTCCAACTAATTGAAAGTCGGTTTTTCAATATTTAGGAAGCTGAGTGAGACTCACAGCAGCCAGACTCGTTATATCTCTTGTGCTGAAATATTACAGAGTTTTATTTTTATTAAATATTTATTGTTGTCATTCCCCCAAACTCTTTGGCAGAGAGTTGCACACAGACTACGTTGTCTGGGGGTTTAGGAGCAGCAGAACTCAAACTGATAGTGCAGCATGTGTTCAGCATCATGTTACTGATCCCAATCATCAAAATTTGATCAAGTCAGTTTAACAGCAGGCTTGTGGATACATCAGGTAATGTTTTCCTATCAAAACAATAAACAATGTGACAGATTACCAGTTGCCTGATTACTAACATTACTTATGCAACTGAGAGCTGCGTTACACATTTGCCAGTTTACAACATGAATACTCTCTCTGTGCTTTTATCTGTGTTCTGCTCAGGTTCAGGCCCATCAATAATTTGTGGCTTCAGATCAGCTCCTCACCTCAAATTACACTCACTAAGCCAAAGTTAAAATGGACGGGCTCCCCCACATCAAGCTTAACCACAAGACAGAACCCAGCAGTGTTTATCTTCTAATGGCACCATTTATAAGGCAACTTTAACATTTTAGAGATCATTTTGTCTCTCCCATTTTCAGTAAAACCTGTTGAGTAAAATTGTCAGGACAACCTATATGCTGAGGAATTCAGACAGGAACTACAGTATTCCCAAGATTCCAGTGCAATTTGAGCTCTGCAAAGTTAACGGCCAGTGGCTCATTCTTCTGCTTGAAGAGGAGACACCCAGAAAAACTGGAACCAGAAACCTTCTGGGTCGCTCTGATCTTTACATCTGTTTAAATGTTTTCAAATGTTTCCCTCAGGTGGTTGAAATGGCAATATAATTTATTGTTATTACACTTACTGTAACTCAATGGCTCTCCAGTCAACAAAAATTGTCTGAGCCATTTTTTAAATGTCACTGTTCAGAACAGTACATGCTGTGATGCCCATAAGACTTTCAGACATTTCTCTGGTCACTCGAGTCTCAGAGAGACAGCAGTGTATGAACATACTCTGACCACGCCCCGCTGCAGCCGCCCCGGGCTCCCTATCACCGATTTACTGTAAATAACAGAAATGCAGTAGAGCAGGCTTGAGCTTTGGTATAGCAAATTGTAATATGAGCTAAACTTTGTCCATTTCATAAAATAATGTTTGGGTAGTGAGCACGTTGTTTCCAATGTGTTCCCTGGTGTTTCCTGGGTCTTTGCTTTTTGGCTTGTTTGGTTGAATTTCTGTTTTTGTTTTTCCTTGTTATTGTTGATTTTGTTATCCTATCGTGTACTTGAATAACTTAACAGTTCTGCATCCCCCAGCTCTATTTGAGGATCTTCTGTGTGGTCCTGCATTCATCCTTTGGTCTGTTTTGGTTTTGTTGGCTTGTTCTCTGTTCTTAGTGTTTCTTTTTCTTTTTTTTATGTTTTATCCCCCAAATCTCTTGCTGTGCAGTTCTCCATGTCCTTTGTCAAACTGTCTGTAACTTTCCCTGTGTGTACTGCTATCCTGTGATTACTTGTGGACTATGGTTTTGTTTGTTTTCTGTATTGAGTGAGTTTAGGATTTAGTGTGACATCTTTTTTTTTTTTTTTTTTTTTTTTTTTTTTTTTTTTTTTTGCCTGTCCCGTTTGGCTCTTTTGCCATCAGAATTATTGTCTAAAGGCGAAGAAAGATGCCCAACGGATTTTCTTTACCAAATTGACCATCCCAGCTTTGCTGTAATGGTCCATTTGATTCACCTTTTATTCTTTATTTTATTTTCACTTGCTGAATACGGGACAGACTTGACTGGGGGAAAGAAAAGGGAGAAAGAAAGAGGGAAAGAAAAACAGTTGAGAAGAGGGACGGGGGAGAAGGGCAAAAAACAGAATAAGCAAAAAAAAAAAAAAAAAAAAAAAAAAAAAAAAATACATGTATCGATCACCTGGATCACCTGTTGAGAAAGAAAAAAGAAAACAAGCAGAAGAAAACGAGAGTAATACAATAAACAACATCACAATGATATATGGGAATATGACAGTAAATACTAAATATTAAACATTATTGTGCAGCACGTAAGATCGACAGCACAGTGTGCATTGAGGTAGGAGCCAAAAAGGGTGTAGTTTGTGTGTGTGATCACCCGTGTATACACCTGTGAGCATGGACGCGCTTGTTTTCTTAAAAGGTTCCCTCATGTAATGATCTGCTAGAGGGTGTGGGGGGCCACTGCCCCGTCCTCCAGGGCATGAAGCAGGTATGGAGGAGATCAAAACCCCAGACATCCAGAGGCCCCCAGAACACAAGAGACCAAGGAAGACCAACAGAGGGGCAGCCGTGCCACTGTCCCAGAAAGAGCTGAGGAGAGTCCCAGATGAGGGGTCACCCAGCAGCCACGGAGCAGAAGCCAGGGGGGGTTGCAGCGACGTGCCCGTGAGCTCCGCCGGCAGCCAGCTGTGCCTGAGTGACCGAGCCCCAGGCCGAGAGGCCGGGGGCACCCCACCTCCGAAGTGGCCCAAGCGAGCCCTAGGCTCCAGGCCCCGATAAGCAGCCGCCAAGGAGTGAGCCGGTGTGCACCCGGACGCCCACCCCCGGACACAAAGAACCACCAACGCACCGATGTCTGAGGGAGTCCGCCCCCGGCAGGGGAAGTGGTGGGGGGAGATAGGCCTCCAAACCTTGGAGGGCCTGAGCTGTCCTCAGAGAGGTGGCGTCTGATACCCAACCTGACATATGGACACAGACATACAGGCACACACAGATACAAACATCCATTCCCACCCTCATGCTCTCATATGCACTTACTCCACACTTAACCAACGTGGAGACAGACATAAAGACACGCTGTACACACAATCACACTCCCCAAGCGTACTCTACAAACCGGGTCTAGGTACCCTTGCCCCTGGGGGGGGGAACTGCACCCAGACCCAGGTTGTGTTACCCTTTTTCCCTGCGGTGGGGAGAAGCAGACCGCCCCGACTCCGCAGCAGCAGGGAGGCCCCACACTCCGGACCCCAGTCGGACGGCCAACTCCTCCTCCTAGCCCCCCTGCTCCAGCAGACCGCAGAGAACGAGGGTGAGAGAAGACTCCTAACCTCCCTCCACCCGCTCATTGTAGTGTTGATGTATGTGTGTTCTAAGGTGCATTTAAAACCCAGGAGGGCATGGAGCTACCTGCCAGAGAGCAGCAGGTAAGCGCATAGTCCCTCCTGCTAGCCCTCAATGTCTACGTGTATTTAAAATTGAGAGGTGGGCAACGACGCCAGGGGTGAAGTGTACACCCTGATGGTAATTGAGATTCCGTGTAGCGTGCCCACCCCCAAGATCCTATATGTATGTGTAATGAGAGTGTGAGTAATGTGAATGTCTAAGTTGCGGGATAAAATTGAGGCAGAGGCAGCCAGAAGGGGACAGAGGGGGGGGGTTACCCCCTCTGCACCCTGGTGACACACCCCCACTCCAAGGCCCTGCATGTGTGGGTGGTTGTGGTGGAGCGGGAAGAGGGAGGCAGCTGGAGATGGGGAGGGAAGGAAGGGAGGGGCAATTGACCCCTCCCTGGGGCCAGCTCCCCCGCTGACCCCAGTAGGCACCCCCATACTCCGCGACCCGCCAGGGAAGGGGGGCCCAGGCCCATCCGAACCGGGGCCCAGCGCAGCGGCGCCGCCCGGCCCCACAGAGCCCGGGGCAGTCCACCCAACCCCACCACAGAGAAAACTGCACCCACCCCATCATCCACTCATCTTCCAGACTACATAAGACAATAGACGCCCAGGCTGAGATCTTCCTCCACCTCTCCTGTATCTCCCCCTCTTGCAGAGAGAGTTCCTGAGAGAGGAAAGCTCCTGCAAGATGTGACAACCCCCCCCCCCCCCCCCCCACCAGTTGAAGAGCCCCCCAGGTGGCTCGGCGCACCGGCGGCACCCCGCGCCAGTGGCGGGCCCCCATATACCCACCGGCCCACAACCCCGGCAACACACCAACCAGGACCCAGGCCCCCGAGGCCCGGCCAGGGCCCCAGGCCAGAGCCGGAGCGCCCCCAGAACCTCACGCCCGTCCCGGACCCACCCAGGGGCAGCCAGGCTACCAGGTCAGTAACCCCCGTCCATCAGCACAGACACTCCCCTAGCCCCGCTGCACGTAGCTACGAGGAAACCGTCACCCAAGAGCCAACAGAGCCCCTAATTGGCCATGACCGCTACCCCGGGTTGAGTCCCCCAAGGAAGATGCTCCCGAGGAACCCCCCGACGCCCTAAGCCTGACCCTACCCCCACACCAATCACAACAGTGAAGGCGAGACCAAAATATGACCCCCCACCCCCACTAGGTGATGGAGCTGATCAGAGGAGCCCAGAGCGATTGATCTGATGTGGTGGCAGAGGCTGTATCAAGACTAATGTAATCTAATAGATAATTTCTATATTGGTTAGAATTAAGATTGTTTTTATTTTTCCAGTTCATGAGGACTGTTTTCTTGGCTATGCATAGGGCAGTGAAAACCATATGGGCTATATTCTTTTCTGAAGTGACATTATCTAAGCTGCCCAACAAACACACTAAGGGGGAAGTTGGAATGTTACATTTCAGACACTTTGATAAGTCTTCACATATCTCGCGCCAAAACTTCTGAACTGGTGGACAGAACCAAAGAGCATGGATATAATTGTCCAGTGAATTGGTTTGGCAGTGTGAGCAGTTGTTGGTAGATGCAAAGCCCATCTTGAACATCCGATGACCTTTATGGTGCACTCTATGTAGTATTTTGTATTGAATTAATTGAAGACTGGGATTTTTGATTAGATGAAAGGTTTTTAAGCAAATCTGAGACCAGAAGTTTTGGTCTAAGTTAACTGATAAATCCGCTTCCCATTTTGCAATAGGAAGTGATATTGATTCATCTATTTTAGAAAGCATTCTGTATATTTTGGATAGTAATTTGGGGGTTTTAAGAGTAAAAAATTGAACCACACTTGGTGGTGTTTGTAGTTCAACTTGACCCGGTTTAAATTTCTTTTTTATTATGGATTTAATTTGTTGATATTCTAAAAATCTTTTCTTGTTGATCCCATATTGTGTAACTAGTCTGTCAAATGAAATAAATTCTGTTCCTTCTAGTATATGTTCTACATATTTGATTCCTTTACCATTCCAATCTGAAAAGTTTATCATATTATTGTTTTGTAATATGTCAGGGTTGTTCCAGATAGGTGTACGTTTGCATGGGATTAATGAAGACTCTGTCAACTTCAGAAACTCCCACCATGCTGTCAGAGAAGAGCTGATGTTGATGCTTTTGAAGCATTCATGTCGTTGGATGTTTGAGCTGATAAATGGTAGATCTGAACTCTCTAGATTATTGCAAAGTGCTTGTTCTACATCTAGCCAAGGTTCATCTAAAAGGGTATGTTTTAGCCATCCTGAGATAAACTGAAGCCTGTTGGCTAAGAAGTAGTGCTGAAAGTTAGGTAGTTCTAATCCTCCTTTATCCTTGGTCTTTTGTAGTGTTTTTAAGCTTATACGTGGGGGCTTATTTTTCCAAAGGAATTTGGACATATATGAATCTAGAGATCTGAACCAATCTTGCGGCGGTTTAGTTGGGATCATTGAGAATAAATAATTTATTTTTGGTAATACCATCATTTTTATAGCAGCAACCCTTCCCATGAGTGATATGGGTAGACATTTCCATCTAGCCAGATCACCTTCTACTTTCTTTAAAAGTGGGGTATGGTTTAATTTAGTTAGATCTGCAAGCTTGGGAGAAATATTAATACCTAAATATTTTATATTTCCCGATTGCAGTGGAGTAGAAGAGGAATTATGGAAGCAGCAATTAATAGGAAGGACTGTAGATTTTGACCAGTTAATTGAGTAATCTGATATTCTTGCAAAAGAGTTTATCAATTCAATCACCCCAGAGATATTGGTTTGTGAATTTTGGAGAAAGAGTAACACATTATCAGCATAAAGGCTGATTTTATGTTCCACGTTCTTGCATTTTATGCCCTTAATTGCTGAATTCTGTCTAATTGCTGCTGCTAGTGGTTCGATAAAAATTGCAAACAGTGAAGGGGAGAGTGGGCATCCCTGCCTGGTGCCCCTCAGGAGACATAAGCTGGAGGATGTCTGGTCATTTGTTCTGACACAAGCTGTTGGGGAATTATATAATATTTTTAACCAGTTGATGAAAGAAGATCCAAAACCAAATTTGTGTAAAGTTGCAAATAGAAATTTCCAGTTAACTCTGTCAAACGCTTTTTCTGCATCTAAGGAAAATATTGTAGTTTCAAGGTTTTTACTGTATGAGTAGTCTATCAAATTAAGTAATCTACGTGTATTTGTTGATGAGTGCCTACCTTTTATGAAACCAGTTTGGTCAGGATGAATTAAGAGGGGGGTTATTTTCTCTAGTCTCTTCGAGAGAGCTTTGCAGATTATTTTGAGGTCTACATTAATAAGGGATATTGGACGATAGCTTGAGGGATATACAGGGTCTTTGCCTGGTTTTAGCAGGAGATTAATGTTTGCAGAATTCATATTTGATGGAAGTCTGCCCTTTTCTTTGATTTCTAACAACGTTCTGTAAAAAACTGGTGCTAGAATCGTCCAGAATTCTTTGTAGAATTCTGCAGGAAAGCCGTCTGGACCTGGAGCCTTATTATTGGACATACTTATCAGAGCTTCCTGGAGTTCACCTGATGTCAGTGGTGAATCCAGTGCCATTGCTTGAGCTTCTAATAATTTTGGGAGAGTTATGTTGTCTAAAAATTGATCAATTTCCTTTTTAGATGGGTTTATTTGTGGTGAATACAACGTTTTATAGAAATCCCTGAAAATGTTGTTTATTTGTTTCGGTTCATATATTGTGTTCCCAGATGAATCTTGAACAGCACATATAGTTGTTTTTTCTTTATTTATTTTTAGCTGGTTTGCTAGAAATTGACCGGATTTATTACTATGTTCATAATTTTGTAAGCGTAGTCTTTGTACTAAGAATTTTGTTTTTCTATCAATTATCTCATTTAATTCTAGTTTTGTTTTGCGTATTTTGTTCAATGTTTCCTGATCTTGGTGGAACGCGTAGGCTTCTTCTAGTGATTTGATGTTTTTTTCCAATTCCTGAATATTTTTGTTTTCTTTTTTCTTTTTATGTGATGAGAAAGAAATTATTTTACCTCTCATCACAGCTTTCCCTGCTTCCCATAAAACAGAAGCTGATGTTCCGGGAGTGTCATTAAAGTCTAAATATGAAGTCCACTCTTTTTTAAAATATTTAATAAAGTCTTCATCTTTAAGCAGTGATGTATTAAATCTCCAGTTTTTACTTGGCATAGTATTATTCTTGTGCATTAGTGTTAAAGATACAGGAGCATGATCGCTGACAGCTATAGGGTGAATCTCAGTGTCTGAAATGTCACTCAGCAGTGAGCTGCTGACCAAAAAATAATCTAGACGAGAGTAGGAGTGATGAACATGTGAAAAAAAAGTATATTCCTTACTGGTGGGGTGAAGGGAGCGCCATGCATCGCAAAGACCAAAGTCGCTCATATACTGTTTGATTATATTTGTGGACTGCCAATTACGCTGAGTTCCTGCTGTATTGAGCCTATCCATTTCTTCATTCAGTCCAAGGTTGAGGTCGCCTCCAAGCACAAGTGTGCCATCTAAGTGTTCAGAGAGTGCACTGAAAAAACCGTGAAAGAATGAGGGATCATCAACATTTGGACCATATACACTTACAATACATAGCTTTTTATCAAGTATAGATAGTTTAATGATTAAGAATCTGCCCTCTGGATCTATAACTGTATCGAGTACTGTGAAATTAATTTTTTTATGGATTAAAATTGCTACTCCCCTTTGTCTAGAATTATAACAAGCTGAGAACACATTAGGAAACTCAGGTGTTTTAAGTTCATTCGAACCTCTAAGAGGTCTGTGGGTCTCTTGTAAAAGGACAACATCTGCCTGTAGTTTTTTGAGTTGGTTAAATATTTTTAACCTCTTTTCTCTGGAGCCAGCTCCATTTACATTCCATGTAACGAATCTTAGTGCACCCATAGATGTCTGTACATAACTAGGGGTGTACTCTGTGTGTGTCGCTTAGACAGGTGGAGAGAATACATCACTTGTTCATAAATAAGGAGAGGGAGAGAGAGAAAAAATGTGTGGCGAGATGCTCCCTGAGTCTGACTATGTGTTTGCATATTTACTAATATGAGTATGCTTGGCTTAAGTGTGTGTATCCTGTAGGTCTGTGTGTGCTGTCTGACTGATGTAAATGTGCTGCCGTTGAGCGCATGACTGTGCGTGATCGTGCAGTGAGTAAGTGTCGAAATAAATGATGTTGTTTGTGGATGAGTGTGGAAGTAGGTGATCGAAGCAGTGAAAGAAATAAAGAAAGAAACCAAGGACGAGGGTGAGCAGCATAAAAACAAGAGGGGGAAAAGAGAGAAGAAAAAAAAAAACAAACAAAAAAAAAAACGAGAAGAGTGAAAAGAAAACGTAAACATTCCAATTAAATCACTGACGGAGAGTGACGGTGTTAATATTGCTATGAAATCACACTTAAGATGCGATTTGATACCGGTAAGTTAAACAGATGTTAATGCAAGTTAGTGTGAGTGGATAGGGAAAGGGTGTAGCGGATTCTTATCTGGTCTGAAGTTAATACAGCCACGGAGTGATGTTGGGGTCGCGGTGGAGCTGTCCGTCCACGTACAGCCGGTCCACAGCGATGACAGCGCGGGAGCCTTTCTGGATGAAGCCGCGTCGAATTGGGAAGAGGACCCTGCGTCGTTCCAGGATCTCTTTGGGGAACTGATCGTTCACGCTGAAGTCCGTTCCTTTTAATTCCCTGCTTTTCCCGGCTTTTCACATGTTGCTTTTGTTTGAAGTGGCCGAATTTGGCCACGATAGGACGTGGTCTCCCGGCCGTAGCTCGAATGGGGCCGAGGCGATGCACCCTATCGAAAACGATGTTCTTCACCGTGTCCTCCGGCAGCTTCAGGTGGGTTTGGATGAAGCTTTTTACCGTGGTCTCCGCGTCCTCTCCAGCGGCTTCTGGAATACCAGAAAATACTAGATTATCACGCATGCTACGAGCTTGTAGATCAATAACCGTTTCTTTTATTTTTTTATTTTCTCTATTGAGCTAAGTAACATTTTCTGTGAGAGATTTCACCGACTCCCTTAGCGTGGCATTTTCAGCAGTGAGCGTTTCCACTTGCTGCTGGCTGAACTCCAGGGATTCTCGCAAGCATTTAAATTCCCGGTGAAGAATCTCCACCAGGGACAGCCTTGCGTCGAAACTGGACAATCGCTTGTCGATTGACTCCAGTATGTCGGCAATATCTTTGCCAGCTGGCGATGTTGTGCCGGGGGAATCTGCCGGGCGTTGTCTTTTCGACGACGGCGTCTCAGATTTGGCCAGGGAAGCTGCACTCTGGGCCTTCTTCATCACGAGATCCTGAAAGCACTGATCAATATAATCTTGGAGAGCCTCTAAACTCTCCCTGTTGTTCTCCAGGGTGTTGGAGATTATTTAGACAAATATTGTTAGTTATGAGACAATTGATAAGTGTATTTGGTAATACTGAAGCTTAAAGAAATTTGTTCAAATCTAAACTACCATTTGCTTTAATTTTCCGCCAAAATCTCCGGCGTCTGACGTCAGTTACAACATGAATCGCTTACCTTGACCGTCACTTCCGCTTACCTTCGCCTTCTGCCTTCCTCTCGAGGATTTAGTGTGACATCTGAAAGAAAGGTTAGTTTTACTGTCTGCCCTGAGACTGGGATTTGGGTCCACGTCTCTGCAAACCATAACAGCTAGAGTAGTTATGAGAATACATTAAATAAGTTCAATATTTATGATGTTACCAAGTCTTGCATTTTCTCACTTTTGTTAAAGGTCATAATTAAGACCTGAGACACTGACTTTTACTGATTTATGTAATGTTTCTGCAATGTTGTCGATCACAGAAGCCAGTGAGGGCTCAACCGGTGGTCAAGTTGTGCAGCCTGAAATGGCAGTGCAAGTATTTTTTGACTGACAGCTGCCTTTGGGATGTAGCACTATAAATGCATTACACTGTCATCATTAACACTGACCATGTTGCAGAGTGCTGCCTGACACCGAGACACCTGACCACAGCAGGCGTCCAGGAGCCAGAGGTTATGATATGTTTATAATGAGCTGGAATTTTAAACTTGTAAACTATTTCACAAATCATTATTTATCACAACTGTTGTACAAACTAATTCTATCAGTCTTATACTTTTTGTGTAGTCTCCACTGATAAATATTTCCCTGTTATTTCCTCTTTTGTCCTTTGTGTGTTGTCTCTGTTTTTAGCGTTACGTGGCATAGCCACTGATTTTCACCTGTGCCTTGTTTTCCCAGCTGTGTCTTATCCCGTTGATTAACCCTCAGCATATATGAAGCACTGTCTACCATGTTGACGTTTTTAGCCCATTTTTGCAGGTGCTGAACCCCCCCCCAATGAATCAAAGCACCCCCAAAGATTTCTTACTTTCTTTTGACAATATCTGCTGTTTGTGTGACACACTACTAAAAATATTAAACCATACAGTATTTGGTTGAGACGTAATATTTTAACAACAAAGTATAAATATCCCCCCCCCCCCCTCCCAAATGGTTTGTTCCAGCTCACCTCTCCCTTTCTGCCAGAGCGATAGTGATGGTAAATTTGATTCTTTTACTGAAACGAGTTTGAATGAGTCACTCACCAAAGTGAATCGGGTTTTTGAGTCATTTGAGTCACTGAGTCAGTTGACCAGAGAGTGCAAAAAATGTACATTTTCACTCAAACTTAATTTGTAATAAAATTTTATTGTATTAGTATTTTCATCAAATGTGTCAAATATATATTTTCTCCTCTAAATGTCCACTGAGCTGTGAGCCAGGGGGCGGTAATGCGCCTTAACATTGGTTGCCAACCAAGAAGAAGAAGCTGTGCGCCAGGAGGGAGGGGGTGAGTGAGTGAGTGGCTGGCTGTGTCCCAATCCAGCGACCGCATGCTTCGGAGTATGAGCAGTTCGCGTACTACGTACGGTGCGTACTATAAGTACGAGAAGTGCGGAAGTGCGAGGCCTGTGAAATGGGACGGTCTAGCCTTCGTCGCGCTGCTCAGGTCGCCTAGCAACCATGATACTAACCGCGAGAAATGTTACAGCTTTGATTGACAGAAATGAAGGAGAAAAATGTTTTGTTGGTCATTCATGTTTTATGACCTCACTTTGATTAGTTGAGTATCTGAGGCTGAGACCACAGGACTGTAAAACATGATTGTTGGGCTTCATTTCTGTACTGAACAGTTATTTAAGATTAGTTAGTAAATAACAATTAGCTAATGTTGTTCATGAGACTAAAATCCTCTCACTGTGGTAATGTAAATATAACATGGCCAATATTATATTTATTGTCAGATTATTATGAGATATTACAGCAGTGAGCTTGAACTCTCTGTCAAAGATTCAAGCTGCAGTTATTTATATTTCCTATCACCTTAAATCTTCACTCTTCACAAGTATCTTTGACAGTGTATATATAGATGTATTATATATATATGAGACAAATATTGTTCGTTTAATATGTTGGCATTATTATAGCTGATTATTAGAGATAGGTTGGTCATATTTAAGATCGAAGCATTAATTAATGGCAGGACTTCTTTGAGCAGTTTTGTAGGAATGGGGTCTAAAAGACACGTTGATGGTTTGGAGGAAGTAATTATTGAAGTTAACTCAGAAAGATCAATTGGAGAAAAAGAGTCTAACTTAACATCAATGGTACTAAGAGTAGCTGTAGATAATATTACATCTGTGGGATGATTATTGGTAATTTTTTCTCTAATGATAAAAATTTTATTTGTGAAGAAGTTCATGAAGTCATTACTAGTTAATGTTAAAGGGATGGTTGGCTCAAAAGAGCTCTGACTTTTTGTCAGCCTGGCTACAGTGCTGAAGAGAAACCTGGGGTTGTTCTTATTTTCTTCAATCAGTGATGAGTAGTAAGCTGTTCTGGCTTTGTGGAGGGCTTTCTTATGAAGCAACAAACTATTTCTCCAGGCTAAATGATGATCCTCTAAATTTGTGACACGCCATTTCCTCTCCAGATTACGAGTCATCTGCTTTAGGGTACGTGTTTGAGAATTATACCACGGGGTCAGGTACTTCTGATTAGAGACCTTAGTTTTCACCGGAGCTACAGTATCCAGAGTCGTACGTAGTGAGGAGGTGAAATTATTAACAAGATAATCGACCTCTGTTGGAGCAGCGTTCAGATAGCTGCTCTGCTCTATGTTGGTACAGGGCATTGACGATGATAACAGTGGGTGGATTATATTCTTAAACTTAGTTACAGCACTTTCAGAAAGACATCTACTGTGATAAAGTCCACTCTCCACTGCTGCGTAATCAATTATTGTAAATGTAAATGTTATCAGGAAATGATCAGACAGGAGAGGGTTTTCAGGAAACACTGTTAAATGTTCAGTTTCTATGCCATATGTTAAAACAAGATCTAGAGTGTGATTAAAGTGGTGGGTGGGTTCTTTTACATTTTGAGAGAAACCAATTGAGTCTAACAACAGATTAAATGCCATGTTGAGGCTGTCATTTTTAGCATCAACATGGATGTTAAAATCACCCACAATAATTATTTTATCTGAGCTCAGAACTAAATTAGATATAAAGTCTGAGAAATCAGACAGAAACTCTGTGTAAGGCCCAGGTGGACGATAGATGATAACAAGTAAGACTGGTTTCTGAGTTTCACAGCTGGGGTGGACAATGTTAAGCATCAGGCTTTCAAATGAATTAAAAGTCTGTCTTGGTCTTTCATTAATTAATAGACTGGTGTGAAAAATTGCTGCCACACCTCCCCCTCGGCCTGTGCTTCGAGATTTCTGGTAGTTAGAATGACTCGGGGGTGTTGATTCATTTAAACTAACATAATCATCCTGCTGCAACCAGGTTTCTGTAAGGCAGAGTAAATCGATTTGTTGATCAATTATTAAGTCATGTACTAACAGAGACTTGGAGGAGAGAGACCTAATATTTAATAATCCACATTTCACTGTTTTACTCTTTGGTTCAGATGTGGATACTGTATTGTTCTTTCTTTGTAATTGTTTATGTTTAAGTTGTTTGTTGCTGGTTTTTAGTTGGTTTTTTGTCTTTTTGGAAGCTGACACAGTCTCTATGGAGATGGGTTTTGGGGGGGTAGCAGGAGGAGAGAAGCTGCAGAGAGGCGTGTAAGACTGCAACTCTGCTTCCTGGTCCCAACTCTGGATAGTCATATTTTGGGGGGTCGGCTACGAGCTAAGCTAAGCTAGCGAAACAGTTCAGAGACAGTGAGTGAATACTTTGGCTATAAGTTAGGTAGTGAGTACACAGAAAGTTTGCTTCGGATGAAGCATGTGAAGATTATACTCTGAAAAAAGAAGTTATCTAAAAGTTTTTAATTAAATTGCTAAGCAGATAAGCTACTCAGAAACACCACTGTGTTTGAGCAGGAACAGGAAGTGATACTCTACCGTAGAGAGAGCAAACACCAAGTGACAGTCAACTTAATGCTTTATTGTTCAGGAAAAAAACCTCATACATCAGCTTGAAAACTATAATTCTTATGCAGTAAGTGTGGTGTGTATTAACAACATATAGAAAGTACTGTATAAAGATTTAAAATATCATGTCACATTTGACCTCTTCTCTAGAGTCAAAAAATCTAGGGTCCAAGTGATAAAAATCCTATATAAAGCTATTTAAAGCTGTTTGTCTTTGTTTGTATTGACAACATATAGGCATATAAGGTAATTATACATGGAGATTTTGAAGATCAACTTACTTTCTACCACAGCATGCAGAGGTTACCTGCACTGGATCTCCATCTAGGGAGATATGGAACGCCAGGACTGCCATAATGAATTAATTAAATACACCATTAAATAATTAATTAAATGTGTCAATAATTAATTAAAATGGGAAATAATTAATTAAATAAATAGTTATGACACATGTAATTAATTAATTATTGACACATTTAATTAATTATTTATGTATTTCACATTTTAATTAATTATTGACACATTTAATTAATTATTGACACATTTAATTAATTATTTATTGACACATTTAATTAATTATTTATGTATTTCACATTTTAATTAAAGTGGAATGAAAGCGATTGGTTGAACAGGTGTGATCTGTGTTTTCTGCATTTTCATCAGCGTAAGAGACTCAGCAGTTATAACAGTTATACATTTAATAAATCACCAAATGAACGCAAGAAACGAGCAAACCTGTTCCGACAATTTGAGTTTGTGTTCCCTCAGCTGCAGACTCGCTGCTGTTTAAATGTTTGAGAGGAAGATTAGATATAAAGCTCAGTCTGCGTTCACATTTGACATGAGGCCAGGACGGATAATGGCTGTGTCCTGTTTTAAGATCATACATGTAAAATTGTTGTCTGACCTCCGTCGATCCAGCCGCTCAGAGTTAACTGAAGTTAACTTGGATAAATTATAGTTAAGGAGTATCACAGATAACACCCACGTGAGCTGTGTGACTGTTCACTACTACACTGAAATCAGTAGGTTATTACTGAAATACACGTGCTATTTCATAAACTATGATGTAAAGTCCTACTAACATGTTTAGTTTTAAAGGACACCTTCCTGCCTTATTAGCAGTATTAGTTTTCTTCTAACATCCAGAAGTCTGCACCATGTGTTTCATAGTTTGTAACAAACCTTTGACAGTTAAACATAACATGACCGAAAAAGCAAAAAAATAAATAAATGAATAAAAAGAGAGAGAGAGAAAAAATCACACAAATTATATGTTAACCTTATTTATTTTTAGTTAAGTAAACTCTAAAAATTCTAACAGATCGCTGGTGCTTAGAAAACCTATTAAAAAACAGATGATATAATATTTCTGTCCAGGTTGCAGTCTGCATTATGAACATGTAGTTGGAAACTCTGCTCCTCTCGGTGGAAATGCGCCTTCTCTTTCCTCTTTGTATAAAAACATTTTAAAAGTCAGTTTAATCTCAAAATTCACTGTTAAATCCAAAACACACCAGATAAAGAAAAGCGAATAGTTCAGTCTAACACATGTGCCAGTGAACCATTAAACGTCTGTAAAACTGTGCAGTTATGAAACGTAACTTTAACCTCAGCCAAACTGATTTGCTCAGTTGTAAATAAAACAGCGAGTAAACGTGACCCGACAGACAGAACCTGAGTGAATTAAGTCCAGCGTTTAACCACTGAGAGCTAAAACTCAGGTGAGGTTTCAAAGCTGTGTGCCGGTGATTGGACATCAGTCGCTGATAAAGCTGGTTCGCCTATAAAGTGCTCTGTTGGGAAACAAGCTCCAGCAGCTCTGCGCTCGGGAAAAACTATATTTACTTATCTTGTGCAGAAAAATGTGCTGAGGTTGCGTAATATCGAGCACCGGCTGCCCAGTTAAACTGTGACTATCACCAGGTAACGTGGGCGTGTTGCACTCTGCATGCTGACTGTTAGCAGAGCTACTGAAATCTCTGAAAACATCTGAGCACAAACATGTTCTATGTTGACAACCTGACCCGACATGTGAAGATTACAGCGCGACATTCGTGGCTAAAACACAGTTAAAAGTGTAGTTGGTGACAGAAAAACGGGCTATTTTAAAACTACACCACCAACATTGCTGCCTGTGATTTGAAATGCATTCTGGGATACCGGGCTGCCCCAAGTCTACACAAGCAATCGATTATCTAGGATCGACCTGTTTTGACTTACTTTGCACGGCAACCAATCAAATGTTAGAGAAGCTGCATGGGCAGCGTTAACCCCGCCCCCTGCGTTTGATGGGTGAGGTTGACAGATAAAATTATTTCATGATGAGAGCCAGGCGCCAGGACTGCCAAAATGAAATAAATAAATATATCATTAAATAATTAATTAAATGTGTCAATAATTAATTAAAATGTGAAATACATAAATAATTAATTAAATGTGTCAATAAATAATTAATTAAATGTGTCAATAATTAATTAAATGTGTCAATAATTAATTAAAATGTGAAATACATAAATAATTAATTAAATGTGTCAATAATTAATTAATTACATGTGTCATAACTATTTATTTAATTAATTATTTCCCATTTTAATTAATTATTGACACATTTAATTAATTATTTAATGGTGTATTTAATTAATTCATTATGGCAGTCCTGGCGTTCCATAGGGAGAAGTGCTTTTGTTTTAATTAAATGTAATTTCATACACAAACAAAAAATATCTTATTTATTTATAAACAGAAGGGGTCTCCCAAGGCAAATTGGTCCTGGGTGAGGGGCCAGACAAAGAGCAATTCAGTTGACCCCTAAGGAAAGAATAAAATCAAGGGACCAGTGTATCCTGCCTTGCAAAGCATTACCAGGGCCCTACCCTGGAGCCAGGCCTTGGGATGGAGCTCAAGGGAGAGTGTCTGGTGGTCAGGCCTTAGCCCATGGGTCCTGGCTGGGCACAGCCTGAAGAAACATCCTACCGGGAGACTTCAACACTAAACATGGACAGCAACAGTGAAGATGGTGGAGAAGACCTCCCTGATCTGAACCCGAGTGATTTTCTGACTTTTGTGAATAACAAGGACCATGTTCAAACACAGGGATGTCCATAAGGGCATGAGACACCAGCTGATGGGTAGAACAAGTGCAACATGGCGCAGGTGGGGAAAGCAGTGCTGCCCTTACATGGTTGTGCAGTAGAGGTGGGGTGGTGCTGACTTCAACTGGGGATATAGTTGGGCAGTGGAAGGAATATTTCAAGGACCTCCTCAATCTCACAGACAGCCTTCTGTAGAGGAAGCAGAGTCTAGTGACAAGGGGAAGACCCGCCCATCACTGGGGACGTGATCACTGAGGTAGTTAAACAGCTCCTTGGTAGCTGGGTTTGACAAGGTTCCCCCTGAGTTCCCCAAAACCTCTGGATGTTGTAGGGCTGTCTTGGTTGACATGTCTCTGCAACATCACATAGAGATCTGGGGTGGTCATGGTCTTCAGCCAGAAAAGAGTATATAGTGCTCACTTCAGGTCAGGAATGACTTGCTGCCCCAAGTAGAGGAGTTTAACCCTCTGAGGTCCAGGGTATACTTGGCTGTTTAAACTACTTTGATTTTACCTCTATATTTCACCTTTAAAAACTATTTATCTTGCCTTGTTTGGTATCAACGCAACCTCACATGTCTGAATTTACAGGAATTTTTTCAATTTTGACAAATTTTATTAACACAGTTGATCTAAAATCAGACATAAAACATAAAGTCAGTGTAAAAAATGTATATATTTTACTGTAAAAACCACAAACATGTTTAATGAATTATTTTTTGTTAAAAATGAAAATAGAAATTGTACATTTTAAAAACCTATGCACAAGTTTTGCAGACAACAAAGTTATATGCAACTATTTTCCTAAAAATGAAACCAAGGCATCAGGCGTTATTTTTTTTTTGTAACCATTTAAAACAATTTACAGAACAATCAGGTGTTTTGTATCAAATAAGACAAATTATTTGTGCCACTCCAAAAAAATCATTTCTGTCCACCATAAGACAGAGGAGCACATAACCAGCCTGATACCTGCAGGCCTGGAAGCAGGAGGTATTTTGACACACAAAACAAAACAGACAACTACACTAAATACTAACTACACAAGACAACAGACTACCTTCACACTCCAAACACACTAAACGTCACAAACCTCTCACATTTCAAAACTCGCTGTCTCGCTCTTTCTTATGCTCTTCTTCCTGCAGTAAACATTATGATAGTATTCAGGAAAAAACATTGCATATTTATTTTTATCATAACTCTGGTTTTACCTGGTTTATCAACACAATTTAAAAACTGGTATATAGTTTGAAGTCCACATTTTCAACACAAGTTGAAATGGAGACTCAAGGTGGCTGCAACTTATTGCTCTGTCATCTTAAATTGGTCATGTGATTTGGATGCGCTGGTTAAATATCTTAGGGTCTTGTTCCTGAGTGAGGGGAGAGGGAAACAAGAGGCTGACAGAGCGATTGGGGCTATACCAGTTTGTCATAGTGTAGAAGGCTAAGCTGTCGCTTTGCTGGTCCATCTACATCCCTATCCACACCTATGGTCACAAGCTCTGGATGGTGACTGAAAGAAAAACAAGAACGCAGAAACAAGTGCCAGAAATTATTTTTTTCCAAAGGGTAGCTGGCCTCTCCTTAGAGAGAGTGTGAGGAGTTCAGTCTTTTGAAAGGGACACAGAGTAGAAGCATGGAGCCAATTGAGGTGGTTCTGGCATCTGATTAGGATGCCTCCTTGGTGAGGTGTTTGGGCATGTCCCAGCAGAAGGAGGCCCCAAGAAGACCCAGGACATGCTGGGGGAGATTACATCTCTCAGCTGGCCTGGGAAAGCTTGGTGTTCCCCTGGATAAGCTGAAGGAGGTGGCTGGGAAGTGGGAGGTCTTGGAGTCTCTGCTTAGGATGCTGCCCACGTGACCCATGCCCAGACAAACAGAAGATGATGGATGGATGGATATTTATGAACATAGAACTTACATGAACTGTACAAATTGTACTCATGTTTAAATTTGGTCTACTGACAAAATGAACTTTGAAGATTTCCACTTGGGTAACTTCTGAAGTTGAAAGCAAACAAAAAGAAACAAATCAAGGTTTCATGGGCAAATTTTATAGCAAAATAATGAGCATGTATGCATTAAAGAGTAGAGAGAAGTGACCTGAAGAAAGGATTCTTGAGATCCAGGATGTTCCCAGATCTGAAGCCTGATTGGTCCACTGTAGCTGTGATGTGGATGTCATAGCTTTGTCTGGAGTGAGAAAGATAAGGGTTGAAGTTGAAATCTGTAACCTGGGAAAAACTTGTTGTTGAACCTTTCTTGATCCCCAACCCCACTGACTTGTCTGCGATAAGTGCCTTTATGCCCACAAAGGTACATAAAAAGTGATTAGGAAGGCACCTGACAGATAATTCACGGGCAAATATTGTATCATTTATATTTGTAAGTAACAAGACAGTCTGAATTTGCTGATTATGTATTTTTCTGTGAGTTTCTCTCTTTTCTTGTGAAAACTTGTCCACCTGGCAACTCGAGCACTTTAAGCACCTAACTCATGTGGAACTAAAGCAGGGTATTAAGGCTCCTTTGCTTTTCCCTCTTTGCCCTATTGGTAATGCAGTCCTATGGTCAGCACAGCTATACCTGCTGTTAGCAGCCAGTTGGACTGTCCCAGACAAAGTCTGTCCAAGCTTGGCAAAGAGCGGCGTCTGAAGTAGACATCTGACCTGGAACCAGCGGGTCAGAGGCTCTGTGGGAGCAGTGGAGAACCAAACTGTGGCCCTACGAAGAGAGTGAGAGAGATCACCTCCATACTGAACGACTTCAGGTGAATATACCTACTGAGGGGGACATAATCTTTTGTTTGTCAGATCCAAATTTTCTGTGTGTTTGAATAATCAAAGTTTTTCTGTTGCTATAACATATTTTCGTTCCATGCATCCTTCCATTTGGTCTGCATTGAAAATCCTTCTTTAAATCTTAGAAAGCATTGGATTACTCACTTGGATCCCAGGTAGGCCACATCAAACCAGAAGGCAAGTCCATGGATCAGACCCGACTGGAGCAGAGTAAACACAAAGGGAATCTCTATTCTGTAAACACAGATTTTGTTTTTCAATTTTCATCAAATAGTTAAAAACATTATAAGAAAAGTGTTTTTGCATCCAGTGTTCGTTAATATGTCATTAACTTGTGTTTTTGTCAAACTGTTTGGACTATCTAGCATTAAAAACATTAAGTAGTAACATATGTAAAGTTTAATAAAGTATTAAATCATAAAGTAAGTCAATGATTCAACTTTGAACATTAAAAAATAAAATGGCAAAGCTATCATTTATAGCACACTATAACAAAACCAACATAAAGGAATTCTTAGAGTTAATTGATGTACGCTGTGTGTTTACTCAGGTATGATTCTTTTATTTATGTAACCACTTATCTGTTTTCTGCCTATAAGTCCATTCCAGTCACATCTTAAATCATCAATAATGTGACATAATCACTGCATAGATGAGGTGTAGATACAATGTTCCTGATCAGGCATTAGCAATCAAATATGATTCAGTGTATAACCTGAGTAAATCCTCTTCTTTAGCTTCCATGAAGTTGATGCAGTGCTTGACAGACCTGGCCATCAGGATATGAACATCGAATGTGTCCTGGAACAAACATTTACATTTATTACAATCTTTTCATGAGAGTATAACATTTAGGAGGAAAAAGAAACTACCCAAGCAACAATTATCACACAGAGTGATGACAAATTAAAAGAGAACACATTAATAATGTCACAGTAAGTGTTCGTCCACACGGGGCTCCTTTGATTCTCTTTGTGCCTTCAGGCTTGAACTTGAACTTCTGGCTCTGTGGACGCATTCGTCCAATAGACGTTTCCTTGTTTTCCTGTTTTGATGTCATGCACAGAGAGTGCTCAGTTATGTTGAGGAACATATTATTCATGGTCCTGGGTGAGTTCAGCATTTTGCATCACTTTGATGTTTTTGTTTTAAATTGAAAAGCTTATTGTGGTTGCTGCTTTGTGTAATGTTTATACTTCAGGAAGTCCTCAGTGTGTTTAGTTCTCAGTTCCTAGTTTCCTTAGCTTTATTCCTTGTTTTGTGTCCTTCCCTCTGGTGACAGTTCTCTTGTATTAAGTTTATGAATATGTGTTTTCCCTCTTCAGGTTTCACTCTTCCTGCTTTATTTTGTGTTTGTTTTGTGCACCTTGCCTTCAGCTCCCTTTGTCAGACCGCCAGTTCACCTTCCCCTCATGCAAAGTTCCCTCTAATGTTTCACGTGTCTGAACACACAAACTCCCTGAGCTTGGACCACTGTGAGCGACAGCAGACGTGTGCACTGTGGTCATGCCAGCATCTAATCATCCAAGTTACATGTTTATTAAAGTAATCAGATTACAGCATTTATGTTAGACTACTTTTAATTAACTGCTTTAGCCCACTTACAATGAATATTAAAATAATCTTGTTCATGACCTGCAGCATGTTCACACTATTGGAAGGAAAAATAACTTCAACTCCAATAAAGCTCTGACTGTATGATGAGTCTGTGGTCTGGGAGAGAGTCTGTAACTCTGTCTGCAAAATACAGTAAATAATGACCAATGTTGGGCAATTAATTATATAGTTACTTCTTCAAAAAGTTACTGAGTTATGCAAACTAAGTTTTTTGCAGCTGTTTACCTAAAAATGCAGCCAAGGCGTTTTTAAACAAACATTTCAAACTATTTCCAGAACAATCAGCTGTTCTGCATCAAATCTGATGCCACACAAATTATTTGTGCCACTCCAAAAAATAATTTCTGTCCACTCTGAAATGAAGGAGAACAACAGCCTGATACCTGCAGGCCTGACAGCAGCAGATGTGTCACTGCTGTAACACCTGTAACACTCAGCAGTCGCCTCATTGTTCTGACACACAACAAAACTATTGACTACTCTACACACTAACTACACACTAACTACACGCTAACTACACACTCACTACACAAGATTTGCGCTGAACGTCTCAAATCTCTCACGTCTCAAACACGCCGTCACTCCTAAAACTTTTAAACTCTAATTTAAAAACTGGTACAAAGTCCACACTTTTCCCGTCAGTTGTTCGTCTGTCCTGCTCACGTCTCCAATGGTTGTACACGTTGTCATTAACTTCACTCCACATCAGCCGCTTTGCTAAAACACCGGTGTTGCACATAAGGACGCTGTCAGTCAACCACGTTGATCAGCTGCGTATATACGAATGTGAATCGCATCATTGGCTGGACTTTGGGATAAGGTGGCATCGTTCTGATCCCATACAGGAGCAGCCAGTCACTGACTAACACTGCAGAACAGGATTGTTGAAGTTTTTATTTTAATTTCAATTCAGGTTAGATTTTTTATCTGTGCGCAGAGACCGTGCCCACAATTGTGCACGTGTGCAGCTTAGAGGGAACATTGCTCTGATGTCTCCCAGCTTCAGTTCTCCCATCCAATCGTGTTCACTCCCAGTTTAGGTTTCTGTTTGTAGAGGTTTTTAAGTCCCCTTTAATATTTTGCATTTCACCTTTTATTTAGTATTTTTCCATCAGTCTAACAAATGGCTTGCTTTGTGTTCAACACAATCTACCTGCTTTTGTCTGCTTTTGGGTCCTCACACTCTTTGGACTCCACGATTCTGACAATATTATCCAATGAGCCCTCAAAAAAACAGCTTTGTCTTTTGTTTTTATCATAACATGACGAGGAAGACAATCAAAACAACTGGGAATTGATCTGCAGTCAATTGAAAAAGCTAATCACATGCTGACCATATTATTCCCTGCCTGGTTCAGCCTGTTCAGTAAAACTCATGATGGTCTCTGGGTTCAAGCCAATGACCCATCTGTGAGAACGATTTTCATTGCTCAAAGTGGAGTGAGTTTAACACAGCATTTGGCATTGATGACCATAAAACCCTGAGCATGATTGATCTCGTCCAAACTCAATGCTAAATACGATCAGGCCTGGTTAGGACTCGAATCGAAGAGCACTTTGACGCCATGATCCAACCGCCACAGGCAGAATCTGGACTCAGTGCTCATGGACTGTCTCTGACACCTCCCATTATATGAAACTTCACCTTCAATTTAGAGATGGTGCTAGGGCTCACTTGAAATAATGCTGCAACTTGATTTTGCAGAAGACCAAATTGTAGTTGCCAAATCAGCCAAATGTGTCGTGCTTGGATAAGATATCTACTGACTGTTGAAACGGGTCCATGCTAGCAGGTCCTGATAATCAGGCACCAGTCAGCCACCTGTTAGCATGGACCAGAAGCTCAAAACAAGAGTCAATCATACAACAAGCTGACTGGACATGGTAGCGCAGATTTGGCACGTTTTTCATGGGTGCAACCCACTAATGCATTTTCCTTACATATGTGGCACCATCTAAGATCACAAATATCCTTACTTTTTGTGCTAATTTAATGTTTATTACACATTTTCTATTCATCTATGTGTCTGTTTTGTATCATACAGTGCACCATACCACTATAGGCTGCCTGAATAACTCCTCCACCGCAGCATTGTGAAGAGCACTCAGGTTCACGCCGTAGAAGCTCCTCTGCTGCCTAAAGGGAAACACGTAAAGAGCAGACATCAAGTTATGTGCAGTCAACTGATTGGCACAACTGGTGGTTACACTGTACCTGTAAGTTTACCCCTCAGTTTCTAAATGCAGCTCAATTAGTCTGAGCAAAATATTTAACAATAGCTTATATATACTGTGGTGTAGAAAAGGTTTGCCCTCTTCCTTTTTTCCCATTTAGATAAAACAAAAGTAAACACAACATGCAGTTTCTGAATGAAGGTGTAAAACAATCTACATCTACAACCTACAAAAGTAATTACCCCCCCCCAACCTAATGACTGGTTGGGCCACGCTGAGCACCAACAACAGCAGTCGAATGTTTGTCATAACTGGCAATGAATGTTTTAGAGTGGAATTTAGACCCACTCTTTGCAGAATGGTTGTGGTTCAGCCACGTTGCGGGGTATTTTTAAGGTCATGACAACATGTCAGTCGGACTCAGGATTTTGGATGGTTGAAGAAAAACAGAATGAAGACTTTGGAGGGTCTAGTCAGAGGTGGGCTTGCTGATGTGTTTGGATCATTATCCTGCTGTAGAGTCAGGGTCACGAACAGATGTCGGACTCCTTCAGTATGTTTTGGCAGAATTCATGGTTCCAGTTACCACAGCCAGTCCTCCAGACCAGACCCTCAGGGCCATGAAGGCTTCGATTTTTTCCCCTTAATAATAAACGCCTTCATTTTGTGTTCACTTGTGTTAACTTTGTCTAATATTTCAGTTTGTTGGATCAGAAATGAGAAATACACAACCCCACCCCCCAAAAAACAGGAAATCATGCAGAACTTCAGAGAATAATTAAAGTTGTTGTAAATGTGATTACAAAGATTAAAATTGTCAAATGTGTTTCTTCTACTGCTGAAAAGTGAGGGAAGTAGAAACTGATGGAAAACGTTTACAGTCATTCCTCAGTACTGACGGAGCCTGACCGGCACATAGTGGTGAAGCAGTGAGGGGAAGCACAGCAGCACTCACACACACACATGGTGGTGTGCATGCATGCACATGCAAACTCCAAAACAGAGGTGGTATTGTTTGCAGGCTGAACACATCAAAGGCACGATCGTCACCAGAGCTTTAAATGACGTCAGAAATCTTAAAAACGTGTTCTGTGAACTGGCCAAAGCACGCTGGTACATACGAGCAATGATCAGGCCTGAGGGCCCAGTAATGAGGGCTGTATCCACATGAGTCAGGTGCTCAGAGTCTCCTGTATGACCTCTGGTATTCATGTCGTTTTCCACTTTGTCCAATATCACATCAAACAAATGAATCACAAATGTTATAAAAACAAGAAAGGCATGCTGTCTCATCATAAAAGTTCTTTCTGTTCCTTTTTTGTTTCTTCAAAGTATATTTCTCCCTGTGTTAAGATGAAATGATGGCTCTAGGTCAGCGGTCTCCAACCGTTTTTGTGCCACAGACCGGTTTATGCCCGACAATATTTTCATGGACCGGCCTTTAAGGTGTCGCGGATAAATACAACACAATAAAACTAGTACCGGTACCAAAAAAAAGAAGATTTATTCATAAACAGTGTTGGGGAGTAACGGAATACATGTAGCGCCGTTACGTATTTAAAATACAAAATATGAGTAACTGTATTCTGTTACAGTTACCGTTTAAAAAGGTGGTATTTAGAATACAGTTACTTTGTTGAAATAAATGGATTACACGGCGGTACTTCCCTGTTTCATATTGTGGCGGGTCAGGACTGTTTGGGTTTTGTTTGACAGCTACGTTCTGTTGTTCCAGGCAGCGTTACGGTTGCCATGGTTACAGGGTGACGCTCTCTCTCTGCGTGTTTCCTGGGTGAGAGAGGCCTTTTTGTTGTTGTTGTGCTAAGCTAACAGGCAGAATCGGGAGCTGGAAGCATGTAAATATAATAATAACCACTGCAGCCAAGAAGAGAGCCTGACGAGCCCAGCTGTAAGTAAGCTATTAAGACTCGACTGTACACCGTGTTCGTGTTTTCCTCTGAAACAATAAGTTCTGTTGGAGCAGCCTTTCAACGCCTCTCTCTGTCTCTGCTAGCAAAGTTGACCCAGACAACAAAGTAAAGCTAGTTTTCAGCTACGAGCCGACACAGAACCCACCGTATTAGCCAGAGGTCCCTTTACTACGGTTCGGAGCCGCGGACCTTCAGTAACAGTAATAAATCACAGCAATAGTACATTCATGTAGTTGTAAACAGCATGATAATATATTAAGTAATCCAAAGTATTCAGAATACGTTACTCTCATTGAGTAACGTAACGGAATACGTTACAGAATACATTTTGGGGCATGTAATCTGTAATCTGTAATGGAATACATTTTAAAAGTAACCTTCCCAACACTGTTCATAACACACGTGAAAAGACCCAGGAAAACCGAGTTAGCGATAAAAACGATAACAAAATAACGCTGAAAACCGATAAAAACCCTGAAAACTAAACATTTCACACCTGAGCCTCAACTCTCATGGACCGGTACCAAACGACTCACAGACCGGTACCGGTCCGAGGCCCGGGGGTTGGGGACCGCTGGTCTAGGTGATCAGAAATATTCCTGCGTTAGCTTAAATGTTTGTGGTTTGGGGTTAAAAGACAAAATAAATCAGAAGGTCAAGACTAGGGTCCAGTTGTGTTTCAGAGAATAAGGTTTAAATACTGTTTTGAGAAAACAATTCTATTTGGGAATTTGTGCTAATACGCAGATTACAGTTGTTGTTTCAACATAAACTGCCATGGATACCCTCACGCCTTGTGTAGATGATTAGCTGTCAAAATACGTCCTTTATTGCACGAGGGTGGAACCGTTGATAACTTTGCATCTGTGCATTACCAGCCGTTTCATTGTGTACAAATCCACTCGTCCTAGTTTGTGAGGTTGACCAAACGGAGCTTTTTGCACCATCTTATTAAGCACGCTGTGTCTCTGTGCAAAAAGATCATTTCCTTCTTGCTACTAAAACCGATCTCACTCACTCTGAGGGTACAGCAATATTACTTTCTATGTGTTATTTAGATTTTTTTTTGTGCATTTGGTTTTACTTCCCCTTCTGTCTCGTTGGTCCGGTTCAGTTCACCAGTGCATTGTTTTCCCAGCTGTGTTTTCTCTCTGATCACCTCCTGTGCATATTTAAGCCCTCAGTTTGACTTGTTTTTCCCTCGTTTGCACCCTACTATATGTCCCGTACCTCTTCAGCTTCTGACTTTTCCTGCTTTCTTTATGGATACAAAAAAACCCAAATCCAGTTTGTTTCACAGCCTGCCTGTCAAACGTGTGAGATATAAAAAGGAGCCGGTGTGTTCGTGTCCTCAGGAGTTATGTCTGTGCGTCTGTGCGTGAGTGACAGACCAGAAATTGGCCCGTGCGTAGTGCTCAAAGTACAGCTGGTCATCACTGAAAGGAGCCACGTGAATGTCTCCACAGGAGGGAAACATCACACCTGTGGATAATAATAGAAAGGCAGAGAAGATGAATAAGTGAAAGACAAAAACGCTAACAGAGGAAGATAAAGTAGCTCCTGTTCACTGCAGAATGTCGGGGCTGCAAATATCCACAAGAACAGTTTCATAAAACTGCTTCAGCAATGAGCTTCTGTCAGCTTTCACCATAACATCGAACCAAAGCTTGTCAGTTAGAAAAACAGGAAATCAAGGTTTCACTGCATTGCTGTTTATTACTTCCACCAATAAAGTGACAGCAGCAGCTTTCATTTGTTGTTCCTCTCATGTAAAGAAAATGCACTGAGCTGAAGAACTGATCAGTCCAGCCCTGCTCAGCACTTTTTGAGGTACCACTTAGAACAAAGATCTTCTTTTTCTCAGTGTTTTTAATCACATCAACAGTGGGTTATACAAATGATGCCTCATTACATTAAAACATAGTTTAACCTCAATATCTGGATTCCTACCATTGGGTTTGAGCCATCGCCTGGCAAACAAGAAGTTCTCCATGAGCCTTTCGTTAACTAACATGTAACCCATGGGCTCAGAGATGATGACATCCACCATGTCAGGAAGAGTGACCTGCTCCATCTCCCCCTCAAAGACCCTGATGTGCTCAGAGAGACGGTTATCCTCCACCAGGATCTGAACAGGAGACAGAAAGAAAGACTGCATGACTGTTAAAGAATATTAACTTCACTCTGTAGCACCAGGACACTGTACCACATGCTGTACTGTGCAACACTCTGGAAACATGTTAGCAGACGTTCCTATTTTGTCTTGTGTTTGTATCCCAGTCATTATGAATTTGTTTCATAATAATTAATCATTTTAGCCATTGTGAACCCGCTTTGTAGAGAAGTTTGTCTCCAAATAAACTTATAGTTTTCTCAGGTTTTGTTAACAGGACTTTAGCTACGGTTTATTAAACTCATTTGACTCAGGAATGGAGTACTAAAGTACTTTAGCCTACAAGCTACAGTGGCCTGCAAAAGTATTCGGCCCCCTTGAACTTTCCCACATTTTGTCACATTACAGCCACAAACATAAATCAGTTTTATTGGACTTCCTCATGAAAGACCAACACAAAGTGGTGCACACGTGAGAAGTGGAATGAAAATCATACATAATCCAAACATTTTTTACAGATAAATAACTGCAAAGTGGGGTGTGTGTAATTATTCAGCCCCCTGAGTCAATACTTTGTAGAACCAGCTTTTGCTGCAGTTGCAGCTGCCAGTCTTTTAGGGTCTGTCTCTACCAGCTTTGCACATCTACAGACTGAAATCTTTGCCCATTCTTCTTTGAAACAGCTCCAGCTCAGTCAGATTAGATGGACAGCGTTTGTGAACAGCAGTTTTCAGATCTTGCCACAGATTCTCGATTGGATTTAGATCTGGACTTTGACTGGGCCGTTCTAACACATGGATATGTTTTGTTTTAAACCGTTGTTGCCCTGGCTTTATGTTTAGGGTCGTTGTCCTGCTGGAAGCTGAACCTCCGCCCCAGTCTCAAGTCTTTTGCAGACTCCAAGAGGTTTTCTTCCAAGACTGTCCTGTATTTGGCTCCATCCATCTTCCCATCAACTCTGACCAGCTTCCTGTCCCTGCTGAAGAGAAGCCCCCCCAGAGCATGATGCTGCCACCACCATATCTGACAGTGGGGATGGTGTGTTCAGAGTGATGTGCAGTGTTAGTTTTCCACACAGAGCGTTTTGCATTTTGGTCTCATCTGACCAGAGCAGCTTCTTCCACATGTTTGCTGCGTCCCCCACATGTTTGCTGTGTCCCCCACATGTTTGCTGCATCCCCCACATGTTTGCTGCGTCCCCCACATGTTTGCTGTGTCCCCCACATGTTTGCTGTGTCCCCCACATGTTTGCTGCATCCCCCACATGTTTGCTGCGTCCCCCACATGTTTGCTGTGTCCCCACATGTTTGCTGCGTCCCCCATATGTTTGCTGCGTCCCCCACATGTTTGCTGCGTCCCCCACATGTTTGCTGCATCCCCCACATGTTTGCTGCGTCCCCCACATGTTTGCTGTGTCCCCACATGTTTGCTGTGTCCCCCACATGTTTGCTGTGTCCCCACATGTTTGCTGTGTCCCCCACATGTTTGCTGCGTCCCCCACATGTTTGCTGCGTCCCCCACATGTTTGCTGCGTCCCCCACATGTTTGCTGCGTCCCCCACATGTTTGCTGCGTCCCCCACATGTTTGCTGCGTCCCCCACATGTTTGCTGTGTTCCCACATGGCTTGTGGCAAACTGCAAACAGGACTTCTTATGGTTTTCTGTTAACAATGGCTTTCTTCTTGCCACTCTTCCATAAAGACCAACTTTGTGCAGTGCACCACTAATAGTTGTCCTGTGGACAGATTCCCCCACCTGAGCTGTAGATCTCTGCAGCTCGTCCAGAGTCACCATGGGCCTCTTGGCCTGTGAGTTTAGGTGGACGGCCTTGTCTTGGTAGGTTTACAGTTGTGCCATACTCCTTCCATCTCTGAATGAGTGCTTGAACAGTGCTCCGTGGGATGTTCAAGGCTTGGGAAATCTTTTTGTAGCCTAAGCCTGCTTTAAATTTCTCAATAACTTTATCCCTGACCTGTCTGGTGTCTAAATCCAATCCAGAATCTGTGGCAAGATCTGAAAACTGCTGTTCACAAACGCTGTCCATCTAATCTGACTGAGCTGGAGCTGTTTCAAAGAAGAATGGGCAAAGATTTCAGTCTGTAGATGTGCAAAGCTGGTAGAGACAGACCCTAAAAGACTGGCAGCTGCAACTGCAGCAAAAGCTGGTTCTACAAAGTATTGACTCAGGGGGCTGAATAATTACACACACCCCACTTTGCAGTTATTTATTTGTAACAAATGTTTGGAATCATGTATGATTTTCATTCCACTTCTCACGTGTTCACCACTTTGTGTTGGTCTTTCACCTGGAAGTCCAATAACATTGATTCATGTTTGTGGCTGTAATGTGACAAAATGTGGGAAAGTTCAAGGGGGCCGAATACTTTTGCAAGCCACTGTACATGGCCAACATGTAATTACCAGTTCACCTAACATGAATGTCTTCTAACTGTGGTAGGATGTCAGAATCTTTGGAGGAAATCCATGCAGACACAGAAAGTCTCCTGTTGTTAAAGTTTGCATTAATTATTTAACCCAAAGAGTTTTTACAAAGAGCTGTTCCTGTCTGATTACGTGTTTAAAAACACTTTTGCATGACAGTAGTATTGTTTCAGTTACGAATGTATCAGCACCGGTGTAAGTCTGTACTGTGTGCTGCAGCGTTCTGCAGCCCCTATCCTACTAAACTCTTGGCCACATGTTGAAGCAATCCATTAACTCCTGAGAATGCCACGCTCTGCATCTCATGTATGTGCCCCATGTGCTTGCACGCATGACTCTCGTCTCACTTAAGACTTTATCAAAGCTAAAATGCATGTAAACTGTAATCCAGGCCCTTCATTTCTTTAACTCTTACACACTTCAAATTATGCTTGTAGGTTAGTTAGAGAATGCTAAACAATGGCTTCATTATTGCAAGAAAGGTTTCCAAACATAAACAAAGAGTTAAACCTGCACAGCTAAGGAAAACAATATAAACGGTAACAGAATTAACCACGCTGACCTGTGTATACTTGGCCATAGGGCTGGACTCAACAGCATACACTCTGGCAGCCCCTGCCTGGACTGCAAAAAAAGACAGAATACCAGAACCACAGCCCACATCCAGAACCACCTACAGAGACAAGAAAGCAGACGCCAAGTCAAACCTCCCATAATAAAGTCAAAGTGAAAACCTCAGACCAAAGTGAAAAGAAGAAGAACTGAAAGTGTCACAAAGCAAATTGTCGGTTCAAACTGTAGACAGCTTTTCGGCAAGAGCACAAGAGTTTATATGGAAACAATAAGAAACCAGGAAATGGGAACACACGTTTTCACAGCAGTGTAATAAACTGTATGGACCTTATAGACATAATTAATAACGTGCTATAACACTGTCCATTCATAGAAGTGCACCTTGTCTCTGAAGTCAGCCTCATTGACTAAGATGGCTTTCTGATAGGTGGCATTCCTCAAGTAGTCCTGAAGCAGGCTTTGCTGCTGGCTCAGACAACTGTGGAACTGCAAACACACGGAAGCATTAAACCATGTTTAAGGTTTAAGGTTCGAATTCTTGTTCGGTTACCTGGTAGCACTGTGCAGGGTTCGTTTCAATCCTTTTGTTAAACACTGTTGGTCCTCTCTCTGCATCCTCTTTGCCTCCCTGTGGTACTTCAGTCCAACCTTTCCCCTTCTCTTCATTTTCCTCGGTCTTCAGTAATCTCTGGAAGTTCTGCATATCTGAAGAGTCAAAGACAAGTTTGTTTCAGCATCCTACAAATCAGAACTTCTCATGGTTTGAATTATTATAGGATATACTCTACAAACCAGCTGGAGTTTTGAACTGCAGCAGAAGACTGAAGTTGTTGTTGTTGGTGACTAAGAAGGACTGACCTCCAACCTGGCAGCAGTCCATCTCCTCGGAAACAGTAAACTGGAAAACCAATGCTTCGTTGGCTGCAAACACGAGGACATTTAAAAAAGTAAGACTTGTATCCACAGGGTTTTTTAAGTGCCTTGGTACAACCTTAGTGATTACCAGTGTGGACTTGTCTGTGAAGGTTCTCAGTCATCCAGGTCATTGTAGTCAAAGGAGCTTGCAAAGAAAAGCGTCTGGACTTCTTTGAGTTGCTTGAAGTCGTTTCACCTCTCATCCGAGAAGCAGAACTGAAGAAGCTTCTCGGATGAGAGGTGAAACGTCTTCAAGCAACTTAAAGAAGTCCAGACGCTTTTCTTTGCAAGCTCCTTTGACCCCAGTGTGGACTTGGATTCACACCGTATCTGAGGGGGACGCACTATGCTCTCTTCTCTTTACACCGAACGTCACTGAGATCAGCAGCTGTGAGTCATTTAAAGAACACGTCATAATGACTGCATTGACACCACACATGGTGCAGTATTCAGCTTCTTCTTCTTCATCTCCCCTCTGGGACTGCACAGAAGCAGGGGCGACCTTGTGAATCAGAGGGGAGGATGGAAGTCGACTGACTGATGTGTGGCGCGAGGTTTTGCTGGCCGTTCACTGTACAAGGTCTATGCTGGTCTGTCCTTTTGACTTGTTCACCATGAAGGCTGCTGTAAGGGCTTCCAGGTGACTCAGGATTAGGAAGAATGATTCATTAGATGAAACACTGGCTGGGCCACCTAAGTGAGCTTGAACTGAACCAAAACCCATAAAGACCTCAGAAACATCACTGAGGAAAACTAAATACGAGGCAGAGCAACATATTTCCATGAACTTAAACAAAAAACATAAACTGCTAATGCGACCCACTCACATGCAACGTGTTACAGCCGATGTGTGACCCACCTGCACTGGGACACAAACTTCAATACAAGAGCAGTAAAGTAAAGTCAGAACCACCTTCTGTTGCCTGATGATATTTTTATATAAATACATACTTTCAATTACTAACTGACTTTCTGCTATTACTGCAGCTAAGCACTGGTATAAGCAAACACAGTGTGTTTGTATATTTGTGTATGTGTTTCCTTGCGTACTTACCATCCTGCACAGTTATCTGCTGAACTTCCTGTCCTGTGGTGAGATGAAGAGTGAGTTCTTGGTCGTTTCTCTGTCCGCACACGTTCACGTGCTGGCCTCTGCTCACCTCTCCTTGAACCTGCTCCTCCTTCAGAACCACAGCAAAGTGTTCAGCTCTGTCTTCTAGATCTTACGTTTGCCTACAAGCAAACTGCATTATGTATCACTGCATTATTAGTTATGGAGCAGAATTTGCTAACTGAACAGAAAAAACAATATCTATCTTGCACGGACAAAACTATATAAAGTTTTTGCTTTTGTTCACTGGATAAATTCTCAACCACGGCGATTTCAGTGATGGGAAATGCCATGGTGGGAATTTCCACTTTCAAAGGTTCAGCTGGTCGTTCTGATGCACTTGGCCAATGCAATCCCTACAGTGAAGCATGGTGGTGCGGCATCATGCTGTGGGAATGTTTGTTTTTGCTGCAAAAACAGGGACGTCAGTGAGTGGTCCAGCCAGGACCCAGACTCCAGTCAAATGTTCATGTGATGCCAGAGCTACAGGGACACGCCCAGCTTGTGGGCAAAAAGTGCTGCAGTGCTTTGCCCTCCAGCCATCCTTTGAACAGTTTTGGGTTTAACTTGACCAAAATTCCAGATAGCTGCTGTGCTATGCACTACTCAGCATTTATTTATAGCTACCAGAATGGCGTCGACCATGGCACTAACATGTGAACACACCTCTCCTAACTAGGGATGGGTACCGGTATCCGGTGCCATGATGGCACCGTTTCTGACATAAACGGTAGTAACCAGACCGAAAAGCAGCGCACATTTCGGTGCTTTTTTTCCTGAGCTGTGATACACTTTAGATTCCAGCCAATCATTTTACGTTTCCGTGGATAGTAGGCGGGTCCAGGTACGTACGTTCTTTTAGAGCAGAGCTACAGATTAAAAATGTCCAAGGTGAAGCGGTCAAAGTCTGGCTGTACTTCACAGCAAAAGATGCAAACTCAGCAGCTGCAACAAGTGCTTTAAGCTGATACTGTGATACTGTCAAAGGAGGTAACTCCTCAAATCTGATGAAACACCTGGCGACGCATAGCGTTTTTTTAAAAGCCGAGAAATGCGCCGTATTTGATAGCTTGCTGCGAGACCTCACACCGAGCACATCTACTGCGGGTGTGGTGCCTGTTATCGACCCGGAGTTAGCAACATCCCCCAAAAACCCGAAGAGGAGAGTCCTGGCCCCTAGCCCTGCCAGTGTAGCAGAAATGATGAGGATGATGATGCAGCAGCAGCCGTTCTTCTCTGCGTGAGTAGCTTCATGTTGTTCGTGTGTAATTTACGTTGAGTAGGCTAACCACGTTATTACATTAATGCATGTAAGGTGAACTAGCAAACACCATCATAGCTACATGCGGCTGTCTTCTTGTTTGATGGCAGATACTCCCTTCACCCTGGACAAAAAGGCTAAAATGACCAAAGAAAAAGTGGAAAACAGTTAAACATGAGAGGTTTTTGGACAAAGTTTGTGTTTTTTCCATTGTTTAAGCTGCGTCCAGCCAAGAGTGATACCATATATGCCCCATAGCTGCAGAAAAGGCTAACATTGTTATCTTTTTACAAAAAAACAGCTGAACATGAGAGGTTTTTGGACAAAGTTAGTGTTTTTTCCATTGTTTAAGCTGCTTCCAGCCAAGAGTGATACCATATATGCCCCATAGCTGCAGAAAAGGCTAACATTGTTATCTTTTTACAAAAAAACAGCTGAACATGAGAGGTTTTTGGACAAAGTTAGTGTTTTTTCCATTGTTTAAGCTGCTTCCAGCCAAGAGTGATACCATATATGCCCCATAGCTGCAGAAAAGGCTAACATTGTTATCTTTTTACAAAAAAACAGCTGAACATGAGAGGTTTTTGGACAAAGTTTGTGTTTTCCATTCTTTAAGCACCGGTTTGAGCACCGTTTAAGCACCGGCACCGTTTCAAAAGTACCGGTTTGGCACCGGTATCGGATAAAACCTAAACGATACCCATCCCTACTCCTAACCCTGCCTTACAGGCCATATTGCACCGATCCCTGCTTCTCCACAGTAACACCGGCTGTCAGGCTCATTTAAACTGTAGGAATGATTTACCTGACACTGGAAAAAATACTCTGTCAACCTTGCTGTTATAAAGCGACATTAATATGACAAATTAACACTACTGGAATTTTCAGGCCCTATACTGTAAATGTTCAAGTCAACAAGACGTAAGATTTATGTGCATCTGTTAGTTTAACCTTGCTTTAACAATGAGCAGTTTCTTCTTCTTCAGCCTTTGACATTGCGCCATCATTTACCCGACAACGCCGAGAATGCATGCTGCCGTTGGTACTTTGAAAGCTTTCATTTTGGCAGCAGAGTAAGGTAAGGGACGGCGGTCCCCAACCCCGGGCCATGGACCGGTACCGGTCTGTGAGTTGTTTGGTACCGGACCGCGACAGTTGAGGCTCCGGTTTGAAATTTATGGTTTTTAGGGTATTTATTGTTTTTTAGCGTTATTTTTTTTTTATATATAATTTTTATCGTTAAGTCGGTTTCCCTGGGTCTTTCCCGTGTGTTATGAATAACTAACTTTTTTTGGTACTGGTTTTATTTTGTTGTATTTATCTGCGACACCTTAAGGGCCAGTCCGTGAAATTATTGTTGGACATTAACCAGTCCCTGGCGCAAGAAAGTTGGGGACCGCTGCTCTACGAGATACAGGTAGATGTCACTGAACAGGAGCTCTGGAAGAGGGATTTTCTGCATGGATAGATGACCCAAGTAGTCTCAGCTTAAGAAAACGTCTGCACTTTAGTCCTGCAGTATTGCCAACTGTCCACTACTTGTGTTCACATTGGAGTAATGTTTTCCCGTCAGGCACAAGACTGAACTCTATGGATCATCTTTGGAGAGAGCTGAAAACAGCTGTGGACCAGCACTCCCCATCGACCTGATGGAGCTTGAGAGGTTCAACAAACCAGCTAAGCTTGAAGCATCACATGCAAGACTTGAGACTGTAATTGCAGCCAAATGTAGCAAAAGTATATAACAAAGTACTGAGCAAAGGTTGTGCATACATATAAACATGTAAAATCATTTGTTTGTTTGTTTCATTTTTTAAATAAATTTGAATTTAAGCAACATTTTCACTTTATCATTGCAGAGTATTGTAATAGTTCAGTGCTGTGAATACTTTCACTGCACTGAACTATTACAATACTCATTTACATTTACAACATTTACAACCTCCCTTTACAACCTCCCCAAACATCTGGCTAAACTGGTTTAACTGCAAAAAGATGACAGAGCCTCTGCTGACTTTTACAGATGACTGTAGACACACATCGACGACTCTCCAGACCTCCTTTGTACTGATGAGGATTTGAACAGAAACTTTCACTGATTTTCAGTTCTTGTGTAATTGTTCTTCTTAACAGTTCGATAATAAATAAAAAGGCGTTTTTTAGAATTAAACACAGCTGATCCTACGTTCTCAACAGCTGCAGCCTGTTTGCTTTCACTTCCACAGCAATAGCAGATTGCATTCATGCAGAATTACAGCTATAGTAGCCAATGCATGCAAAACACTTTATTGAAGGTGAAAGAGTCACCTCTGTCACCTCCAATATCACCTCTCTATGTGTATCCATGCTTCAGCTCTCACCTTTTCCTGCAGAGTGAAGACCCTGACAGAGAAAGCCAGGGAATGATCACTTCTCGCCTCCATTTTTCAGTGTAAAAGGAAGCTGCTCTTTGGAAAGAGAGAAAAAGGGAGGAGGAGGCATAGAAGGAAGAAAGAGGGAGGAGGGATGGATACAGGGAGTCCAGCAGGGAGCATAAATTACGTAGAACTAACCAACTAACATAACATCTGAGCAGTAGCCTCGCTGACTCAGCTGTACATTGTGGTATAAGTTAGTTCTGGAATACTGAATGCAGTATTCCAGAACTAACTTACTGGAATACTGCATTCAGTATTCCAGAACTAACTTACTGGAATACTGCATTCAGTATTGCACGTTTAAGATTTGGACAAGACGCGCACTGAAAGTGTATTTGTGCTCTTTAAAATCCTGTTGACATGAATCATTACTATTGCATTTTTATAAAACAAATATGATTTATGGTGACTTGACAATAGTGAAAATAGTCTTCTTACATTTTTAAATTAATCAAATAAACTGTTAAAACTCTTTATTACTAGGGGTGGGGAGAAAATGGATACTGTGTAGCATGGTGATATTTTGTTTGCTAATAATGTATGGATACAGGGACAGCAGAAATCGATATTTTGTTACAAAAAGGTTTTTGTGCTCTGACTTCAGAGCATGTTGATCCTTTTTCTGAGCAAGAATCCTGACATTCCTTCACTGTCCAAATGTGTTTAACTTGTTTTTGGCAGCAATAAACATGACAGTTTACTTATTTTAATTTAAGACATGTTTTATTTTAATTAAGTTTAAAACTTTTTTATTTAATGTAAAATTATATTTTGTTTTAATTTACTTTCAAATTCTTCAGTTGCTGAAGGGGCTGCATAGTTTTCATAAACTGCATAGTTCAGAATAGCTATAATTGTACCAGATGGTTGATTCAGTTAAGTTGGACTAGACTGTAATACAAACCGTTCAGTTTGTCAACAATCAAACTGAAACGAGAGAAAGACTGAGTGTGAGACTTTGATATTAGATAAAATGAATATTGATAAAGTTTACCTTTATGTACAGAATCTGAATATCGCAAAATATTTTAAAAAATTGCAATAATATCGTATCGTGCATTAAGTATTGTGATAATATCGTATCGTGGGATGTATGGTGATTCCCACCTCTATTTATTAGTATGATTAAAATGATTATGTTGATGTCTTTGTGACATTTTCATTGACTAATCACAGTGTAAGTAAATCCTGGTCTTCTCAGTCAGAGTACAAATGTTGGTGTAAAACGACTCTCTGGGACCTGATAGTTTTATAATTTATCGTGAGCAGATGTTGTTTTTTTACAGTGCTTGCAAAGAATAAACTATTTAATTAATTAGCCCAGTGTCATTTGGGGACAATATAAACCATTAAAATCTTGATACTTGCACAATATCAACAATATCCAAAGACCTTACTCTGAAACACCAAAGGTTTTGTACACAAGTTACTCAGACATGTTTAATTCAATTCAATTTTATTTACACAGCGCCAAATCACAACAACAGTCGCCTCAAGGCGCTTTATATTGTACAGTAGATCGTACATTAATAGATACAGAGAAAACCCAACAATCATATGACCCCCTATGAGCAGCACTTTGGCGACAGTGGGAAGGAAAAACTCCCTTTTAACAGGAAGAAACCTCCAGCAGAACCAGGCTCAGGGAGGGGCGGGGCCATCTGCTGTGATTGGTTGGGGTGAGAGAAGGAAGACAGGATAAAGACATGCTGTGGAAGAGAGACAGAGGTTAATAACAGATATGAGTCAATACAGAGAGGTCTGTTAACACATAGTGAGTGAGAAAGGTGACTGGAAAGGAAAAACTCAATGCATCATGGGAATCCCCCGGCAGCCTACGTCTATTGCAGCATAACTAAGGGAGGATTCAGGGTCACCTGGTCCAGCCCTGACTATATGCTTTAGCAAAAAGGAAAGTTTGAAGCCTAATCTTGAAAGTAGAGATAGTGTCTGTCTCCTGAATCCAAACTGGAAGCTGGTTCCACAGAAGAGGGGCCTGAAAACTGAAGGCTCTGCCTCCCATTCTACTTTTAAATACTCTAGGAACAACAAGTAGGCCTGCAGAGCGAGAGCGAAGTGCTCTAATAGGGTAATATGGTACATGTGATTTCACATATTTGACAGATATTTTCCAGAAGCGTTTTGAATTCATCTATACAGCCTCTCTGGATTTCTGGTTCGTGAAAAGACTACACCCTCTCAAACTAGGCCACACACTGTGTTGCCATCAGGTGTTCGATTTTAATCTGAATATAACTGATGCCTGCTTATCAGACCGCTTCCCTGTCATTTGTATGCACTGCTCCATGTTTCCTGTACCTAACACTGTATTGGACACATTATGCTGATCAGGTTGTATCTTGGTGAGGCCTTTGAAAGCACCTGCCTCCAGCTCCCTCGCCTTATCAACTTATTCAGCACCACCACAGTTATTGAAACCATTGCTGCGTATAAACTGAGTAAACCCAGGCCTAAAAAGTCACCCTGGATCAGTGACACTGCTGCAGCTCTCAGGACAGATTGTATAAAACCAGAGAGACAGTGAAGGAGGAGCAAGTTTCAAGTTCTGTTTTTAACTTTGTAAAACAACCCAGAAGAAATCTGTAAATCTGCTGTTGTAAATATTTACTTTACAAAATCACAAAAACCTCCAATAATCCCATTATGAAGATTTTGTTCTCCACCACCAACTTTATGTTATCTCTACCTCCTCCAGTGCCTTTTTTAGTAAAGTTGAGAATATTAGGAGTATTTCTACCTCCCCTCACATTTTAACTGATTCTTTCTTCTGATCTGTTTTCAAACCACATTATCCTTCTTTCATCAAATCCACAACCTCCACTAGACACTGGTCCAAGCATTCTCTCAATCATCAACAGTTCAGTCTTTCAGTTCTGGTTCAGCTCTCTTCAAGCAGGCAGTTGGACCTCTGATGAAGAACAATAACCTAGAACCCACCTTACCAAAACACTACTGACCAACCTACAAACTTCCAATCCTCTCAAAAGTCTCAAAAGTCGAGTTTCGGATAGTGACGGCCAAATGACACGTTCTGAAGCTCTGAAGCTTGTATTGGAAAAGGTTCATTGATCAAAGCTTTTCAATACTTTGGTGACATCTGGTGGCCAGAAATATGAAGAGCAGCTTCATTATTACTGCCCACTCTACCAAGTTTCTGCCCACCAGCTTCAGCTTCAAACAGACCATCATTAGTATCAAGGCTACCTGCAGCATAGAATAGAAACCACAATAGTCTTGTACAACGCCTGCACGTCAGTGCTGGCGTCAGCGGCACAGCACTACACCGGCTCACCTCATACCTCAACAAACTATTCGTCTTCGATGGCAGCACTGCCACCATCACACTGCCACCACCATATTTTAATGTTGTTGTGATGTTCCTCTTCTGAAATTATGCATTCAATTTATGTGAGATGTAATGGGACACACACCTTTCAAAAATTACAAATTTTGCCTCTTCTGTCCACAGAGTATTCTCCCAAAAGTCACTGAGATCATCAAGATATTTCTGTCTGCGACAAGCCTTTATGTTCCTTTTCAAACAACTGTACAGCACTTTGTTTGAAAGTACTTAATTTTTTTATCTTGGAGCTCTGCCATGCAGGCCATCGTTGCTCAGTCTCTTTCTCATGAACACTGACCTTAATGACACAGATGAGGCCTGCGGTTCTTGGGATGTTGTTCTGGGGTCTTTTGTGACCTCTTGGAGGACTCGTCACTGCGGTCTTGGGGTAATTAGTCGGCCTGCCACTCCTGAGAAGATTCACTAGTTCATGAATTACACGACTGTAATTCATTATTATCAGGAAGTCCTAAAAACTCCCTGAAAAGCCTTCAGCTAATCCAAAATGCTGCAGCAAGAGTCCTGACAGGGACTAGAAAGAGAGAGCAGATTTCTCCTGTTTTGGCTTCCTGTTAAATCCAGAATTCAAAATCCTGCTCCTCACATACAAGGTCTTAAATAATCAGGCCCCATCTTATCTTAATGACCTTGTAGTACCATATCACCCTATTAGAGCACTTCGCTCTCGCTCTGCAGGCCTACTTGTTGTTCCTAGAGTATTTAAAAGTAGAATGGGAGGCAGAGCCTTCAGTTTTCAGGCCCCTCTTCTGTGGAACCAGCTTCCAGTTTGGATACAGGCTCAATCAGGTGACACTGAATCCCTGAGGCTGCCGGGGATTCCCATGATGCATTGAGTTTTTCCTTTCCAGTCACCTTTCTCACTCACTATGTGTTAACAGACCTCTCTGCATTGAATCATATCTGTTATTAACCTCTGTCTCTCTTCCACAGCATGTCTTTATCCTGTCCTCCTTCTCTCACCAACCAATCACAGCAGATGGCCCCGCCCCTCCCTGAGCCTGGTTCTGCTGGAGGTTTCTTCCTGTTCAAAGGGAGTTTTTTCTTCCCACTGTCGCCAAAGTGCTGCTCATAGGGGGTCATATGATTGTTGGGTTTTTCTCTGTATGTATTATTGTAGGGTCGACCTTACAGTATAAAGCACCTTGAGGCGACTGTTGTTGTGATTTGGCGCTGTGTAAATAAAATTGAATTGAATAGAATCAAATAGATGCCACTCATAAGATTGATTCCATTCGCATTTGTCAAAAAAACATGTTTCATCTATCGCGCTGTCCTACTGAACCTGAGCACTCAGTGCTTTATACAACATTCCTCATTCACCCGTTCACATGAGCACTTTTTAAAAATGCTTTTTCTAACATTCACACACATTTATACTCTGATGTATGAATCGGGGTCAGTATCTTGCTCAAGGATATCTGAGATGCAGAATGGAGCATCCACAGACCGAAGCAATGACCTGCGTTTGGTGAACTTTTGTCTGTTTTGTTTTAAATGTATTTTTGTGTGAAGACCTTTGTGATGTTTGTCTTGAAAGGTGATATATAAATAAAAGTTTACTAATGTTACTGATCTACCACCTGAGCTAGAAAAGCCAAAAAGTTGATTCTGTTCATGTGGAAGTTTTCTGTGGGAGAAACGTTTCGTCATCCAGGTGACTTCTTCAGTCTGAAGAAGTAAATAAGGGAGACAGCTGGATCAAAGAAAGGCCTTTTAAAGGAATGGTTTAATAACGTCGAAAGCATGTCTAATCTGTTAGTAAAGAAAGCATTAATCAAAGCTAAAATGTCTTTGAGAAGTGTTGAACGAATGGAGTCTAGAAGGCTCATTAATGGTTTAGAGCAGCGGTCCCCAACCCCCGGGCCTCGGACCGGTACCGGTCTGTGAGTCGTTTGGTACCGGGCCGTGAGAGTTGAGGCTCAGGTGTGAAATGTCTGGTTTTCAGGGTTTTTATCGGTTTTCAGCGTTATTTTGTTATCGTTTTTATCGTTAACTCGGTTTTCCTGGGTCTTTTCACGTGTGTTATGAATAAATCTTCCTTTTTTTGGTACCGGTACTAGTTTTATTTTGTTGTATTTATCCGCGACACCTTAAAGGCCGGTCCGTGAAAATATTGTTGGGCATAAAGGTTGGGGACCGCTGGTTTAGAGGAAGAGATCACTGAAGTTAACACAACAGAGTGAGGATACTTCTTTCTCTGATTCTAGTCTGTGGAAGGCTCTCGGTGTTTATTTACACTGTCAGCCCACTGTGACCAAAATATTACAAAATTCACATACAGGAAAAACACAAACCTCCTTCAAATGAGTTCAACCAGGAGTCCTTTAAACAGTTCAGAAATATACTCAAACTTATGTGTGTAATACAGACATATACTCTTATTACAGGACAATGACACAGATGGAATTAGATGGTAAATATTTATTCACGGTAACTTATTACTTATTTCAAAAATAATAAAATTCTAGTAAAAAAGAAAAAAAGTAGCCAAACTACCAAACTGTCCAATTGTGTCCAAATGAAAGGGAAACAAAATAGCCGGACTAAAGGTGCCGTTACAGCCCGTTAAGATGCTCGCCTGGCAAAGACACGTTTTCATTTTTAGATCCTTTCAGTATCAAAGCGTCACGTGGCCCTTAAGTTACAGGCTGAAACAAACATGTTGTGATTCCTATTATACAGAGTTAAACTGGGATATACAGCATCAGTCCAGTTCTGAATGTTCATGTAGAGGCGAGTCCTGTGAATTAGCTACACAGATTTGAGACACAGCGTTCGAACATCTGCAACTGAGGACTATATAGCAGAAAAAGCTAAGCTAGTCTTATAAAAACTTCAGAAAAGCAGACATATTAAAAAAAGATAGCCAGTGCTGCCCCTCATATAGATACACTTATGGCATCAATGTGAAACAAGCCAGTTCAGTCAGCGAATACTTCGGTGTGCCCGACGTCTGCCGGCCCAAACTGGCAGGGTGGCAATGATGCCGCGTTCACGGCTGCAACATTTTTCAAAGAACAATTAGTTGGAAATTGCTGTAACCCTACTGATGCAACAGCAACACAGCAGTTCGTACATCTTTGAAAACACACAACAGAGCCCTGTACTACGAAGCAAGTCCAGTACATCCCATCCTTTATTCTCTTACTGGAATATCTGAAACCAGGATACAACTTCCCATCGCTGGTCAACCCGGGATTTCTCTGCACGATCACATGAAAAGGATGATGTTGCCCAAACATGGTACGTAAACAGCCAGCAGAGCAGCTGATTTCACAGTGCTACCCCTCAGCCTCCTATGTCGCCTCATTCTTGAGTTATCGCTTCACAAACTTGGGCCTGTCCACTCGGCAGGGTGACCACAGTACCCATCAGTCTATTACGGCTGAGTTAAAAAGGAAGATAAAAATATGTTAAACACATACAGTAACAGAGGTGCTGTACACTGCTTTAGTATTAAAATAAAGTTTAGCCTATTTGAAACCAGGAGGGAAAGCTGCCAAAGCTGCTGACTGTGTAAGTTATCAAACTTCTCAACATCACAACTCTTTAAGACATCAGAGGATCTGATGGATCATAATGTAATGAAATGTGTTTGAAAGAGTTTTTATTGTATCAGCTGCAGCCTGACAGAGAATCAATACAAGAGCAGAATTCATCTGATACAAACTGAGCGAGTACAACAAGGAGCTCCATTCTGGGACCGTACACTCATCCTCACAGAGCTGAAACTGTTTAAATGCAGCGAACATGTAGACTTCACACACTAAAACATAATTTAGACCCTCCCAGTATCCACACTGAGGTCTGAGGGACCGCACAGATCGGTAAGCAGGTGGTGATCTGCGATCTCTATCATAACCTTTTATCAGAGGTTAGTTACCATGGGTACCACGTCTCACTGCACCATCAAAGTAAAGAAAAATCCAGGGTTAACCTGAGATGACCTGGATAAGACAGTTTTTATCTCGACCATCCTGCTTCATAGTAAAAGCCACAGGACATGAGCTGGATGTGCCACGAGTACAAAACAGGCCCGAAACAGCCGGCAGCTTGTTGGAGTCACTGGTTGAACAGCAGCGCACACATTGGCAGAAAGACATTTGTCAGAATACTGTTTAACCCCCCCATGGCAAAAAGTGTCATGTTTTTTAAAGCACGGCACGGTCAGTGACACTAACAGGTGAGTGTGGCGTTCTAGAGTAACAGATAAACATTTGTTGGATTTTAAGTCAAAGAGTAAACGGCTACGCAGGATGTGATCACGGTGTTGTTGAGTCAGCGGCCTGCAGACATCCAGGTTCTCGAGGGTTACCTCCAAACGTCACGTCACCAGCAGACATCTTGATAGTTGTTGCCTGAAGGTCTGTCACTACAAATCACTTCCTATGTGGGCGCCTTTAATAACAGCTGTTAGCTATGACAACCAAAACACACACAGCAAACTTCAAACACTACTTTGAAGAGAATTCCAGGAATCAAAACTGAGTCGCAGCAAAGACTGTAAGACAGCAGCTTCGTTTAGGCCAAGCAGATACATCAGACAACAGAGCAATGGACGCCGTCATGACTCCATGCTAGTGAGCACACGAGCCACAAAAATGTGAAAAAGCTGAAGCGGGTTGCTTCACACCTCAATAACAGACAAATGGAGCACCAGATATCAACAGTCGCACAGTAAGTCCATTTAAACCATTTCCCTCTTCGGTCTGTCGACACAAATGCAGCATGCAATTCTAATCGTTTGCTTCAGCCGGATGTTGCAGCGCCCGCAGATGCCTTCTCTCGCAGCTTCATCCCAACCTCTGCGAGCGTGTTCGGCTGCTGATCGTTGGCGGCGCTGACACAGCACAGATTCCCCCGTAAACACCGCTCACTGCTCAACTCTGGGTGTGTAGTCAGGCCGTCGAGTCTGAATGATCTTTGGTCGTGGTGGGCGGGGCTTGTCATCCTGGTCGCTGTCGTCGGGTGCCGAGCTGTCGCCGCGTTCGTCGTCGCACACATGGACGACCACGCTGGGAGTGGTTGGTGTTGCTGTGTGAAGCTCGTACTTCCCCCCTAAGAACAACACAAAAATGGTCAAATTGGAGGACATTTCCCACGCGGCGTGCTACAATGTAGCAAGTCACTGTGCAGTGATGATGTTTCCCTCTTCAGCGACAGAGATGATGCAAAATGGAGAACAAAGCTGTCAAGATCCCGACGACCTGATGATCTCAGGCTTAGACGTCAATGAGGACATTTTGTCCGACATCAGCTGGTAACTTCAAATGTATCAAGGAAACTATTTTAATCAGTTTCAGGAAACATTGCTTTTCTATCTGGAGGCAGAATCTAGATGCTTTAGCCACATCAGCCGACACAGCATCAGCACACCAACTCCTAACCCCCACTACCTTTACTTCTTAACTCTGACATTGGTGGTGTGAACATAGCATTAGCATGTGGAGCTGCAACAGGACCAGTCTAAAGAGTTTCAACAGTCAAATAGTCCATATGTTATACGTTTGTAATTTGTAATGAACACTCCAGTGACATTTAAAGTAATAGGGAACGGCTTTACTAAGTGACAAACGTGTTTCGGGGTGTGGCCTTCATCGGGGTCATTGAAGGCCACACGCCTGAACGTGTTGGTCACTTAGCAAAGCCGCCCCTATCCGGTCTGTAAGTCTGACGTCATTAGCCGTTCCCGGGCCTAAACTCTGCTGCAGGTCCCAAAGTCACATGATCACTGCGACATTACGGAGAGTTAAAAACTGTCTAAATTCTTTCATCTTTAATAAAATGATCAGTGTTGCTGCTTTACCAGGTGTAACATTTAAGTTTAACATCGAGGCATCCATGAAAACAGAATTTATTACATTTAATGGAGTTAGAAGTCAGCAGGAAGTTAGCAGGACGTTAGCAGGACGTTAGCACGCTAGCTTCCACCTAAACATGATATAGCATGTTCTGACTGAGAGATTTCTGAAACAATTCAAACGTACAGCTCTGCTATCACTTCAACATAAATGAAGACAAAACTAAACAGCAGTGACGTTTGTAGGGTTACTGAAGTTGGGCTAGCTGCTATATAATGTTGTGCTACGTGACCGCTAGCGACACAGCTATGTTAGCATAAACACAGTGAAACTGGAGGATGAACGCTAACTTTTTCCCACTCGATGAAAGTTAACGTGAGTGTTCTCGGTGGTCAGGAACAAATGCAGTCGCATGGCAGGATGCTGTAAAAGGACCAAACTTCAGCAGGAGAACAACTGAGATAATCCATCCACAACACGAGGTTAGTCATTCATATACTGCTGCATGGGCTGTAGTTACACTGTAAGGGTTTAAAAACTGAACTTTAAAATGATTAGCGGTAATAAAAACCGAGAGAGGCCGACAGTGACCACTGACTGTTTGTAGGCTTGCAGATTACATAGAACAAGATAAAAAGCATTAAAACAAGTTAAAACACAACAGCCTTAGTGAACACAGCAGTTTGGAAGCAGGATTCGTCACGTCATCACTTAAAGACCGGATTACTTTAAGTGTTGCTGGAGTCTTCAGGTCATCAGATCTTTGTCTTCTCCGTGCACCTTGGAAGAAGGTGAAGTTGTGCCAGAAACATTTGTTGATATAGGTTTCTAACCCTCACTGCTTTTAAATGTGCTGTGTCTATGCTAGCAGACGTGCATGAAGTGTGGGTTTCCCATCACTCCCCTGAGCTCAGTGCCCCGTTCTCTCGAGGAGCCTGTACGGCTATACAAAGCTGTGATGTTGACTTTCACTAACACATAATAACAATAACAATAATAATAATAATAATAATAATAATAATAATGGATTGTGTGACATGCACAAGACAAGCATTAATTTATAGAACCTCCCCCACATTTCATGAAAGTTTGACCTTGAAAAAGAGGTCAGAGGTCAAAAGTAACGTGATATTTAGAATCCCTATATGTATTCAATATAAACAAGAGCAGTAAGAAACATAATAAAGTGCCATTTAAAACTATGACTTTTACCATCAGATCTATCTATTGACCATGAAAAAGAGATCAGAGGTCAAATGTGACATATTTTAAATCTTTAAATCTTTTAAATCTTATCTGCAATACCTTCTATATGTTCACACTGTGTTTGTAATAATGATAGTTTCTAAGCCTTTTAGTCAATTATTGACCAATGATCATTAAACTGACCTTGAAGACCTCAGTGTGAATGGTTTGCATCATAATTCAGGGCTCAGCTTCCTGAGTAATCTAGTATGCACTGTTGCTCTATTTACGTGATGTCATCGATACCTGTGACATCTTTTCTCTTAGATTGTTTTGTGTTACATGGTCCCTGCTAAACAAAGTGGAAATGAAACACTGCAATGAGAACCTACCACAGCGCAGCTCCTGAAGTGCAACAGATGCTTCTTTTGTCCTTTTTAAATCTCATTTTATAGTTTTTCTCTTTATTATTTTTGTTCTTTTCAGTGCAGCAGGGACAGCACTTAATTTTGTTTCAGTGACGATGCTCTGATCGCGGTGTTTCCCTCTAAACACGACGCCTGTCTGCAGTGCTGCTGGCAGTCATTGCTGCCTGGCTCCTGACTTTGAGTTGTAGGCGTTGATGTCAATATCAGTGTGGAGACAATCTCACACACTTGTAATCAGTCATGATGAATTTATCGAGAATTAAATGAAGGAAGACATAAAAAGGTTAAAAGAAGAGGAACGCCGCTTTAAATCATGTACCACTCCGCTTCAGTTTGCATTTGAGGCTGCAGGAAGTGTCGATTGTGTTTTACAAACCTGTCACACATTCACACACAGATGGAAAATCATATTGTATACCTGGCCCCAGTTTAGAGATGGCACAAAGCAGGTCATAGTTGATGACCGGTGTGGCGTCCTGAGCCTGCTCCCAGCCAACTGGAGGGGAAGCAGGAGGCGAGATCAGGAACTGCTTCTCTGGCTTGGGAGGCTCCAGACGAGGACTCCCTATGTGAACAGACTACACAGGGCAAAGGCAGGGAAGCACTTCATAGTAACCAGCAATATATCACAGGTTTACTGAAACTGTAGCATCATGTAGAAAGAAACCAAAAGTTGGTCATTGCCAAAGAAACGGACTGATGATTGTGTTTGTGTCACCTACCTACCCAGCTAACTAATGGACTGATATTTATACAGTGCTCTCTAGTCGTACCACTGAAACCACTCAGTCACATTAAACCGTAGATTCAGTGATTTATTGGATATTTCTTCCTGTGTATTTCACCAACTTTAACTACAGAGAGAAAATTATTTATTCGATCCCCTTCTGACTTTGTAAGCTTAAAAACAAATGAACAGTTTCTCATTTTTAGGGTAGTTTGATTCTAGTAGAAGAAGACGGAACAAACAAACGTTCTACGTTGCATGTGACTGGCATCAGCTTGTCCCACTGCTCCAGCGTGAGCACCACCCAAAGTCCCCACAGCAGACATGGAGGTGGAAATCCTGTGCTTCTGGGATCCGCCCTACTGTGAAGTGGCACGTCTAATCACTGCGTCATTCACCACAGGGCAGCAGATGGCCCCGCCCCTCCCTGAGCCTGGTTCTGCTGGAGGTTTCTTCCTGTTAAAAGGGAGTTTTTCCTTCCCACTGTCGCCAAAGTGCTGCTCATAGGGGTCATGTGATTGTTGGGTTTTTTCTGTATGTATTATTGTAGGGTCTACTGTACAATATAAAGCACCTTTAGGAGACTGTTGTTGTTGGCGCTGTGTAAATAAAGCTGAATTGAAATGTTTATTATTTTGTAGCATAGAAAGGATGAATTAATCAGCTAGCTGACATAAAGCAAGCTAACAACATTGTTTAGGTAGACAGAATGTAACTCTCTTATAAACTACACTAGGTTATTCTTATAGACACATACAGAGCAGCAGCTCCATTCATATCAAACTGAAGCTAACATGTCAGATTTAGTCTGGAGGACGAGATCTGCAAAGAGTGGTGCGCTCAGCCGAACGGATCATTCAATCAGAGCTCCCTGACCTGCTGTCCATCTACACCAAGCGGTGCAAGTCCAAAGCTAGGAAGATCATGATGGACCTCTCCCATCCCAACAATGGACTCTTCTCACTGTTGAGGTCTGGGAAGCGCTTCTGCTCCCTTAAGGCCAAAACAGAGAGAATGAGGAGGAGCTTCTTCTCCCAGGCTATTCAGCCCTGAACCAGGTGTAGGACTGGACTCTCACACACATCACATCACCACACGCACCACCACACATTTCCTATAATCCTATAATTCCTATAATTTATAATCTTTATAATCTCTTTCTGCTATTTGCACATTTCTTACTGTAAATTTCTAAGTTAATTTGTACATTTTGTAGTAACCTGTAAATTGTAAATACTGTAAACCTATTTTTCTGTCATTTAACGGTCGGGCATTGCACAGCTACAAGCATTTCACCCCCATGTCATACTGTGTGTGGTTGTGTGTGTGTGACAAATAAAATTTGAATTTGAGGACGCTGATCGATGTCACAGTAAGTGAAAGTTCACACATCTCTATAAGAGAAGAACGAACACTGCTATAACACACAAGTTCTTCCACAATGTAAAGTTGTTTTTTAGTTATTATTTCAATTTTCATGTATTATTCCAAACTCTGGGACAACCATAGATGACATCCAGAAAGTGTATCAGGAGCTCCGCCTGGTTTAGTTGAAGGTCTGAAAAAGCTACATGTGTCTGATAGATCTCAGCCTACAGATGTTACCTGAGCGAAGTAAAGTCTCATTTCTTTGCCGTTGAAGTCCGTCTTATGTAGTCGGAGTCTCGCCTCCGCTGCAGCCAGAGCATCTCTGAAACTGATCCTGATGCGCCGAAACGACTTGAAGTACTGGAACTGCACTTCCGAGTCGAACGAACGGAACAAGGCCTCGAAGCCAGCCTGGAAACACAGAGGAAGCAGACAGCAGGAGGAGACTGATGACGGACATCTCTGAACCATCTTACAGCCCATTCAGCACTTTCTTCACTTTCTAGCTAAAAATATTGAGCAAGAGCGAGGTAGAAAGAGTTATTTGAAGACTCTATGAATAAAGCCACAGACATCTGATCATGCAGACACACTGAAATGATCGATATTACCTAAACGCCGAGAGATTAGCACACATTAGTGCAGATGTAGGATTCATCTTTTTCTTAACACTGTTTTATTATCGAGTTGTACCAACAGCTGAAGGAAATCATGTTAAAAAGCTGCAAAATCCCCATTACTGTGTTTCACAGTCAGTCTTGGCTGTCCATTACTACTGAAACACAGTTTTAGAGGGTAGTTGAGCTGGATGCTTGGGTTTATTCAGCTGTGAAATCAAGTTTAAGCAGACCTCTCAACAGCTACATTACACGATGAACTGCACATAAAGCCTATATACAGTCAACACAAATGCAGTTGGAAGCTGCTGGTAGATCCTGTCTCACGCACACGGGGTCAGCTGCCTCGCTAGTCAAATTCCAGGAAATCCTTTAGTGACACTGTTACCTGCACCTCAGAGTGGTGGAATAATTCCCGGTTGGTCACCGAGGCCACCAGGCAGAACCGGTTACATTTAGTGGTCTTAATGTGCATGACAGGCGACCCGCCGATCCGCAATCTTTTGCACCTGATAACTGAGTTCAGGGTGCGATGCAACGCTGTAACAGTCAATGAAGTTGAGGAGGAGGAGGGACGAGGTTGGAGGACTGTAGCTTTCCCCAGGGTGACGAGCAGAGACAACAGGACCGTGGTCGGGTTCTTCCCCTGCACTGGCTTCAGTCTTTCTCCCTCGGTGCCCACAGTACATCAAGTCCACAATGTTAGAGAGGCAGTGCGGCACATTCCAAGATTACGAAACAAGAATCTAAAGTTAGAAATTGAAAACAACACCTAACATTTGCTAATCTGCGTTTTCTGCTGCAGCTTGTTCCTGTCTCGCTCGCAGCAGACTGAAAACTCAAGGAATTTTCCAGAGATTTGGGTGTGGAGAGCTGAAAATGTCACTCACACTTTAATCTCTCTCTCTCTCCCAGATCCAAAGCCACTTAAACGAGGCCCTGCCAGCCTATGACGCATTAGCCACAGTCCCCTCCTCTCTTTTTCCTGGTCTCATTCACTGCAGGCCAATCATCGGTGGAAGGAGGAGGGAAATCTATTTTCTTCTCTCTTCCTATTCCTCCGCTGACAGATACAAGCCAACACTGACTAATCATACAGAATGAAGGGCAATGACTGCGTCTGTGCGAGCGAGTGGGAGACAGAGCGCAACGCTGACATCACTCCTGATACTGTTTATTAGTGGAAACTATGACAGTGAGCCTCACTTTGGATTCCTCATGCAGAACAAAAACATTAATATCTTTTCTCTTTGTACTGACAGACAGAAATGACACATGCAGCTGGGAGACTGACACCAAAGTAAAAAATAAAGGGGTGAAGGACGAGTAGAGACAGGACTAGTGAGAAGCATGAAGGGATCCAGAGGCAGGTTGATAACATGCTTCTGTGAGGTATTAATAGCAGAGAGCTTAAAGCACAATGACAGACAACACTGTTCCTGACTGCTCACACAGTCAATATCTTCATCATTATTGATAAAGCACTTTAAAACAACCAAAGGGCCGTGCACTGGAACTAAATAATACAGTTACATAATTAAAGCCAAATAAAAGAAAACTTATAATCTTTAATTAGTTACATATTAACTAATTTAATTACAAGAAAAACTACGTCCCTGAGGCCAAAAGCCAAACACTAAACATGATGGTTGACATAAACAACATGATTTCTTCTTTTCATTGAGGGGAAAAAAGTCACAACATTTACAAAGATCACCAAGAAGCACTTAGAGTGCAGATGTCTGCTAAATCAAATGACTGACCTTGAAGGAGAGGTCAGAGGTCAATGTTTTGAACAATGACCTTGGAGACTTTGGTAGATCTGAGCCAAATTTGAATGGATTGTTAAGACTCTGAAACATCATGTTTACGGACACCATGAAGCTACCAGCAGATTACTCCAACCTGGAAGCTCCTCTCATTGTAGCAACCAAGCTGAGTAAGCACACGTTTCATTTACACTGTACAAAGCTAGTAACACACTGATAATATTCATGGGGAACTCTGTAAAAACAACACTGGACGCCAACTGGCCAACAGAATGTTCTGCTGCTGTTAGACCTCAATCCCCTGATCATCACCGACATCTGTCACACATCTGTCACACATCTGTCACACACCTGTCACACACGGGGTGGCTGCAGCTAGGTAGAGCAGGTCATCTACTGATCGGACGGTTGGTGGTTCAATCCCTGGCTCCTCCAAGTCTGCAAGCCAAATATCCTTGAGCAAGACACTAACCCTAAGTTGTTCTCCGGTGCATCAGAGTATGAAAGTGTGTGAAGCTTAATTAGGTTACTTGGGTAAGTCTAAATTGCCCGTAGGTGTGAACCTGAGTGTGAATGGTTGTCTGTTGGCCCTGCGACAGACTGGAGACCTGTCCAGGGTGTACCCTACCTCTTGCTGCCCTGCGACCCCGACAATGAGCATGGATGGATGTTGTATAAAGCACTTTGATAGTAGAAAAGCACTTTAAGAATCAGTCCATTTACCATTTAACAGTGGACATGGCTACACATTTTGCAGTGGAGCAACCATCAGCCAACTACTGTACATGGGTGACAAGCTATAAGCCAGGACACTGACTCACTGATCCACATCACCAGGATGTACAGTGAAGGCATCAGGATGTTATTCAGACTGGATAAGACCCACACCCATTTTCACACCTTGACTCAGGCGATTAGAGGATCATCAGGGGTCCTTTTGTCCCTCTGTGGGGGGAAACTCCCACTAGGTTTATATCTGGGACTCTCCACCATTTGACCTTAGAACTGAAGAAGCTTCTCGGATGAAGGTGAAACGTCTTCAAGCAACTTAAAGAAGTCCAGACTAGGGATGGGTATTGTTTAGGTTTTATCCGATACCGGTACCAAACCACTACTTTTGAAACGGTGCCGGTGCTTAAAGAATGAAGAACACAAACTTTGTCCAAAAACCTCTCATGTTCAGCTGTTTTTTTGTAAAAAGATAACAATGTTAGCCTTTTCTGCAGCTATGGGGCATATATGGTATCACTCTTGGCTGGAAGCAGCTTAAACAATGGAAAAAACACAAACTTTGTCCAAAAACCTCTCATGTTTAACTGTTTTCCACTTTTTCTTTGGTCATTTTAGCCTTTTTGTCCAGGGTGAAGGGAGTATCTGCCATCAAACAAGAAGACAGCCGCATGTAGCTATGATGGTGTTTGCTAGTTCACCTTACATGCATTAATGTAATAACGTGGTTAGCCTACTCAACGTAAATTACACACGAACAACATGAAGCTACTCACGCAGAGAAGAACGGCTGCTGCTGCATCATCATCCTCATCATTTCTGCTACACTGGCAGGGCTAGGGGCCAGGACTCTCCTCTTTGGGATTTTGGGGGATGTTGCTAACTCCGGGTCGATAACAGGCACCACACCCGCAGTAGATGTGCTCGGTGTGAGGTCTCGCAGCAAGCTATCAAATACGGCGCATTTCTCTGCTTTTAAAAAACCCGCTATGCGTCGCCAGGTGTTTCATCGGATTCGAGGTGTTACCTCCTTTGACAGTATCACAGTATCAGCTTAAAGCACTTGTTGCAGCTGCTGAGTTTGCATCTTTTGCTGTGAAGTACAGCCAGACTTTGACCGCTTCACCTTGGGCATTTTTAATCTGTAGCTCTGCTCTAAAAGAACGTACGTACCTGGCCCCGCCTACTATCCTCGGAAACGTAAAATGATTGGCTAGAATCTAAAGTGTATCACAGCTCAGGAAAAAAAGCACCGAAATGTGCGCTGCTTTTCGGTCTGGTTACTACCGTTTATGTCAGAACCGGTGCCATCATGGCACCGGATACCGGTACCCATCCCTAGTCCAGACGCTTTTCTTTGCAAGCTCCTTCGACTACGATGACCTGGATGACTGAGAACCTTCACAGACATATGTCCTGTAACAATAAGCAGGCACAGAAAGAAACAGGGGAAACCCTCCACCCAAAGTCCATGACCACGACACTCTATTTCCCTATAAAAGAGGGAGGACGAGGATTAGTGAGCGTCAGAGCCACAATCCAGGACCTCAGCCCCAAACTATGCAAACCTGCCCCGGAGACTATCCAACACATCGCAGCAGGATGTAAGATGCAAGCTGTGACAGTGTTCACTGAGAGGCACGACCAAGTAGCTTAATTGATGTGCAGGATCATCTGTGTGGCACATGGACAACACAGTCCCAAGTCCTGGTGGGAGCCATCATCAAACGCTGTTGAGAACAATGAGCTAAGGTCCTGTGTGACTCCAGACAAGCAGCTGTTGGACAACCAACCAGACACAGTGGTGGGCAGAGAACCATAGACCAAGACGGAAACAGCATGCACAGTTTGTGGCCAGCTGAGCATGGGTGTAAATGCACAGTGACTCATGTCACTATCCTCTGTGTGTGTGTGCTGTAATATTAGTGAGTCTCCTGACAGTCTGCTGATGCTCTGTGTCCATCGTTGTGTGTTGATGTTAAGCAGCACAACAGAAACTACAGACAAACTTGCACTAATCACCTGCAGGTCTCAGCCTCACCCTGCTGCAGCCGCTGTGTGTGCAAGCCCAGCCCTGCATTCTTTCCATCCCACTGTTTCTGTTTCATCTGCACATTTTTTTCCATTGCCTCACCAGGCAGACACAAAACAAGAATTTTTATTGCACCATGCTCTCCTTTCTAGCGCAGAAACAAAACTTGCACAGCTCAGCAAACATTAGTATTTAAGTTCATACTGGGGTACAGTGATCATGTGGAGACAGGCCTCTACTGCCCTCCTGAGGCCAGTAGGCGCATAGCAAAACTATAACAGAGGATTTGGAAAATCATCATTTTGCTGATAATACTGAAACCTTCAGGTCTTAGAGAAAAATGAAGTTAGCGTCCAGCTAACTAGGTTAGTAGAACCAAGAAAGTTTAGAAAACTCAGCAGAACCTGACTGTGTCCAAATTTGTGTTTGTTAAAAAGAGTTTTCAGTGTTTTGCACACCTTTGTAGGGCTGTGCAATATGACCAAAATCTCTTATCCTGATATAAGACATTTATCGTCCCGACAACGATATATATCACAAAAATTTAACATTTTTAGTTAATTCTGTGAATCTCGGGCAACTCGACTTGCGTGAAGTGTTTTCAGCTGCGTGTTGTGTACCAGGAGTCCAGTGTTAAGTTGAAACAGGCGCATTTTTCTTTGTGAGTGTTTATTACACAGCATGCTGCGGGGAAAATCCTGCTCTAAGGTTTATTTTTTAGCACCTGGCGGCTCTTTATGGCCTCTCATTCATAAACACTCTGCATACCATTTCACATGATTCAGTTTATTTTGAAAAATCTCAACAGGATCTTCAGCTTTATTGTGAAAGGTTTATGTGGAACATAAACAAGCGGACGGCGGAGCCAGACGATCGTTGTTGCTAGCGATAACGTATAAAAACAGTCGCTTGTCTGTCCGTAGTGTGGTTATATTAAATATGAGAGACTGAGAGAACTTTAAGCAGCTGTACAGTGACCATCAAAACCATGAAAAAATATTGCCGTAAACACTTTCATTTGCGACACCACAAAACAAACGATAGACGTTTTTATATCGTGAGCCGATATATATCGTTATGTCGAGCAGCCCTACACCTTTGGCTAAAATATATAAGAGGATCTATTAAAAAACTGCTTCCTTGGTAAAACCTTCACAACCTCTGTTTGAGCCAATCTGCATTTTTCTTTTCATTTTTCGTACATTTTAAAGATATTCAACTTGTTTCCAGTTTTTAAGCTTTTAAAACTCAATCACATTATGTTATTTCCTCCTGCATCATTTATTTGTAGGCCAGAACTGCATGCAACTATGCTTTTTGGCAGTTTACAAATTTAATAGTGCACTCTTAGAATACTTCCATGAAATACACATTAAACATGACCAACATCAGTATCACTATTGACAGCTGTGACTTATAGGTGAAAGACTCCATTCATAGCAGCAAATATGTTTTTAGAAAGTAGAACAATGCAATGAACTTAGGATCTTTGTTTGAGAACTTCTTTAAATCCCAGTGTCAAGTCTTCATGGATTGGAATGTTTGTCCAGCACATCCACTGATGTTGGACTGAGATCTGGAGAATTTGGAAGAACACTTAACACCTCAAACTCCTTGTTATGCTACTCAAACCATCACTGAACCTTGTTTCCCCCTTTATGGCGGGGAGCATTAACCCACTGAAAGACACTGCAGTCATCAGAGTTTCCATGAAACGGTGCACATTTGTCTGCAACCATGCTTAGGTAGGTGTTATGTGTCCAAGTAGCATCAACATGGATGACAGGAACCAAGGTTTCCCAGCAGAACATTGCCCAAATTGTGATATAATATGAACCTGAGTGCTCCTCTATGCTCACTCAAACACAGTTTCATGTCCTCTAGTGGGGAGTGAGGCTGCCACGATGGCCTTCAAAAAGGTCAACCTATATAAAGCTCCAGGACCAGAAAGCATTCCTGGTCATGTTCTCAGAGCACGTGTGACCAGCTGGCAAAGGTGATTGCCAATATCTTCAACATCTCCCTTCAGGGCGTCCACCATCATTCCCATCGCCAAGCAACAAGTGGTCTGTCTAAATGACTACTGTGGCACTAACATCAGTCATCACAAAGCCAGCAGACAGACTACACATCCAGTCTACCTCCCTTACACGCTCGTCCAATTTGCCTACAGAAGAAACGGAGCCACAGACGTTGCATTGGCCACACACACTGCCCTGCCCACCTGGAAAAAGGGAACATATATGTGTGAATGCCCTGACTACAGCTCAGCATTCAACATGATAGTGAAAGTTGGAAAACACACTTCCTCCTCGCTCATCACAAACACAGTACAGATGATATGACCATCACGGGCGACGATGACACAGTCTACAGAGTGGACATGAAGGGACCAAACAACTAGTGACAACAACCTCTCTCAACATCAGCGAAACAAAGGAGGCGACAGTGGACTACAGGAAACAACAAAAACGAGTACAGAACAAATCTGATTGGATGGTAACATAACCCCGGACTACACTACTTCAATTTCATCAGAATTCAAAACTTTTGAGCTGTCACGTATAACAGCGGTCTCCAACCTTTTTTGTGCCACGGACCGGTTTATGCCCGACAATATTTTCATGGACCGGCCTTTAAGGTGTCGCGGATAAATACAACAAAATAAAACTAGTACTTGTACAGAAAAAGAAGATTTATTCATAACACACGTGAAAAGACCCAGGAAAACCGAGTAAACGATAAAAACGATAACAAAATAACGCTGAAAACCAATAAAAACCCTGAAAACCAAACATTTCACACCTGAGCCTCAACTCTCGCGGCCCGGTACCAAACGACTCACGGACCGGTACCGGACCGAGGCCCGGGGGTTGGGGACCGCTGACGTATAAGAAAAAAAAAGAGAAAAAGAAACAGATGTTGTGTGAGGAAACGCCACAAACAAGTCACATAGGTTCATCTCGAGTTCAGCCACTATCAAACTGAAGCCACCGGTTATTGTTTACGAACTTACCGTTGTTGAAAGCGTTATGCTTAAGCTAGTTACCATGAGGATGTCTCATTACTGAAATCACAATAGCAACTAATTAGATGAGCATCAAACATCAAAAGAGACGTTTTTGATGTTTGTGTTGTTACTCAACTGAGTCTCTCACCAGCTGCTGCACATTGCTGCACCCACAGGAGAAACTGCTCCCAAAGGTGAAAGTGACGTAACTGCACAAATTATTAGTATCACACAGTCCTGGCTTCACCGGCACAAATCTGTTTTTCCACACAGCACATGTCCGCTGGGACTGAATACTCCCTCAGAATGATTCTGCTGGTTTTATTATGGCCATCCAATATTAATGCAGTGACATTTCTGATTTACAGGATGGGGAGTCCATGGAAATGCTCACTGATTTGGGATTGGCCTTGGTGACAGAAACACCTGTTAACCTGCTCACCTCCTTCCCCCAAGAAGCTGCAGGAGATGTAGGAGACCATCCATTAAGCATTTCAGCCATGTTCCCCTGTGTGACATCATGACCCTGACTACTCAGTTTAATCCAGGAGCATTTTGGGTCTGAACCCAACTGGACCTTCTTTTCTGATTAAAGCTAGCAAACAGACTACAACCCAGAGGAAAGTTGAACCTCAGGAATGAACTAAAGAGACGTCCCAGAGACGGTTTCCAATCAGTTTAGGGGCGTGACTATAGCTGTCACTATACTAGTCTTTAATGGAGCTAATTCATTGATTTTCATGATGCCAGTAATCCCTCTGCCACCACATAGACCTGTGGCTCTCCTACACACACATCTTTCTCATTTAAGGCTACTGTGCTCCATAGATACACGTTTATCTCCTAGGTAACCGTGTGTGTGTTTCTGTCATACTATCAGATAATTTCATGTTTTGGTTTAAAAACAAAGAGCTGTCTCTAATGAACTGCACAAAAGCACCAAAGCTATCGGTTCATATGTAAGCACTGTTTAGCTGTGCCGCACACAGGCCGGTGCCTGACAGCTTACCTTGAGCCTTTCCTCGTTGAATAAATCCTCCGCCACTTTGCAGGCCACCAGGGCGTCCGGTAAATCCGTGAACTGAACATCTACCGGGGCCGCCTCCTCGCCGCCATTATCCGCCTGCTGCATCACCAAATATCTGGAAACATCGACAGCCTTCCGTCAGCACCGACACACACTGCTTACTGCCTGACTCTACACCTACCAACACCTCTGATATGCCGCGGACCAAAACCAGGACATGAAGCTATTTTTGTGGATAAACATATTATGACAAAGGCGTCGCTGCGCTGTTTACCCGCCGGTGTTAGCAGCGATGTCCTGTCTGTGTGTGCCTTCAGGCGGCCGCTGGCTCCTCACTGTGCTCGCAAACCCGAACTGCTGTCAGCTGTACTTACAGCTACCTGCAGCTACGCGGAACAGCGGAAGCATTTCCGGGTTTTCTTCTTCGCCGGCCTTCGCGGCAGTCTACATCCGGTCACGGTGCGTTACTGCCTCAGCGGTCCGATGACTCACCTCCACACAGGGGCTGTATCCCAATTCAGGGTCTGCAGCAGGGGCGATTTTAGCCCATTTTTGGGGGTGCTGAAGCACCCCCAAAATGAATCAAAGCACCCCCAAAGATTTCTTACTTTTTTTGACAATATTTGCTGTTTGTGTGACACATTACTAAAAATATAAAAAGCATACAGTACTGTACTTGTTTGAGACGTAACATTTTAACAACAAAAGTATAGATAACCCCCCCTCCCAAAATGGTTTGTTCCAGCTCTCCCCTGCTCTGGCTCTAGCGCTCTTGCTGCCAGAGCCATGGTGGCTGAGACACAGCGGAGCGGAGGTGTGAGTGCCTGGCTTAAAACAGGACATATTAGCTGCATTTAACCTTCAGTTACTCTTTATATAGTTAGGTAGGAGTTAGACCATGTTTCTTTTTAACTGAAAAACATTACACCAGGTAACCTGCAGTGTTGAAAACGTGTTTCCCGACAATGTTTGCTACCCTACAATCCGTCCTGCTCTGTAGTAAATTCAGCGACATTTCACCGTCCTGTTCCTCCCATTGAAATGTATACAGCCTATTTAAAAATCTAAAACTTTAAATTTTCCGTAGCCTAAAGTTGTTACCACTGTCCTGTTTTAAATGGATACTAACTAGCTAACTGACTGAATGCCCATTAACCTTATAACTCCTGTTGTGTGTGTGCGTGTGTGCGTACAGAGAGACAGCCAGGTTCATAATGGATATAAGGAAGTTTTTTCAAAAAAAAGGAGCCACATTCAGGTAAAAGTGTAAAATCAAATGATCCGTCAATCAAGAATAATGTTGGATCAGTGTTTCAATATTTATATCTTTTATTAGATGTTTGTGTGGTTTGGTTGTTTGCCTTTTGGTTGAAAGTACACTGAGAGAGGACTTTTTGTTAGTGATCTTAATATAATTTTTTTCATATTAATGTAATTTTTCATCTAATTTAATACAATCTATTTGTGTATGATTGTCAGTCCAAAGAGGGAGAGAGGAAAGAGGGGAATGTGAGGAGAAAGGGCAAGGTCAGGAAGAAGCAGGTAAGAAAACAGACAGGGAACAGTGACAGGCACAACAGAAACTCACACAATCTGGAAGTTGTGTCCTCCCTATATTAAAGCTGCTATACAGAATCTGCAAAACAAACTGGGTTGAAACATTTTGACCCTCTTTAACAACATTCCAACATAACATTATCATTGATTGGGGAGATTAAAATTAAGGATATATTTTTATGTGGTTCAGCCACAACTCTACTAAAACCTCAGCCAGTAATAGGTAGGCCAACTTTTGGACCGTCCAGTTGTCTGCATGTCTGCTGCATTACGTACATCACATTTGCACACTATCAGAGCCAAACAGCCCTGGTGGAGTGAGGAGCTGTAAAGAGAAGCAGATGCTCTGTTTATATTCTAAACATGTTTTAAGCTTGTTTCAAAGATTCTGTACAGCAGCTTTAAATGTTTTCCAAAAGCACACATACACTTCTCAGTGTTTCTCAAACTTTTTACAGTGTGGACCACCTGATAAAATGTCAAGCTCTCCTAAGGACCACTATGAAAGCATGAAACTCATAAATCTTACAACAGAAAATTAGTGTTATTAAATTAGTAAAAATTAGTATCTGCATACATTGTACACATTGTATACATTCTACCACAGGCAAAGTTGCCTCCATTTTTATAGTTTTTATTAATATTATGTAATAATTTATTTGTAACAATTTATTCTGTTTCGGGAGTGTTTTTTATGTATCTGTATTATATTATACATACACATTAAATGTGAATCTCTGTCCAAAAAATGCACTCAGTTTACTTTTTACTCACTATGAGCATCATTCATTATTCTCACCCAGTAATTAAGGTTAGAATATGTATTTTGTTTTATTCCAATCCATTCTTCTTTTGCAGCATTTAAATAACCTTGATCAGATTTGATGGTTTTGTTACAGACTTTTCAAAAAAGTGTTTTGCTTTTCTTTCACAAATGTGGGGATTAAATTGTTAAAATGTACAAAACAGTGATGTTATGTTTTGTGACGAGGACCCAGGCACAGAGAGACTTGATGAATTTAAGAATCTTATGATTTAATAAAGAAATTTGCAGACTTACACAGAGATGGTAAAATTATGATGACTGATAACGGAGACGAAGACAGCAGATGATGAGGACAGGGAGGAACAGGGGTTTAAATGCACCAAAGTGACAGTCAGAGAGAACTCGGGACAACATTTAAGGATGCAGGGACTGACAGAGACAGGTTTATCTTGCCTGGCTGGGCAGCTCTCTGGGTGCTCAGCACCCCCAAAGCTCTGATCCTAGAATCGCCCCTGGTCTGCAGCCTTTCTTTTTTTACTTTGTTTATCACATTTTAGACACACAGTTAAGTAAAACAGGAATCACATAAATATGACATTGTGGTATTACAATGAGGAACAACGAGAGTGACAGGGACAGTGAAACAAAAGTGAGTACAAAAATAAAATAAATTAAGGGGAACATAAATAAACAAAAGTTTGCAAGAGCCAAAATCAAGTTAGTAGTTTCAAACAGTTACAGATGTTAACAGTCTCGATAGCCTCAGTGTTTTTTGATGAGGAGATTGTCCTTATTTATTGAGTTCAATTTTTAATACAAGAAGTTCAGGCTTTCTGCCGAGGACTTTGCTTTTGTGTATATGAAATTTTGCCAAAAATAAAACCATATTTATAAAGAAGAAAGCATCATTGTCTTTGTCTTTAAAATTATAATAGCCAAAGATAACATCCTTGTAGTATAGTTGAAAAGTAGGTAGAACAGAGTCAGTAATAAACTTGTGGAAGTCCTTCCAGAATTTACATGTAAATTTACATGACCGAAACAAATGAGTAACTGTTTCAGGTTTCAGGTAAGGCTGCAGCCTTAAAGGCCGCATTTTAAGGCCGATTACGTCACAGCAACGCGACCATGTCCCATTTCAAAGGCTGCTCGAAATGCGGCCCTCAAATGCGTCCTCCATTTCCCTGAATTTTAAGGATGTGGCGGTGTAGACTTGGCCCAACATATCCCAGACTCCATAGCGCGGCGGTGGGTGTGGATAATTTTGCCGAAAAAACGGCGGACGGCTGAAGCGGGGCAGCCGAAGAGTAAACTTTTAAAAGTAAGTACTGAATATTATGTAACTTATTTATGTGCAAATATTTAATAATGAAGAGCATTAAAACATTACTGTTGGCCACATGTCGGCAAAGTTATGTGACATTAGTGATGTTTGTACTTTCAGCCTTATTATGTTATTATAAAATATAATAACGAATAATGATTAATATAATAACTATAATATTGGCCATATTATATTTACATGACCAAAGTGAGATGATTTAAGTCTCATGAACAACATCAGCTAATTGTTATTTACTAACCTGTTTACCTCAGATACTCATTAAATCACACAGAGCTGATGTAGAAACAAATGAACAAAAGATTTTCTCCTTCATTTCTGTCAAACAAAGCTGTATGAAGCGTTTCCAGCTGTTAGTATCATGGTTGCTAGGCAACCTGGGCAGCGCAACAGAAGCTAGACCGTCCCATTTCACAAGCCTACAAGCCTCGCACTTCCGGCCTTAGCGGTGTTTGAGTACGCGGCCCTTGAGGACTGTTGAGGCTGCAGACACTGAATTGGGAAACAGACGGGGGCTTATAGAATATGATGTAACACTATAGATCAACTTAGCTCAGAATATATAAAGCATATAAACAATTACAGCAATATGATGCAACAAACACAGCAGCTACTGATCCAAAATACTCAAAGCTTCATAGAACTGAAACAAACGTTTATTTTTAGCTCCATTCTGCTGCTGATACAGACTTTAGGTTTCTGAATATTAAACTTGTTGCTGCCTTTCATAGTGTGTAACTTGAAGGCCCTGAGTACTTTCTCCCACACTGCAAACACTGGATGATAACATTATTTGAACATTACCTAATAAGACTGATTCAGGACAGACAGTTAGTGATGTTAAACTTTCCTAGCAGTCCTTCACAAACAGGGAACAGTCTGTCTATTCTCTCCATCTGTCAGCTGCTGCTTCCTCCTCCTCTTCCTCACACACTGCTGAGTTTGTCCTGGTGGATCATCAGGGCTGCAAAGCCTCACAGATGATGTGCAGCAGTGGGTCCCTCAGTCTGTCCTCACTCTGGACACTTGCAGTCGTCACACATGGAAATCAAATGTGTGATAAGCTGCAGGATTCAAACACAAGTGTAACTTATAAACACATGTTCATCCTTTTATTCCACAATCAGAGAGAAAGAAACAGAGAGAGAGTGCAGGACAGACAGGTGACAGTCTCAGGTGTACACACTGCTACAAACAGGAGGATTTAGTGTTATTACGAGTGTAAACAAGAAGAGTTCCAGATGGTAAAGTGGACACATGTGTGACTGCTGTGATTAAAGCATCTTTCTTTCAGCTTAACGAGTGAACCGTCAGCTCGTTCAAACACACGTTAAAGTCCGTTTGGCTCGACACCACCGAACAGAGGCAGCAATATAACATAGCTAACATTAACAGTGCAGTGAATCCTGCTTGTGCCGTGATATTCAGGACTGCAAACCGAGCAGCATCACTGACTTTCAGCTTGTTGTGTTTGTGGATATATGACTGACTTTAATTATCCACAAAATCATCACATTCTCTGTAAGATTAAGGTCGACTATTGGGCGGCGTATAAAGTAAAGGCTCTAAAACCAAGTTAGTACAAACGTCACTAATGTCACAAACTTTGCCCACAGCCACAGGCTGATTGCCTCAATGCCACGGCGCATTGAAGCAGCGATTAAGGCAAAGCGTTTCCCAACCAAGTATTGAAGACTGATGTATCATTTTGAAAGTACCACATTTTGATTGATTTGATGTAATCCTAATTTCTTTCTTTTTTCCTGCAAAAACTGAGAACTAAACAGTGATGTCTTGACAGTATTCTCATTTTTTGAAATCCTGTTTTTGAGTTTTTTATGAGCTGGAAGCCCAAATTATGTACTTAAATAAACAACTAAGTACTTGGAAACCTGAATCTATAATATATGAAAGTTTAACGTTTTGAATGGAATTATGGAAATAAATAAACTTTTCCATGATATTCATTTTTTTGGAAAGGGTCTGTATATCTTTAGCCTCTTCCTTCTCGAACCTTCTTACTCAAAAAGTAAGAAGGTTATTATTAATTTATTATAATTATAATTTATTTATGATAAATTATAATTATAATAAATTAATAATTTATTTATAATTATAAATAAATTATTAATAATTATTATAATTTATTATAATAATTATAACAAATTAATAATATATTTATTATAAATATTAATAAGTTGTTTACTAATAATAATAATAATAATATATATATTATTATTTATTATTAAATATTTATTATTTATTTATTTATCTTTTATTTGTTTCAGCTGAATTAAAACAACAACATTTTTCTGTTTCACATGTCTGTGAAGCTTCTCAGTCATCCAGGTTGTCGTAGTCTAAGCTTGGAAAGAAAAGTGTCTGGATTCATTCAAGTTTCTTTGATATCATCTATTAAAGATACTAAGAAGCAAAATCACTGATAGTATGACAAAATGAAGACAGCATTTAAACACGTTCATGTAGTAAACTGGGCTGAGAGTGCTTCAATAAAATAGTTCTGGTGAACCTGCACTGTACAAATAAAACTGAAGTTTTTAGATGTTGTATATATGGCGTTGTCTATCTACTAGAGGGTGTGTTTCGTAGATGTAGCTGTGCTGTGTGGTTGAATGTGTTAAGAAACTCCAGATCAAATGGTGCTGGCCTCTGGGTGGCAGAGTTTAAGCTTGTGATCCTGTGGGATCAGCCTTGGTTTAATCCCTCAGAGTGAGAGAGAGAGAAGAAAGCGAAACGTACTTATTGATGTGGAGCGGTGCCTGAGGCACAGGGCTGATGAGAGAGCCCCATAACCATCTTACAGGGGGAATCTGGATTTTTCTTCTTGCTTTACTTTTAAATTTGGAACCTCGTGTCGCTCCTACAGCTGTTACAGATGTCAAACTTTGGTAACCATTCATCTTTACTTTGTGGAATCTGGACTCGTCTGAAAATCCTTCACCGTCAGAAATCCTGTGAGACTGTTTTCATTCGTTTTCTATCAGTGCTTTGATTTCCTCTGGGAGTGTAAGTTTTACTCTTCATACCCATCTTTGAACTCTTCTAGAACGCCGGATCGTTTTCACAAATTTTACATGTTATAAAGCTGCACATTTATCCTGGAAACGTGGACACTATCATTTCTTTCTAAATAAGTTGTGTTATTTTCCTAATGGCTCAATTAAGTTGTAGCCAAAATGCAGACCTGCCAAATGGAGCCATTGCCCACAGCCCACAAGGTTTGTGTTCAGACCTGGATACACTCAGAATCAAAGACGACGCAGAGGAAGAAGAAGATGATGATGATGAGGTGGAGCTGGCAGAGGAGGTTGGGGAAGATGTTTTGATGGTTGCTGAAGCAGAACAAACTGGAGATGAAAGTAAAAAAGACGACGATTGGCAGAAAGGAGAGATTACACATGTGACCCTGTTATCAGAAATAGGGGAGGGGGAGGATGAATGTGAAGTACTGGAAGAAGAGGGGGATGGAGAAATGGGAGATGGACATCAAGAAATAACAACCACACTGACAACAGACAAAGAATCTGAAGATACAAAGATGGCTGAAAATCTGTCTCTTTCTCCTCTATTGGTTGTGGTTGAACGAGGGAAACGGCAAATATTAAACAGCACTGGAGATGATGAAAAAGACGAGGAAACTGAAGAAAACAAACAAGGTGGAGAAACAGCAAGCGCAGGAACAGATGTAAGGCAGGAAAACGTGGACAGAGGCACCGACGATCACGCGTCCGGTCTTCAGGACAGAGGTACTTCTGTGTGGGAGTCAAGAACTGGTTCCAATACCTGTACTGGTGACCAAGGCGAAACAGAAGCTGCTGCTTTGCCCACTGCTGGCAACGTAACAGAGGTTAATCTGAACATAGAGGTGGATCCTTTTTCTTCTGGAATAAATGAACAGGCCAGCATCCAAGCTTCAGCTCTGGGCTCTGATCACATACCAGTCGATAGAGTTGTTACAGCTGAAGAGGCCAATCAAACCTACCAGTTAGATACTGAGAGTCCAAATGAAATAAAAAACAATGATGGAGAAGATCCCTCAGAATCCATGAAACAGGAGGTTGTTATTGATAATCTTACATGGCAATGCCAGGAAGTCCAGGAGTGTGTAAATCATGGCTACGAGTTCCCCGTGAGAGCAGGAACCAATCAAACGGCACAAGAACCAGAGCTGACGGCCCTAACTTCTGAAGAACAGCCACAGTCAGATGGAGACACTAAAGCTAAAAGGATTGAAGACGTCACCCAGAAGGAGCAAGCAGAAGAGCAAGTTAACAACCTGGCAGAGATGGACGGGGGAGGAAAGAGTTCAGAAATGGACGAGACGATAGCCAATAATGTTGCTGGAGAGTTAATGGGCCAAGAAGAGCACAGAACAAGAGATGATCTAGAAATGCAAGAAGAAGTCCAAGCTATAACAGCTCCTCCAGAACCAGTGGGCCAGACTGGAGAAGAGGTACATACAGACACAAAGGACCAGGTGGAGGAAGCTTCTCTATCTGAGAAAGGCATCGAGGTGAAGCTTGACGGGACAGAAGGAGAGGACAAATCTGAGGAAAACGAATCCACAACAGAAGGAGGAAGTGCTTTACAAGAGCATCCTTTGCAGCTCCTGAAAGAAGCCGACACAGTTTGGAGAAACAACACAAAAGAACATCCACAGACAGAGATGCTTGTAGAATTTGAGACTGGAGGAGGAGCAGAAGAAGAGTCAATGGAAGGAGAAGTGGAGATGGCAGAAGAGCCGGTCACCGTTCTTGATGATGAGACTGAAACGATGGAGGAGACGCCCAGTGAAAAAACAGAAGAAGTACATCCTTTCACCATTATGAGCGGTTCTGATGATGCCATAGAGAAGATAACAGATGAAGATCATCAAGTGCTGCCAGGAGACGAGGCCATGCTGGGTAAAGAGGACATGGAGACACAGGACGTGAAGCTGAAAGTGCACAACAGTGAGGCAGATCTAAATGAGAGCATTAAAACACTGGAGCAAACCATGGAGAATGGGTTCTTGTGTCCTGAGCCACAAGGTCTTAGGAAAGACGAACTGGGGAAAGTAAAAGTGCTGTCACCCAGGAGAAAAGATAGCGACTGGATTAAAACAGATCAGCCAGAAGAAGAGAAGACGGCTGCTGAAAGGAAGGACTGGAGTAAAGAGCGGCGGCACATCAAAAAAGAGTTGTGGGAGAATGAGTGGGGAAGGAAAGAGTGGGTGGATAAAGAAACGTCAGCAGAAAAGATACGTTCACCGAGGAAGGCGGATTGGATAAATGAGCTGAAGTCAGTCATCAAAGACGAATCCCTGCCCAAAAAGAAAGACGAGCAGGTGAAGAAAAAGAGAGTGGTGCTGCTGGAACATGGCTGCTCATACGTCCCTCAGCGGGAGGCGATGACGGCAGAGGCGAGGGAAGAGATCAAGGTGACGTCCGACAGGAGAGCGGACAGTCCTGTGGTCCCTGTGGACAGCAAAACACTGGACAACCAACCCTATGAAATCGCCCTGTATGTCAAGGTAATCAACTCATGGTTCCTTTGGCCTGTGATGAATGCCAGATGGATAGTTATTATCATAGTGGGAATTTACAAAGAGCATTTTGTCTTAATGAATAGGCTCTATGGAGAAGTTCATGATACAGCAAAGTGAAAGAAAATAAGCAGAGAAATATGAAGTTCTTCTGAGAACAGGGAGGACGTTAGTACCAGAGAAAATCTGAACATGAAGAAAGGAAATATGGTGTAAATACACAAAAGAATTAGGAATGTGGGGAACAAGAAACACAGATCAAACTAATAAAGACAATGATAAAACGTTATGAAGTGTTAGCTTCATATATCAAAGACTTTTTCTTTAGAGGCCCATCCAACCATCAGGCCTCCGTCTGTGTTTGAACCTAACCCTGATACAAACCTGGAGATGACTTCCTTAACATCAAGATCAGAATACTGGCTCCATAAAATATGACGAAAAAACTTCAAGCTGTCCTGACTTAAAATAATTTTGATAAATATGAGACCTACGTTATAAAAATAGATTATTTGATTGTTTTTTTAATTATTGTAAAATATTCGATGCTTCTAAATACTTGTGTAAAAAAAAGTGTCCCAGAATCTGCAACGGTAAATACCTCATAAGTCATAAAGAATATGCATTATCTTATTATTTGTTCTTATTATGTTTTTGGTAAGCAATTTTATAAGATACTAAGCCATCAGTGAAATTAGCACAATTACAGCTTTTAATAATTTTCCATGTTACACCATTCTTAGTGAAAACTTAATTACACAACATATCAGTTAATTAACAAATAAATCTACACAGAGACTAAACGACCTTTATTGTTAATATTTCACTGCCTCATATGTTATAAATGAATTTGTCGTATTAAGTAGAATTTATGCTTAGATGTGTTTTTACAGTCTTTTTATGTGGTACGAAAAGGATCCTGATTTTTCCACGGCATTAAACTTGAGCATTAAACATACTGATTCACTGTCAGTGTAATTTACTGATATTTCATGTACTGTCAATTTGTGTATCCAAGTTTATTTATAAAGCATTTTAAAATAGCCAGCACACGATCAAAGTGCTGTGCAGTAAATAAGTTAATAACAATAGAATAAAATGAAACACATAATACATAAAAATTTGACTTAAAACACCCTTATATTATTTTAAAAACCCCAACAACATAAAACAACGTAGAAAAAACTAAATAAAATATAACTAAATAAAACTAAATAAAACTAAATAAATAAAATAAAATAAAATAAAATAAAACTAAATAAAATAAAATAAAATAAACCAACACTGGATCTGCTACAGCAAAAGCACAATCAGGGGCAGCTGATCAGCTGACCTGAGAGCGGGTGGGTGTATGAGGCTGTAGCAGCTCAGAGATAGGATGGGGGGAGGCCGTGGAGAGCTTTAAAAGCAAATAAAAGAATTTTAAAATGAATCCTAAAAGAAATGGGCAGCCAGTGAAGTGAAGCTAAAACAGGGGAAATGTGCTCAAACTTCAGACGAGCTGCAGCGTTTTGCACCCTCGGTAAATGACTTCAGTCCACTTTGACCCCCAGGTTTGTGACAGCTGGCTGAACATATTGGGTCCAGGCATCTAAATACAGATTGGGGTTCTCAGTGGGGCTACCAAACACCATCACCTCAGTCTCTTTATCACTGAAAGTTAAGCCTTAATGTCATTGAGACACTGAAGTGATGGCTGTGTGGAGTATTTGTTCTGTAGAGGGACATAGATCTGATCATAGATGCTGCGTTTTCTCATCAAAGAGGAAGCAGATACAAAGAAAAGAGGGGCTGAGAGCTGAGCACAAACAAACACTGGCAGTGACAGACGGCAGACACACACATGCAGTGCAGCAGAGAGGGCTATAGAGACCACGAAGGCCGTGGCAGCAGCTCAGGTGATACCTGCTCAGTGAAGTGTGTGGAGATGTCACTGGTGTCTATGACGTGTTACCCACATGTAGTGTCACTGGTGCCTGAAACTTTGAGGCTGTAGCAGCTTCATCAGTGTGTTAATCAAACTGAGAGTTTCTGTTCCAGAACAGCTTCAATAAGCTCAACTTTGTGTGAGTACGCAGAGCCATGACCGGTGGAGCTCCACCACACCATAGGAAGAGCAGTGACTCCACTTTAACACAACATGCTGAAATAAATACAAACTCTGAATAATTAGTCAGTAAAACTGAGAGAAAGTTATTTTTCTATATATAGAATAAGATTATTTCTGGTTGTACTGGATAAAAATCTGTAACAAATATAGAGAAAAGTGCTTAAATAACTAATATCCAACCTTCACTGACAGATGGTGCGTGTGACTGTTGGTGCTCATAGTTCACTGAAAACAAATGCAGGGAACTTTCCAGGTCTTTAGTTTTATCAGTAAACGTGCTGTAAGAACTTTTACAGAGTTTAAATATTTAATATAGTTTTGGGAGATCGAGCCTGGTCTTGGCCCGGCACATTGACACACACTGTTTCAGTATTCACAGTGTTTGTTCACACAGTTGCCTGTTCAGGCCGGCGTTGCCCAGCAGCTCCGCCGTCAGCTGCCAGCTCATCTCCCTTCTCCTCCAGGACATCCATGTCTAGACGAGACCAGATCTAGACAGGATGAGCTGGGAAATGACCAGAGCCCAACTGAATCTGGTCTGAATGTGTGACCCATCCATGCCATGCAAGTGGAATCTGATTTAGATGAATTTCAGTGGGTTTCCATGTTCAGACTTCAAAATGTTTTTTGATATCATGATCTACAATGGAACCTCGATCCGTGAACACATGTCAACATGAGAAGCTAGCATCACGAGAGTTAGCAGGATGGAGACTACATCGATGTTATTCTGAGCTGTTTCATTGCAGGGTTGTTATCTTACTATATAAAGATCCTGGAAGCAACTGAACTGAGGGGATGATTAATCCATGACTGCTGATCTCTGCACACAAAATAGTAAACTAATATCTAATTGGATTTTTGTAAAAATATAAAATGTGAGTTTGGCAGAAATGAATAAGCAGAGATGTCTGTCAGCTGGTTCACTCACACAAACTTGTTAGCTGAGCTTCCTGGAATAGATCAAAGAACGGGCTGCCTGTCAGAGTCACTGTGATTATTAATGTGGCAGAACCACAGTCACAGTCAGGTGTCCGAGTGGACAGGAAAACAAAACAAGAGCTGAGCTCGAACCCTGAGATCCACAATCTGCAGTGTGAACAACCTGGAGCACCACCCCAGGACCGTGACAGAACCAGCGAGTGAAAAAGCTAATCTTGATCTGCTTATCTCATCCCATTAAGACAGTGCTGTGCTAATCCATCGCCATGGTAACCTACATTACTTAATGCATGTCATTTTAAATGAGATTTGAAAAAGATTCAAATAAATAAAGCTTGCACCTTTGAGACCATTGTGTGCTTAGCTCTGCGCTCTGGTTCAGCAGCATCCTGAGAATAATATCATTACCTGAGAGATTTAGCACAAATACCCGCGTCCACGTAACAAGCTTGTTCAAACAAAGCCTCCCTTTGTCACGGCCCTGTGGGCAGCACAGATGGAGGTAGATACAATATTATGTAAAGTTCAGGTTTCCTTCTCTGTGGTCTGAGCTGCTCACATCTGAGGATTTCTTTAAAACAGCACGATCATAAATATCTTAAAACAAGCATTTTACTTTCAACTTGTGCTGAAACGCAGTTTCTGCTTTTGTTTGTAAAAGAGTCTGAATAGTGCTGGTGTGCTATGTTAATCTGAGCAGTCTCCCTGGGTAAGCTGATTATCCTGCTGTTTGTTACTGAGAGCTCAGAGCTGTTGCAGCAACATTCACCTCCCGTTCTTTACTCACAGGAAAACTGCTTTACACAACACTCACAGCATAAACATGAAGCACGCTGCTTAAACAAGTTATTACTCTTTACATTACTCCTCTGCGAGATAATTTCTTTCCAGTATTGGATCTCTGACAGTGACCATACTGAGATATTTATCCCAGTTCAGCGAATAATGGGACACATTTAGTTGTGTTAGATTCACCTGAACAGATAGCTGATGTGCTCGTGCATTCACATGGGAGAGAAACAGGAATTATCATACAGAGGATGTTCACCTGTACATCTCTGTTAAACACAGTCCAGATTTATTCAGTTACATTAATTATAATATGAAAAAAGAGAAACAGAGATGTAAGAGCTACACTTACACCGTATCGTTCTTTTGGGGGTTTATTTCTTTATTTCCTTCACCCACCCATTTGTTCATGAGTGAAGCTACAGTCTTTATAATGTCCATAGATCAGCTGCAGGACAGGTGATGACTGGTCTTTGTGTGTGCAGGCAGGAAGTGATGGGCAGAGCATCGGAAACTGTCCTTTCTCTCAGAGACTCTTCATGATCCTGTGGCTAAAAGGAGTCATTTTTAATGTCACCACAGTCGACCTGAAGCGGTAACACGGTGCAGACGCACACACGTATTCATACAGTGACTATGATACACATGAGAGTAACCACCTGACTTTTGGGTTATCAGGAAGCCGGCTGACCTCCACAACCTCGCTCCAGGGACCAACCCTCCTTTTGTGACCTTTAATGGTGAAGTCAAGGTTGATGTCAACAAGATAGAAGAGTTCTTGGAGGAGAAACTAACTCCACCCCGGTATGCAAGCACACATTCAAAGATATGCGTTTGCGATGGGAAGCCGTGTTGAGGTTAATTTCACATTTCTCCATTTTGTCTGCAGATATCCCAGACTGGCCCCCAAACATCCTGAAGCTAACACAGCTGGCATCGACATCTTTGCCAAATTCTCAGCGTACATCAAAAACACAAGAAAAGACACAACAGCTGGTAAGAAGGGACACAGCTAGGTTGGAAACATGTATTCAAGAAAGTTAGTAAGGTGTGTGTGGTTTGTTTGTGGCTGCAGCATTGGTCTGTGCTCACTGACCACAGTTTTCCTGAATGCATGAACCACAGTGGTGGACTTACAGGTCATGGCCAATGTTCCCTCTAAGCTGCGCACATGCACAATTGTGCTCTGCTGACACGTCTCTGCACACAGAAAAAAAGTCTAACCTGAATTGAAATTAAAATAAATGCTTTAACAATTCTGTTCTGCAGTGTTAGTCAGTGACTGGCTGCTCCTGTATGGGATCAGAACGATGCCACCTTATCCCAAAGTCCAGCCAATGATGCGATTCACATTCGTATACGCAGCTAATCAACGTGGCTGACTGACAGCGTCCTTATGTGCGACACCGGTGTTTTAGCAAAGCGGCTGATGTGGAGTGAAGTTAATGACAACGTGAACAACCATTGGAGATGTGAGCAGGACAGACGAACAACTGACGGGAAAAGTGTGGACTTTATACCAGTTTTTAAATCGTGTTGATCGGCCAGTAAAACCAGAGTTATGATAAAATATCTGCAATGTTTGTTTTTCTTCCTGAATACTGTCGTTGTTTATATTTACTGCAGGAAGAAGCGGGAAAAATGGCGTTTTATAAGGAAAACGCTCGAAAGCCTGAGAGCAAAAACAAACACCTCAGCCTTTCCTATTGGTGGAAAAATGCACCATGTGGACCAATCAAAGAATGATATGGCATATTAGGTAAACAGCTGCAAAAAACTTTGTTTGCAAAACTCAGTAACCTTTTTGAAGAAGTAACTATATAATTAACTGCCCAACATTGGTCATTATTTACTGTATTTTGCAGACAGAGTTACAGACTCTCTCCCAGACCACAGACTCATCATACAGTCAGAGCTTTATAAAAATAGAAAGTTGTGTTTTCAAAATTGGAGTTGAAGTTATTTTTACTTCCAGTAGTGTGAACATGCTACAGGTCAACAAGCAGTTAATTAAAAGTAGTCTAACTTAAACGCTGTAATTTGATTACTTTAATAAACATGTAACTTGGATGATTGGATGCTGGTGTGACCACAGTGCACACGTCTGCTGCTGCTCACAGTGGTCCAAGGAGCTGTGTGCTCAGACACATGAAACATTAGAGGGAACGTTGGTCATGGCCATGCAGTGTTATATAGATGTTAAACTATATTGAACTATACGCAGACTTTTCCTCGTTTTATATTGGAAAATTGAAACTATTTAAACTAAAACTGTTTTCCCATGCCGTACCTCTGTGGGGAAACCCTCACCATAACTCTTCTTCTTCTTGAATAATCAGGCTCATGTGGCAGAGCTCATGGTATCACCCGAACAGAAAACCCTCAGACTGACTCACTTGTGCTTCTCAGGATATTTAAAAGTAGAATGGGAGGCAGAGGCTGTTGTGTGGAATCAGCTCCCAGTTTGGATTCAGGAGACAGACGCCCTTTTAAGATGAGCTTAAGACTTTGTGATAAAGCATATTGTTGGGAGCTAGCTCAGGTGACCCTCAGGTGCCTGCTTTGCAATCTTTGGCTGTTCTGCTCAAACCTTTTTAAAGGAAATTTAAAGTAATCATATATTTTTTGAAAAACAGTATTCAATATGTTTAAACTATAAATGATTTGCAAAAAAATCCAAACAAAGCTGCAGTTATTTGCATTTTATTAAAAGTCTGAAATGGTGAATACTGGTGTGTAAATAAGGAGCTGGTTGTTGTTGAAAACATCAGTGTTTGTTCAGATAGCTTAAGTCTGTCATTCACATCAGCGTGTTCTCTGACTGTAGCCTTACAGAAAGCTTTGCTGAAGTCTCTTCAGCGCCTTGATGACTTCCTCAGGACTCCCCTGTCTGAAGAGATCGATGCTGATGTCTTAGGAGATGTGCCAGAGTCAACCAGGAGCTTCCTCGATGGGCCAGAGCTCAGCTTGGCTGACTGCAACCTGCTGCCCAAACTCCACATCCTAAAGGTTTGCAGCTTCTTTAGGTTGCTAGAACGTTTACATGAGCCCGATCAGAAGGATCCATCATTGGTTATTTTCTGCCTTTTTCTCAGGTTGTAGCTAAGAAATATCGTGGCTTTGAGATTCCTCGGGAGATGACCTGCGTGTGGCGGTATTTGAACTGTGCCTACCAGAGAGAGGAGTTCACCGGCACCTGTCCTGCTGAGAGGGAGATTGAGTTCGCCTACGTGCATGTTGCAAAGTGAATGAAACACACTGTAGGGCAGCGCATAAGTCAAGGAAATCAAGAAATATGAAAAGAACATAAAGAAGACTAGTAAAGAGGAAAGCACTGTTTGTGTGTCTCTCTGTGTGTGTGTGTGTGTCTGTGTGTGTGTGTGTGCGTGTGTGTGTGTGTGTGTGTCTGTGTGTGTGTGTGTATGTGTGTGTGTGTGTGTGTGTGTGTATGTGTGTGTGTGTGTGTGTGTGTGTGTGTATGTGTGTGTGTGTGTGTGTGTGTGTGTGTGTGTGTGTATGTGTGTGTGTGTGTGTGTGTGTGTGTGTGTGTGTGTGTGTGTGTGTGTGTGTCTGTGTGTGTGTGTGTGTGTGTGTGTGTATGTGTGTGTGTGTGTGTGTGTGTGTGTGTGTATGTGTGTGTGTGTGTGTGTGTGTCATCTCTATCTTGACCATTTTAAAAATGATGACAACACAACTACTTCACTTTTCAGATAATGGCAGGACCATGTCACTGCAACACTGACTCTGACCGTTGTATACTCGCTCTCTCTCACACACACACACACACACACACGCACGCACACACACACACACACACACACACACACACACACACACGCACACACACACACACACACACACACACACACACACAGACACACAGACACACACACACACATACACACACACACACACACACACGCACACATACACACACACACACACACACGCACACACACACACGCACGCACGCACACACACACACACACACACACACACACACACACACACACACACACGCACACACACACACACACACACACACACACACACAGACACACACACACACACAGTGAGAGAGGCAGTCTCAAAGATAACAATTATCGCAGCCTTCACTTTGTGATCAATAAAAACTCAGTTTATAAGAAATCAAAATGATTTTTTCATCTTTTATTCTATTTAAAGTGAAAATGTTAATAATGTTCATGCACACCATTGAAATGCTTCCCAACATGGAAAGATCTTATTCTTCCAGTGTGTTTACTCCTCAGGTAGGGATTCAGTTCTATCACTGCTGATTTATAATCGCTGCTCATGATTCATGATAATAGAAAATGAAAACATAAAGCATGTGTTAGGTCTAGTAAAGAGCACAGTGTGTCTCAATGAAACAGATCAATAACACACTGATGTGTGCTCATGCAGCGGGACTGTTTAGTGTAATAATCTTGGAAATACTTTGAATCTTTGCTTGTCTGTGTGTGGCCATGATTCTGGATTTGTGTACTGGAAATGTGTGTTTGATGGATACAGTTCACTGTAATCAGGCCGTGTTTGTCCCAGTGTTAACATCACTGTGTTCTTCATGTACATGCTCAGTGCTAGAATCTGTATTAAACTGATTTCATCACTTTGTGGACTTTCTTTGCTGTCTGTGTTGCAGCCCTGTGTTGCAGCCCTTTCATGGGTTGGGGGGGGGGGGGGGGGGGGGGGTGTTAGGGGGTCTCTGTTTAAATAAATAAATAAATCTGGGTAAATTCCCAGATGGTAAACAAGTAACTATTTTGCTGGTAAAACCTGAAATGAGTAAAGAAAAGCAGCAGCCTATTTATGCAAGATAATTCATAATTTTATTGGGGGGGTTATATTGGTTGGGTCTGATTGTATATACACATATATATAAATATGTATATATATGTATATACACATATATATATACATATATATATATATATATATATGTATATATATATATATATACATATATATATATATATGTATATATATATATATATATATATATATATATATATATATATATATATGCAGCACGGAGCACACTGCCCCAGGCTACATGCTTTAGGGCGATGTGTGACAGGTTGAAGGATTACTGAATATAACAGGTTTCAGGTAATACTAATTCATATTAGTTGATATAAGACAAAAATAACGTAAATATTGTAACAAAATTGTTAAGAGGTTATTATTTTTCATGTTATATTAATGACTTTCATTTATTAATAGCTGATCACTGATCAGCTAGTAAGCCTTTTCTGGGATCGATTACTGGTGTCTCTATTCTCCACTAGGGGGCTTTCGCACGCTCTCCTCATTGCAATAAACAACTGCATGAGAGAAGCAAGTCAAAATCACTCTCGTGATTCTTTTCCCCTGTTTTCAGGTAAAAGTGTTTAAAAGTTGATATATTTGCTATCTGTAAGATATTTAATAGGTAACCCTTCATCGTTTTGTAAGCTTTAAAAGCATTATAATACAGTTGTTTTGAGCCTCAGTTTTATACTGTATAATGTCCATTAAGCTAACGGCAGGAGCTAGAAATGTTGCTACTGTCAACCACTTTGTCAGGAAACCTGTTCAGGTATATGTATAGTAAGCACTTTATTATTTTGGTTTATTATTTAGCTTTTCCTTCCATCATGTGACATTAAGCAGTACAGAATGTGAAACATTTATGTTCATTTTGATTGCAATAAACGACTGCATGAGGGAAGCAAGTCAAAATCACTCTCGTGATTCTTTTCCCCTGTTTTCAGAGGTGTAACATATGCCTGTAACACTCTGCCTATTGCCTTCAGATTAAATCATTTTAAAAAATATTTCTTCACGTCATTATGCAGGTCGCAAGTAGAGGTGACATGATATGATATGATTAGCGCTGCCATCCCCTCTCTATCGTAATCAGAGCTTTCCTTGTTACTGTACTAAAAAAAGTTATTAACGGCTTTTTTATTCTCCATCTTCTCTTCATCCCACATGTTAGCCAAACCACCGAGGCTGACAAACCACTGAGGCTCTTTTACTTGCTAATGCTGTATTTCTATATGAAGCGCAGATAGTAAGTGACATCAGAACAGTGAAAGCTCAGTCAGTGGTAGCTCGTGTCACATGCTGGTCTCTCAGTTTATAGTCAAAGGCCAGTGGTTTATCCACAATGCTTACGCACAAACCATCAGAAAAACCTCCTGGCCTCTCATCCTTCCCACTAAAGTAATTGACTGACACACCTTCAAACCAGCAAGGGTTGCATTCCCTTGCTTTAAGCAAGGGCAGCAGGCTGTAGCTAACTGCGGCCACAAGAAGGCAGCAGTGTAAAGGCTGGATGCACAAATTATTGACATGCGAGGATAGACTATTGTTTAGATATTTTCCTGCTACATCACTGCTACAGTCCACAACCTAACCAACTGTCCATGTCCATCATGTGCTCAAGCAGTGGTGTGATGTTTGATATAATCGCCTGCTCTTGGTCCTGTGCTAGACTTTCCAACACAGTGTGTGCTTGAATCATCGTGGTAAATAAAAATAGACAAAATGATTGTGATTGCAAGGTCGAGCACATTTAACACAGAGACGTATATATAACCACCAGCTGGATGACAATGACGCTGACGTCTGCAGAAACCCTTTGAATGAAGTGACCCAGGATTTACATACCAAATACTCACAGTTCAGTTTCCCCAGAAACGCCCGGTTGAAGAATTCACTGCTGGTCTGCACATCGGCTGGTGTGACTACTGCGGCTAGCTGGTGTCACTCATCAAACACTATTAACTCTGATGATGATTTAGTGTCAGATTGCAACACACTGCTGCTGAAGCTCTAAATAAAGTACTGTATTTGATTTCAGCTCAACAACCAGTGTTACAAAATCCTTTAAATACAAAGAAAAACCACAAAGTGAAGTTTCAGATCTCTGACTGTAGCAAATCAAATGTCAGCCTTTGTCGTCACAGTCAGTATTTGCTATGCAAATGATAAACTTTATTTAAAATATGGCACACACATTGAAAAACTGACGCGTGTCTGTCTTATAAAGGAGCGTAAGGGTTAACAGGTGTGTGTGTTGACCAAGGGTGCACAAGCTTTGCTTTGACTGGTCTGTCTTGTTAGTTGATGCATGAATGAAAAGGTCCAAGTAGAGGCTGGCGCCGGCCTGGTTCAGCACGGAGATCTTTCTGTTGTCATGGCCACAGTTTCTTAGCACTCAAACGTCAGGCAGGAGATACAGAAGAGGATGGAGGATGAATAAAAAGACGCATGCTTGGGTAGATGGAAGGGGAGATGAGCGAAAGGAAGAAGATGGGACACAAAAGTGAGCCGCGGCTGGAAAGCTGTCATTTCTGAGAGCAATACTTCCAGAAACACACTGTGGAAGAAGCAAAGAAGGAACTCGTGGTTATAAATCAGTCTGAAGACATGCTGGTGACAAAGCTGTGGCAACAAAGAGCAATGATAAATTCATGCACACACATAATTATGCACTCCAGTCCCCAATAACTGCTGCTCTGCAAACGTGCTGCATTAATCAAAGCTGAATGAGCAGCTTGGCTTAATAAATAAATAGGTTTGACCTGTTTGTTATTATGGTCTGTCAACCACATACACCACCTGTCAGAAGATATATACCAACTTTCCTCACCTCTTTTGTTGGTCTTCTTGGTCTGTGGTGGGAAGGACTTCCTAAAGTTTCGACCCGTCAGGCTTGGGATGACGTCTGCACTGGCTTTGGATGCAGTGCTGTCCAGTGATACTGGGCACGCAGTGGTGGGATTCACCGCTCCTTCAGCAGCCGTGAGCTTCCATCACAACGGTAACAAAAAGATTAAACTGGCTGTCAGCAATCAAAGCACGAGTCATCAGCTAGATACTTTCCTTCTCCCCCCTTTTAAGAATGCAACCACACAAACATCATTGGCTGTTTTATACGCCTATATGTGGAAATTGTTACATAGTAGCTTTGCTTGGATTTCAAGACATCCTCGTTTCTGCACCCTGTCACACTCTGTTTCATTTAGTTGTTCATGTTCTTAGCAGCGTTTTCCTTCATTTCTGCCTTTACGCGTGGACGGGATTATTTTTGAAAACGAAAACAGAAAATCTCTGTTTTCAAAAATACCCGTGTACGTGTGGACGTAGCCTCAATCCTTTGGTCAAAGTTCTTTATTGCTGGATTTAAGAAGTCATGTTCAAAATGCAACCAGCACTTCATTAGAAGTGCCCACTTTTGGGACAAAGACCAGTGTTTTGAATAAAACTAAACAACAAGCCAGTTTTCTCTTCAGATAGACTATTAACCTGCAAGCAACCAAAGACTACTGAAGCAGGGAGCATAAAATTCTCATTTCTTGTCAGCCAATTCATGTATCTGTTTTCTTTATGTCTAATTTGAGTTATTTTGCATGTTTCTAATCTTACTGACCACTTGAACCACTTCAGACTGCAGGCCCTACTAAATGACATTTATTCATACATTCATGCAGCACTTTCTTTAACTCAGATCTTTAGACTTTGGGTCTAACTTACCACTTTATCTTTCCCCACGGGATTTCTGCTGCTTACTGGAATGAAAAACAAAACAAAAATGTCAGGAAAGCAGTGGTCACTTCTTGGTTTAGGCCAAGCCTGCAAATACTGTGCAGTCCTGAATCTCTCCAGACATAAGGAGCTGCATGTTTGAATTAGTCTGATGTGATGTTAAATAGTCTTTAATGCAGCAACTCGTAAGGACAAAGTGTTTGGAAATGAACTAATATTTTTCTAGTCTAGTCAGAGAACTCAAAGAACTTTAACATATTCACACATTCATTCATTCTGATGGAGACATCAAGGTACATAGGGAGGGGCAGGTGATTAACTGATGCTCTGATTATCTGATCTCCTCCTTCGTGCTGTGATAAAGGCCAATGGTAGAAAACATCCCAGATACAAAGTCTTAATGTGGGAGATATTCTTTATGTTGAGACCGTTTTCTTTCTGCTAATGCTGGAACCTTAAAGAGTAATACATTTTATAATACGATGAAGAATGAAATGCATAAAAAAGAAGAGTGGTATTACCTCGTGGCATGATGGTGAGCTGAGAGCTCCGGGTTCTGTTAAACGCCCGGTGAAATTCCTCCAGGGCTGAGATCATCTTCTGCAGCTTGGCTTGTGCACCAGGACCAGCTGTGTTGCTGTTGACCCCTGGTTGCTTGGACTTGGTATCTGCAATAGTTCTTGCAGTTTGGTCAGTGGTTTGTGCTGTACCATCGTGTTGAGCTGCTGTGCTCTTGAGGAGCCTGTGCTTCAGGTATTGGTTTGAATTGAATGCTAAGGTCTTCTGTGGAACAGCTGAGACGTGAAAAAGACTACGGAGGGAACGTGGTTGTTTCACAAAGCCTACAAAACAAATCACAATAAAGTGATTAGGCTGGCCATGAAGAGCGTGCACAGAAACACAAGAAGCTGCGATTAGGTTCCAGCCATCATACACCTTCTTCTGAAATGACTGATGCAAAGACCTGAAGACTGACTTTTTTAAAAACTGTGATGTGCTTTAAATGAAAGCACCGTTTTTTAAACACAAAGAAACCTTTAACCAGTAACTCTTCAGGAATAAGGAAATGCCAGCTATGAGAATTAGTCTTGTATTATTAACATTTTTTACCTCTTTCATCAGCTGCTGCTTCCACTTGCATCCCTAGAATCACCAGAACGTGCAGGATTAACGCCATCGCCATCAAAACGGTTGCTCTGTTTAGCATTGTGGCTTTAGTTGAAAAAGAAAAAAAGATGATGCTCAGGCCTGCAGTCTATATGAATTTACTTTTTCTGAAAAACTTGGACTAGTTATCTTTTCCCACAGTGTTTTTGTTCTACGAGTTCTCAGTCTGTGATGTTTCTCCTGATCAAATTATCCAAAACATGAGCTCTGGAGATTTTCTGGGTTCTTTTAGTGTCTATGGAGATTCTGTCGTTCCCAGTGTACTCAAAGAGATAATCAGCGTTATCTTCAGGTGTGATACAGTACCTCAATTGGTATTTGTCAATTAAATCTCTGCAGCTTCTCTAAAACATCTACAGTTCAGCATCAGTTTCATCTGTGAAACAGAGAAAGTTTTTCTTTTCATAATCCATGGATGCACCTCTCAAAGAAGGCTTGTCAAGAGTGTGTTGCTTTTTCGGACACAGTCAACGTACTTCGCCTTTATAATCCTTGGTTTGTCCCAGAGCGTCAGACTGATTCCTCAGCATCAACCAATGAAAGGCCATGTAGCCCAGCCCTTCCTCCTCGATGGGTCGGTGACATTTGGAGAGTGTGGCGGCAAGCTTTGTGTGTTTGGTGTCAGCTGTATTGTTTTGTGAATCTGGTGTCTGTGTGTGTGTGCTTAGGCTTGTGTTTAATATGTGTGTCTTGTGTATGTGGACATGGCTGTATAAGCAGTGATAAGGTAGTTCTTAATATGTTTGCTCAGGGGCCACAGAAAAAGAAAAGCATTCTGACGCATGAGGGCTTGGAGCCTCCGACTGCACACACACACACACACACACACACACACACACACACACACACACACACACACTTGGAAGAACAGTGAAAACCACACACAGACTCTGAAAACAAGCGGGATGCACATCAAAGTGCACAGGCTGGGAATTCATGTCCAAAAAGGGCTTTTCAGTTGTTCATTGGAATGACTAACCCTTCAGACAGGAAGCCGACACCTTAGTGATAGCTACAAATATACATGAACCACATTAATCCGTGTGATGGTGGAAGGACACGATGGGGGGAAATATTGAACTTTGCAAAGAGATAGAATATAAGAAGGGTGAGAGAGACCAGGAGAGTTGCTGGGTGAAAAGAATTTAGTTTAAAAACATTCACTCATTGTCTCAATCTTTCTGACTAGCTTTGACATTAACACGTGTGTCCACATGTGAATGAGTTTGAAAGTTTAAGGGAAATATAAAAGTTTCTGTTTCTGTAGAAGCCTTTAGTCTCTCTTCTTATAGACACTTACAGGATGTGTCAAAGGAGCTTGCAAAGAAAAGCGTCTGGACTTCTTTAAGTTTCTTGAAGACGTTTCACCTTCATCCGAGAAGCTTCTTCAGTTCTAAGGTCAAATGGTGGAGAGTCCCAGATATAAACCTAGTGGGAGTTTCCCCCCACAGAGGAACAAAAGGACCCCCTGATGATCCTCTAATCGCCTGAGCCAAGGTGTGGAACTGGGTGTGGGTCCCAATCAGGGTTTCAGGTGAGCTCATTGTGAAACCTGGCCCCACCCTATCATGCGAATTCCTGAGGTCAGATGGTCCAGGATGTGAGTGGGCGTTAAGGCGTCTGGGGAGGGATCTCAAAACTGGACATCTTGGCTCAGGTGATTAGAGGATCATCAGGGGGTCCTTTTGTCCCTCTGTGGGGGGACACTCCCACTAGGTTTAAATCTGGGACTCTCCACCATTTGACCTTAGAACTGAAGAAGCTTCTTGGATGAAGGTGAAACGTCTTCAAGTCACTTAAGGAAGTCCAGACGCTTTTCTTTGCAAACTCCTTAGTCTACGATGACCTGGATGACTGAGAACCTTCACAGACTTACAGGATGTGTGTTTGCACGTTTCTTTCATTCATTTCCTTCTTTAAAAATCAAAACAAAAACAGGAATATCAGAATCTGACTATTTTCTAGTACGTTTTCATGCAGTTTTTCAGCTGGTGAAAGTCTCTGGCAATTAATAACCATGACATAGTAGAAGATAGTAGTAGCTTGATTTTTTCCCCTTTGTGTCTTTCTCTCTTGCTGTCGCTGTGTTGAGATTTCAGGTACTCTGAGACAGGCTCACAAAGGTGCTATAGATGAGAGATAAAAGTGGAGCCCTGATGTTAAGATGTGAAAGTCAACACATATGACCCGCTGCAATCTGAAGCAGCCAATGGAACAAAAATACGTTACACTGGATAGGTAGAGGTGAGATCAAACCTACTACTAATGATGACTAGTTACTGATACCCAGGATGGTACCAAAACTCAACCAATAGGCTTCAGTGTAATTTTGATACCCAGTTTTGAATAGTATACAAGATCCAACTGTGCAGAGAAGCCACCCACCCTTTCTCCATTTATAATGTGAGGAGAGTGGACCTGTCCTTGAAGTCCGTGATAAGTTATTTTGTTTCAAGGACATTCAGTTTCAGGTTATTTTCTGAGCACCTGTATGCTGTCTCATCACCATCACAGATGAGCCCAACCACAGCGGCGTCATTGGGATACTGGACGATGATGTTGGTGTAGAGTTATAGTTATACAGGGCGTACAGTCGGGGTCTGAGAACGCAGCCCTGAGAAAAGAAGTGAACACAAGAGTGTGTATTGATGTCATCATGATAGTCTGTGTTTAAGGGCACAACATGTGTGTCAGCTAGAGTTGGATGTCTCGAGGCCGAGACATCCAACGAGACCAAGACAAGACCAAGAACACTTTTCCGTGGTCCTGGTCTCGTCTTGGACTCAACTGACTTTTGTCCTGGTCTTGGTCTCGTCTTGGTCTCGAGACCTCGAGACCAAGACGAGACCAAGACGAGATCTCCAACCAAGACGAGGTTGGAGGTTGTTGTGGGGTTGAACTAACCTGGTTACACGATTGTGAACTGAGACAGTTTTGAGTTAGCTGATTGTATCATACCACATATTTGATCTACCCACTGCTGTCAGCTGGTATCACCGTATCAGCTGTTCTAATAGGGTAGATAAAATCTTATGGCGACAGAATACAATGTGAGACAGTTTGATGAGTCTGAATCATTGACTGTAGAAAACATGGACGACGCGTCAGCTCCCCAAAAATGAAGCCAAAACGTCTCTATCGCCCCCTGGTGTCTGGCTGCAGTATAGGTCATAAACCCCGCCTCCTCCATGTTAGCGGATGGGACTGGGGTCAGAATAAAATAAATTAGTTCTCCTTAGATAATTTTTTTCCAAAGATTCTTTCTTTTGTTTTCAATAGTTCTCATCACGCTGATTGATGTTCAAGGGGTCTCCTTTCCCATAAGTTTGATTCTAATTCCTACCGCGGTGACGTTAAATTGGGGTGAAACGTCATCATAAGAGCTTTGACTGACAGCTGCAGTCACGGAGAAACTTGCGTATCTCTGTTCGCGAATAGCAGATAGAGCGTAGGCTCTGAGAGGAGGGCCAGCGTTTACGCTACGAAAACACGACCGAGTGTTTTAACCTGACAGCCTGAGGTGTCCTGAGGATATTTGAAATGCAGACTGGAGCAGCCAGGGATTAAACTTCCAAACTTCAGTGGATGACCCACAGCCACCTCATGTTCGGTTTCCATGCCATATCTCAGAACAAATCCCAGAGTGTGATGGGTGGGCTCTTTTACATTTTGAGAGAGGCTGGTGTAGTCAAACAATAGATTAATTACTGTTTTGAGGCTGTGATTATTAGCATGGATATTAAAATCGCCCAGAACAATTATGTTATCTGAGCTTTGCACTAAATCAGATACAAATGTAGCGAAATCACACGGAAACTCTGAGTAGGGGCCAGGTGGGCGTGGTTAAGAGATACCTGGCTTTTGAGTTTTCCAATTATGGCAGACAAGGCTAAGAGTTAGGCTTTCAAATGAATTAAATCTGTCTGGGTTTATGGTTCATTAATAAGCTGGAGTGGAAGATTAAATCAATATATTGATCAATTATTAAATCATTTCCTAACACGGACTTAAAAGTGAGAAAACTAATGTTTAATAATTTTACTCTTTGGTGCAGCTGATGATGCTTTATTGTTCTTAGTGATTTTTTTAATGCTTTGGTTTTTTTTTTATTACATGGGAGTGGACAAAGTCTCTAATGGGGATGGGGTTTGGGGGAATGACAGGAGTAGTCAAGTCAAGTTTATTTATAAAGCACATTTAAAAACAACCAAGGCTGACCAAAGTGCTGTACAATAAAATACAAATATAAAATACAATAAAACACAAGTACATAAAACACCTCACTGATAAAACAATAAGTTAATACAGTAAGTTAAACCTTGCTAAAAGCCAATGAGAAGAGGTGAGTTTTAAGAGCAGTTTTAAAAGTTCCTAGGCTTGTGGAGAATCTGATGTGAGGAGGTAAACTGTTCCACAGTCTGGGTGCAGCCACAGCAAAAGCCCTCTCTCCCCTAGTCTTTAATCTGTACCTGGGAACATCTAAAAGCATCAGGTCTGCTGACCTCAAAGATCTCCTGGGGCGGTAAATGCTAAGAAGCTCTGCCAGGTAAGGAGGTGCAGTACCGTTAAGAACCTTAAAAACCAGCAGTAAAATTTTAAAATCAATCCTAAAAGCAACTGGGAGCCAGTGGAGAGAGCAGAGGACCGGAGTGATGTCTCTTTTTGGAACCGGTCAGCATGCGAGCAGCAGCGTTCTGCACCAGTTGGAGGTGATGCAGAGGTGTGTAAGCCTGCAACTCTGCTGCCTGGACCCAAGTCAAATGCCAAAGCCAAATGTTTCCTGGAGACTCCCCTGACACAAAGTAGACAACAGGAATGATGTCCAATCCTGAAAGAGGAACACCATCTTCAAGAAGTAGAACAGACTAAAAGCAAAATAAGTGACAATGAGACCTGTACCAGTAATTCTGCCATGGACCAAATAATACAAGGGATCGTCAACGCCAACGGAGAACCACAAGCCTCACAAAGAAAAAGAATGTGCACACCCCTTTCAGAATAGTACTGTTCAATGCCTCCATGAAGACTGCCTTTATGGATTCATTTATGCAGCTGGCCCAAATAGAAAGATATCCTGGTGTTCAGTATGTGCCATTCTGAGGGAGTTCACCAATGCCTTCTGCATGGGCTACACCTGCTGGTCCACAGCGGTTACTGCTGGGAATCAGGGAAAAATGTTCCATTCTTTATTCCTATTTAATGACAAAGGACAGTTGACCAAGGACAGTTCTTCAATTCATCAACAAACCTTTGGTAAGAATCAACATAGGCTGTCTTAACTTCATCTGAACAGAAGAAATCAAGTTAAGTCAAAGCTTACTTATATAGCACATTTTTAAATAATCTCCAATGACCAAAGTACTGTACAACTTATACAAAATACACACTATATAAAACAGTCACTAGATTAACAATAAATATAGACTAAAAATCAAATAAAACAAGTAAATAAACTGTAAAAAAAACCACCAGGGTATTCTGCTCAATTAGACCTGAAAGCTCATGAGAACAAAAAGGTTTTGGAAAGTGTTTTAAATGACTGAGAGACCGGGCAGTGCTAATGAGAAGAGGCAAGTTGTTCTAAAGATCAGGAGCCACCACTGAAAATGCTTGATTGTCTCTGCTTTTAAACCTGGATATCAGAATCTAGGCCTTTACCTTATTGAGGAGCCTTAGGCTATGTCCATACTAGCCTGGATGGATTTAAAAACGCTCCACATCCACGCTCGCGCTTTCAGTCGTTTTCACATAGGTGTGCGTCCACATTGAAATGTCCGAAAACGCTCACGTTCCATTCCTGCGCAAAAGCGAGTGAGAATTAAAGACTTTGAAGAAAAGCTCTCTGGAGCACGTACAAACTAACATTAATCTTTTTTAGGGCTGTCAAAATTGAGAGCAATCAAAACAACTGCTGTATAATGCCCTCCGCTATCTTTGTTTAATTGGTCACATGACTGCATCACATGACTACAATACGTCATATACGTTTAGAAAGTCTGCGTTTTTGTGTGTCCACACTGTGATGGGACAGCTGCGTTTGAAATGTATGCTTTTACAAGAGCGTTTTCAAAACACTGCGTTTTTCCTTGAGGAAAGCGCCGTCTCAGTGTGGACGGGAGGTCAAAACGGAGAGAAAACGATGCGTTTTCAAACGAAAATGCATTAGTGTGGACGTAGCCTTAGTTGAAAGAAACTTGTCCTAATAATAGAGCTAATCTGTTATTAAAGGACTGTCAAAAGTCACACCAAGGGTCCTTGTAACCAGACGCCAGTAAGAGGCTAAAAGACCAATGGCGCGTTCATACCCATCTAACAGGTTGGGTCACCAAAATAACATAATTAAAAATAATCTTTTACTTTTGTTCAGATTGAGGACGTTTATGTCGAGCCACCAGTTATTTCCAACCATGATTGTACATCTGTTGGCTTGCATAGGCAAATATAGGTCATCTTCAAATTGGTTTGATTTTTGAAGGTGCACAGTGATGTGAGATAATAACTACCCTCAAATGTCTTAAACCAAAAGTAACAAGCCTGTTTTTGGAAATGTAAGGAGTAGAAAGTTAAGATATTTGTGTTAAAATGTAGGGAGTAAAAAAAACAAGCTGCCAAAAAAAATTATTCACCTAAAGTACAGATACCTGAAAATTCTACTTAAGTACAGTAACAAAGTATTTGTACCTCGTTACTTCCCACCTCTGCCTCAGTGTGATCATTCATCCTAATGCACATGAAGACTATTGAGTCAGGCATGTTAATGTGAGCTGAATGTGTGAATTTTTATGTCTATTTAAGTGTTTGTTTTACAGTATGTTTCGCACTAAGTACCGAAGCAATTTCCAAATGTTGTAAACCTTCTCAACATTTGGCAATAAAACCCTTTCTGATTCTGATCTACTTGGTAAAGTAAATCTGTTGGCATCTTTTTGGCCGTCAGACATCAAGTCTGACAGCTGAAGAACCAAACAGGAAAGGCAAGAACCAAACAGGAAAGGCAAAAAACCATGGGCGCTAGTTCACATCTGAGGTTTCACAGAACTCGCAGAGCTGACTTTGACAAAATCCAAAGATCGACTTAACCCTATACTGCCTTTTGTATCATATTTGATACAAGAGTTTCTCAGATCTCTATCTCATCAACATCATCGATACTTGCCATAATTTCAAAATGTTATGGACATGCATGCATATGTGGCCCAGAGTCGGCCCGAGCACAGGAATGCAGCTTAGTTTATGCTCGTTATTTAACAGGCACTCTAGTTGACATGGTCCCAAACGGTAAGAAAATAACTTTATTTATATTATATTATTATATTTATGAATTTCTTTAATAGTTTCGATGTCACAGTTAATGCATTCATTATTATGTGAAGATGCCCCCTGTTCTGTTATTCTTTTGTAAACCGGGAAAGTCTCGTCAATAATACGTGTTGAAGAAAACAAAAGGATCACTTGTGCTCATTTGTTTTCAGAAGATGAGATAGAAGAAGAAGGAACAGTCAGCACAAGCATATCCGCATGTTTTTGGTCATGTTTTCTGTATTTGGTCCTGTTTCATTCAGAAGATGTTTTCTTTGTGGTTATCAGAGTGATCCCAGACCTGTCCCTGGTTTCAGGCTCAACACTGTTTGAGATCCTTTTGCTCACCTCTAGAGGGCTACCAACCTCCATATATGGCCTCAGAGATGCATGGATCCAGAGCTGGCCCTTCATACTGGACTATATTAATGCGGCTTCGTTTATGAATTCATTAATATACGTGCGTTTTAGTTGATATGGTCACAAATAGTAAACAACATATTTATAAATGTCATGAAGCAAATAGCAGTGTGGTTTAGATGTCATGTACTGGAGATTCATTTATACCTTCAACATATTCAACCTTCCTTTTCCCTTCTAGTATTGTATTAATTCTAACAGATAAACACAAGGAACTGATGATTTTATGGTGGAAACAAATTCCACTTATTTAAGTCAGTTATAGGAAAAGTCTCCGTGTGATTCTGGACAAAGATCAGAATAACAAAATAAGGTGCAGCCCCTGCAGTGTCAAAAAGAAAAAGGTTAAATATAATAACAAGAATAATTTAAAAAAGGAGCTGGAACAGTCAGTGTAATAAATAATTAAAGCCTTATTGCATGAAATAATAAATGCTGGTGATCCTTCACATTATCAACTGAAATGTTCACTTTTAAAAGCATCACATTAAATAAAATCCAACACATATTAAGCCAAGAGTTCAGTTTGTTGAGGTCTTTCTGTGAGTCTGTATATTTGAAGCTTCTGTTCCCTAAAGAAAATCGTAGACGTGAGTAATGCCTAAAATATAAAATATTTTTAGCATTAAAATTTTTACATTTACACGTTTTAGTCAGCGTTCAACTTGATGATGTTTGCTTTGTAAAACAATCATTTTGGATAAAACAGCTGCATCGGTTGAACAGTGAAACTGTTTCCTGTTTTATAGTTGACAGACATTTAGCTAGCTGTGTCTTTAAAGTTAATTGGCACTAATGATAAAACCGAATACCGTTGTTTTTGTAGCTGGTGAACAACAGCAGTGGAGACCAGTGTTAACCAGCAAACTCCAAGTGCAGCTAAATGATGAACTTTATTTATTTATCAATCTAAGCTTACATTTTAAAATAGCCACAATGTTTTTATTAGAGTTTTGGAAATAGTTCTGTCTATACAGAAAGATCATGTCACAGTTACAGTTAGGATTTTATCTAAAATGCTTACCATTATAATTATTAGTAATTATAATTATCATTTATAATAAAAAGAATTAATCACCAAAATACTACTATTTTATTATTAATTTCTGCTGCAGTTTCTATTGCTGATTTGTAATTTGTCTGAAGATAACACCTTTAAAACTTAAAATTAAGATTTTTATGTTTAAGGGATCAAAAAGGAAAAACTGCATATAAATAAACTGATGATGAGGATGAAGGACCAAGTGAAAGGAAGCGCACCCATGGGAGGAAAAGAGAAAGAGAGTAGAGAAAGGTCAGAAATGAGGATAAACAGGAGAAAGAGGGTGAGAAAGAAAACGTGTAAAAATGTGTGTGTGTGTGTGAGGGTGTGTGTGTGAGTGTGTGTGTGTGTGTGTCTGTGTGTGTGTGTGAGTGTGTGTGTGAGGGTGTGTGTGTGTGTGTGTGTGTGTGTGTGGGAGTGATTTGTTTTCAGTGAAAGGTGAGGCCACTTAGCCGAGGCGTAGAGCTACAGCGGAATCTATTACCATGTGTCAAAGGAAACACGAGAAGGGCATGACCTGATTCTGTGTGTGATTGGTGTGTGAGCGAGAGATGAGCGAAGGCAGAAAATAAGAACATGGGTGTGCTGAATATGACCGTGTGTGTGTGATTAAAAGGACAGAGGCTGCTTGCATGCATTTCCAGAATCTATTCCTAATATTCTTATGTATCTGGATCTAACGTTGCATAGCCTGTAGCAAAAAGCAGTGTATGTGAGTCTAATGACTTAACATGTATTTGTCACAGTTAGCAGGCGCTGACTGTGAGGAGTGAGGACGAGACAAAGACATCACTGAAAACATGAAGGGCGAGGGAGACTTAAACATGAATCTAATATACAATGATCTATAACTGGGCAACCTAGGAGCTTAAGATAACTCAATGAACTTAAACTTAAACCATCAAAATATGTGAAAACTCAAAACTCTGGGTCAAACGAGCCAGGATCGTGATACTTGGGTCTGTGTGACGAGCCCTGACTTTTACATAAAGGCAACCAGAGAAGCGCCTCCCCCAAGAGACACACAAACAAAAACACCTTCCTCCTCTATTTAGCAGTTTAACGAGCTAAACTTGATCAGATCACCTTTCTGCACTCCTTACTGTCTGAAGAATTTTGCAGTATTATTCTTCTATTATGAAATAAATATCTAGCATATTACCAAAAATGACTTAACATTAGCTGAGAATGACAAGCAGTAGAGAATGTTTTTAACACACGGCTTAAGGACAAGAAGCAACAGTATAAAAATACCTCACTACACATACAAATATCAACATAAAAACATCCACATTCACTTATACGACTCAGGGTTACAGGCTCTGAAGCCTATCCTAAACCTATCAGTCATAAATGAATTCATATTACTGCTACATATGTTTCAGTTTGAACTCTTTTTGCATGTGTTGCATTCTGTTTGATGTCCAGCATCATACTGTATCTATCATGTTTGTGGTGGTTGTGCTGCAAGGACCATGTATTTACTCGCTTATCCAAATAATTGAATTCATGTGTTCACTTCCACGACTACAGGTGTATAAAATCAAGTACAGGCATGCAGACTGCTTCTACAAACATTTGTGAAGGAATAGATTGCTCTCAGTTTAATCCAATCCAATGTCATTTTATTTATTTAGCTCCATTTATTTAGCTCTATTTTGGACAGTTTCCTCTCAGGTACACCATCTGCAGATGCTTCCTTTATTCATGCAAAAGAAGATGATTCACCCCTCTGTGAATCGCTACCTTATTGTGGTGTGGTGTGTCCCAGGGATCCCAGGGGCTATGTTGTCTGGGGCTTTTTGCCCCCTGGTAGGGTCTCCCATGGCAAATTGGTCCTGGGTGAGGGACCAGACAAAGAGCCATTCAAACGACCCCTATAAGTGCCCGAGACGTCTAGTGTGGGGCCAAGGCTTGCTGCCTGTACATTAGGGTTTTCCCAGTGGACCAGAGGGTTTGTCGCCTGCACCTTTGGGTCAGGGAACGGGTCCTGACTATGCATCGAATGACAGTTCAGAGAACCCAGGCTTTTTAGGGTCCCTGGGTGGGGTACTGGAGGGTGCTCGACCTGGGGACTCTGTCGTCCTACTGGGAGACTTCAATGCTCATGTGGGCAATGACGGTGAGACCTGGAGAGGTGTGATTGGCAGGAAAGGCCTCCCAGATCTGAACCCAAGTGCTGTTTTGTCCAGCAGAGCTTCAACAACTCCGAGGGAGACTGGGAACACTGGGTCTGAATGGACCATGTTCAGTACCTCCATTGCCGAAGCTGCTGCACTGACCTACGTCCACAAGGTGGTTGGTGCCTGTCGTGGTGGTAACCTCCGAACCAAATGGTGGACACCAGAGGTGAAGGGGGCCACCAGGCTGAAGAAGGAGTCCTGTTGGGCTTGGTTAGCCTGTGGGGCTTTGGAAGCCAAGCAGAAAACAGCTTGGATAGTGGCTGAAGCAAAAACCTGGGTGTGGGAGGAGTTTGGAGAGGCCATGGAAAAACAGGACCATGATTGATCCTTCGTGGAGTCCTGACTGAATGATGTGTGGTCGTAATGATATCCCCTGCCTGCGGCGTGGGTGATGTGACCATGAGCAGTAATACTCCTAATAATAACTAATAATACCCCATTTAGGAAAATCAGTATTAATGTCTTGTGTATCCACCGGGGGGAGCAGTGTGGAGGTGCCTTCATTTACAGACTTGCTACACTATATATGTTTCTAATGAAATACTGACATAGATGCACATTTGAAGCAAATAAAACACAGGTTGTGCACTCCGAACAAGCCCGGCAGAAAGGGATCGTTATATTCTATGATTATTACTGATTTGTGTTTCTGAAAGCATAAAACGATTATTTCATTGCACTGATAATGTTCTTATATAAAATGAAAAATCACATTTTAAAAGTGCAACAATATGTATACATGTGTGCATTTCTGCCAGAAACACGTGGCCCTTTGTTCTAAATATTTCTGATGATTAATAAGGTTAGTGTCATGGCTGTGTGCAGGCAGGCAGGAAGGAAGGATCCAAAATGCAGGACTCACTGAGGCAAAGTTGAACTCAAAATAAACAGCTTTATTGCAGGTTGCAGACTGAACAAAAGACTAACTACACAGGGGGGGAAATAAACTAACAGGCAGGCATAACAGGTAACGGAACACACAGTGAAATCTGAGGGTGAGCAGACGTTAACGACGCGACCCTGACACAGAGAAACACAGGGCTTAAATACACAGATGGCAGTAATCAAGGGATGAGAGACAGGAGGGGAACACACCTGGGAGAAATCACAGCTGACGAGACAGGGGAAACGTAAACTGAGTACACTCACAAAAGACACAGACCTTCACAATAAAACAGGAAACTCAGACACCGGGAACCAGACAAGACGCTGAACTGAACAGACAGATTCACAAACAGATGGGGTGACACCATAGACAGAGATACAGACGCAGACTCAGAGGCAGACGGAAGACAACTCAAATAATAATCATAACAATAAACTAGAAAATGATAATAATAAACTTAAAGCGCTGGGTCACCGACCCAGGACCATGACAGTTAGTGAAACGCTGCTGTAGGAGTGAACCACAAAGCTTAAAACTATTGTTAATTCCCTCCATTTACATTTTCCTAATAGATTAACAGTGATAGCTTTGACCATCACAGTCATGCCTGCTTACTCAAGGTGTCTGCCGCTAATCTTATTCTATCGTCTTTGTGATTTATTTTAATACTCTGGATCAAAAACGTGACTCTGTGAAAGGGAGGTCCCAAATCCAGCAACTGGTACATGTCCCACAAATAAGTGTCCAACCTGCATTTATTTAGTAATAGGTGAAAAAACTCCATGTGCTGACAGGTAGGAGAGAATTACCAGTTATTAGTGTTCAGCCTGGTCCCAATGAGCGACCATACAAACAGCACTCACTGTCCCCACAGAATACAGTTTGTTTCAACAGTCGGGAGACTCTAAACAACTGATACCTGTTTTATACATTTTTCACATTGTTTATGGGATCAATCAAAGCTTCATATGACCCCAGCTGGATGTAGAAACCATGTAAAATTTAAAATACGATGAATAAATAAACACTTTAATAACACAATTTGTTACATGTATTAAGTAGATGTCTTAACAGTAATTTTACTGTTAGGTAAGTAAGAGCGTCTACATTGTAACAGTATTTATGTTACTAATGTTACATTATTAATGTTACATTATTAATGTTACATTATTAATGTTACATTATTAATGGTACATAAATAATGTAACATAAATAATGTATGGATTGCAGTGAATTGGCCGCTGTGAGCCACATGTGTTTTAACTCTCCTTCTCTGCTGTCAGATAAATCACTGCAGTCATTTTACAAACAGGTAAGAGAGCCCAGACAAATAGCTGCCCCCCCCCACCCCCCCCCAAACAGGTAAGAGAGCCCAGACTGGATTTGACTTATCAAATAGCTGCCCCCCCCCCCCCCCCCCACAGAAGGCCGCCGACTTCCAAACCCCGGCACAAATATCCTCCCTATGCTGTGATTTTGACACATGTGAACAGTAATCCAGCAATCATTAAGGTATTTACAGAACACTGTTATAAAATGTATCATTTTCTTTGTATCTTCAAGAACTTAATGTTCAAATGAGGGATTTTTGCTTTTCTCAGTTCAGTGCTTGTTGTTCAGCTGCGTATCATCACCTCTTAATGATGTGGAATAAGAGCCTACTACAGAGCAGACCCCCCCCCCCCACCCCACCCCCCATCTCAGTCTGGGAAACTATCTTAGTGAAAGTCAGTGATTCGTTTTGTCCTTTCATAAAATTTATCACAAAAGATTTTTAGATTTTTACATTACTGTGAAAATATGCACCACCACATGTTACTCAACCTGGTGTTAATAAATCTGCAAAGTTTGTGACATCATGTTGAGTTTATAGCAGAGTGTAACTTAAAAATATGTAGAGGTAATTCCTACTTGATGGAGTGATCTATGCCTGTACAGATTTAGGTGCACTCGGTCAGAGCAACGTCTTCAGCACAGAGCTGCATTCATGAAAACTCCCACATCAACTTCATTAGTAGCATACCCCTCAGTTTAACATTCTCCTTTCTAGCAGTCATCAACTCGTCTGTTCATTCATTCAACACATTTATTTAGAATACAAATAAATGTTAATTTTTTACACAATATGCATCGTTAATGAGACTCAAAGTTCATCACATGCTTGTAAGCTACAACATGTGAGGATGCAGAGAGGCTGTAGCAGCATTTGGTGCCTCAGTCAACACACCTTTGGATTTGGAAATTAACAATGAAAAAACGGCAACGTTGAAGAAGAAGAGGAGGACACGGCAACGGTAGATGGATATGAAAATGACTGAGCAGACTTGACAGGCAGGGGCCTCATTGATTCTCCTCCCTGCTTCCCCATCAGGACCAGCCTCGGCAGAAGACAGATAGTGGTGAGGTGGCCTGTATTTGATTAATGGGGTAATGGCCTTGCAAGGATGAGACAGATGGAGAAATAAGGAAGAGGAGAAAGGCAGAGATAGGTAAATTATCTTTCGGGAGGAAAAGTTCGATATGACTTTTTATCTTTGGTGGATTTTTTAAAGTATAAATACATACTACACTTTAAAAGCTGCTGGAAGATGAAGTGTTCAAATAATGCAAGTCTAAAATGCAAATATCAGAGCATGTGTCAGAGAATAGAGAATATCATCATGACACTATAAATAGGATATTATTGCAGTTTCACATATGCTGCAAAATGCTGAGTACTACAGCATATATTGCCAAACACTGTAAGTCGTCACCTTTATTCACCTGCAAACTACATCTTGGGATTATCAAATGGTAAAGGGTCTGCATTTGTTTAGCGTTTTACTTAGTCCCTAAGGACCCCATCCAGTCATTCAGTCATTCCCACACTGGTGATGGCAGCTACGCTGCAGCCACAGCTGCCCTGGGTAAGCAGCCACCACCAGCAGGCAAACATGGGGTTAGTATCTTGCCCTGGCATGCAGCCAGCAGGCAGCCTGGGATCGAACTGCCGACCTTCTGATTATCGGCTGACCTGCTCTGACACCTGTCATCTAAAGCTTCTCCCCATGTTGCATGCAATGTGTGGAGTGTTGTACTATTACAGGTATGTTGTCAGTCATCTGTAAGATATTAAGGTATGATGGTCACATATGATAAAAACCTTTCCTCAGGTTAAGTGTGTTGATTGATAAAATGTTAGCTTTGCCATCCTTGGCTCACGTTTTTTCAGCATGGTGGCGAGACAAGCCCTCTGGTTCAAGGTTTTTCACTCTCTAATAATAATTATACTTTGACACTGTTTGGTAATCCCATGTGTCATATTTATTGCCTTTGGCCCACCATCTGTGCATGTTCTCCCTGTGTCTGTATGGTTTCTGTTCAGGTATTCTGGCTTCTTCTCACAGTCCAAAGACATGCAGTTAGATTTACACCTATGGACAGAATCTGCAGGTAACCTAACCTACTGAGTGTGAAATGCTGTGTCAGGCTGCAGATTGGGGAAAAGAAATGTTTAGAGTTCATGATCTGATGTAGAAATTACAAACCTGGCAGCATAGCTCGACAGATTTGAATTTCATGTGATTTTATGGTTAGTTCCACATTGAATAAAATACATTTTAAGTAAAATCGTGTGCCATTGGTTCTTACATGCAAAGCTTTGATAACAGATTAAAATGAGCTTTTTGGTCATTTTCCAGGGCCTTGGATTGTTGTTTTAATTTCATTAATTTAAGTGTATTTTGGTGCAAAAGAAGCTTAAGAGGATGTTACTCAAACACTGAGAGATTTACAGCTCTGTGATGATTTGGTCCAAGGTCACGACCTCCATTCTGTACGGACTGAAGAGCTGCGATCTATATCACTTACCGTGGCTGCTACCTGCACTTGCATGCACTTGTGTATATGAGTGGCCTCAGATCGTAATGACAATAAATAATAAGTACCATTAAAGTGAGGCACAGATGCTGCAGACAGATGATGTAGACGTGTCCTCCACAGGTTGGTGTACCAGAGCCATTACCAGCAGTACAGACATACTTCACTCTATCTGCTACTATAAAAGACAGTACATGTGTGTGTGTGTGTGTGTGTGTGTGTGTGTGTGTGTGTGTGTAGCCACCCTTTGCTTTGATCACTACGTTGCACTCTTGGCGTTCTCTCCATGAGCTTCATGAGGTCGTCACCTGAAATGGTTTCCAACAGCCTTGAAGGAGTTCAGAGATGCTGAGCACTTGTCGTTCCTCCATCTCATCCAAACATCTCCACTGGGTTCAGGTCAGGTGACTGTGGAGGCCATCTGGTGCAGCACTCCACCATCTCCTTCTTGGTCAAACAGCCCTCACACAGCCTGGAGGTGTGTTTGGGGGTACTGTTGAAAAATAAATGGTGGCATGTCTCCCAGAACATCTGGCTCAGGACAGCTGTGATGAAAGACAGCGAGGAACTTTCTGATAACGTGGAGTCTGGGTCCTGTTGTTAAACGAAAAGAACAAGTTATACTTGAAATGAAGTCCTGTGGTGTTTTTAAATCGAACATTTTATTTAAAGTTTCCATCTCACCAGTCTGTGCTCAAGTACGCAGTGGATCTAAAACGACAGCATGACGACCGCAGATCAGAGATGGTTCTGAGCCCCTCATTGTTTGTGATGTGATCGACAGACTGACAGATGAGCTCAGTCAGGTGTCCCTGTGGACTCTATTGTTTGCATTCTTCCATTCTTTAGTTATATCAAGTATGCCAGTGCTATATGGTAAAGCAGCCCCACACCATGATGTTCCAACCTGCAAACTGCTGACATTGTGTTTATGCAGTGACCTCCAAAGGCTCACGTGGCATAGTGGTGAACTCGTTAATGCCATCCAAAGAGTTCAGTTTTGGTCTCATCTGACTGAACTCCTCCCAGTATTTCAGAGGCTTGTCTACATGCTGCTCAGCAAATGCGCTTCAATATGCTTTTTCTTCAACAACCTGCTGATTCCAGGTTTTTCTTGACCTTTTCTGATCATTCGTTTCACTCTGTCTGAAGTCTTGTGGGGGCATCTTGTCCAGGTCAGTTCATGGTAAAGTCGTGATTTTTCCACTTGTGGATTATGGTCCCAACACTCACTGCTCACTGGAACCTTCAGTAGAAATTCCTCTGTAACCAATCCCATCAGTACGTTTTTGTTGTTTTGCAAAGGTCTTGAGCTCATTGGTTTTACTCAGAATCAGAATACTTTATTGATCCCTGGGGGAAACGATTTACCCATCGTGAGCTTCTTCTTGTGTGAAACCTCGGTAATGAGACTGAACTGAACCATCTGATATTAATTTGATATTAAGTGGCTCGATTACTTTCTAATTACTGATAGACTTCAGCTGGTGTCATGACTTTCTATGGCTTTTTTGCACCTTTGTTCACTGTTCTGAAAGCTCTTTACTTCCAGTCACTCAAAAATGCCTCCTTTCTAAGGTACGTTCACACTGCAGGAGAAAGCGCATCAAATCCGATTTTTCTGACCCTATGTGACTCATATCCATCATGGTGTGACAGTGTGAGCGGCACAAATTGGATATTCTCAAATCTGATCTGGGTCACTTTGGTATGTGGTGCTGAATCCGATACATATCCGATGTTTCAGAAAGCTGCTGTTTGATGGTCATGTCGCATTAAATCCGTCTTTTACGTCACCGACACGAGACAGACGCCAATTATCAGCGCCGGAGAAGACATCGTGAACGCTTCCATCCAGTGAAACTGTTGGGAAGACAGCGTTGGAGAAACGTGAACATTTTATTTGTTCTGTATAATCTGCAGATTCTGACAGAAACCTGCAGCTATCCTTTGAAGCAGCGCTCCTCTAAAACAGCAATAAGGATCATTATGAGGTTATTTACATTATTATGTAAATAACAAAATAACTTAAAGCAAAAATTGGGAAACGTGAAGTCCGAAGTCTTTATATTAAGACCATCAGTCAAACAATACTGTTGCTCTGGGTCTAAACAGAGCGCGTTGTGTGTGACGTCTTCTTTTGCGCATGCGGCCGCTTTGAGCGTTCACACTAGAGCGCGTTTGCTGTCACATTTTATCTGTAGTGTGAACGAGCAGACAAAAAAATCAGAATTGAGCATCAAGACCTGCAGAGTGAACGCAGCCTAAATGTCCTTTTGCCTCCATTTAAAAACCAGCTGTTCATTTACCATAAAATGTGCCTCGATAAAGAGATAACCAATGGCATGTGTTTAACCTGACTCAGCACATGTTTGGTTACTCCAGTAATTTTGTGAATACTTTGTTTTTTATGGAATAGATAATTTAATGCTGCTAAAGCCATTTAGATATTTGGCTGTTAAGCTATGAACTCCAATCCTGCAAGTAATACATCGACTGTGTCTTTGATCCAAATCTAATCAGAATCTAATTATTATCTGTCTACTTATCACACCTTCATGTAATACACATAACACACACATTTGCACCTGCACAATCTCCCATTCTCAGAGAAATTCAATGATTGTGCAAATGGAGCAAAAATGAAATATTGACCCTGGGGATTCATGCATACTCATCAGTTTATGTGAGTTATGTATGAATTAGATATGCTAATGAAACCGGACAGGTTATCAATAAGAGATATGGCAGTACAGCTAAAGGGAATCAAGATGTTTGAACGGCCCGTCAGCCCCTTCACTTTGCTGCCAGTGTAAAAAAAGAGGGTGTTTAAGCAGTTATAGTGGAACTGGTTAGAAAACAAGGTTCAAAAAATACTGAAAAAATCCTCCATAGCTACAGCTTCATTTAGTTTTTCTGTGTAACCATATAAAGTTACAATCAAACAAACAGAAATGCAGACTTGCTCTGCTGAGGCTAACATTAATAAGAATATGACGCTGTAAGACCCTCCAGCTGACCCATCGGAGGTGGGGGCTTGTGGCTGAAGATGCTGTTTAGGCCACCCCGTGACAGGAAATAATTACCGTCGGGCTTTACTCATGTTTAGCTGATCCGAGGTCCCCGTTCTCCTGGGTTTTATACAATAACTGATGATGCTATGTGCCAAGATATGCTAAGCTGCTCCAAGGACTTTTGCTCACTTTCATTTCAATGCAGACTTGAAGGGAAAGACGAAGATGTTTGTATCAGCTCGCTAAATGAAGAAAGTCTGGAATAGAAGAAACCTTTATAGCAGGCTTATGAACTCTTTACTGAGGCCTACAGGCCGCTGTGCTGACCTGCTGTGTGTGTGTGTGTTACCTGTGTATAATGGCTCACCAACCATTTCCCTGTGCACAGACTCCAGTGGACGCAGTGACCTGCTTGGTGGGAGAGAAGTGTTGAAATGGATAACCCTGCCATGTGTGGGACCTTCATTAGTGCTGATCTTTGGTTTGAACTGTGTTTTCACTGTGCATAAACACACTGAGCTGTTGTGGTCACTGCCTGACCCGTGACTCTGGCCAGTTACTGTATCAGCAGCACGCCAGCTTTGCACATCCCATGAAATTTGGTGTTCCTCTTAAACGCGAGGACAACCGTAGACGCCCTTCACCCACGGTGACAAAGACGCGCACGTGTGCGTTAGAAATGACGTTTATGGGCTGTATGAACTGTCCGCTAACTTAAACCAGTGGTCAAGTGCAGCGCACGCTCAGACACGCACACACTGGACACTTCTTCATTAACAAAGAAACATTTCTATTGATCTGGTCTACAGCTACGTTTCATGTTACAGCAAAGAAATATGTATGGGAGCACTAAATGGGTTACTGACACACTGGTGGACGCACACATACACACACACATTCACTTACAGTGAAAGGGAAACTTTTCCCTCTCTCTCACTTACACACATCCAAACACACACACAGAATGACTGGTCAGTGCTAAGCAGGTTAGAGTGAGTGAATTAGTATTGACTGGCTCCTTACAGCATTATCTGTGGCTGCAGCTTGCCACTACTGTCAGAGCTGCGTGTGTGTGTGTGTGTGTGTGTGTGTGTGTGTGTGTGTGAGTGTGTGTGTTTGTGTGTTTGTGTCTAAATTAACAGGATTTCTATGAAGAAATTTCATAATCTGAACGTAAACGCCACCTTTGATAGTTTAAAGTTTTTATCTGATCGGTATCTCTCTCCTCTCTCACTGTGATCATGCTGTGTGTGTGTGTGTGTGTGTGTGTGTGTGTGTGTGTGTGTGTGTGTGTGTGTGTGTGTGTGTGTGTGTGTGAGTCAGAGATCCTTTAGCATCATCACTGTCATAACGGAGATTCTCCACAGGCCTAATGCAGCCATCACTCATACACACTGCCAAGGGTTATTTGTGTGTGTGGTTGCAGGGGTGGGTTGGTGGTCTGTCATTTCTCAGTAAGGAAGGAGGATTTATAGCAGTTTGCATTGACACACAGTGACAAAGAGAAAAAGGAAGGAATACAAAGGAGTGCGGTAATAATGAGTGGGGCTCAGGCTAAATCCTGGGACGACGTATCATCAGCCAGGTCAGGAAAACAGCAGAAATGTGAGAAATGTCTCCACATTATGTGAGATTATTTTCCTTTTTCAAAGAAAGTAAAAAAAAAGACAGACATCTTAAGATATTTCGCCACTGAAATCTTAAAAATTTATTTTTCCTTTGACATTAAAGTTCCACTTCAGCCCGTCTCACCTACAGTAGGTTTCATTGTAAAAGTAATTGATGGGAATTCACGAGGTTTATTGTCCTTTGTCATTTAGTCCAGAATCCCCGAGTCTGCTGATTTATGTTGTTGTTCTGAAATATAATACTTAGCTTAGCTTCCAACCATGCCAAGTTCTTGGGGACCCACCTGGTGGGTCGACTGAACTGGTGGTTCAGGTTGTTGCCGGGCCTCCCCCGCTCTCCTGCTGGCGTTGCCGAGGTGTTTGGCCCTTGGTACTCTTGTGGGCTGCGGACGGCCCGGATCTCCTGCATCCATCTCTGTCTGCAGCTGGCTCCTGATGCGTGACTGCGGCTTCCCACCCTGCTTTTCAAGTATATTTGATGACACTCGCTCTCACACATGCACACCACAAGAAGATTGTTTATGTATCTGTGCATTTTTGTGTGCGAGTGGAAAGTTTCCAGTGGTCATTGGTCATCGTGTTTCTTTAATACATGTTGTCGTGTTGTGTTTCCTAGGTTACAGTATAGACGTGTGCACTTTAAATACCAGCAAACGTATTGTGATCGCAGTAATTAAGCCACGTTTCCTTTCAGGAGTCCTCTGTGATGTGGAAAACCATACTTACTCCATGGTCACAGTCTGTTCTGATCGCATTAGTTTAGTAATTGAAATGTGAAATGAAACGTGAGACACAGAGTGAGTACATCTCTATATGATAAATAGCTGGTGCTGGACTTCAGCAGACATCAGTCAGGCCTGGCCTTGCTTCAAAACCTCAAACAATGACACATGTCAACCATAATCACACATGATATCCACCCTCCCACCTACACACACAGTCTCTGTGTCCTGTACATCCATAGCAATAATCCATCAGATCTACCTTCATTGGAGCAGAGCTTTAATCAAACCAGCCCCCCTCCGTCCACCCAGCTCACCCCGTCAGCCACGGTCAAATCCAATAACGGCTCAATACTCATAGTGATTGATTGGCTTCCAATCCAATTGAATCTCTCTGAGATGTGGGTGGGAGGGGGACACGGGCTGCCTTGCTCAGTGCCATTATGCACTGGCAGCAGAGCAAAGTGGGGATGAGACAGAAAAGAAAGATGGGAGAAGAAGATGTACTGAAGAAATATTGGAAGTGCAAGAAGGAAAAAACAAAGAGGAATGACCTTGTACAGTGTGTGTGTGTGTGTGTGTGTGCGTGCGTGTGTGTGTGTGTGTGTGTGTGTGTGTGTGTGTGTGTGTGTGTGTGTGTGTGTGTGTGTGTGTGTGTGTGTGTGTGTCCTGTTTTAATTGCCTCATTAGAACTTGACTGTAACTTGAAAATGCATACGTGCTCGCACACTGGGAAGGGGAATAAACATCTCCAGTTTGTCCGTCTGCCTTTTCCACAACAAGCCATGCTGCCCCGACCTGCACGAGCTCACAAGAACTGATCAACAGACAAAACTGTGTCCTGGGTTCATGTCATGCAGCAAAATGAATGAGGACAGGGTGTCAACTAGCTAGTCTTCTTTTTTTTAATCATACTGTCTCTTAGCTCAAATGTAGCTGGTCATGGGGATCCTCCTGAAAGGCTGTGCAGGAGGCTGAGGATGCCACAGAGCTGTGAAAGAGCCTGAACAGGAGGCTCTGGCAAGGAGAACGAAGAGGAGGCTGTTGGAGCTGCACGGCAAAGGCTGCTGAGGCAGAGCTGACAAAGAGAGCCACGTCTCTCTGTTACTGGTTACTGGACAGAAATGTTTAATCAAACACTGGAACTCCCAAACAGTGGATACACACAAACCTGAGTGTGCATATGAACGTTTCACAAACTCATCAGTGTTAACTGGAATCACTTTATATTGTACAAATTTAGGATTGCCTCAGACCATCAATATGGACACGTGATGAAGGCCTGGCTGTCTGAGACTGTATGAACAATAATAAACAGGGCTAATAATAACTATATTATTGTTTGTTATTGTTTCTTTGAGTCTTTATTCATTTGTTAATAAATTATTTATTATCATTATTTTGAATAAATTAAAGTATTAAGTTACATGTAATGGAAACAAAATCCTAATTGTCAGTGGTACAGACTTTAAACATACAGGATAAGATTATTGTTTATAACATGCACAGTGGAGAACAGAGGCATGGGACATAGAAGTACAAATTAAGGATGTTTATTCTATACAGAATAATAAAAATATAGTCTTCATAGTTTAGCGAGGTGGCAGCCAAGTAATCTCCTTATGGCTTTGTCTTCTTATGCTCTTCAAATGTAATTCTCAGTGGGCATCTGCAGAGGAGAAGGGTTTTATAAAGCGTAGCTACTTTTATGCAGAGACGTTTTTTCCACAGTCAACATTTAAAAATAACTGACATTTTTAACATATTTAATATAAATTCAAAAGCAGGAGGCAAAATTGTTTTTGTGAAACCTCAAGATTAGTTTGCAGTGTTGCTGTTTTGGTATTTTGAGTCTGTAAAACTGCAAGAAACTCTAACAAACCACAAATTCCCAAATATCTTTGGGCCATTTCAAAGGTGGTTGTGATGCGTTCAAAGGCATTAGCGTAGTTTCACGTTCCCTGAAAGGTATCCTTCCAGCCTGTAGACTGGCAGGGTCAGTGTTTGGGACCTGATTGGCAGCAGTAGCCTCCACCCCTGGTGTCACCCTCCAACTGAAATCCTGTGTTATGTTTTTCTATAAACGGCTCCCACTTCCACCATTAAACCTCCAGAAGCAGCAACCGTTTTGCCTTCCCAGTTATCCCCCCTTCCACCAGCTGCTCGGACAGACTGTACTTCATCTCTGCATTCATTGGTGCAACAACATTAAACAAATTAGCCACCAACAATAAATCTGCCTTTGTGCACTGATCCAGTTTATCATGGGGTGTTGTGCAAAATCATCCAAATCAAACGTCATTGTGGGAGATCTCCCTCATATGTAAAAACTGCCACCCCACGGCTGCAGACACCAAAGCACAGCGAGCAAAAGAAATGGAGAAAACTATTTGAATTAATATATAATGAATGCATCATAAATCCAGGAAAAACAGCAGCATGACAAAAAATGTGTTTGATGCTATGCAGGTATGGTCACCTGTCACAGAGTGAAGAACTATTATACAGCTTTATGGAGAACGGCGGGAACCAAGGTTAAATCAGCCTGAGGGAGAAGGAACTCTGCTGCCTCAGAAGCGTGGCGTGGAGCGGTGTGATTGGTTGTTTGTACACAGCATCACTGCTGCTCCTCCAGTCCAGTCTGTAAGTACCTTCAGCTGTCCACTGTTTCCACCTCCTCACTCATGATGCTGATGGGCGTAACAGCTTTGTTAATGGTGGAATCTCCTTTGGTGCCCCGGTTTTACCAACCACCTCATTAGAATTTCAAAATATTAATATAGTTTAATTACTACCTGTTATATTCCCCAAAATATTTATTGTTAGCTGACAATGACAAGTGGTCGAGGGAGTTTTGAATCCATTCCTTCAGGACCAAAACAAAACAGACATAAAACTGTATTACTGAGCATTTGTGCATAAAACATCAAAGGAAAAAATTAATTATTCTGCAGAAAAATGTTCCTCATTGGTGTTAAATATGTTTAAAGTTGACCTCATTTTTAAATGCTTCAGTTCTGTTTCAGCATTATATAAATCTGTGGTGACTGTCCTGTAAGGACCACACATCTATGACATCAGCAGCTGTTCACTGACTCCGACATCTTGAATTTTGAAAAAATTAAAAATATTAATGACTTCAGCTGATTTAACTGTCGATATCCACAGAGGGGATGAAGATATGAATGACTGTGGAGTGTTGGTAACACAGCTGGTTATGCCACGGTCTGTGACTCTGTGGTTTTTGTTTTCATTATAATTATCTTGTGTTTCAGGTTAATTCTTGTAAAGATTTTCTTCTTCTTAGGGGTTGGTTTCTGTTTTGTATCTTTGACTTCCTTCTGTTCTGTGTCTCTCTGTTCCCTCCCTATTTCCTCTTTTACTTTGATAGTGCCTGTCCTGTGTCTGGTTTTGCTTCCCCTTGTCTCATCAGCTGTGTTTCCCTCTCTCTCATTGCCTGATTGCTCCAGTGTGTATTTAAGCCCCGTGTCCTCGTTTGCTTGTTACTGGTCCGTGTTACATCCGTGCTTTTCTCCTGTCATGGATTTAATATGTATTCTTAATGCTTATTTTCTGATTATATTGTTTTATGTATTTTAGTAATGAAGGTTTGTAAAGCAAGGCCACTTTTGACTCACAAACTAAGAGCTCAGCCAGACTGAGAAACAGGAAGTCCGTGTGCAGCTGTACAAGTATGTTAATAAATACAGGAAGTAGACAGAAAAGAGGAAGCTATTGACATATAAGGAGTTGTTTGTGTGTGACGTCTGAAGTACAAAAATCACACCTATATGAGACTCATGTTGAGCTTCTAATGTTCGAGTTTCTGCAGCTGGCTTTGGGCTGTGCAGGGCTCTCTCTTCCAGAAGATGATTGAATAAATATATAAATGTTTTGACCACTCTGAGTCGGGTTTTCTCTGTTCTATCATGGGGATCAAAGAATCGGGTTTAATATTTGGTGTTTCCGCCCGGTTCCCTTGTAACAGAGAGAACAAATGTGATCTGATATGAGGCGGACAACAGACCGGTCTAAAAGATTTAAAGGTAGGCACAAGCCTGTTCAAAATTTGTGCATATTGGATGAATTCTAAATTATTTGTCCGCTGAGTTGATGATCGTGACCGTCAAATTGGCTCCCCAGATAGCAAGGAAACATTGAAGCAACGTTGAGTCAATATCAGGCGATGTCATTGAATCAACGTTGAGGTGTGACGTTGACCTAACGTCACTCTTGCACCTTTTTTAATGTTGAAACAACGTCAGGTTTTGATGTTGAATCAATGTTGAAACCTGACATTGATTCAACGTTATATTTTCTAATACTGTTGACATTGAAACAATGTCAGATTCTGATATTGAAACACTGTTGAGCTATGGTGTTGATTTTCCACCTCTTTCGCACAGTTGCTTTTTATTAAAACAACAGTTAAATCATGACTGGAAATCTACCTTTCTTTATAGGTATTTTAACCAATACTAAACTACTGCATGTTTCCATCAATACTTAAACCACCTAAACACATAATTGTACTTATTCCTCAAATTGGACACCCTTTATAAAAAAAACAACAACAAATGTCTCACAATGTATCATGTCAATATTAATATCCTAAAATAAGAAGGCATTGCATGTGATGTAACAGAGAAAAAAAATAAACAAAAAAAGGTCAATAGGCATGTTTCGTTTGCTAAATACTTTATTAAAAGACAGTTTCCTATTTACATTTATATGTTTCACAGAAGTTTGTAATTTTTTACTCCGGGATGGGGATGCATGATGTGCGTCCTGCACCACCCATACCCATACGATCTGGGGCGTATCGGAGCCATTTCTGCACTGCTTGTGCAAAGACAAACTCGGACATAGTTTGCCCCTAACTGCTGCGTCAGGCCATCTAGGAAAAAAATACACACACACAAACAAAAAAAGTGAATCAGAGCACATGAATAAGCTCTTGTTAACTGTCTTCAGCGGGGAGAAAGTATGTAAACTCCGAGGCTGATAAACATGAAAGTCACCAGGCGTAAATCTGCAAACTGCCGCATTTGATTCCCAAAGAGCTATGAGCGGAAAAAGTGATAAGTCTTAGCATGGTGTGCCGTGTATCCTTTAAAACAAAATAAACATGGGGTCCTCGGGCTGTACAACTACAATCCGAGGACTAAACAAGCCAAAGACCAAAGACTCCATCTCCAGATTAACCGGACATGAAAGTCTTGTTATTAAGAAAGACAAAGTAATATAGCAAAAACCGGACATAGGAAATGTGAAACACACCCAGCAGATCAATTGATCCCTTTATTGTTCACTCTAGGCTCATAAAACTACAATAAACGGTAAAACTTACCAAATATGCATTTGCAGAGCGCTGTATCTTTAAATGCCATTTTTTGCTTTGTCTGGTCCTTGGTTTTTTCCCTGCCCAGTTGAGTACCGAGGCCAGCTCATTTGTAATGGCATAAGCCATTACACGGCGGACTCGCATCTCCAGTGTGGTCCCTCCAATCAAGGCAAAGCGTCTCACCTATAGACACATTTTAAGAGATTTAGCGTGTCTCATGTCTTAAATGTGTATGCAAGTGCTTGTGTGTTTAATCAACAGGCCGTCGTTATGTATTTAAATCACATCTGACAGCTATTACACTTTATAGTTACAAAGTGTACATAACCTTTATATACCCACCATTGCCTCTTGTGATTGAAGAGCTGCCTCTGCATTGTTTAGCTCCTCAGTGTTGTGCAAGTTAAATCCAGAGGCAGTACCCCAGCATCTACCGATTCATTGCAGCAGGGATGGCGGATGGCTCTGATCTCCTCACGGAGTTTGTTAACAGCTCTGGTCTGACAGCATCGTTAACATCTTTTGTGAGGTCGCATCTGTTTCAAAGAACAATTCTAGAAAGATTAATGTCTTAAGCAGTGAGAGGCAAAAAACTAATATATCCATAAGTGATGGTGTAACATTCTGCATTCAAGTATAAGTTCTTCTAACTTGTTCTAAAAGTCGTAAAATAAAAAATGACTTTTTGTAGAAAATGATGTAATGACAGAAGCTAACGCGTTAATGTACATTTTTCAAAAAAGTAGAGTCCCCTAACTGGTTACAGAGTAACCCACTACACTGCTGAATGTTTGCTAGATTACAGGTCATGCTTGTCACGTTCTCTCAAACCAGCCTCACTTATTGATACTGATTGATCTATTCCAGGCGGACGCATTGATGAGTCGACCCTCATTGACACTCCAGTTGCCCTTCTCACTGTGTTTACCGACGCCGCACCCCAGACCAGACCAGTCCATTTTACTTCCTCAAGCATGGCTGCTGTGGTGGAAGGCGACTTGGTGATGTGTGATATTCCCAGATCTGTAAGTTTACTGCAGGTTTGGCTGGATTTAACTCCATCACTTTACCTAATTTTCCTATACCTGCCTGTTCTGGTTATTTGGAAGCTGATCATCTTCATTTGTACCCATTTTAAAAAATTGTTTTTCATTTCTTTTTCAAACAAAAGTGATTAGTATTTGACTTTTTGTTTTGAATTTTTGTGCATTTTGAGAAAGATGCAATTAGGACTGATGTCGTCCTTTGTGATTCTATAAAAAGATAAATGTTCTACAGTGAATTTATAATGCTCACTTCATGGTGTCCATGTTAGTGGTTTTATAAAAACATTTATGATGTTTTTACGTTTCCATTAAAAAATGTTAAATAAACGAAATGTGAAGAAAATGAATTTCTGTAATTTCTTTACTAGTTTTAACTCAAACATCTAAAAATAAATATCTTTTAATTAATAATCATATAATTTGAGTTTAGGTTGTAATATAATTGCATTGTGTTGCATCAAAATGGTAAACTACAAAAGACACAGGCCGGCCTCCGCACTGGTGTCGCTGGCCAGCGTGGCAGTGGCCTCGGGGGTGGACATGGATGTTCATCCTGACCTAGGTGCTCCGTCTCACCCTGCGAGTCACTGCTTTTGCTCTCCTGATGTTGGACTGGGATTCAGCCTTCTTCCCACCCACGGCATGCGTCCATGTCATTCATGTACAGAATGAACAGAGGCGGCAATCCCGGAGAGATCCAGGAGAAGACGAGAGCACATCAGACTGTTCACCTTCACTTATTGTGACCTATTAGTCAGAACATCTAGTACCCACTGATCAAAGTGTGTGTGTGTGTGTGTGTGAGAGAGAGAGTTTATGTTAAAAATGAAAACATGTTTGACATCAGCCTCACTGGGATGCGCTGTTTACTTCTCTGCCTTACAGTTGCCTTTGACCACAACTCTGTATCCTGACAAACCAGAGGAGAGACGGTGGACGAGCAAAAACAGAGAAGTGAAGAAAGAGAGAGCAACCCACAGACCACAAAATGGTTGTGGCATCAGTGACAGTGCATCTGGAAAGTATTCACAGCACTTCACTTGTTCCACAGTTTGTCATGTTACAGCCTTAATCCAACATTTATCTTTCACCTTAAAATCCTGCACACAGCACGCCATGATGAAGTGAAAAAACCTGGAACTGCAGTTTCTTTCAAAATAAAAACAAATTAGACATGTCAGTAAGTACCAACAGCTGTTGCTATGACAATCAAAACTGAGCTCAGATCCTGTTTCCACTAATCATTAATCTGTAAAACCTCCTGCTGTCCTGCTGTGGTAACCTCAGCTGATTGGACATCATTGGAAAGGCACACATCTGTACAAGGTCTCATTGATGTGGTCTGTAGGCTATTCAACGGTGTGTTATATTAAATAGAAAAATGATAGTAATAAGAACTGTTCCCCCTTTAATATTTGAAATTATACATTCATAAATGCAATCCAACTTTGCCAGGCATGGGCTCATCTGAGCCTGCAATAACGGAGAGGCGAGTTGTTTTCAAACATTGATTAAAAACAAGAACATTTAGAGCTTTAGAAATATTACTACAATACTTAAACAATACTGTAAAACACATGGAAATCTCAAGTTTCTTTTTTCAGTTTGGCATTTGTGTTTTTTTAATTTTGCAACCTCATCCCAGCCAATAGGACAGCACGAGTGATGTCATCTGTACAGACAAGTGAAAATGTAACACTTTCAGCAGTTTTTAAGACATTTTTTTCTTTTAGCACTAAAATCAAAACCCTACCGCTAACTCTACCCTCCTACAACCATGAATTAATTAAAATTGATGTGAAATAAATCTTTCTCGTTATCATTTGGACACTCAAAAGTATTAAGACTGTAAGATTGACAAGTTCGTGCATTTTATTTTGGGCTTTTACAAACGGGCCATTCGATCCTGGCAGAAGTCAGACCGTTTCTGGAGGGTGATGGACTCTGCCAGGCCTTCCCTTTGTCACTGATTCTGGTCATAATCTTTATAGACAGAATTTCTAGGCATAGCCAAGTGGCAGCAGGCGTTCACCTGGGTGGTCTCAGAATCTCACCTATGGTCCAAGCTGTGGGTGGTGACCGAAAGAACGAGACCACGGACACAAGTAGCAGAAATGAGCTTCCTCCAAAGGCTGGCCGGCCTCTCCCTTAGCGATAGTGGAGAAGTTCAGCCATCCGGGAGGGGCTCAGAGCCGCTGCTCCTCCACATCGAAAGGAGCCAGCTGAGGTGGTTTGGGTATCTGATAAGGATGGCTCCTGGGTGCATCCTGGGTGAGGTGTTCTGGGCTGTGGAGAGGGAGGTCTGGGCTTCTCTGCTTAGGCTGCTGCCCCTGCAACCCTGCCCTGGATAAGCGGATGAAGATGGATGGATGGTGTGAGTAAAAGAAAACATAATTAGGATATAAGGTGCTTAAATTTGCTTGAGGGGGTCCAGTTGTAGATCAGAGGAATAGGAAAGGACTTGTCTGTGTGTGTTTAAGTTTGGTTTAGGCCTGAGAGTGTGTGTAACTGTGTAGAGGGATTTATTGACACTGGGCTCTGCCTGTCACAAAAGGAGACAGGAAGCTACAGTTGGGGGATGCTCTGTATGGGACAGAAAGAGAGGATGAGTCTGTTACCTTTGTCCCTGAATGTAATTAAAGCTCATTAAAGCTACAACTTAGAAGTAGGTTTGCAGGAGACCCTCCACATGCTTAGTGGTAAAAGTAAGACAACAAGAGGCCAGTGGCCCAGTGGAAACTGCCACATGGATGTAGGGGGGGGGGGGGGGGGGGGGTCTCAGTGATTGTGACCTGTTAACTTTGTTCTGTAGAGGAATTTGTTGATGGGTGAGATGGACTTTTATGACTGGCAGGAAGTCACATACACAGAGACATACACACAGTGCTTTAACTGTTACGACGCACACACACTCACTCACGTGCCCACACACTCACACACCCACACACACACTCACTCACGTGCTCGCACACTCACTCACGTGCACACTCACTCACGTGCACACACATACATACACAAACACAGTTTGCAACACACCATGTGGGTTTTACGATGGGTCGCTTCTATAAACTGGTGGAAACAAACAAAGAACTAAGATCTGCAGAGCGACACCGGCCCGGTGCATCTCTCCTTCTGGAAGGTGCATGTGTAACTGAAGATGAATGAAGGTTTTGTGAAATGACTGCTGAGTCCAGTGTCGTCTCTGGAGGCCTGAGGAATAAAAAGAACCGGGCTGAACCTGCTTTACATAACGATGGATGGATACAAAGCATTACTACTACACTCACTGGCCACTTCATCTGGTATACCTTGTAAGTAGCAGGCTGAACCCTTTTTTCCTGCAGAACTGTAGCACAGATTTAACAAAGTGCTGGAAACTCAGAGATTTTTATGCCATGTTGACATGATAGCATTACACAGCTGGTGCAATGCTTGGTCAGTGCCATTTAATAGAGTGAACTCATTGTCATATTTAAAACCAGTCTGCAATGATTTAAGATTTGAAATTTGGCATCAGCTTCTCTCGCTGGAAACATCCAAACAAACACGGTGTTTTCAGAGTCACTGCTGGTCACTGGATCTCATTTTTTCTCTGTAAACTCTAGAGGTGGTTGTGTTGGGAAATCTGAACAATCATGCCACATTCAGAGTCATTTAAATGACCTTTCTTCCCCATTTTGATCCTGCTTTGACCTTGTGCCTAAACACAAACAAGTTATTGCCACATGATTGGCTGAATAATTTAGTTTCAGCACTTCATAATGAATTTGCCAGTGTAGTTGTGCACAACTCTTCCAAGACTTTAATAATTCATGCAATAATATTTGATCGTTTTCTTTCCCACACGTGACATTGAAGTGAATCTCTATGTATGACTGTCACACAAAACCACAAATTTGACAACATTCATTTGATCAGTGTGTTTAACAATTTAAACAACTTGCAGACCATATCATATTCCCTCTGCGATATCCATTTACTTATTTATTGATAAATCCATTCATCCTAAATTATTCATTGTGTTATGTCAAAAAGGTCAGTAGTGGCTCTCTTTCACTGACAAACTGCGCCATTTATCTAAAAAGTGAAAGTGATATTTTCAGTTCAATTCAATTTTATTCATATAGCACCAAATCACAACAACTATTGCTTTAAAGCACTTTACATTGTGAGGTCGACCCTACAATAATACATTCAGAGAAAAACCCAACAATCATATGACACCTACGAGCAAGCTCTTTGATGACGGTGGGAAGGAAAAACTCCCTTTTAACAGGAAGAAATCTCCGGCATTCCTGGGCCGCATCCTTTGAGCGGCTGTGAAACAGTTTAGCCTTCAGATCAGCGTCACCGCTGTCTCGGTGGAGTTTAATAAACTCGGCCGTCTGCTCCTTGCTATCTAAAATATAACAGGACACTGGAGGAAACTCTCGACTCTCACACTTCTGTTTAATCAGTTTTCTGTTTGACGTTTATTCAGCTGTGTGAAAACTTTAATCTCAGCCAAACCGATTTACTCAAGAACAAAGAAATCAGTGAAAAAAGCCCAACAATAACATTGTTGTCTAAGTGACTCATATATCATGTTCAACCTGAGTAGCAAAAGACGGCGGGGTTTGAAAACAATGTGCTGGGAGTTTCTTCTTATTTCTTATTTTCATATTGTTACTATTACTAATATTACTAAGCTGGCAAGAACAGCAAAGTCAGTTTGAATTTTCACATTTTTATACATTAGATTAAACTGTATCAACCTCATTATAATGAAAATAAGGTATTTGTTTTGTCAACTTACAGTTTATTTTGTTATTGTTGTTGTTATTATTAAAATACTAGCTGAGAAATGTTTGTTATTAAGCGGTCTTTGGTTGGCATAGGCAATCCATCCACTACAACAAGAGAAGACTGCTATCTGTGCAGGACGAGGGCGCTGTGATTGATTAAATATGTTACTGATCCAGTCTGTTTGCTGTCCGGCGATCGTGGCTCAAAGAGTTGGGAGTTCATCTTGTAACCGGAAGGTTGCCGGTTTGAGCCCCGGCTTGGACAGTCTCGGTCGTTGTGTCCTTGCGCAAGACACTTCGCCTACCGCCTACTGGTGTTGGTCAGAGGGGCCGATGGCGCGATATGGCAGCCTCGCTTCTGTCAGTCTGCCCCAGGGCAGCTGTGGCTACAACTGTAGCTGCCTCCACCAGTGTGTGAATGTGAGAGTGAATGAATAGTGGCATTGTAAAGTGCTTTATAAATGCAATCCATTATTATTTGTAAATATTTTTGTAGTGTGCTATTTTAAGCCTTTAGTTTAGAGAGCAAAGCAATGCTGAGCCACAACTGCTTCTGCTACTGAAAGGAAATGACATCACCTGTGCTTTGATTAACAAAATAAAAGAACAAAACTGACACACTGAGGTTTACTGAAACTGTAACTCAGACATCGTGTCAGTTAATGTTTTAATATACTACAGTCATTAAAATAAAATATTTGTGTGTTTGTCTTTTAATAACATCCAATCATCCATTAATGCTTTTGTGCAGTTCAGCATGAGAACACAACGCCTCAATAACATTTTAGCTGTGAAACCGTGTGCCATCAAAAACAAGGAAATTACTGCTGTGCTGTAGTTTATTTCTATGCACGTGATTTATACACACATGAAAATGAACACACCTGAGTTAAAGTAGATATAGTCAGTAGAACATTTCTTTTTACACATTAGCAGCATGCTTACAATACATTTTACAAGCTTTAGCTGTTTGTGTGCTTTATGGTGCATTATTTAAAGGGAAACAATATGAATGTACTGGTGATGTTTTAACACAATAATCCTATAAATACAAAATCTGTTAAAACACGCAACTGTTGATTTTTGTATTATTTTTATGGAATACAGTTGACTACAAAAAGACTAATAAATCAAGTTTTATTGATGAGTCTTTTATGTTTATTTATTGTGAAAAACACATTCCCAAAAATGTGCCGAACTTCCTCTGTGGTTCCTTTTCCTCCTCCATAGAAGGTCCAGTTTCAGCATACTTTATCCATTATATTCACTTCTTATGCGTATTTCCTGCTCTGTTGTTCAGACCACTTCAGCCTCGTCTCTCTAACTTCATCCTCCAAACTGCTCCACCTGTGCTGCTCAGTGTCTTTCTAGCCAGTTGTGTACATGTGGCTGATCTGTCCTTAGAGTCCATGCGTTAAAAGCCTTTTCCTTTGCTTTTGTCACCAGCAGGGTGAAATCATGTTTCAGTTTGTTGTTGTTATGTAATTATGTTATCTGTGGTCATGGGGAGCCCCTTTCATTATTTTTAAGATCAAACAGCTGGGCGAAACACAGTAACATAGCAAAACTTCTCCTTTATGAAAACAAAACCTTCATTGGTCAAAACTTCCATCATTCACCAAAGTAAACATTATCTAACAAACCGTAAACTTAGATTACTGATTACATGGCTCCCAGTGTAATTTGCATGTTCTTTACTTAAAACTGCTTATGCAGTACCTAACACCCTGAAATGTGCAGCATACTTATGATGTCCTGTAAGATGGGAAGTACTTTTGTTTGAACAGAAATAACAATTAAATTAAATGTTGTAGTTAAAATTAATCATCTTTAGCTTTAACATGATCACAAAGTTGTGTACTCAAAACTTGTGCATGTGAGTTTAGACGTTTATGAATAGCCTTTAAAAACAAGCACCAAACTGGAGAGCTGCACCCGCGCGCGCCGCCATCTTTGTTTACTCTGTATCTCGCAGATTTTACGACACCTCGTCATATCTCTGTTAATGTCTCTGCTCATAAAGATTAGCATGCGTGTCTTCAGTTTCCACAGCTGTGTCTAAAGTGCATAGGTTACATCTGCCGACTTATCAAGATCCGAAGAGATGCCCACACTCATTCCTCTCTGATAGCAGCATGAAAAGCACCCAGCAGAGTCAAGGTGAGTAAGACAATGATCTCCTTTGTCATTATTAAGTTTGAAGGATTTTGAAGGACACATAATGAAACAACACCAGAATTGGGGGACGAGATGGATTAAACCCAGAGTTTCTCCTGACGTACATTACACTCGTGGCTCAGGTCACAGATATGTTTTTCCCCTCTGAGAGGAGGGTTGGTGTGTGATTTTGAGCTGCTGGTGTTTAAAGTGTTTGTCAGACACACACACATAATGTGAGAAGCTAAAAGGGTGGTGTGTTTTGCTGTGTGGAGATGTTTCTGTTAGGTGTTAATGTAGTTAACATGATCTTAATCCAATAACATGTAGATACTGCTAAAAGGCTTGCTGCTAGCTCGCACACACTGGTGCAGTTAACAGAGCCCGTCTGAAACACTGGATACAGACATACTGAGTGCTGAAGAGGAGGAAAGTACACTGATACGTCTCACTTTGTTTTCATTGATTCTTTCGGTGAAGACAATTCAGATATTTTTTAGTCCAAACATTTAAACAGACACCTCGATGTAAGCAGTCCAGCATGTGATTATCAGCCATTATTTCACGTTCGACCTTATTTTAAGCACAAATGAATGATATGCAGGCGATGGTCAGCACACAAGATCACTTTTCACATCCATTTCTCTTCAGTCCAGCCGACTCTTTCTGGCCTTCCCTGCTGTTAGTTTTCGTCTCCCCATGTGTCTTGGTAAATGGTGAATGGCCTGTATTTGTACAGCGCTTTTACTAGCCCCCCCTAAGGACCCCAAAGCGCTTTAGACACCCAGTCATCCACCCAGTCATCCACCCACCCATTACAAGGCAAACTCTCTTTGAGCCACGATCGCCCCAAGATCGTCTTTGTCTTGGGGCGATCGTGGCTCAAGAGTTGGGAGTTTGCCTTGTAATCGGAAGGTTGCTGGTTCGAGCCCCGGCTCGGACAGTCTCGGTCGTTGTGTCCTTGGGCAAGACACTTCACCTGCTGGTGGTGGTCAGAGGGCCCGGTGGCGCCAGTGCCTCGCCTCTGTCAGTGCGCCCCAGGGTGGCTGTGGCTACTACTGTAGCTGCCTCCACCAGTGTGTGACTGGGTGTGTAAAGCACTTTGGGGTCCTTAGGGACTAAATAAAGCGCTATACAAGTACAGGCCATTTACCATACTTGTCTTTTTTCATCCTTCACATCTTCTACTTCTGCCTTATTTTCTGGTTTATTTCTTTTTTATTTATTCATCTTTTTACTGCCACTTATCATCACATCCACCTCTGCTGCTCGTTTCTTCATCAGCTGGTCTTTACCTTTGCTCCCGTGCCTTCCATCTATCTATATCTGTCTTCAGGTGTTATCTGTCCATTTAAAGCAGGGGGCAATTAGGCCGTCTCATTAATAATACATAGTAAAGCTGGTTAATTATTTACTTTAATTGCTGATTTAAGTTTCCTTTTCTTGGCAGAATAACACACACGCACACACGCACACACACACACACACACACACACACAAAGAGGTTACTGACTCTGAAAGGTGACAGAAGGATTGAGTTTCTCCAACTCTCCTTCTCCCTTTTTTCATCCCTTTGCGTGAACATGCACAGACGGCGATTCTGCAGTGATAGATGTTGAAGCATGGTCCTCAGGTCAATGCAGTCGGGTGTAAATGAAAGTAGCGCAGCGACTGTGTTTCTGTGATTGCAGCAGAATAAAGAGGTAATGAGCTAACGTTTACTGGATCACTGATTCCTGCACATCATTCACACTGATTCACTCCTCCCTGCAAGGTAAATGACCAGACTGATACAACGACACTGTTCTTAAGGAATATGAAGCTGAGGTGGCAGATTTTAGCTAACCCTAGTACAATGACAGGACGATGCCAGCATAGCTATTGAGTGATGTTTGTATGGATTAACCAAACCAGAAACCACTGAGAAAGATTCAGACCCAGGCAAGCTGAGCACACTTATGATTGGTCAGCAAAAAGGGAAATAGCTAAAAACTAAACTAAGATTTTACATTAAAGCCTGATTTATCTCTTCATCAGTACTTTGGTGTACCTTTGGTTTTAAACGTGCTATATAAATACAGTTATATTGTATCAGTCATGTAATCTGTTCCTTTCCTTTGATGTGTGTATCAGTCTAATTGTGCTTATCTGAAAACCTTTGGACTTGAGATTGCCTTTCTAACAGGACGTGCAGGAGTGTTTATCAGTATTTCCTCCTGTGTGTCATATTTGGTCTCTGAACTCTCTCTCAGTAAAAAACCTCTCCATGTGTTTTTGTGCAGTGTCCCCATGAAGAAGCTGCTTGGACTTCATTAGCTTGTACTGTATGGTGACGTCCTGCTGTCAGTAACAAGGATTCATCCTGTTGTGCTGCAGACTCACAGGAAATCACTGTTACTGGAGGCGTGCTTCACATCAGCTTCCACAAACATCGCACAAGAAAATGCTGGATGTAGTGATAATGATATACATTAAACCTCATAGATGCAATGAGACATTCAATGTTTTTTCTTTTGATTTGTCAGGAACAGTGTTGGTCAAGTTACTTGAACAAAGTAATTAGTAATTACTGATTACTTCTCCAAAAAAGTAGTTACTTTTAAAAACATGATACACTTCCTGAATAGACCTTTCAGCCCAATTCTGTTTTTTCTGCATAATCATCATATAAAATGTAATAAAATGAAACAAATCTCTTTTTAAAACTTGTTTTCTTCGTGCCACCACTGCCCAATATTTAAACCTATCGTCTGCATATTCTAGCAGATAAAATAAAATCATGTTTTGTGTTTACACTCTTTAAATAAATGCAAGTAAAACACAGCAGAAAAGAAATAAAATCAAAGATTCAGCAGCACTGAGTCCTGTCACTCTGCTGCCACCTGTTTAGCAGGAGTGGGGCGGGTGGAGGTTTGCCGCGGTGGTCATGTCAGTGGAGGGATCAGCTGGATCCATTTAGTAGATTAGCTTGAAGATGAATGAAGAACTTTTTACCAGAAGTAGTCAATCCCTCAGCATCCCTCCCACATATGGGAGGGAAAACTAGAGGATTTTGCTCTGAATACACATGATACTCTGTGGACACTGGCTGCGGCTGCTTAGCAGGGGTTGCAGGCTCATCCAATGACTGGGCTGATCAGCAAGAAAGAGGAGTGGGAGGGGGGACAAGTTGGGCCTGGGTGCAGAGACAGGATGGGCCCTGGCTCAGCAACAAGCTTCTGGGGTCAGGATCACATATACAGTATAAATAGTCTTTGACTGAGCTTGCAGAGAAATACAAGCAGTGAGAAATGTGAAAAACTAAGTCTGCTGGCTCAGAATCAAAAGTCCCAGATGTTACAACAGCGGGCTTTGCAACAAAACAATCATAGACTGGCTCGGAAACATCACACAATATTTTATTACTGGCTGACTCACAAACACCAGTCGATGTTTGAGAAACACAAAACTTTTTATTACTGAAACAAACACACAGTTTCCATATCGGCACTATGGAACAATAGTCTCTGTTTTCATGTTCTTAGGCTCAGCGTGAGCATGACGGGGAAGTCGATTTCACTCACTGTTGAGGTGGGATCCACAGCATCGGTAGACGCAAGCGAAAATACAGGCTGAAGCTGGGACTGTACAGGACACGCAGCGTCAAAGTGCCAGGACAGTGCAGGTGGAAATCTAAACCACCAGGAAATGAAGAAAAACTGAAGCTGTATTACACTAGCAGAAAGACCCAGGACAGTGTGCTGAGTCTGTCTCAGTGCCACTGCTCTTTACTTTGCTTACTTTGTGGGAATATTTCAAATGAATGGCCAGAAGTTAAATATTATTAAATACATCAGAGCTTGAAGATAATTTTGATATGTTAAATTATGAGCTTACCCGGTGATTTGTTTGAATGGGAGTAATAACCAAGGCACACATCTCAGCTTTAACAAATCTGATGAAAGCTTTTTATTGAAGAGTATCCAGTGTGGTGACCTCGTCTTACAGGTTCATTCAGGTCATTCTTTGTCTTACAGTAAAGAATCTAAAAAACTAATTTTGGACGGTCACATTTATTTTTTGGTGGATGATAAATGAACCAGTACTTATGCATTTCCTCTAACATTCACTTACCCCTCACACTCACACTGCAGTTGCAACAGATGCAGCCGTGGACTCAGTGCGGTACCAAGAACACTTTAACATGCAGCCTGGAGGAGGCAGCTTTTGGTAGATGGCCCACTGCAGCACTCTAACAGCAAGTTTGAAGCAAATCATGTAGCACAAAACGACACAGTCGTGGACGCTGATCGTGCCGTAGCAAGTCATTATTATTTTTCTTTAGTTGAACTGATGCGTTCTGTTTTTGTCAGGCGGTTAAATGTTTGTGCTGGCAAGTGATGTGAGAACTTTGTGTGGGAGGGGGGTTAAAGTAATTACATTTCCATGAGCGTGTACAGTCTGCTATCAGAGGCTCTGTGTGTTCTGCCACTGTAAGCTTACACACACCTCTTGATGCGCACACACCGTTTCCCTCCTAAGCTACTGTGGTCGTATTTCATCCTGTGAGTGTAAACAGGGCCTGGTGTGCGTGTTTGTATGGGTGGCCTGCTCAGTGTAACCCAGGGGAACCTGTGAGTAATCACACACAAACACACACATGCAGGCATGCATATATTTTTAAGCAAGGCAATATACTGACAAAAGTTATGCATAGATATACATAGTTTGAAGATATGTACACAAACAAAAGGACAACTCTCTTGCTCTCAAACACACACATGCACTCATTGGCCCCATGAGGCCCTCCGTTAGCTCTCACTTAGACATTTGGTCATGACACAATGGAGGAAAGGCGGCCCAGCGGAACCAGCAATGGGCAAACACAAACAAATAACAGCAGTGAGATGCCAAAACAACAGCAGGAGAGCTGAGGAGGAGGAACTGAGCGCTCACGTTGGTTTATCTGAACAACAAAAAGACTCAAGTGAGTCTGGACTTGACAACCATAAAAATCTTTTGCATGAATTGTAGTTTATGTGGAAAAAAATAGATGTACAGTAAGCCGAAGAGTAGGAGACAAATTTTGAATCCTACATCGACAAATCTCGTCTGACAGACCATTAAAGGGGATAACAAACGCACCACAGAAGCCGGATCCGTGGAACCATTTTTCAAATGGTGAGCTCAGGCTAAACGAAGAAAACATGTTTCTAGCATCCAAAACAGCCGCGCTATTTCTGTAATGAGCATTCAAACCTTTTCTGAGGGACTCCTTCCTCAAACCACCTGATCAACAAACTCTGATGTGAAAAAAAGGAAACTTTGGAGCGGCTCCATCCACCGCTGTTTGTTTTACTCTGCAGTAAAGCTACAGAAGTAACTGTCGTTTAAATAAGCAGAAGAATTGTTAACTTAGAGGAAGAGGAAGGGTAAGAAGAGTAAGAAGTAGAATTGCTGATGACATCAGAGCTACAATAGTGGACCATGTAATCAACCGTGGAGTGACCCTGAGGGAAGCTGGCCAACCGGTCCAGCCTAACTCGAGCCGCTACACTGTAGCAGGCATCATAAGGACATTTCAAAATAAGCATCGGTTAGCACAGTCACTTTGCACTAAGACTTGTAGCACTGCCGTATGCTAATGAGGAACACAACAACACCATAAATGTAACAATACTGAAACTGTTACTTTACAGAGTTGCTAGCTGACCTGATGCTGGGGCAGAGGAAGCATGTTCACTGCAGACCAAGAAACCCATATAGTCAATATGGTGATTGCAAATAATTCCATTAGACTACGTGAAATTCAGCAGCACATAATTGAGGATGACACCACCTTCCAGAACATACGAAATGTGAGCATTTCTGTATTAGGTCGTGTACTTGCCCGCAACAGAATCCGAATGAAACAAATGTACAGAGCACCTTTGGAAAGAAACAGTGAACGTGTAAAACAGCTGCGATATGTGCAGGTGAGCTATAGTATCATTGGTACTGAATCTGGAAGTGCACACTGTAGTGCTGTGCATGTGATGGAGTGATGGAGCTAGAGGCAGATGGGTCATGAGCAGATTGTTGTGGATGAGGCTGGTTTCCACCTCACTAAGACAAGGAGACGTGGCAGGAACATTATTGGACACCGTGCCATAATCAATGTCCCAGGACAGCATGGTGGTAACACAACTATGTGTGCAGCTATAAGTTGTTCACCATCATGCAACCCTGGGCCCATATAACACTGCACACATTATTACATTCCTGGACACCTTACATGACATGCTCACCAATGTTCAGAGACCAGAGCAGACCAGATACGTCATCATATGAGACAATGTTAGTTTCCATCAGGCTGCTTTGGTCCACAACTGGTTTACAGATCACCCACTCTTCCCTGTACTCACCCTCCCCCCATACTCTCCACTCTTGAACCCAATTGAAGAGTTCTTCTCTGCCTGGCGCTGGAAGGTCTATGACCGTCATCCCCATCAACGCATTTTGCAGACAATGGAGGAGGCATGTGGGGATATTGACCAGGCATCATGTCAGGCCTGGATACCATTCCAGGAGATATTGTCCCGGTGCCTTGGACTACAGGGCATTGCATGTAGACGAAATTCTGTGGCCGGACCCAGAGAGACGACACGATGTAGACTGATTTATTTTTTTCCTCAGTGAAATTCCTTTTTTTTTTTAACTTGGAAATAAGCACTTGTGTTTGTTTTGATGTGTGTAAACAAACACCAGTACTTGGAGTTTGGATCCCTCTATGTTTACGGACCTATGACAAAAGCATGAGCTCAAACTGACATAGCCTACCTTGTGCACAGAGAAAGCAAAAGCCAGATGTGTTTTTTTTATTCATACCATCAGTGTGTAGTTGATCCATTGTGTGCATGTTAATGAGATAGCTTGTGTTAACTGTTTGATGCAAAAATAAATTTTTTACGAAGGTTTGGAGAGTTAAGCAGGGTTTTTTAGCTTTTGCAAGAAAACTACAATGTTTTGCTGATTTGTGTGTAGAGTTTTGCAAAAATAGCCAGTAGTTACAAAAAATGTGCTTAAGCCATCAGAAAAAATGTAACCTATGACATTGTGACCTTTTCTTCTCCTTTTCGCTAGATTCAACATGTATGCTGTCTTCTATAATCCACTGCTGTATTTCATGCAGTCGAATTACATTATTCTGACGGACCATATCCACAACACAGTTTTTCACAGTTGTTTACACACAATTCCTTGCACTTCAGACACAATGACTGCAACATGTAACTGATGCACCAACTCCCTGAACCAATTCTACTAAACTACAAGCACAATTCCTGCTTTACACTCAAATTTCAGTTTTAAAACACACTTTTTTTTTCAAAACACTACACACAATTCTCTTCATTTGGCACAATTTTCATGAAGAAAATCTCTTGTTTGCACAAGAAACACCCTGTCATTTGAAATTGTAAACTCATTGTAAACTACTTTGCATACTAACTCATCACATGGGTAAACACCTTTCACACACAAGTGCAATCTAGAAATCAGAGCTTTATAAAAGGGCAACAGGAGAGTTCTTCAGTTTTGGAGCAATGGATGCCAACACTGGAAATAGAGGCAGAGCGAGAGGAGTGAGAGTAAGAGAAGGAAGATGGTGAGGATGAGGATGATGAAGGCGAAGCAACGTAATCTCTGAGGAGATCAAAGCCACTTTGGCTGACCATGTGGTCAACCATGGTCTTCCAATGAGGGAGGCTGAGCAAAAAGTACAGCCAAATTTGAGCAGGTACAGTGTAGCATCCATCATCCAGACTGCTCAGAAAGAGTCAAAGAATCTCAACTTTGTGCAAATAAGTGCCAGACAATCCCACAAGTGTTGCATACTGTCAAAACTGTATAAATCAAAGTATACATATTACTGTACTGTACAGTAATCATACTCTGATTATGCCTTACAATAGTGACCACTTCAAGTCTGTATTACGTATCATGTGTGTTTAGAGAGTCCTTAAGCTAGAGGTGGCTGCAGTTGAGCACAAGTTTATCTTCATTGATGATGTTGGCTTCAACCTCACAAAAAGACAAAGGCGGGGAAGGAATGCCATTGGTCAGCGTGCCATTGTTGAAGTCCCTGGCAAGCGTGGTTGGAACATCATAGTGTGTGCAGCATTTTCCAACCATGGTGTCATTCATCACCATGCTACCCTTGTCCCTTACAACACTGCCCATCTGATCACATTCCTGGACATCCTACACAACACACTCATAACCCAGAACAGCTCAGGTATGTTGTCATTTGGGACAACGTAAGTTTCCACCAGGCTGCTCTGGTTTGTGACTAGTTCACTGCCCACCCACACTTTTCAGTTGTTTATATCCCTCCATATTCTCCATTCCTCAATCTTATTGAGGGACTTTTTTCTGCCTGGAGATGGAAAGTGTATGACCAAAATCCTTCCACAGCTCCTCCAAGCTATGGAAGATGCATGACATAGCAGTTGATGCTATTCATGGCTGGATTTGCAATGCTAAGCAATATTTGACCTGCTGATCGGCCCGGGAAAACATTGCTTGTGATGTGGTGCTGTGGCCAGATAGTATCAGAAGAAAGGATGCAGCATAATTGTTATTTTGGTTTTTGCTGTAACTGTATTCAGCGAATGTAGACCACGGTATATCGAACTTCGTGTTGGTTGGGATGAACACTGTGTACATCGTTTTTGTAAGAAAAATACAGTAAAATATATTTGGTATATTTGTGTATTTTGTGTACAAACATTCTGAAATCTTTTACAATGCACTTCAATCTAGCAAAAAGCAGAAGAAAAGGTTGCAACATGTGTTTTCAATTTTTAGTGGCAGTGTGTTAAAATAAAAACAGTCTGTTAGTTGTGTTTAAATTCTGTGGCCTGTGTGCACCATTCTGGATACAAGTGCACCACACTGCTAACTGTGTTGTGTGTTTAGAGTTTTGGACAGTTTAGTTTTTACAATGGGATTCAGAAAACTGTAATGCTTCACTGCCAATCAAGGTCAGATTCAGCCAAAGAATACAGAAGTAATGGGACAGTACCTCACAGTGCAAATGACCAAAGCAAAGAGATGCAGAAATGGGGGCAAATTGGAAGACTCCAATTATAAGTTTTAACCATTTATTATTAAAACTGTAGGATTTTAAATTAGTTCTACATGGTTCCGTGGACCTCCTCTCTCTGGCTCAGAGACAAAATGCTTTATTATGTGTGATAAACATAATTTGAACATGACTGGTCGAAACAGTTTAGGGTGGCCTTGGGTCTGATGTCGGCTCACGTTTCTTCTTCTGCACCTTTCTGGACATCTCCTTATTTGGAGACACCACTTTACCCATCACCATGGCAACCACCTCCAGTCAGACCTGCAGAAACGGAGCTTCTCCAACCACAGAAATGTACGACCATGTTCATCCTCTGGCGCCTTCAGCAGTGAGACAGACCCTCCTTCACAAACTCCTTAGAGAAGGAGGCTCCTCTCTGTTTATGTCTGTTGGTATGTGAGTACAGCCGTCTGCTTCTAATACTACTCTACAATGCTGAACTGTCTGCAATACAGTATAAAACACAAATATGTGATGCTAATTATGAGATATTAGCCTTAAAGATAAAAATGTGGTCAGATCATCCCAACAGGCCATGATGACAAAATGTGTCATCCAAAGAGGCTGGCGACAGGCGAAGTACACCCACTCTCAGCCGAGTTGGGTTGGATATCGGCGAAACCGCAGACAGAGGAGCATGACGTCTCTGTGGACCCCCGAGAGCCAGGCGGGGTCCACAAAACATGCTGATGCTCAGGGGCAAGCGTTACCTGCTGTTATACCTTGGAAACCATGGAAATGTGGAAACCAGGAGTTTAGGGAGGAGCACAGGAGGAACACGGAGGGGACATAGACGCGTCGACAAAGGTCATGGGATTACCTGAATTTAACTGATTAACTGAGTTTGGATTAACTGAAGGTTTTCAGGGAGTTTTGAGGACTCTTACAGTAGTCCAGCCTAGATGTAGTTAACTGCATGAACTAATTTTTCAGTGTCACTCTGAGACAGGATATTTCTAATTTTAGAGATATTGTGCAAGAAAGCAGTCCTACATTGTTTAATATGTCCATTGAAGTCTGTGTCCCATCACAGAGTCTGCAGGTGGAGGCTTTTAGTCCAGAGGTCCAAAAATACAGACGCACACCCTTATAGTCCAATTCACACAACAAATGCAGACATATGCCCATCCACGTCGATCCACCCTCCGCTATGCAGGGAACGGTGGCCCCAAGGGCCAGCTCCAACCCCAGGACACAGACAGTCCGGCTCCCGAACCACCAGCTCCACTCGTCCTGGGCAGGCCACAGGATACAAGGCTGTAAGAAGACCCACCCACCGTTCCCTCCCACTCGTCCGTTTGAGAATGATATGTGTTAGTTTATCTGAGTTAATGTGCAGTAATTTTTGTTCAAGTCAAACATTTACAGAATTGGCTGCTACAGTCGAAACTATAAGCCTTGGCATGTTTAAACTTTTGTGTTTAAGAGTTAAACCTAATAGCATGTTTGTCTCTGTTCTTAGTAAGTGTAACAACCCACACTAAAATTAGCTTCTCTAATGTTTCCAATACAGACGCTCATTGAAATAGTCTGATGAAAATATAAAGGCGCCCCCCGCCCCCCACATCCACACACAGATTGTAATACCAGATCACCAGGGATGGGCTGAATAACCAAGATGTGCAGGACTCTGAGCAGAGCATAATATATTACAGGCCGTCCAGAAATGGTTGAGAAGTGGCCCTGGAGATCTACGTGGACCCTCTCTGTCTCTTAAAGATTTCTCCTCATGTTTCCCTCCAGCAGAAACTGATATAATCATACAGCAATCAGTTCTGCCAGTCCCCATGGAGCCCTTTCCCTTAAATAGCATGTAATATCTGTAAAGTTACTGGTCAAAAAGCTGCACCTGCTTCCTGACAAACACTTGTCATATTAGACAAGTGTACGTTAAATAAGCTCATTTTGAGTTAGGGCTTCTGTTTCATCTCATGGTTTAGTATATTTTGCCTAAATGTGACCTCAAACAGTCTGTGGACATCGCTGCATTTCTGTAGTCACCAACAGGTGATTCTGTATGTGAGTCTACTGGATGCTATTCCTGACATATTAGAAAAGCCTCTGAAACGGCATAAAAAGCAGCAAATCTTTAACAATAATTAAGCAGATATACGTCATCATGGCAATTACACTTCATACAAAAACTTAAGGTGGGTTTTGTTTCTGTCTGCCTGGAGATATTTATTTGTGAATACCTGATGAATGAAAACAATATTATGTGCTGTCATGCCATGGGATGCTAGTAGTAAGTGAGGACTTCAATAAAGATTTACATATATTTGGATGAATTCAACGACCGCTCTTTGCCTTGATTCCTTCCCTGTTGTCATTCAAATCTATTGATGGCCTACTGAAGCATACTGAGGGAAAGCTATGTTTGTGGGAACGACAACTAACAATTAACTGTTTGTTAATATTACGTTCTTGTTTATTCTGGTTATGTCTTCTGTTAAAGATTTGCTAGTTGTTAGGTTATGGTTCTGTACTCCCTCTGTCCCTGTTCAGTCAGTTCTCAGTCTCTCTGCATGTGTGTTTCCTGTTTTACTTTGAAGGTCTGTCTTATGTCAGTGTTTTCTGTTTTGCGTGTAATCAGTGTCAGCCGTGTCTCCCAGCTCTTTCCTCTTGTTCCTGTTCACCTCTTGCATTTAGTCTGTCTTCCCCTACTTGTCCTTGTGTCGTCCCTCATTCTAGACTGTTCTGTCCATCAGTGTTCCTGCATAGTTTATATTATGTTCATTTTAGTTATTTTGGTTTCCAGCAACAAAGCTGTTTGAGTCCTCCTGAAGTCTGCACCCTGTGCTCCACCATTCCTGCCTCACAGTACATGACAATTCCTGTCAGTTACTGAAGACAAAACTCAAAGCACAGAGCAGGAACTGAATGTAGCTGCAATAAAACATGTCAGTGGAAGGAAATACAGCATTTGGTGATGACTGTGGCTTTAGATCATTGACCTCGAATGATTTTCATCCAAGTATTAAAAACACTCCTTATTTAAAATTATGTTAGTTTGTCCAGTTTCTTTTGAGTCCCCCAAAACTGGGAGATGTGTATATTTAGAAAAATCAATAAATATGCAGAAAAAAATGATAAAAATAGCCTAAAAATGTAACTGAGAAATCAGCTAAAAAAAGTGATTTTTCAACCAATATGGCCAAGAGAGCCTGCAACCCTGCGCTGCTCGTCCAGATAACAGTTACAGGGAACCTGCAATGCACAAAGAGGCATCTAATGTATGTCTGCAGGGTCCAGAAGCCTGCTGAAAATAATCTAGAACAACAATGGCCAGTAAATTCTGGGGGAGTTATGTTTTTATTTAATTTAAGAGCCGGTGAACTCTACCAAATAAAACCTGGGGATGGTTGCCCTAGTGAACTGGAGTTCTCTGTCTTATTAAAGGAAGATTTCCAGAAGGCGTGAGATGACCCGAGGGATGGACCCACTCCACAATAATGGGGACCAAGTTTAAACAACAGCCTTCCCCCAATTTTTAACCAGTCATATTAACTAATCTGTTTATTATTATTATTATTATTTATTATTATTATTAATTAATTTGTTTCTGTGTCTCGTCATAAAAGTGTTTACAGCTTGTGTGCAGCACCCTATTGTCCGTCTAATCGCTGAACACATGGAGGTCCACGGAGCTATGTAAAACTTACTTGAAATTCAAACTGCTGAATAATCTTCTCTTATGGAAAACCACTCACAGCCAGACTCACTTTGATGGTTTCTGATTAGGACATACTGACTCTGATTGTCACCCCCAAGAAAAACATCAGCCGTGAGAGACGCATCAACAAGGACAGGCACGGAGCAGAGAGCAGCCGACTTATCATGTAGATGTAATAGAAGAACAACTGCCTGTAACCCATTTAAAGAGTTATTACCTGTAACCTGTGGGAAGCACCAAGTGCTGCTCTTACAAAGTAGTGCCTGTTGCCAGACACCAAGGGCAGTGTAGGTGTGGATGAGGATTTCTGCAGCTCAGAAGGTCGTGTGTTTTACGCAGCACTCCTGCACAGGAGTGGTTAAACATTTAGATAACAGTTTAGACATAATCAGAATTTAATGGTTAAAAAAGCTCAGTGGTTAACCAGAGCAGTGCCCCTTGCCACCCCTAACCCCCCTCCCTCCTTTACACATCCTCAGATTATCAAGCGAGCATGGCAGCCCCTGTTGAAGAGACCGATTGCTGTGACAGTCTGACAACTCCATCTTCACAGAGCTAGACCCCTGCAAGCCCAGCTACCACTTACGGAGGCGGTGCATCCAGCTGACATGCTACCGTCCCTGTGAGGTGGGAAATCTACTTAGGCTACGTCCACACTAATGCATTTTCGTTTGAAAACGCATCGTTTTCTCTCCACTTTGGCCTCCCGTCCACACTGAGACGGTGCTTTCCTCAAGGAAAAACGCAGCGTTTTGAAAACGCTCTCGTAAAAGCACACATTTCAAAACGCAGCTGTCCCGTCACCGTGTGGACACACAAAAACGCAGACTTTCTAAAATGATGACGTATTGTAGTCATGTGATGCAGACATGTGACCAATTAAACAAAGATACCCCAGTGCATTATACAGCAGTTGTTTTGATTGCTCTCAATTTTGACAGCCCTAAAAAAGATGAATATTAGTTTGTACATGCTCCAGATAGCTCTTTAATTCTCACTCGCTTTTGCACAGGACTGGAACATAAGCGTTTTGGGCCGTTTCAATCTGGACGCACACCTACGTGAAAACGACTGAAAACACTAGAGTGGACGCGGAGCGTTTTCAGACGTAAACGCCGTTTTCAAATCTATCCGGGCTAGTGTGGACGTAGCCTTAGTGTACCTAATGAAATTGTATAATAGTTGGTTGGGTCAGCAAGAGTGAGTGGTTTCACGTTACACTGCTTTCCAATGCAGGTTTGAATGTTAGAAATAACACAAGCTCCAGCTATCGATTTGGAGGGACCGTGGGAGGTGGCTTTGACAGAGATCTCGTATCCTTGTACCTGGTTCAATGTGCCAAACGATAAAGCATCTTTGAGTGGGGAATATAACCCGCACCTGATGAAATGCCCACAGAAGGAGTTGAATCCACTGCAAAGGTTTTGCATTCTTCATGGATCTGAATCACCTGCGAGTGGAAGTTCATTTTTTTTCTCTGCAGAATAGATTTTAAAAAAAATGAATTCAGATAGAGTATTTCCAGCTTGATTGAAAATGTTTGTGTGTGTGTGGCCCAACCAGATTTAGAGGACAGTCCGTGTAAAGAAGTGACCACATGAATGAAAGAAAGCTGGTGTGACACAGACATGTCAGCACGACTCTTTGGATTAAATTGTAAGAATTAAAAGCAAGGAAACCTTCTGGTAGCTCATTGCCCCAAACTGTAGTTGTAAAAATAAAGAAATGTTTATAGTAAAAAGTGAAAAACTGTCTCAGAGGTTTTGTTAGAGACATAGCTAAGCATTTGGGAACCTGGCATCATTTGGGAAAGTTTGGATTTCTTCAGTATTGAGTAACAGAAACTGGGCTTTCTTGTCACTGTTCATTTTGATGGGGAAGAAAAACAACCCAGCAGCGGACAACGCTGTACGGTAGACTGGTAAAACTGGGATTTTTGTTGGGTTTCAAAGCACACTGAGAGCTGTGGTGGAAGATAGACGAAATTCACGACAATGTTTTCCAAACATCTTGTTTTGTTGTTCAGTGTTTGTGCTGGAGTGACTCAGAACCTGTGAGACGGCGGCTTTCAGCCCGACAGCTGTATCCGTGTACACGCCGTCTGACGAACGAGCGGTGCTTTGTTGTGCTTACATCTTTCTGCCTGCTCTGTTTACCTGCTCTTTAATTGTTTGGTGTTGAAATGCTGACGTGAACTCTGACATTTCTGAGGATGCCCCATATGTCTGTATTAAAATAACATCTGTAAAACTAGATGTTCTCCCTCTCACCCCCCGTACCACTGGGGGCACTGGGGTTACTTTGTGTTGTATGAATGACCATAAGGGAGGTTTTTATCAAATACAGTTAAAGTAGAAAACTTCTATCTGTTGGCATTTTTTGGCCTTCAGACAACAACTTTATTGCTACACTGCTGGACAGGACGGACAAAGAACGACTTACAGGAAGTATTCTGATTTTTGTAGCTTCTTATAGCTGCTCCCTCACTCACAAGGGCGGGTGACTCTGCATGTTTGGTTTGGCAGATGTTTCCACCAGAAGCTTGTCCTGATGGCCCTCTTTGTCTCCTCCCAGCCTGTAATCTATTACACTATGAACCCAGTACTTGTTTTCTACTGAGTAACTTCATTGATTTCCAAATAAAGCAATGTTTTGCTAATGTTCTACATTTTCATTACTCTTTAACTTTTTAACTCATCCCCACAAACTAAAATTATATCAATAATAATCAATAAGAGATGCATGTACTGTTGCTTACTATAACTAATTTACAGATAGCTGCCTACTATTAAAGGAGTCCAGTCCTATAAAAAAGTCCAAAATTTCAGCTTGTGCTTGTTTGGGGTGAGCAGCAGATCAATCAGGTTAAGGATTATAAATGGCTTCAAGCACACTCGGGCCTCTGAGACTCATTTAGACACTGAGCCGTGTCAAAGTTGTATAGTTTATAAAACCTTATTTTATGCATTTACTACTCGTAGGGAGAACAAACATGAGATTTAAGACCTGGACAAGTTTGAAACTCTTTGTCCTCCACAATGGAAGAAAAACAGATAACACTTCATCCAGCTCCTAATTTTATCCAATCTGCACTCAGCTGTGTAGTCTCCAATATCATTGGAAAAAGTTTTTTCACTTTTCCCGACATGCTTGGATCCAATTTTGGTCCCCCATCTCTCTGTGTACCTGACCTGTACGTCTGCCCCTCTTTCTTCTTTCACATAAATTTACATGTGATTTGCCACATGGCCATAAAAAAATAAAGACCCACCCATACCAGCATGGATGCTCAGCAGGGCTGAAGAGTCGACTCCCACATACCGACAAGTCATTAATAATTCACATAAGATGCGTTATCTTGCGGGCTGGATGTGGCACGCAGGCCATATGTTTGACACCCCTGGGTAAAAGTGAGGAGAGGCAGAGGTTTCTCCATCCATCCTGCCTGTTAGCAATCAGTCTGATGTCTCAGTTTTCTTTACTGACTTTCTGTAATCAGAATAAGTCGACTCTCTCACAGACAACGTGTTTGTGTGATGCTTTTGGCTTTTTCCAATCCTTGGTCATACAGCCACAGCTTTTAGGCCCACTGCTCTGATTTTGTTATAAAATCATCAACATCCTGCTTGCCTGTCAAAGCCCATAAATACCTCTGTGATTCTGGTTCAGTGATGAAACGTTCCTCCCACTGAACACGCTACAGATGAGCAGAATCAACTTCTTTCCTGCTGAGATACAACACACTCTGTGTCAGAATATAATATGATTTCCTGTTTGCTTTGTTTACGATTGTTTTGCTTTCCAAATTTGCTCCAAATTAAAATCTAAACAAAGTTTGTCTTTCAGCAGGCTTAACTTTTATGTTGTGAGGGTCGAATCTAAGTCCCTTTTAGCATGGTAGTCCCTGATATAAGCATCCTGCCTAAGCATTTTGTTTATTGTGAAGAGAAAACTGGACATATTGGTAAATATAGTATTACTCTGTCAAAGTGTCATACGTCTGTGATTTTAGCTATTCTGTAGCCCTTCTGTAAAGCTAAAGTAAGTTCAGGAGTGGTCCACACTCCAGTCAGCTGTGGAAAAGGATTTATTAATAATTATGTATACTTCATTGATCCTCGTGGGGAAATTACTCTCTCTGCATTTAACCCATTGACTCAGTAAAGTAGTGGGCAGCTGCAAATCTGGCACCCGGGGAGCAGTGTGTAGGGACGGTACCTTGCTCAGAGGTAGCTCAGAGGCTCAGGGTAGCTGTTCAGAGCTATCCCTGCCCCTTTCAATTGATCTTGGTTACTTGCTGGTCAAGGTATTGCTGTTACTGTTTTTAGACATTTTCGACTGAAAGGATCCTTCAGTGAATCCGTTTTAAAGACAGTGCATCCCTGAACAAGAGTTTCAACATCAATTTGACAAGAAAATACGGCCTCGCTGATAAAATCAAACGTTCTCTTGTTACCGGCTCATACTTCAGAAAACTCATCCCTACCAGCTGTTTTCATTTATTTGATATTATGCACACAGGGGGGATGTTAAGGTCTTACATAAGTCATATTGTAAGCAACCGTTGAGTTACCTTAGAACTGCGAAGAGACTCAATGTAAGGGCCATTTTATTAAAACTCGGGTTTGTCTTCATGTCAAGTGTGCCAGGTGCAGTTTTACTCCAGCAATGTGCAATGTGATTTACTGCAAACCATTTTTACTAATAAAACTGTATAAAGGTTTGCTGATATTGACCTCTCGTCCCGTTGATTCTGGACTCATCCCTGCGTTTAACTCAGTGTTTGAGAATGAGTAGGTCCAAGGCCTCCGTGCTCACCCGGTGTGTTTTTGGGCCCTGCAATGGTTCTTTCAAATAGAAATAAAGAGGACTTTTGCACTATGATGTGGAGTGGTCTGAAACTTACACAGAGTCTAAAACTTTCAAACAAACACACAGTTTTATTATAACTGCAACAAAGTAACAACTCATACTGCCATCTGTTCTTTCTCCTGCTTTCTTCTTGTTGTTCTTGGTCTGCTGACTGAGGAGGGGCTTGGACCAGGGCTTGGTTATCGTCTGACGAGAGCGGTGAAAGCAACAGACTGCTGAAGAGAAATTTCTCCAGCACAAGTCTTAGTTAGTGTAAAAATATCAAACATCAAAACATCTTAAAATTGTCTAAAAACTATTCAGTGAGTAATTACAAACTCAGCAGTTTCTTGGTGAGGGGGCTGACATGAGAAGACCTCTTTTAAACCAGAATCTGAAGGGGAAAGAGTTAAAAACTAAACTACACCATACCAGAGGATTATCCTTTGGTGTTGCACTCTTAACCTTTGGCTTGCTGCAGTTACTGCAGTCAGTCACTGGATGCAAGAAAAGAGGAAGAGTCAATATAATTCCTGGGAAACCACAGACACCAGTTTCTTGTAGCCACACGTAGGTTGGTGTCTTATTTTTACTCTAATTTGACTGAGCCATTAGCAAATGACTGCTCTAGGTTGGGGTATCTTAGGCTAGCTAGATCCCTGATTGGACGAAAACAGAAATGGAAGAAAGGTGGAAATAAGCAAAACCAGCTCTATTAGATTTTTCTGTGACAGAGAGGAGGATGGGGGGGGTTTCTGGAAAGCAGTAATTGAAAAATGAAATGTAAAGAAATGAGATTTCCAGTATGTTTCTTTGATGAAGGCTTACTGTAAGTTCTAATTGTATAAAAACTGTTCGCAGACTGTAGGACTCTTTCTCTCTGTCACTTTCACCTCCTCTGTCCTTCACTTTCTTTCCATCATTCTTCTACATCCCACCCCCCAACCCACCCACACACACCCCCTCCAACCCACCCACACACCCACTCTCCTAGTGTAAGTATTGTGTGTGTGTTTCTCCCTTTACAGTGAGAGCAGCATCTTCTCTCTCCTCAGACAAACTGTGACTTTAAGTGTATTATTATCTAACAGACAGAGTGGGGCGGGGGAGTTGTTTTCTGGAAATGGACTCGCACACAGTCCATCACTGATAACACTCTGAAGACACTTTGGTAATGCACAGATGCAGATTAATAAACTACAATTTGAATAATGTTGTGGACATTATTAGCACAGCGCTGAATGTGATGAAATTACACAAATTTGTTCAGTCTCCCCTCACACGTGAAACCAGGCCTTTTGATCAGTGAGTGTGACAGAATACTTCCTGGCTATCGTATGACTGTGATGACCCTCTATTATTAGACCTATCGGTCTAATAGAGGAAGCCTGTGGAGGACCAGATCTATAATCTCAACTCCAGAGATTAGTCATTTTAATGGGAGAGTCAGCAGCAGGGCACAGCTAGTGGAAACTGTTGAAACTAAGAAGAACCTCAACTCACACCATTTTTTAAAGAATACTATGTGCAAGTTTTCCTTTGTGTTTTTAGAAATCTTGTCACTGTAAAAATGTCAGAGTATCTTGATTTCCTTACACAGGCAAGACCTTCTACCAAACCGGGCCTTTAGAGCAGCCACCTTCAGTTGCTGCTTGTTTGTCAGCCACATGAAATTGAAGTCGAAGTGACTCATTTGACTGATTTGGAGATACCATACCATGTCTTTGCCACGAGAAACTCAGGGTTTGCTTTTGCAGTATGCTTTGGGTCATTATCGATTTGGACTGTTAGGTGGTCTGACCATTTTTGCAGCATTTGGCTGAATCTGAGCAAATACTATATCTCTGTACACTTGACAATTCATCCTTCTGTTCACTGGCACGTCTTCAATACACACTAAAGATCCAGGTCCAATAGCAGCACACACACACATCCTGTCTTCTGGTACAGATTAATGTTGGTTTGATGTGTACAAACATAGATGTGGGCAGGTGATCTGGCCTTTCAGTTCCTGGTTGAAACAAGTGCTTTGGACCAGGAGGAATTTTAGACTCAAAAGCTCAGGGTGTCAGCTGACAATGGAGCATTGCAAGTTATACATTAATGAAACAAGAATAATCCAACCACTGCAGAATCATCAGAAAACGTGTGAAGATGGAGGTCTCTGTGCAGTGGCTGACGTCCGTGGTGTAGAGGGTCAGTAGGAAAGAGGATGATCCCCTGTGTTGCCGATCACCTTGTCCAATACACAAAGTCGAAGACGCACATATAGTGGTCTTTCTGTCAGGTAATCAACAATCCAGGACACGAGAGAGGCATCCAGCTGGGTCAGCTTATCGCCTAGGATTATAAGAGGCAGAAAAGCATGCATGCACCACGTGGATGGATAGACTGACAGCGATGTCCTAAATACATTAAACTGGAGGGAAAAAGATGAACATCACAAGTTTCATGTTAACCAGACTGATGTTTTTGAACACTCCAAAAAATTAACTCTTTAAATCAGGGGTGTCAAAATTAAATGAGCTGTGGGCCGCTGCCGATCATCTCATTGGAGGGCCACAGCTCATTTAAGTTTTTTTTTTTTTTTTTCAATATTTTATTTTAATTTTTTCAGCATAGAAAACCCCTCAACAAACAAATACAGCTCAGGTCTGAGATGATAGGACAAGAAATAGCACAATAATAATAATCAATAGGGAAAGACAAAAGAAAAAAAGAAAGAAAACATTAAAATTAGAAACTACCAGTATCCATAATGAATTAAATGTCATGAATATGTAATAAACAGGGAAATTGCAGTGCCATGGTACATGTTTATACAACGTGAGCTTTCTCAAGGTGAGTACAAAACGGAGTCCAGGATTTTGAGAAAACATTTGCTGCAGGTGTTTGCAGGTATCGAACTTTTTCCAGTTGAATGACTGATAACATGTCATTGAGCCAGACACTGAAGGAGGGAGGAGCAGCGGACTTCCATTCCTTTAGGATAAGTCTTTTCGCAATCATCATTCCGAGGCATAGTCGCAGGGATAGTTCTGGAACGTACACAGCCCAAAAATGCAATTTCTGGGTTGGGTGAGATGGAAATCCCATAAGCTTTAGAGTAGCAATCAAATATTTTGGACCAAAAATTGGTCAATGAGGGGCAATGCCAGAAAGCATGAGCCAATGTGCTCTCTGATGTTTTACATCTGTCACATATGGGGGAAGTTGAAGGATAAATTTTGTGTAGCCGAACCTTGGAATAATGTAGCCGATGGACAATTTTAAATTGTATTAATTGATGTCTGCTGTTAACAGAGCAGGAATGAAATTTTGATAGGCATTTGTCCCACATTGATTCTGATATTTCTATGCCCACTTCCTCCCTCCAAGCGTCTCTTATCGTAGTCTGCACTTCAATGCCGTCATCAAACAAATGTACAATTGTAGAAATCAAGTGTTTGGAGTAAGGAGGGCTCAGGAACACCTTAAAAAGGTTATGTTCATGTGGAACATCTTGGTAATTCTTCATATTGGAGCATAAAATGCCTGACTTGTAGGTAACGGTAAAAATGTGAATGCGGTAAATCAAATTTTTGCTTAAGCTGATTAAATGATGCAAATTTTCCATCTATATAAAGATCTTTGAATTTGATTAAGCCCTTCTCCTTCCAAACATAGTAGATTTATCATCGCAAGGAGGCAAAAAGGTTATCACATATTGGTGCCTGCACAGAGGAGTTTGGTGCAGCTCATTTAAGTTTGACACCCCTGATTTAAAGAGTTAATTTTTTGGAGTGTTCAAAAACGTCAGTCTGGTTAACATGAAACTTGTGATGTTCATCTTTTTCCCTCCAGTTTAATGTATTTAGGACATCGCTGTCAGTCTATCCATCCACGTGGTGCATGTATGGTTTTCTGCCATCTTACTTACTTAAAATACTGGAGTATTTTAAGTAAGTAAGTAACTGTACTTCTACTTAGTACAGAATGCCTCTATTTTTGGCACCCCTGTACATTCCCAGCAATGATCAAAGTTTATAACACACAGTCATCACTGCTTCTTGGGGATGGCTTCCTTGGGGGTCTGCCCAGTCTGGGAGGTGCCAGCACTCCCCTCTGTGGCCTTCCCCAAACCATAGCTTGTTGCAGCAGCCAGCCTCCACTGGCCCTGAACCCGCTGTACCACCCCTCCCCTGAAGCTGAGCCACAAACCAGAGCCCACCTCTCCCAGCTAGTGGGAGATAAATTATCTGAATTTCAGGAGCGAGACCACACTCTATACACTTCACTTACGGTTTTCTGTATGACCCTCCTGCATTATAAACTATTTATTCGTATTTATTTGCCCCACCCTCCTTCCCTTTTTCAACCCATTCACGTGTTATTAGTACATGGGGGTCTGCCTGGCCCAAAAGCCGCTGACAGTCCCCTCCAATGCTTTTCCAAAACTACAGCTTCAGTTCATCCTCATACCATGTGCCAGTATCTACTAGAAATGCTGTCAAACATAAATCAGGATGTGGTAGATGTGGATGTGGTAGAAGCTAGATAAAAATGAATGTTAGAAAACTAAAGGCTAACAAAACCATTAAACTCAAACGATAACCAAAAAGTGAAACCAATAACTTAGATGCTAATTAGGTCCTAACTGGACCCAGGTGAGAGGAGGGGGCCAGGACAGAGGTACCAGAAACAAAACAAAAACCAGCACAAGGTTGCAGAAACAGCTCATGGGAGAAAGCTGGAGGTGAAGCAGGGTAGGAGTTCTGGTGGGCAACCTAGAGGCCAGACGTGATAAAACATTTTAGGAGGGTTAGCAGAAGAAGCTAAACATTTCATTGCCACACAGACTGTTGGCTCAGGTTTAAGAAGCATGGGACCCTCTGGCTCTGGCAACAAGGCCTCTCAGTCTCCCTTCATGGCCAGGGTTGTGTAGGGCTCACAGCTGACCTTGAAGGCTGAAGCTGGGCCTGACCACCCTCAAAGAGTGCTGGAAGAGGCCTGGTCCTCTCCACCCTGCTTGAGTGCAGAGCTGCTGATGTGACGAGTACAGTCAGAAAAGATGAAGAGGAACAACAAATCTGTGGCTTCAGCTGTTACACCATTACCTGTTCTGGTCTCATTGTTGCCCTGGTGCACCTGTTGTTCATTTCATCAACATTAAAGCAGCTGAAACTGACCAACAGCTCCCACGGTTAGTTAGCTTGACCGAATCAGTAACTGACACGATCCTCTGATTAAAAAGCATTCCTTTAATTTTTGTGAGCAGTATATTTTTCTGGAGCTAATTTTTCTTCTAACACAGCAGCAGAGACTTTGTGGCAACATTGGTAGCTCTGACCTTCAACCACAACAACCTCCTGGGTCCTTTACACAAATTCAACATCTGCCAAAAAGGGATCATCCAAATTTAAAATAACTTTGATAAAACTTAACTTTTTACATTGTTTTTTTAAACAAAAGATGTTCTCTCAATCAGCTAATTTGTGCTTTTTCCTTTTGAAGCAGTTTCTGGTATACAACAATTTGGTCATTGTTGTATTTAAATGTATCATGACTGGAGATCAGACCACACAACGAAACAGGTCTGTTCAGATGAGAAAAGCAGGTGATTTTTAATTCATCACAGTGACCAAGTAACAGCAACTTCCAACTGTGATAATAAGGGATTTTCCCCATTTTCTCTTTCTTTGCTTTCTCCCGGGTAAGGGAAGTGTGTGTGTGTGTGTGGGTGTGTGTGTGTGTGTGTGTGTGTGTGTGGGTGTGTGTGTAAGTGCCTTTGAAGGAGCTTGCCCAGACTCAAGCAGCTGATGGAAAACCTCTCAAGTGTCAAAATGACCGTATCATCTCTTTCTGTTGGCAAGACACACACACCCACACCCACACACACCCACACACACACACACCAACACACACACACTCGCACTTTAGTGCACCCACAAAGCCACAATGCATCTTGGGAACCATTAAGGAAACTGGAGACCACCGCAGTGGGCAGAGGGCGCAAACACAGGGAGAGAGGAGGAGGATGATACAGATAAATGATAGGGGGATCTTCTCTGGATTGCTCCAAGCTGTAACAAATGGAAAACCATTCTGACTGTATAGTTAGAGGTCAGATGAATATTGGCGTCTCATTAATGATTCTGAAAATCTGCTTGCAAAGATTCATGTTCCACCAAAGAATCACAACAGTTTGGACAGTTCAGTGCAACAGTCACTTGGAGTAATCAGCTATTTAGGGTTTCATCTAAAATCCTTCAGCTTGGCCTTATGGCCATGAAAAAAATAATATTTTATTTTTATATTTTACATGCATTATTTGTAATAATGCATGTAAAAAGCTAATGTCACAGTTTTTCGCCCATCATAGCTCAGTCAAACTTGAGTTTCTGGTGTAAAAGTTAAGAGTTATACCAACCCTCAAACCTCCATGTGTGAAGAGAGGACTGATAACCAGTTGTCTTTAGGGACCCCACCCCCTAAAAACATTGGGAAATTCATGTTGAAGAGTCAGAAATTATTGATAACTAACAATTAAATGCAGAGTGGTGTAAAAACAAGTATATGAACAAAAACGAGTGAAAAGAAATACTCAGTCCATCATGGGAAGCCCACTGACGCCTATTGGAGCATAAGTAAGGGATCATTCAACCTGATCCAACCCCAACTATAAGCCCGTCAAAAAGAGCACTGTAAGCTGGTTCTACAGATGAGGGGCCTGAAAGCTGAAGGCTGGGCCTCCCATTCTCCTATTTTTAATGCCCTAACCCAGCGGTCCTCTTTTTTGGGCCACGGACCGGATTAATATCAGATAATATTTTCACGGACCGGCCTTTAAGGCGTTGCAGATAAATACAACAAAATAAAATGATATGACCAAGACCAAAACTGTGGTATTTTGTAAATATCATGATAAACTCAAATTCACTTTGTAATTGTGTAACTTTATTAGCAGCGTCCTCCTGAAGTGCAACAACAACATTGAGAGGAACATCCTCCTCTCTGCCCCTTAATGCTCTCTGGTCACTATGGTAACACGTAAACATTTCTTTCAAATAAGACGCACGACTACAACACGGGAAAGACCCAGGGAAACAAAGTTAACGATAAAAAGCCTGAAAACCATCAATTTCACACCCGAGCCTCAACTCTCACGGACCGGTACCTTATGACTCACAGACCATCAGTCGTCTTACATAAGTCTTACATAAGTAAGCCAGCAGTCTGGAAGTGCTCTGTAATCTTTTTCTTTTTTAAGAGATTGTTCAAATGCCAGAAAGCAGCCCTACATATTTGTTTAATATGCACATGGAAGGACATGTCATGGTAGAGTAGGTGACCTGGACTCAGAAACAGGAATCGCTTCTAAAGATTTAGAAAGTTTATTCATCCAGGTCTTTATGTCTTTAAGACATTCCTGCAGTTTAACTCATTGGTGTGTGTTATCTGGCTTCATGGACAGATAGAGCTGGGTGTCATCAGCATAGCAGTGAAAATGTATGCTATGTCTTCTGATGATACTGGCTAAAGCTGGGCATACACTGTGCGATTTTTGGCCCATTTTGAGAAGATTTTCCAGTCGTGCGGCCGTTTTGTGGATCGGCCCGTGTGTCGTGCACCGTGTAGTATACGTGGGGTAACGAGAAGCAATTAACACCTCATGACCAGCTCATGATCAGCAATCATATGATCGTAAGAAAATCAAACCTGTTTGAAATCCTGTCGGCCATCGTGAGGGCATCACTGCAGCCTCTCACACTGTGCACGCACAAACACAGAAATGGAAGTGAAACGACGGAGCAGCAGTGCAGCTGTGATCTGGACACAAGCGATGGAGGCACAACTTGTAGAACTTTGGCTCATCTGAGCCTTTCGATGTGGCCTCACAAAATTATCACGAGTCATCAAGAGTTGGATGGACATTGCTGCTCAATTACAGCTGCCTGGTCAATGTTTTTTATTAGCAATTTAGCAAAGTTGATGGTGTGTGTGTGAGAGAGTGAAAGACAGAGAGCAAGAGACAAATTTTGTGTTATAACCTTCATGTTATGGATGCACAGTGTGAGCACTCAGGTCGCATCAGAGCATCGGCCCTGCATCATGACCTACGAACTTCTAACCCCTGCGAGTCAATCGTACAGTTTGAGCAGGAGCTGAATAACGCGACTGAAAAAATTGCACAGTGTCTGCTCAGCTTTAGGGAAGCATGTATAATGTAAACAGAATTGGTCCTAGCACTGAACCCTGTGGAACTCCATAATTAACCTCAGTGTGTGAAGAGGACTCTCCATTTACATGCACAAATTGGAGTCTATTAGATAGATATGATACAAACCACTGCAGCACAGTACCTGTAATACCTACAGCATGTTCTAATCGCTCTAATAGGATATTATGGTCAACAGTATCGAATGCTGCACTGAGGTCTAGCAGGACAAGCACAGAGATGAGTCCACTGTCAGAAAATTAGAAAAATGCAGCCTGACCTGACAAGTCTCTGTTGTGAGATACTGATGGCAGAGTCTGAATATGTTGTAAACAACATAAAAGAATATATCCATCTGCCTTGTACCATCAGTTTAATCTGGCGGAGGTGTAGTAATGCTTGGGAGATGGTAATTTAGCACAGTTTGCTAGCAGATAAGTAGGCTGTGGTGTTTAAACCAACATTTAAACAGCCTACCTGAGTACTGTTGCTGGCTATGTCCATTCTTTATGACCACTGATGGGCAATCCACTATGTCAAAGCTTAAATCATCCCAGTCTGGAACATGAAAATGACGCCACTGTACTCAAATAACTGCCACAGTCACCAGATCTCAATCCAATGCAAAACCTTTGGAACGTGGTGGAATACTGATCTGCATCACGGATGTGCAGCTAACAAATCATAACCCTGTTGAATGTAAGACAGCACAGAGGACTGCAAAATTATTCTTACTGTTAGATTTAAAGCTCCTTCTCAGACCCATTAGCTGTCTCTCTCTGTGCATGTGTCCTAAGCTAAAAAGCTGCTGGGTACAGCCTTAAATGTACTTAATCTGGGAGATGCTGCGTATGTACACCACTGTGTGGATTAGAGGTTTTATAATACAGATATTATAAAGTACTATACTGTCAAAATATTTCAAATGAATGTTTTCAAAAAGCACACGCTCTCAAGTTAAAGGGATTCTCTGCTGATCTCAGTTGACCATTGACACATAAATAAAATGAATAAATAAAGTAAATGTATGTCCACATATGCACACACACATGTGTTTTTCCCATACCAGGTCGAACGTTCCCCAAAACAGGTTTTGCACCGTAAATGTTTTCTGATAATTTTAGCATTTCTGCATCGTGTGTGTGTGAGGCCGAGAGAGAGGAAGAGGAGAGAGTGAAAGAGGGAGAGCTCAATAAGTTTCTCAAACTAATTAAAGAAGAGTCAGTGGCCATGGCGTCGATGGATGTGTTTTTAATCATGTAGGAACCAGTGAATATGCAAAACACCACCAAAGCAGCAATTTGATAGTGACAACTTGATTGCCTCATTGATTTTTTTATCTCAAGTGGCAGCAAATATGAATAAATATTCCCGAATTAGTATGTGAGGGAGAAACCATGATTTATAGTAGAAATCAGGGAGATGTGTGCAGTGATCTATGAGCCAATGGGAAAGTGCAATCTGTGATTTTTTGTTTTAGACAGTTTTCATTTTCTTCAAATTATTTTCTGAATCTTATTGGCCTCTTGTTCATTGGCTGATAAGAAGGTGGGATCATGCACATTCAGACTAGTTTATTGGTTAGTTCTAGATGTCGTGTAATTATGGAGTTTGTAGTTCACACATGAAAAGGATGATTGATTCGTTTGTGGGAATTTGGTTCAGTTTTCCATCACACGGTGATTCAGCTAATGTTCTTCAGTTACACAGCGCTGTAAGTCCCACGAGTTATTCTCTGGGGGACTTGCAGATTGTTTCCATGCATACATTATACTGGTGATGTCACATGGGTTGTGCCAAGCATCATTGGAATGATTCTTACACTGTTGCTAACTGATGCTTGTTATTCATAAATACTGAGATTTGAACACCAGGACCAGAACATTTCACAGGATCAGTGCTGGACTATTTAAAGTTCTGTATTGGAAATGTGACTGTGGACAAAAGCATTCAGGTTTTCCCAAATCAAAAACACTGGATGACCAGCGAGGTCCGCTCACTCCCCAAAGCCCGTGACGCCACCTTCAGGTCAGGTGACAGAGCTCTGTACAGGGCTGGATATACATAACAGTATTTATTTACATATTTATTTACTTTTTTTTCTTTTACCGGATTGTATATTCGCTCCCCGTATCTCATTGTACATCTCTATAGTGACAATAAAGCCATTCTATCCTATTAAAAACGTAACCACACAGAAGCTCCCAGACCATATAAGACCCCTGGCTGTGCTCTCAAAGAATGCACTCATGAACTGGCAGCTTACATCTTCAGTTGTTTCTGTCTGTACTCCACTCACATACATATTATATATGCACATATATGATTAGCTTAGTATGGGGGGGTCTAGCCTTGGGACCCTTACTGGATACAGACACCCTAGGAGGGAATCAAACTTGCAATCCTCTGCTCCAAAGGCGTGTAGTCTTATCACTTCACTATCCAGCTCCTTGTTGTAATTCTCTCTCTAAACTGTAGGGTTTTTACCTTTTGGCAAGTCCCTTAAGGGAACCGCTGTTGTGATTTGCATTATATAAATAAACCATAATTGCATTTCTGATAACAATGAACATCACATTTGAGGGGTTTAAAGGTCTGTGCAGTGATTTGACCTTTTTAAGATCCTTGGCAATGTTTACACTTTCTATAAAGTTTTTGATTTGGATTAAAATGTTAGTCAAGTTTATCTTTTCCTACAAATAACCCCTTAAAAACGTGCTCCCTCTCCAATAAGAGCCACTGTTTCCACCTGAGCTTCTCCGCCCAAATGGAGAGCGCTGCCTCGAAAAGGACGGAGTCCGCTGGGTTATATGCGTGTCTTTGTGGCACGGGTCGTGTCATCCTGTCAGGGCTTGTGTGTGGAAGTGAAGAACTGACCCAAACACAGGACTCGTGGATAGTGATGAACTGAAGATGGTTTATTATAAAGAGTGGATGAACAGTGGATGAACAGAAGATGAACGAACTCTGAATGGCTGGCTGAACTGAGCGCACACACGGGAAAGACGACATCAATGACACGACGATGAACTGATGAAACTGAGGGACTTAAGTACACAGGCTGATGATGAGTGATTAGAGACAGGTGAGTGAACAGCTGAACATAATGAACTACTGATAAATGGGACGAGAGCTAGAACATAATGCACACAGACTAAGGCTAACACAATAAAACAGGGAGAGGAACATACGGAAGATAAACAGTGAACATAAACTGAAAATACTGGGTCAACGACCCAGAAACCCCGACAAAATGTATGATTTTGGATTTTTTTATACATATATATTTATTTTAAAAGGTACAAGACATTACCGGTACTTTAAAAATCCATTGTCCAGAAGCAGGTGTGATAATATTAAAATACAGAAGAAAGTACTGTAAAACTAGAAAAATTTGCATTTCCTGCGAAAATGCTGTGTGGATGCCTTAACGCTGAAGATGTCTGGTGAAAAAAGCTGAAAAAGTTGCAAAAAGTTGCATGGCGGTGAAGAAATGTAAAATTCTGCTGAAAATAGGTGAAGAAGCAGAAAATTTTGTTGAAAAGTGGTGAAAAGCAAAAAATTCTACTGAAAGGGGTAAAGACGGAGAAATTTTTGCTGAAAAGTGGTGAAAAAAAAAAAGGTTGCCCTGAGCAGGTTTTAAACCTGGCCCTCCTGGTCTCAAAGCGGCTATTCATCTCACTGAGCCAAAGTCATTCTCGCAAAGAAGAGGTGAAGAAACTGTCAATTTTGCTGAAATGAGCAGAATGGCTGAGAATTGTGCTGATAAGAGATTAAAAGGATGATTTTTTTTCAGAAAAGAGATGAATCAGCAGAATTTCTGCTGAAAAGAGGTTTTTGCTGAAGACAGCTTAAAAAGCTGGGATTTGTGCTGAAAAGTGGTGAAAAAATTAAAAATTCTGCTGAAAAGAGGTGAATCACCAGAATTTCTGCTGAAAAGAGTTTTTTGTGAAAACAGCTGAGATTTATGCTGAAAAGAGGTGAAAAGGCTGAAAATTTTGCAGAAGAGGTGAATAAGCAGAATTTCTGCTGAAAAGAGGTGAATGAGCAGAATTCTGCTGAAAAGAGGTGAATGAGCAGGATTCTGCTGAAAAGAGGTTTTTGCTGAAAACAGCTGAAAGAGCTGGGATTTGTGCTGAAAAGTGGTGAAAAAATTTAAAATTCTGCTGAAAAGAGGTGAATCAGCAGAATTTCTGCTGAAAAGAAGTAAAGAAGCAGAAAGTTGCACTGAAAAGAGATGAATCAGCAGAATTTCTGCTCAAAAGAGCTTTTTCTGAAAACAACTGAGATTTGTGCTGATAAGAGGTGAAAAGGCTGAATGATGGCAATGAGGTGAATGCGCAGAATTTCTGCTCAAAAGAGATGAATCAGCAGAATTTGTGCTCAAAAGAGTTTTTTCTGAAAACAGCTGAGATTTGTGCTTATAAGAGGTGAAAAGGCTTAAAATTTTGCTGAAAAGAGTTGAATGAGCAGAATTTCTGCAGAAAGGATGGAAAGAAGCAGAAAGTTGCGCTGAAAAGAGATGAATCAGCAGAATTTCTGCTCAAAAGAGTTTTTTCTGAAAACAGCTGAGATTTGTGCTGATAGGAGGTGAAAATGCTGAACCAATCAGAGGTACTTCTTTTGTCTGCTTTATCAGGCTGTGTACTTGTATGTATTTCTGCCATGGAGTGTTAACAAGAATCTGAGGTCCATATTAGGAAAGCTGCCAAAATCATAAAACTTTGCAGAATTGTAATAAATGATCAATATGAATTACTGGTCTGTGATAGTGTATTAATTTGTAGTGAAAAAAAATGTGGAAAAGGTGGAATTGAACACACGACCTTTGGGCTTCAAACCCGTGTCATTACCAACTGCGCCACAGGCAAAGAGAGCGGGCGCCTGGAAAACAGGTTGATGAGCAGTCAGAATTAGATCGCGGTAAGAGGCGAAAAACGCCGTTTTTTGGAGTTACAAAACGTCGTGTAACTCAAGAACTAGGTGGACTAGAAACATAATTCTTTTACTGGGTGAATCAGCGGACTTTGGTGAACTTTGACTGCGATTTACATAGCTCTTTGTACTTCCGTCGCGGAGATATGATGAGAGAGGAAACGGCTTCATTTTCGGAGTTTGAAAACTGAGAGGAGGACAGATTTCCACTCCTCAAACAAACGTAATTTATGGCTCAACGGTAAGATGACTGTAAAAACTGCTTCGACCGTGAGTGTCAGCAGTGTCTGAAGATGAATTGGCACAAGCCTCATGTCTTAACTTTGCTTCGTTAAGGACATATGACGATTTGAAAATGCCTTCAGTTTCAGTATTTCAGCTCTGAGTTTCACAACCTCCCCATAGACTTTGAATGGGGAGTTTTTAGACTTCGTGTCACTTCGAGGCAAATTGTGAAAAAAACGTAACTCACACGATAATTATAGTAACACTGTCTTAAAGCCAGCAAAAATACCTACGTTTTGATGTATAATTTGTGGGGGATGAGTGGAAATTGAGCGAGTAGCAAGAAGTTGTTCAGACAAGAAGAGAAAATTCAGAACGCACCAGTGCTCACTCGGAGTTAATTGCATAGCAACCATAGCAACGCATGTATTTTCTGAAAAATCACAAAGCTGCAACTGAAAACTTAAAGAGGCATTAAATGAAAACGGTAACAGATATGAAAAAGCTGAATCACACAGGAATAGCCCAATCATTTGAGAACGTTTTAAAGTTTGAATGGAGTTTCTACGTGAAAGTATGAGGAAGTAGTTAAGTTTTAAAAACACGCAAGTTTTAGCAGAATTGTAGAAGTTTTCCATTCATTTCAATGGGACAAATTAAAGGAAAAAAGTGTAATATTTTAAAAAGTATAATAGTAATAAACACCAAAAGATATAGCACACATTAGCAGAAAGAGCAGAACAGTTTAGAGTTTGAACTGAGAAAATCGGTTGAAAACTGAGGGAGTAGTTAAGCGCCAAAAAACGTACGGAAGCAACTAGAACTAGAAAAATTTGCATTTCCTGCGAAAATGCTGTGTGGATGCCTTAACGCTGAAGATGTCTGCTGAAAGAAAGTGTTGCCCTGAGTAGGATTCAAACCTGGCCCTTTTGGTCTCAAGGCGGTTAGTCATCTCACTGAGCCAAACTCCGTCTCAAAAAGAAGAGGTGGAGAGACTGACAATTCTGTTGAAATGAGCAGAAGCTGCTGAGAAGAGGTGAAAAGGCTGAAAACTTTGCAGAAAAGAGGTGAATCAGCAGAATTTCTGCTGAAAAGAGGTAAAGAAGCAGAAAGTTGCGCTGAAAATAGGTGAATGAGCAGAATTTCTGCAGAAAAGATGGAAAGAAGCAGAAAGTTGTACTGAAAAGAGATGAATCAGCAGAATTTCTGCTCAAAAGAGATGAATCAGCAGAATTTCTGCTCAAAAGAGTTTTTTCTTAAAACAGCTGAGATTTGTGCTGATAAGAGGTGAAAAGGCTGAAAATTTTGCTGAAAAGAGTTGAATGAGCAGAATTTCTGCAGAAAGGATGGAAAGAAGCAGAAAGTTGCGCTGAAAAGAGATGAATCAGCAGAATTTCTGCTCAAAAGAGTTTTTTCTGAAAACAGCTGAGATTTGTGCTGATAGGAGGTGAAAATGCTGAACCAATCAGAGGTACTTCTTTTGTCTGCTTTATCAGGCTGTGTACTTGTATGTATTTCTGCCATGGAGTGTTAACAAGAATCTGAGGTCCATATTAGAAAAGCTGCCAAAATCATAAAACTTTGCAGAATTGTAATAAATGATGAATATGAATTACTGGTCTGTGATAGTGTATTAATTTGTAGTGAAAAAAACATGTGGATAAGGTGGAATTGAACACACGACCTTTGGGCTTCAAACCCGTGTCATTACCAACTGCGCCACTGGCAAAGAGAGCAGGCGCTTGGAAAACAGGCTGATGAGCAGTCAGAATTAGATCGCGGTAAGAGGCGAAAAACGCCTTTTTTTGGAGTTACAAAACGTTGTGTAACTCAAAAACTAGGTGGACTAGAAACATAATTCTTACACTGGGTGAATCAGCGGACTTTGGTGAACTTTGACTGCGATTTACATAGCTCTTTGTACTTCCGTCGCGGAGATATGACGAGAGAAGAAACGGCTTCATTTTCGGAGTTTGAAAACTGAGAGGAGGACAGATTTCCACTCCTCAAACAAACGTAATTCATGGCTCAACGGTAAGATGACTGTAAAAACTGCTTCGACCGTGAGAGTCAGCAGTGTCTGAAGATGAATTGGCACAAGCCTCATGTTTTAACTTTGCTTCGTTAAGGAGATATGACGATTTGAAAATGCCTTCAGTTTCAGTATTTCAGCTCTGAGTTTCACAACCTCCCCATAGACTTTGAATGGGGAGTTTTTAGACTTCGTGTCACTTCAAGGCAAATTGTGAAAAAACCGTAACTCGCACGATAATTATAGTAACACTGTCTTAAAGCCAGCAAAAATACCTACGTTTTGATGTATAATTTGTGGGGGATGAGTGGAAATTGAGCGAGTAGCAAGAAGTTGTTCAGACATGAAGAGAAAATTCAGAACGCACCAGTGCTCACTCTGAGTTAATTGCATAGCAACCATAGCAACGCATGTATTTTCTGAAAAATCACAAAGCTGCAACTGAAAACTTAAAGAGGCATTAAATGACAACGGTAACAGATATGAAAAAGCTGAATCACACAGGAATAGCGCAATCATTTGAGAACGTTTTAAAGTTTGAATGGAGTTCCTACGTGAAAGTATGAGGAAGTAGTTAAATTTTAAAAACACGCAAGTTTTAGCAGAATTGTGGAAGTTTTCCATTCATTTCAATGGGACAAATTAAAGGAAAAAAGTGTAATATTTTAAAAAGTATAATAGTAATAAACACCAAAAGATATAGCCGGAATTAGCAGAAATAGCAGAACAGTTTAGAGTTTGAACGGAGAAAATCGGCTGAAAACTGAGGGAGTAGTTAAGTGCCGAAAAACGCGAGCAACTATAAGAATAAAGTTTAAAGAGAAACAGGAACTCAATAGTGTGGATGCCCTATGAGGGCATCCACACAATAAAGTAGAATAAAGAAGAAAGAGAAACAGGATCTCAATAGTGTGGATGCCCTTTCAGGCATCCACACAATTAAGCATCATGGCTCTTGTCATTAAGTATTTAAGTCAATACTGTCACGTTTTAGTTAATGGACTCAGGCGCAGACCGGGAATCTTTGCAGAGTTAACAATCAGTTTATTTACACAACGACACCTGGTGATACTATTTACAACGTGCTGGAGGGAGGGGAGGGGGGTCCAGGGTCCCGGGGTATGTGAGGGGAAAGACGGGAATCAGACGCACTCCAAAGGCTCTCTCTCTTCACTCCCCACACTGGGGAAACACAAATCCACTCACTCGTCCACACGGAAACAGGCAGGCAGGGAAAGGTCCGGGGTAGATCTGCACACAGAGACGGGGGTTAATGGCGAACAGACGGAAACAACTTTACGGAGTTTAACTCACTAATGGTTGAGAGACTGACGCTGATAGCTCAACGATCCAGCGACGAGTGACACAGTGCTGCCGTCTTAAATCGGCCTTGCGATCATCCCGATAGGCAGCAGGTGCGTGGGCCAGGGGCAGGAGCCCATAATGAGCACCGCCCCGGCAGGTGTAAGAGAGAGAGAGAGAGAGAGAGAGAGAGAGAGAGAGAGAGAGAGAGAGAGAAAACATGTTGCCCAATACAGGATCAGCTGGTGAGGCACAGGGACCATGACAAATACCTTGTATAATATCAAAATATGCAGTCAAAAATTTATCTTTACATAATTTTTAAGTGATTAAAATCGTGTCCAGAGTTTCTGTCAACACCATCAGATTTTTTTTAAAGTACAAAAGATCAGGAATTATTGTGGGCAGCTTACACTCTGATGACCCCTTTACCACTTCCTGTTTGATACACATGCCATGAGATCACTGCTCTGGTAAGCTTTTTCTTTTTATTTCAGTTATTGGACACCTTTCTGATAAAACCCTGTGTCACAACCATAGTATGTCAACACCACAGTCAATGAAATGCAAGATTGAATAATTTTTTTGGTAAAAAGAGCTCCATTTAGGTAGATTGTTGAGGCCATAAGCAACTGATGAAAAACAAGATGCCTTCTGTCACGAAAACATGTGTTATGAGAGAAAGTCGGGTATTTTGTCAGCACCATCAGATGTCAGACCATCAGGAGTTTTGACCCTTTTTCTAATGGTCTTGACAAATGCGTAAAGGGTCCTATTCTGTCACGGCTGGGGCAGCAGTCGTGTGGAGGTGAGGAAGGAGGATCCAAAAGCAGACAGTGGCGGAGGTGCAAGTGGGTTTTATTTACAGTGCACAAATAACCAAGGTGTGGGCAGAACTGAACATAAACCTAAACTGGAAAAGCTAATACAAAAGGAGGACATGGAGCGAGGAGCAGAGAGACGCGGAGACACACGGAATAACATTAAATACACGGCAGATACACAAATGAACACAGGGAATGAACACAGACGACGCGACGAGAAGCACAGGCAGACACCAACTATAAATACACACACCAGGTAATCAGGAAATGGAGGAGGGGACACAGCTGGAACTAATGGGCATAACGAGACACAGACCTACAAAGTAAAACAGGAAACACACAGACTGTTTTACAACACCAAACTCAGGGACCTGTACAGAGCACAGAGGGAGACACAGGTAGGGAAAATAAACACTACAACCAAACCCCAACAACCAATACAAGATCAGAATAAACTAGAAAATAATAATCACAAACTCAAAGCGCTGGGTCACCGACCCAGGACCATGACATATTCACCAATTATATTAAGTTACTTTTATTACTATTTCAGTTATATTACCTCCTGTGTATTTTACTGATATTTCTGCTTTACAGATGTGTCGAATATTATTTTGAATATCTTGAATCTCATTGTTAATGTATACTTTAGAAGTATACTTTAGACCAATACTTTAGAAGGGTCCTCCATCCTTTGGAGGACCCGGCCTTCGCGGTCTACGTGGGCCGGGTCCTTCGAAGACCGAGAAGGCCAGAAGTGCGAGGCTGTGAAATGGGACAGTCGAGCCTTCAGATCAGCGTCACCGCTGTCTCGGTGGAGTTTAATAAACTCGGCCGTCTGCTCCTTGCTATCTAAAATATAACAGGATACTGGAATAAACTCTTGACCGTGTCACACTTCTGTTTAATCAGTTTTCTGTTTAACGTTTATTCAGCTGTGTGAAAACCAAGGAGGAACCCACCCGAGGGATTAAATTAATAAAGTTTTATTTAATCTAATCTAATAACTCAGCCAAACCAATTTACTCCGGAACAAATAAAACACAGAAGAAAGCCAGACAATTACATTTTTAAGTTATCCGAGTGACTTATATATCATGTTTAACCTGAGTAGCGAAAGAGTAGCGGGGGTCTGAAAATGATGAAGCCGGGAGTCCGCTGCTCTCGCCGGTTTCCAGCGACCATTGAACCCCCCGGCTAGCTATCGAGGGTAGCTATATGGGTAACAGACTTCTCCGAAAACCTTGGAGCACTCCCAGGCCCTCCAAAGGCCTATCTCCCCTCACCACACTCCCTGCCGGTGACTGATGCCCTCAGGGGTCGGTGCGTTGGTGGTTCTTGGTGTCCGGGGCTGGGCGCTCAGGTATGTACCAGCTCACTCCCGGTGACTACTTGGCGGGGCCTGGCGCCTGTTGCTCGGTCAGGTCTCTTCCGGGGCAAAGGGGGCCCTCGGGCCTCCGACCTCTGGGCCTGCGGCTCGGTTCACTCTGGCACAGCTGGCTGCCGGCAGAGCCGGCGGGCACGCCGGTGCAGCCCCCTCTAGCTTCTGCCCGGTGGCTACTGGGTGACCCCTCATCTGGGGCTCTCCTCAGCTCTTCCCATGAGGGTGGCACGGATGCCCCTCCGGTGGTCCATGCCTGCTTCATGCCCTGGGAGCGGGACTATGGCTCTCTACATCCTCTTGCAGACCATTACATGGGGAAACCATTTGAATACAAGCGCGCCGATCCACACAGGTGTGCACACGGGTGTTCACTGTTCGTAGACTTAAATCACACCTTTCTTGGCTGCTACTTCAAAGCACATTGTGCGCTGTCTTTCCTGCGTGCTGCACAACAACATTCAATATTTAGTATTTACTGCTGTTTACACTTAGCTAGATTAATTCGATGGTGTTGTGTTTAGTATGTTGCTTTGGTTTTTTTTGCTTGTTTTCTATTCTTTTTCTCTCAACAGGTGATCCAGGAGATATATTTCTCCCCCCCCCCCCCTTTCTCACTGTCCCTCTCCCCTTCTGTTTTTCTTTTCCTTCATCTTTCTTTCTCCCTTTCCTATCCCTCACTCATGTCTGTCCCGTCTGTAACAACTGAAAATAAAATAAAATAAATAATAAAAACAAAGGTCGATCAAATGGATCAATACGGCAAGGCCGTGATGATCCATTTGGCAAAGTAAATCCATTGGTTGGTCTTCAGACAACAATTCTGACGGCTAAAGAACCAAATGGGAGGCAAAAAAAAGAAAAAAAAAAAAGAAAACCTTGGAGCACTTTTGCAAATATGTGATGTCTTGATGTCTTGATAAACCGAGCAGATATTTGACGTTTACACGGCTACTTTCTCGCCTGAAAATGTGTTAAAAAAATTTTTTTTGTGACCCAGAAAGATTAATAAGAGTAATATTAAAACTTAGTAGTGGCCGCCATTGCTGAAAATTGGAAATGGCTGGGCCGCGCTATGAATTCTGGGATATGGTGGGCCACGAAGGACACACCCGACCCATCCTTCAAATTTGTGGAAATGAAGGACACATTTGTCGGCCGCATTTGAAGGAGTCGACGAATTGGGACAGCCTTCGGCGCGTCGCTGTGACGTAATCGGTCTACAAATGCGGCCTCAGGAGGATGCAGCCAACGTTTTGGGACACAGGTTAAGGACAGCACTAGCGAGCACTGTCGGCTTATGACCAAAAAAACCAAAAAAAAACCCAAAACAGAAAACACCCTGTTCGTGGAAAAATGCACCATGTCGACTATTCAAAAATGATATGGCAATATAACAGTTTTAGGAGTGACGGCGAGAGAGAGAGAGAGAGAGAGAGCAGAAAAAGAGAGAGAGAGAGCTTTGAGATGTGAGAGATTTGTGACGTTTAGCGTGTTTGGAGTGTGTAGTTAATGTGTTATCTTGTGTAGTCAATGTGTAGAGTTGTGGATAGTTTTGTGTTGTGTGTCAGAACAATGAGGCGACTGCTGTCTCCAGGTAGAAACAGCAGTGACACACCTGCTGCTGTCAGACCTGCAGGTATCAGGCTGTGATGTTTCCTTTATAGTGGACAGAAATATTTTTTTTGGAGAGACACAAATAATTTGTGCGTTATCATATTGATTGAAGAACAGCTGATTGTTCTGTAAATAGTTTGAAATGGTTATAAAAAAGGGTAAAAGGTAAATGGCTGCAAATAACTTTGTTGTTTGCAAAACTTGTGCATATGATTTTAAAATTGACAATTTATATTTGCATTTAAAGTTATGAAATATGATTCATTAAACATGTTTGTGGTTATTACAGTAAAAAATATCACTTTCTACTCAGATTTTATGTTTTTTGTCAGATTTTAGATCAGTTGTGTTAATACTGTACTCAAAATGAAAACATAACTGTAAATTCAGACACGTGAGGTTGTGCTGAAAAGGATGATACCAAGCAAGGCAAAGTAAATAGTTTTTAAAGGGGGAATGTAGAGGGAAAATCAAAAGTAGTCAAAATGGCCAATTATAACCTGGACCCCAGAGGATTTTTTTTTTTTTTTACAGTAACACAATAGTTACTTTTCAAGTAATTAATTACTTTTAGAATCTTGTAACTCAGTTGCTAACTCGGTTACTTTTTTGAAGAAGTAACCAGTAACTATAATTAATTACTTTTTCAAAGTAACTTTCCCAACACTGATCAACACTATGGGTAAGGCTTTCAGCCAGTTGAGTCCTGTTTCTGAACAACCTTTGATTAGTTTACTCACTATACTGTAGAAGCATTCTCTCTCTCCACTGCCCCGGCGCTTGCTGGATAGTAAGCACAGTGATGTCTAATGGGGGAATCACCATCTCAAAGCTGTGCTAACAAAAGCTCCATTATCACTACTGATCCAGCTTGGGATGAATTCTTGTGGTAAGGCTTTGGTTACTGCGCCTGCATCTTGTGTACTAGAAGGGAAAACATCTCTACTCATTTTGAGAACATGTCAACCATCACCAAGCAATATTTTTCACTCTCACATGGTATGGGTCCACTTAGTCCATTAGTAGTTGATTAAAAGGCGTATCCAGGCATATTTGTGCTACCTGTAGAGTTTTCACACCTGTACATGGATTGTTAGTTACAAAAATGATGTTTGTGTAGCTGTGCCATTCCTCTGTTTGGAACATAGCCCTTACCATGTGTCAATTTAACGTAAAAAAAGATTGCAGACATGTTTTGTCACTGGGGCCATGTGAGGGCTCTCTTGTTGCATATGTCCCCGCTGATTTCCACATGCAGTTCTCCTCTGGGATAGCTTTGCTCTAAGTAGCCTGTAAATCTGTGTTGAGAGATTAAGTTAATATGATTGTGATGTTAATGCTGTGGTCTGGTTTCACATGCTGCTGACTTTGTCACTACATCCACTCTTTAGTTGCATTTTGTAGATCTCACCCTGGGTCAACACACCTGAATCACATGATTAGCTCATTACCAGGCCTCTGGAGAACTTAAAGACATGTGGAGGAGGTCATTTATCAATTTAAATCAGCAGTGTTGGATCAAGGACACATCTAAAACCTGCAGGACACCGGCCCTCGGGGCCTGGAGTTCCCCACCCCTGAGGTAAAAGCTATCCTTTTGCCAAAATAATGTATTACCCCATGTGTTTGTGTAGAATCAGTATAAATGCTGACATTTTGGGCCTTAGCAATTTCACGTTCGTGTCAATACTACCAGTTCAAAAACTTGAGTTGATTAGTGAAATGGTAATAAAACTAATGCTAAAATGTCAAGTTCTGTAACGATTGCAAATGCTTGACTTTTACAGATGGCTTGGTTGAGTGATGCTAAACCACCTTTACCTGCTACTGCTCACAGGTAAACAAAGGCTTGCTGGTCTTTGTCAGTCCGCAAAACATACATTCACCCTTTTTGTCCACTGATTGGGTGACTCTATGTATGAGAGTTACCATGGATCATTGGTAACTCTCAGTAACTTGTTCTTTCCACTGTAAACTGTTTATTTGCACATAGTGAGTGGAAAAGGTGGATGAATAAGAAATAATGCATCATGGGAATCCCCCAGCAGCCTACACTTATTGCAGCGTAACTAAGAGAGGATTCAGGGTCACCTGCCTCCCATTCTACCTTTTAATAATCTAGGAACCACGAGTAAGCCGAGAGCGAAGTGCTCTAATAGGGTGATATGGTACTACAAGATCATTAAGATAAGATGTGTCATGGGCTGCGACGGCAGACCGTGGAGTTGTAGAGAAAGTAGGGCCCAAACGCGAGACTCTAGTGAAGGACAGTGGATTTATTTTTAGTGAGTGGACAGAAACAACAACTATATACAATCCTGGCACTGTGACTCCTGTGGCGATTCCCCTATGAATCCCACACAGTGCACGTGTCCATAACAGTGAAAAAGGTGACAACTCCAAAAACCCGATTCCACTCCGTGATTTTCCCTCGTGACGACGTTCCTGACTCCCGACTCCTGGTGACACAAAAACACACACAGCTCAGCAGGCAGCCTTCACTAGCGAAGCCGTTCACAAACTCACTAATCAACGGAGGTACTTAACAGGTTGGACTTATAATCCCGCGCCGACTGGAGCTCCGCCACCCTCTTAAATAAGACGCTCCTCATGAGGGCATCAGCTGCAGCTGGTGAAGGCTAATGAGCGACAGGTGGGGCAGCCTCCAGTGCGGGAACACTTCCGGGTCGCCGTCCCCTCAGCGACCCCAAAACCTCCGGGAGAACGCAGGGAGAAAGGACAAAGGGAGAGAAAACCACCAAAAACACAACATACTGAAAAATATACAAAAAATACATGAGCTCTGGGTCAACAGACCCAGGCCATGACAAGATGGGGCCTGATTATTTAAGACCTTGTATGTGAGGAGCAGGATTTTGATTTCTGGATTTAACAGGAAGCCAATGAAGGGAAGCCAAAACAGGAGAAATCTGCTCTCTCTTTCTAGTCCCTGTCAGTACTCTTGCTGCAGCATTTTGGATTAACTGAAGGCTTTTCAGGGAGTTTTTAGGACTTCCTGATAATACTGGCTACAGTGCTGAAGAGAAAACTGGGGTTGTTCTTATTTTCTTCAATCAGTGACAAATAGTAAGATGTTCTGGCTTTACGGAGGATTATTTTTTAATAAAGCATCAAACTATTTCTCCAGGCTAAATGATGACCTTCTAAATTTGTGACACGCCATTTCCTCTCCAGCTTATGAGTCATCTGATTTAGGCTACGTGTTTGAGAATTATACCACGGAGTCAGGTACTTCTGATTAGAGACCTTAGTTTTACAGGAGCTACAGTATCCAGAGTCATACGTAGTGAGGAGGTGAAATTATTAACAAGATGATCGACCTCTGTTGGAGCAGCGTTCAGCTGCTCTGCTCTGTGTTGGTACAGGGCATTGACGATGATAACAGTGGGTGGATTATATTCTTAAACTTACAGGGAGTGCAGAATTATTAGGCAAGTTGTATTTTTGAGGAATAATTTTATTATTGAACAACAACCATGTTCTCAATGAACCCAAAAAACTCATTGATATCAAAGCTGAATGTTTTTTGAAGTAGTTTTTAGTTTGTTTTTAGTTTTAGCTATTTTAGGGGGCTATCTGTGTGTGCAGGTGACTATTACTGTGCATAAATATTAGGCAACAAATATATACCCATTTCAATTATTTATTTTTACCAGTGAAACCAATATAACATCTCCACATTCACAAATATACATTTCTGACATTCAAAAACAAAACAAAAACAAATCAGCGACCAATATAGCCACCTTTCTTTGCAAGGACCCTCAAAAGCCTGCCATCCATGGATTCTGTCAGTGTTGTGATCTGTTCACCATCAACATTGCGTGCAGCAGCAACCACAGCCTCCCAGACACTGTTCAGAGAGGTGTACTGTTTTCCCTCCTTGTAAATCTCACATTTGATGATGGACCACAGGTTCTCAATGGGGTTCAGATCAGGTGAACAAGGAGGCCATGTCATTAGTTTTTCTCCTTTTATACCCTTTCTTGCCAGCCACGCTGTGGAGTACTTGGACGCGTGTGATGGAGCATTGTCTTGCATGAAAATCATGTTTTTCTTGAAGGATGCAGACTTCTTCCTGTAGCACTGCTTGAAGAAGGTGTCTTCCAGAAACTGGCAGTAGGACTGGGAGTTGAGCTTGACTCCATCCTCAACCCGAAAAGGCCCCACAAGCTCATCTTTGATGATACCAGCCCAAACCAGTACTCCACCTCCACCTTGCTGGCGTCTGAGTCGGACTGGAGCTCTCTGCCCTTTACCAATCCAGCCACGGGCCCATCCATCTGGCCCATCAAGACTCACTCTCATTTCATCAGTCCATAAAACCTTAGAAAAATCAGTCTTGAGATATTTCTTGGCCCAGTCTTGACGTTTCAGCTTGTGTATCTTGTTCAGTGGTGGTCGTCTTTCAGCCTTTCTTACCTTGGCCATGTCTCTGAGTATTGCACACCTTTTGCTTTTGGGCACTCCAGTGATGTTGCAGCTCTGAAATATGGCCAAACTAGTGGCAAGTGGCATCTTGGCAGCTGCACACTTGACTTTTCTCAGTTCATGGGCAGTTATTTTGCGCCTTGGTTTTTCCACACGCTTCTTGCGACCCTGTTGACTATTTTGAATGAAACGCTTGATTGTTCAATGATCACGCTTCAGAAGCTTTGCAATTTTGAGACTGCTGCATCCCTCTGCAAGATATCTCACTATTTTTGACTTTTCTGAGCCTGTCAAGTCCTTCTTTTGACCCATTTTGCCAAAGGAAAGGAAGTTGCCTAATAATTATGCACACCTGATATAGGGTGTTGATGTCATTAGACCACACCCCTTCTCATTACAGAGATGCACATCACCTAATATGCTTAATTGGTAGTAGGCTTTCGAGCCTATACAGCTTGGAGTAAGACAACATGCATGAAGAGGATGATGTGGACAAAATACTCATTTGCCTAATAATTCTGCACTCCCTGTAGTTACAGCACTTTCAGAAAGACATCTACTTTGATAACGTCTACTCTCCACTGCTGTGTAATCAATTATTGTAAATGTAAATGTTATTATAAAATAATGAGCTAAAAGGGGGTTTTCAGGAAATGATCAGACAGGAGAGGGTTTTCAGGAAATGGTTGATCATATTTACTGTTAAATGTTCAGTTTCTATGCCATATGTTAAAACAAGATCTAGAGTGTGATTAAAGTGGTGGGTGAGTTCTTTTACATTTTGAGAGAAACCAATTGAGTCTAATAACAGATTAAATGCCATGTTGAGGCTGTCATTTTTAGCATTTACATGGATGTTAAAATCACCCACAATAATTATTTTATCTGATCTCAGCACTAAATCAGATAAAAAGTCTGAGAAATCAGACAGAAACTCTGTGTAAGGCCCAGGTGGACGATAGATGATAACAAGAGAGACTGGTTTCTGAGTTTCACAGCTGGGGTGGACATGTTACGGTTTGGAGGAGGACTCAAGCGCAGGACTCCGGCTCTGATGCTCAGAAGAAGGATTTATTTACAATTCACCAGGTGTATATACAAGAAGGTGCGGGGGGTGCTATATACAGCTGAGTGAGGGAAGAAGGGGTCTCCAGGGAAGTCCAGGGGGGAAGCACGTGTTCTTCAGATCATCCACACACACAATCACAGGCTCACACTCCGACACTGCCACACGGTAATCACACGGGGGAAAATCCAGGAAGCTCTGTAGAGCTCTGTAGGGAGACAGGGTTAAGTACGACGCACAAAGGAAACACTCTTAACTAGACTTGCTGTAGCTTGACTTCACTAACGCGTGGTAGACAACGATCCAGCGATGAACAGTAGTCGCCTCCTGGTTTAAATGCTGATCGTCTTAATGAGACCCAGGTGTCTCATCTGTCGAGGGCGTGGACCGAGGGCGTGAACCCACAAGTTCCGCCCCGGCGAGAGAGAGAGAGAGAGAGCTGATCAGCGTGCAGCTGATCCGCCTGGCCGTGACAGGACAAGGCTCACCATCAGGCTTTCAAATGAATTAAAAGTCTGTCTGGGTCTTTGGTTGATTAAAAAGCTGGTGTGAAAAATTGCTGCCACACCTCCCCCTCGGCCTGTGCTACAAGGATCTAGTTGGTTTAACTCACATAATCCTCACTAACACAATCATATTGCCGTAAACAGGTTTCTGTAAGGGAGAGTAAATTTTTTTATCAATTATTAATTCATGTTCTAACAAGGAGCAATTTAAACATGTCACAAATATTGTTAAGTGTCAGCTGGCCTTGTCCAGTGGGTCTGCTTCTGGGTCCACTACCTCGTACTTGCTTAGTGGCCCGTGACAGTACGAACCGCCCCAAAGAATGGACCTAGGAGACCCAATCCAGACTGCAGGAAGCAACTGCAAGCAAACCTTGCAATTTAAACAGCGTAAATCATTCAGTGAAAAACAGGTAGAAAATAGCCACAGTCATGGAGCTTCACTCCAACGTCACGCCTGCCCCAAGCCAGCCACCTGCACAAACCTGTCCTTCTTCATCCTCTGTTTCTGAAGGGTCCACTCCGGTTTTACACTCCACTTATCCGCCAGTTGAGACTGTTTTAACCAGGGGCGATTCTAGGATCAGAGCTTTGGGGGTGCTGAGCACCCAGAGAGCTGCCAAGCAAGATAAACTTTACACGTCACAATGAGACTTCTTCCCTGTCTCTTTCAGTCCCTGCATCCTTAAATGTCTCCAGTTGTCCCGAGTTCCCTCTGACTGTCTCCTTGGTGCATTTAAACCTGTTCCTCCCTGTCCTCATCATCTGTTGTCTTCATCTCTGTTATCAGTCATCAAAATTTTACCATCTCTGTGCAAGTCTGCAGATTTCTTTCATCATAAGATTCTTAAATTCATCAAGTCTCTCTGTGCCTGGGTCACAAAACATGACATCACTGTTTTGTACATTTTAACACAATTTAATCCCACATTTGTGAAAGAAAAGCAAAACACTTTTTTTAAGTCTGTAACAAAACCATCAAATCTGATAAAGGTTATTTAAATGCTGCTAAAGAAGAATGGATTGGAATAAAAAAAAAATACATATCCTAACCTTAATTACTGGGAGAATAATGAATGATGCTCATAGTGAGTAAGAAGTAAACAGTATAATATAGATACATAAAAAAAACACTCTGGACGGTCCAAAAGTTGGTCGACCTATTACTGGCTGAGGTTTTAGAAGAGTTGTGGCTGAACCACATAAAAATATATCATTAATTTTAATCTCCCCGATCAATTATAATGTTATGTTGGAATGTTGTTAAAGAGGGTCAAAATGTTTCAACCCAGTTTGTTTTGCAGATTCTGTACAGCAGCTTTAATATAGAGAGGACACAACTTCCTGATTGTGTGAGTAAAATCAGGTTTTTTCTCTTTGTCAGTTTAACAGTTTCTGCCTGTCACTGTTCCCTGTCTGTTTTCTTACCTGGTTCTTCCTGACCTTGTACTTTCTCCTCACGTTCCCCTCTTTGGACTGACAATCATACACAAATAGATTCAATTAGATGAAAAATTACATTAATATGAAAAAATTCTATTAAGATCACTAACAAAAAGTCCTCTCTCAGTTTACTTTCAACCAAAAGGAAAATAACCAAACCAAATAAAAGATATAAATATTGAAACACTGATCCAACATTATTCTTGATTGACAGATCATTTGATTTTACACTTTTACCTGAATGTGGCTCCTTTTTTTTTTTGAAAAAACTTCCTTATATCAATTATGAACCTGGCTGTCTCTCTGTACACACACACACACACACACACACACACACACACACACACACACACACAACAGGAGTTATAAGGTTAATGGGCATCCAGTCAGTCAGCTAGTTAGTATCCATTTCAAACAGGACAGTGGTAACAACAGTAGGCTAATGAGAATTATAAGTTTCAGATTTTAAATAGGCTATATACATTTCAATGGGAGCAACAGGACGGTCAAATGTTGCTGATTTTACTACAGAGCAAAAACTACAGAGCAGGACGGATTGTAGGGTAGCAAACATTGTCGCAAAACACGTTTTCAACACAGCAGGTTACCTGGTGTAATGTTTTTCAGCTAAAAAGAAACATGGTCTGACTCCTACCAACTGTATAAAGAGTAACTGAAGGTTAAATGCAGCTAACATGTCCTGTTTTAAGCCAGGCACTTCCACCTCCACTCCGCTGCGTCTCAGCCACCATCGCTCTGGCAGCAACGGCGCTAGAGCTAGAGCAGGGGAAAGCTGGAACAGACCATTCTTTTTTTTTTTTTTTTTGGGGGGGGGGGGGGTAATCTATACTTTTGTTGTTAAAATCTTACGTCTCAACCAAGTACTGTATGGTACTTGGTTGAGACGTACCATACAGTACTTTGGGTATGCTGAAGCACCCCCAAAGTACTGTAGCACCCCCAAAAAATGCTGAAGCACCCCCAAAAATGGGCTAAAATCGCCCCTGGTTTTAACCATTTTACAATGAGTTGGATCGATGCGGGGGTGTTTGCTTGTTTTCAGTTGAAAGCTGCGCTTCTTCCCCTCTCCTATTCACTAGCACTGCTGGGGGGAGAAAGTGCTAGAATGGACCCAAGCATATTTTTCTTTTTAACCAATATCATCCAGCCGATATGATGAGTTTCTTGGGGAGCTTAAAAGGTCACCCATTTTCTAAGGTCAGCCAAAAAAAAAATACTGAACTTACGCCAGGGTAAATGGCGTAAGTCACCTGAGGGAAAGAAAGCTAAACAAACTACACAACCCATAAGGCCCCGTGTCGCTCTTGTTGCTCTGCCATTTCCACTTTAGCCTCACTACTTTCGATAACAACATCCGCCACAGACTTCTCATTTCCAATCTCTGAACTTCCACCAAAACCCATGCAAATCAGCCATTTGTGCCTCTGGAGTTGAGGGAAAAGCGTTTTCGTTCCCACAAATGTTTTTATTGCGGCTCTTCAGGCCATTTTCTTGCAAACTGCCCTATTTGGCCAAAAAAATGTCTACCTGTCTGTAAATTCAGGGATACAGGTGGGTGGCTGCTTGACAAGTTCAAAACGCTGTCTGTTTTTACCAGTTTCACTCTGTTTAACCTAGTCACTCATTCTATCCATGCCCTTATTGACTCTAGAGCTGGACAGAATCTTGTGGACAATGAATTAGCTTAAAGATTTCATCTTTTTTTACTTTTGCCTCTCCAGACATTCCCCTGATTCTCGGTTACCCATGGCTACAGAAACACAATCCCCTGACTTGTCAGGTAATAGGACTGCTAGCTGGAGCCTCTTCTGTGTCATTAAGAAAACCAGTCAAACTCAGAAACCATCAGGGACTCACAAGTCAGCTCCATGTATCACAAATATCCATTACTGCTTTAACTTGGCCTTTGAGCCCTTTCATTGTGCAACAATCTTTACCAAGCTTGATCTGTGTAGTTATTATGATAATCATTACACCCCTGGGACACAGTATTTAGTCATGCCCTCTGGACTCACCAATGCCCTGGCAGTGTTTTAAACACTGGTGCATGATGTCTTAAGGGACTACTTAAACATCATTGCTTTTGTGTACTTAGATGACGACCTGATTTTTTTTCTAGAAGAGCACCAACTTCATTTTAAGAGTTGTCCTGCAATGTCCTGGAAAACCATCTATATGTGAAATCTGAGAAAGATGAATTTCACTCTCCCTCTGTCACCTTTCTTAGCTACATCAGGAGGGCAGGTGAAGATGGACCCCTTAACAATACAGGCAGTGAGCGAATGGAGAAAACACCTATAATGATTACTTGGATCTACCAGCTTTTATCAATTTTTCATCACGAACTATAGTCAAGTAGTGGCACGACTGACTTCCTTTACCTCCGGCAAGATTCCTTTTGTGTGGCCTTCGGAAGCCAACTCAGCCTTCACTAAATTAAAACAACTATTTACCTTTGGTCAAGCCCGTCCACAGGAGCTCTCTGTGACCTCTGTCTGACCCCCACAAGCTTGGCTGGTGGTTGACAGTCACCCAACCTGCAGGGTCAGGCAGATTGTGGACAGTAGTTACTAGTAGATTGGGAGGGGTACGGCCTGGGGAAGCAATCCTGGGTTCCTCGATCCCTCATTCCTCACCCTTCTGTGGTTTTACAATTGTCTTCGCAGAGTCCGGTCAGTCGCCAGGAGGCAACCCGGGGGGTACAGTCATGATCCGAGTGAGTGTATGGTAGTTTTTTCATCTGAAGCCTGTTTTCCCTCCACCCACCCTCACGAGTGGAGCCCTGGTTCCTTACCTGTGTCTCTCACCTGTAACCCATTGGCGGCAATCAGAAGAGGGACTCTTAAGGCCATCACCATCATCAACTCTTTGCCAGTTCTGTTGTCATCCCTGTTGCAGGAGACTCTCCTGCCTGCCCTCCTGTCTGCCAGCACTCCTGGATTCGCGGCTTCTCAAGGTTGGAACCTTAATGGTTTCACACAATCCTCCATCAGACGCTCACTCAGTTACCATCCCTGAAGCTTCTCGCCTCAGAAGGAAGGGATTTATTGACCGATTACTGATTGGTAGCAGCAGAGTCTACTAAAAGTCAACCTGTTGTCCTGCAACCCAGAGAGTTAATTGTGAAGTTGAAAAATTTAGCATTTGGTAATAAGTGTGTCTGTTAAGCTTTTTGTTTTCAACAGTGATGAGAGATATGGCCATGTTTCATCAACAATTGTCCTCATCCTGTGAAATGGTCAATTGTTCTTTCTGCATTTTTTGTCCTTCTCAGCTGTCATCCTCTCTGTCCAATTTTGAACTTCTCACAATAACTCAGCTATCTTCCATAATTACAAACTTAAAGTCGTCATCGTGTAAACTTGATCCACTGCCGACAAATCTTGTTAAACTCTCATTCCCGTCTCTTGCCCCACTGATTGCTAATATCGTACACTCCTCTCTTATATCTGGTTCTGTTCCTTCTTCTCTTAAAACTGCAATAATAACTCCCATACTGAAAAAGAATGGTTCAGATCCCTCGAATCTAAATAATTTCAGGCCAATTTCAAATCTCCCTTTCTTAGCAAAAATTCTTGAAAAGATAGTGGCTGCACAGGTTCATCATCATCTCACTGGAAATAACCTGTACGAACAGTTTCAGTCCGGCTTCCGTTCATGTCACAGTACAGAAACAGCTCTAGTAAAAATCACCAATGATCTTCTGCTTGCAGCTGACTCTGGACTCATCTCCATCCTCATCCTCCTTGACCTTACAGCAGCTTTCGATACTATCTCCCACCGCATCCTTCTTCACAGATTAGCATCTATTGGCATCAATGGTACAGCACTCGCCTGGTTTACTTCTTATCTCTCTGGCCGCTCACAGTTTGTTCAGTTACCCCCTCACAGATCAGTATCTACTCCAGTTAATTCCGGTGTACCCCAAGGCTCTGTCCTGGGTCCTTTACTTTTTATCATCTATCTCCTACCCGTAGGTAATATTTTCAGGAAGCATAACATCCAGTTTCACTGCTACGCAGATGACACCCAGCTCTACATATCCTCCAAACCCACAGCTACTCTCCCACCCACATCCATTTCTGACTGCTTAAGTGAAATCAAGCTTTGGTTTTCTCACAACTTTCTTAAACTTAATGGCAATAAAACAGAGTTAATTTTAATAGGAACCAGATCAAAACTGACTACAGCTCCAACCAGTCTTTCGTTATCCATTGATAACTCTGATGTCACACCCTCCCCTCAGGTTAAGAGTCTTGGTGTCATCCTTGATAGCACTCTGTCCTTCACAGCACATATAAATAATATCACTCGGTCTTCCTACTTTCATCTCCGTAATATTAACCGTCTTCGTCCCTCACTCACTCCACACAGTACCGCCATACTTGTCAATGCTCTTGTCACATCTCGTCTGGATTACTGTAATTCTCTTCTCTATGGTTTACCTCATGAATCCCTCCATAAACTGCAGTTGGTTCAAAATACAGCTGCTCGTACTATTTCCAGAACTAGATCCACTGAACATATAACAGCTGTTCTTAAACAGCTCCATTGTCTTCCAATTCACCTCCGTGTCAATTTCAAGATCCTGCTTCTCACTTTCAAAGTGCTTCATAACCTCGCTGCTCCATATCTATCCAATCTTCTCCACACATACTCGCCCCTTCGTACACTCCGCTCTTCTTCAGCTTCCCTTCTGTCAGTTCCACCTGCTCGCCTGACTACCACGGGACTCAGAGCCTTTAGTTGTTCTGCCCCGAGACTTTGGATGCACTTCCACTTGTTCTCTGGACCACACACTGTCTCACCACTTTTAAATCACGTCTCAAAACCCATCTATTTAGAATTGCATACACCTGATCTGTCTTAGTCCATTTTTACCTGCTCAGTTTTTATACTTGCCTTTATGCTTTTATGACTGTTTATGTCTAAATTTTATCGACCATGTTTGCTATATATACATTTTTCTTATGTTTTTTATGGTATTGTTTACATGTTACTGTAAGGTGACCTTGAGGGTCTGAAAGGCGCCTATAAATAAAATGTATTATTATTATTATTATTATTAGTGTAAATCATTTCCCGTGTGTGTGTGTGTGTGTGTGTGTGTGTGTGTGTGTGTGTGTGTGTGTGTGTGTGTGTGTGTGTGTGTGTGTTATTTTCTTCTTTTACCTTTTGTTGCAGTGCTGAGGACCAGTCCCTTTCTCAGCCTCCACCCTGAGTGAAACAGCCTCAGTTTCCTGTTTTTAGCACAATCCTTAACCCAGTGTTCTGTGTACCAAACTAAAAACAGCCTTCATTATTTGTTCCTCTATGTTCTCTTCTCCCTCCACCTCTCTGCAGCTGTCTGCCTCTCCCACATCCTGCACTAGTTCATGCTTGTGACGTGTACGTTGTCAGCTGTGCTGTGGGCAGTTTTGTCTCTTCCTTTGAGATTTTGCCACACATGGAGTTAAAATGGCAAACTCGGACAAGCTTGCCAAATCCATTTGCACACCGTGCTTGCGTACATGTGTTTTTTTCTCCTGGGTGCAGTTAAGTAAGGTACTGCATTACTTTTAAGAAAAGTGTTCTGTGTAATATGTGTAATGACTATTTTTTTTAATTTTTTTGAGTAATGACCCCAACAGGGATCACAACAAACTGGCCAAACACTTCCAACATTCACAAACATTTGACTACTCAGCATATCATTAATTTGCATGAATGTAATGTCTTTGATATGCTGCTTAGAGATGGTTGTAACAATGAGCCAATTAGAATTGATAAGGCATCAAATGGATTAGTGATATTGATAATGCAATTGTAATCACTAAATTCTTACCAATTCCCATCCCTAATTATGATGTAAATTCTTTAATAATCTTCAAATTTGAGATATTCAAAACAAAAATTACAGTTGGTTAAAATTTATTTTCTGTACTATAAATAAAATGAATATTTGTCACAAACAGAAGGTTTGTACAACATACAGAATCAGACTTAGTTCTTAATAAGAAACGAGGTTGTTTATATACATACTGTACTATTGAATTCTACAGAAATAGTTACGGGAAGACTTAAACTCATTATCTCTCTTTCTGGCAACTCTTTAAATCGGAGGTGTCCAACTCCAGGCCTTGAGGGCCGCTGACCTGCAGGTTTTAGAGCTCACCCTGGGTCAACACACCTTAATCAAATGATTAGTTCATTACCAGACCTCTGGAGAACTTCAAGACATTATGAGGAGGTCATTTAAATCAGCTGTGTTGGATCAAGGACACATCTAAAACCTGCAGGACACCGGCCCTCGAGGCCTGGAGTTGGACACCCCTGCTTTAGATGATGACTTAAGCTGATTTAAAGTAAAATCACACTGAATTTGTTTGAGTTTAATTCTTTGACTGAACTTTTTTAGTATACAGACAAACTGCAATGAGGTGATCAGGTTCACGACAATAAAAACATTTGCAGTTTCAGCAGTCATACAGGAGCTAAAGTGTTCCTCATCAGCTTTACCTTTTGTGTTTATCATTTATGACATGGATCAAGAACTGCTGCTATGAAGCAGCGGGAGGCTGGGCAGCTTGAATGAGGTTTGGGTGCTGCAATCAATCATTTAGTTCCATGGTTTTGCTCTTCGCTTTACCTCCACCCCATTCACCCTAGAAATCTGTTAAAAAGAAGTTTCTGTATACTTTAAGTGTTATTCAAAATAGTGCAGTAGGGAAAGAAAAGACCAAACAAACAAACCTGTAATGCACACCCTTCAAGAGATAAATGCCCTCATGAAAACCACAGGGGACCAATTATTTGCTGTGCTCTGCTTGGGTGGAAGAGAGAGACAGAGAGAGAGAGAGACTGCCCAGACAGTTATCCTCTCATTAGCCTAAGATGTTTGTTTGGAAGGTTAATACTGTACATCTCAGACGTGTGCAGCCTTTTTATTTGGGTTTTTTTTGTTTTTTCAAACGGTGTCTGGTCGAGCCAGTTGGGTTTGCTAAATTCAGTTCTATTATTTTCAAAGGTGCTTTATTGGCATGACAATTACAGCATTAAATACAGCGTAGTGAAGGAAAGAACAATACACGAGCACAAAGATCAGCACATTTATCTCAATCAGTTCAGCTCATTTCATTTATTTCAATATGATTCCTAAATAACTATTTCTAATTATTTCTTTATTTCTTCCTATTCTTAAACCTCTGTTCAAAGTGAGAAACTAGTCTCACAGTATTCTGGCCAGTTTTCTTTTCTAGCTTTACACTTATGACTGTATAGAACTAAACTAATTTACTTTCTATTCTTTTCCAGTCTTACTGACACAAAGCATGTTAACCATCTACACATCCACTGCAAACTTACAGTACTATACCACTGTACAGTGATTTTCCTGCTACAGACATTCATATTGCTGATTTGTCTGCAGTAAGTGTGTTGCTTTCAGTCCGTGTAACCTCTTAATATTTTTCTCATGTTATAGTTTTATTTTCCTTTAAAATAACTTGTTCTGTTTTCATGTGTGTGATTGGCCAGGTGCTACCAATGCCCCCACTTCTATGTAAATGCACTCATAACTGCAGTGCTGTGCAAAAGTCTTGTGTCACCCATCATGTCTTCATATTTTGCTAGGGAAATGTGAAATTGGAGCAACTTACTGCAACATCTGCATACCCACTTTACCACCTTTATTCTTCAACTTCAATATTTTTGCAATTTCTGTAATTTCTTTAAAGTGGTCTTCAGGAATGGTTCGCCGGGCTTTTTGTAGGAAATTCTAAAGCCCCTTTTGTTGTTGGGGATTGTGTTTGCCTTTTACACTATTCTTTATCAAGATTGGGCTCTGTCAAGGTTGGAGCTCTTAAGAGTCCCATCAATGACTGGTAGTGTTATTTTTTTCCATCCAGGCATGCTGTTACTGCACTGGGAATGTCCTTGGGATCATTTTTATACTGAAAAAAAACAAAGCCATGGCCAGTCAGGTGCTTTCCAGATGGTACTACATGGTGGTTTCAATACTGTCCATACTTTTACAGATGGGTGTATACAATGTTGTGTCTCTCCTGGCGTCTGCCATACATAATGATTAAGATTTGAAACAAAAACTGAACATTTGGATGTATCACTCCACAAGACCAATTACCACAGATTTTTAGTCACATGTGTAATTTGGCATTTTCATGGGCCTGCCAATTTTTGTCCTCTACTACTAGTTTCATCTTTTTTCTAGGTGTGCAACTGTTCTCTTTGGTATTTTTCATGTCATTATTGGTATTTTATTTTACAAAAGAAAATAAGAAATTGCATTTGGCTGATAGTAAGACAGTGTTATGGTGCAAACTCTTTAATCTAGCATGTATGTTTGAACTTTTAAGTTTTGGGAATTCTAGTAGATGTTTTGTTTTGTTTTTGTAAACAGTTTATTAGGTCGCTGTAGCATCCCCTTCCTGTTCATTCAATTTAGTTTTATTTCTATAGTGCCAAATCACATCAGTTGTTGCCTCAAGGTACTTTATATTGTAAGGTAGATCCTACAATAATACGTACAGATGAAAACCCAACAATCATATGACCTCCTATGAGCAAGCACTTTGGCGACAGTGGGAAGGAAGAACTCCCTTTTAACAGGAAGAAACCTCCGGCAGAACCAGGCTCAGGGAGGGGCGGGGCCATCTGCTGTGATTGGTTGGGGTGAGAGAAGGAAGACAGCAGGGGCGATTTCAGCCCATTTTTGGGGGTGCTTCAGCACCCCGAAAATTAATCAAAGCACCCCCAAAGATTTCTTACTTTTTTTGACAATATTTGCTGTTTGTGTGACACACTACTAAAAATATAAAAAGCATACAGTACTGTACTTTTTTGAGACGTAACATTTTAACAACAAAAGTATAGATAAACCCCCCTCCCAAAATGGTTTGTTCCAGCTCGCCTCTCCCCTACTCTGGCTCTGGCGCCGTTGCTGCCAGAGCGATGGTGGCTGAGACACAGCGGACCGGAGGTGTGAGTGCCTGGCTTAAAACAGGACATGTTAGCTGCATTTAACCTTCAGTTACTCTTAATATAGTTAGGTAGGAGTCAGACCATGTTTCTTTTTAGCTGAAAAACATTACACCAGGTAACCTGCAGTGTTGAAAGAGTGTTTTGCGACAATGTTTGCTACCCTACAATCCGTCCTGCTCTGTAGTAAATTCAGCGACATCTGACCGTCCTGTTGCTCCCATTGAAATGTATACAGCCTATTTAAAATCGAAAACTTTAAATTGTCGGCAGCCTACTGTTGTTACCACGTCCTGTTTGAAATGGATACTAACTAGCTAACTGACTGAATGCCCATTAACCTTATAACTCCTGTTGTGTGTGTGTGTGTGTGTGTACAGAGAGACAGCCAGGTTCATAATGGATATGAGGAAGTTTTTTCAAAAAAAAGGAGCCACATTCAGGTAAAAGTGTAAAATCAAATGATCCATCAATCAAGAATAATGTTGGATCAGTGTTTCAATGTTTATATCTTTTATTAGATGTTCATGTGGTTTGGTTATTTGCCTTTTGGTTGAAAGTACACTGAGAGAGGACTTTTTGTTAGTGATCTTAATAGTATTTTTTTTCATATTAATGTAATTTTTCATCTAATTGAATACAATCTATTTGTGTATGATTGTCAGTCCAAAGAGGGAGAGAGGAAAGAGGGGAACATGAGGAGAAAGTACAAGGTCAGGAAGAACCAGGTAAGAAAACAGACAGGGAACAGTGACAGGCACAACAGAAACTGTTAAACTGGCAAAGAAAAAAAAAACACAACTTATTTTACTCACACAATCTGGAAGTTGTGTCCTCCCTATATTAAAGCTGTTATACAGAATCTGCAAAACAAACTGGGTTGAAACATTTTGACCCTCTTTAACAACATTCCAACATAACATTATAATTGATTGGGGAGATTAAAATTAATGATATATTTTTATGTGGTTCAGCCACAACTCTACTAAAACCTCAGCCAGTAATAGGTAGGCCAACTTTTGGACCATCCAGTTGTCTGTATGACTGCCACAGTACGTGTGCCACATTTGCACACTATCAGAAAGTGCCAAACAGCCCTGGTGGAGTGAGGAGCTGTAAAGAGAAGCAGATGCTCTGTTTATATTCTAAAAATGTTTTAAGCTTGTTTCAAAGATTCTGTACAGCAGCTTTAAATGTTTTCCAAAAGCACACATACACTTATCAGTGTTTCTCAAGCCTTTTACAGTGTGTACCACCTGATAAAAATGTTAAGCTCTCCTAAGTACCACTGTGAAAGCATGAAACTCATAAATCTTACAACACAAAATTAGTATTATTAAATTAGTAAAATTAGTATCTGCAATAAAGATTTTTTCATACATTGTATACATTCTACCACAGGCAAAGTTGCCTCAATTTTTATAGTTTTTATTAATATTTTGTAATAATTTATTTTTAATAATTTATTCTGTTCTGGGAGTGTATTTTTATGTATCTGTATTATATTATACATACACATTAAAAGTGAATCTCTGTCCAAAAAATGCACTCAGTTTACTTTTTACTCACTATGAGTATCATTCATTATTCTCGCCCAGTAATTAAGGTTAGGATTTTTTCTATTCCAATCCATTCTTCTTTTGCAGCATTTAAATAACCTTAATCAGATTTGATGGTTTTGTTACAGACTTTTCAAAAAAGTGTTTTGCTTTACTTTCACAAATGTGGGGATTAAATTGTGTTAAAATGTACAAAACAGTGATGTCATGTTTTGTGACGAGGACCCAGGCACAGAGAGACTTGATGAATTTAAGAATCTTATGATTTAATAAAGAAATTTGCAGACTTGCACAGAGATGGTAAAATTATGATGACTGATAACGGAGATGAAGACAACAGATGATGAGGACAGGGAGGAACAGGGGTTTAAATGCACCAAAATGACAGTCAGAGAGAACTCTGGACAACATTTAAGGATGCAGGGATTGACAGAGACAGGTTTATCTTGCTTGGCTGGGCAGCTTTCTGGGTGCTCAGCACCCCCAAAGCTCTGATCCTAGAATCGCCCCTGGAAGACAGGATAAAGACATGCTGTGGAAGAGAGACAGAGATTAATAACAGATACATTTCAGTGCAGAGAGGTCTGTTAACACACAGTGAGTGAAGAAGAAACAGCCAGTGCATCGTGGGAATCCATCAGCAGCCTACACCTATTGCAGCATAACTAAGGGAGGATGCAGGGTCACCTGGTCCAGCCCTAACTATATGCTTTAGCAAAAAGGAAAGTTTGAAGCCTAATCTTGAAAGTAGAGATAGTGTCTGTCTCCCGAATCCAAACTGGAAGCTGGTTCCACAGAAGAGGGGCCTGAAAACTGAAGGCTCTGCCTCCCATTCTACTTTTAAACACTCTAGGAACAACAAGTAGGCCTGCAGTGTCAGAGTGCTTAAATGAGGTGATACGGTTTCTAATTTTAGAGATGTTGCACAAATGGAAGAACGCAGTCTTACATATTTGTTTAATATGTGCGTTGAAGGACATGTCCTGGTCAAAAATGACTCCAAGGTTCCTCACAGTGTTACTAGAGGCCAAGGTAATGCCATCCAGAGTAAGAATCTGCTTAGATACCATATTTCTAAGATTTTCAGGGCCGAGTACAATAACCTCAGTTTGATCTGAATTAAGAAGCAGAAAGTTAGCGGCCATCCAGGTCTTTATGTCTTTAAGACATTCCTGCAGTTTAACTAATTGGTGTGTGTTATCTGGCTTCATGGACAGATAGAGCTGGGTGTCATCTGCATAGCAGTGAAAATGTATGCTATGTCTTCTAATGATGCTGCCTAAGGGAAGCATGTATAATGTAAACAGAATTGGTCCTAGCACTGAACCCTGTGGAACTCCATAATTAACCTCAGTGTGTGAAGAGGACTCTCCATTTACATGTACAAACTGGAGTCTATTAGATAGATATGATACAAACCACTGCAGTGCAGTACCTGTAATACCTACAGCATGTTCTAATCACTCTAATAGGATATTATGGTCAACAGTATCGAACGCTGCACTGAGGTCTAGCAGGACAAGCACAGAGATGAGTCCACTGTCAGAGGCCATAAGAAGATCATTTGTAACCTTCACTAAAGCTGTTTCTGTGCTGTGCTGAGCTCTGAAACCTGACTGAAACTCTTCAAATAAACCATTCCTCTGCAGATGATCTGTTAGCTGTTTGACAACTACTCTTTCAAGGATTTTTGATATGAAAGGAAGGTTGGAGATTGGCCTATAATTAGCTAAGACTGCTGGGTCTAGAGATGCTTTTTGAGTAAAGGTTTAACTACAGCCAGCTTGAAGGCCTGTGGTACATAGCTGATTATTAGAGATAGTTGATCATATTTAAGATTGAAGCATTAATTAATGGCAGGACTTCTTTGAGCAGTTTTGTAGGAACGGGGTCTAAAAGACACGTTGATGGTTTGGAGGAAGTAATTACTGAAGTTAACTGAAGATATATTGTGATTATGGGTAATTTTTTCTCTAATGATTAAAATGTTATTTGTGAAGAAGTTCATGAAGTCATTACTAGTTAACGTTAAAGGGATGGTTGGCTCAACAGAGCTCTGACTGTTTGTCAGCCTGGCTACAGAGCTGAAGAGAAACCTGGGGTTGTTCTTATTTTCTTCAATCAGTGATGAATAGTAAGATGTTCTGGCTTTGCGAAGGGCTTTCTTATAAAGCAACACACTATTGTTAGAAAATAACATAAATACACAATGATGCCAATATTTCACATAGACCCAATTACAGCTATCCTATTTAGTCTGACCTTAACTACTTTAGCCGGATACATCACTGACCTGTATATGAAAAGTAGTTAGCCCATTTATCGTTATAGTCATCCAGTCTATTTAGCAGTCTATATGATAGTCTTTCGTAAGCTGCCACTTGTCCCAAAGAGGTATACCACTGAGAGAAGGTAGGAGTCGATGAGGTCTTCCACTCTTTCACCAACAGCTTCCTCCCCAGCATAGTAGCCGTTTGTACCCAATGAGCAAGAGGAGTGGGTAAGTGACTCAAAGCTGAAGGGTCTCCAAATCAGACTGTTCATGAATGGGACCCCTTGACCTACAACCTTCTCTACTACGGTGTGAATATGAATCCAATAATCTTGGACTTTGACGCACCCCCAAAGCAAATATAAAAGTGTGCCACTTCCCTGCTGGCACTTCCAGCATGCATCGTCAGTCGCTAGACCCACCCTATGCAACCGTGAGGGTGTCCAGTATACTCTATTTAGAATCTTAAATTGGACCAATCTTGAACGCAGTTCACTTGACATTTTTTTCAGATTCCTAAGAATGCCATTCCTCCACTGTAAAGCTGAGCTTTAAGTCCATTTCCCACGTTCTTTCTCTTGTCCACGCCCAAAGGTTTTTTTGATTTCCTCCAGCTTAAAGGGAACTTTTCCATATGATTTAAAGTTTTCCAAATGATTTAAATATACTATTTTCGTAAAGATCCCCCAGCACTGTTACACCTCTCTGAAACCAGAGCTTCCAAAAGAAGGGTAATTTAGCAATAGAAAGTTTGGGATTATACCAAATACCAGCAGATTGGTTGAGATATGGGTCAAATTTGAATAATTTGGACATTCTTTTCCATACTTCTTTCAAATGAGAAAATACCGGATGTGATTGGATGTGGGGGGACAGATTAGTTGATAAGCTATATAATGGTGTAAATGGCGAGCAAGCAGTACTTTCAATGGAAAACCAAGGAGGTGCTTTCTCAGGGGGTAAGAACCAATGTGCCAAATGCCGAAGAGAAAAAGCATAATGATATAAAAGTAGATTAGGCATCCCTAACCCACCTCTGTCCACTGGTTTCTGCAGTTTTCTCAGATTCAACCCAGGCTTTTTATTACTCCATATAAATGCTTTACAAAGCTGGTCAAATTGTTTGATGTATTTCAAAGGAACATGAATTGGCAGAGCCTGCAACAAATAATTGAACTTAGGTGTACATACCATTTTGATTACGTTTACCTTTCCCCATATTGAAAGATACATCTGAGACCAACAATCAATATTAATTCTCATATTGCTGAGTAAAGATTCAAAATGTATCTTTATCAGGTCTGACAGATAAGGCGGGAAAGTGATGCCTAAATACTTAATGCCCTTCTGAGGCCAGGAAAACATACCGGTTTGAAAAAGTGACCTAGGACAACAACTAGTTAACGGAAGGGCCTCTGATTTGGTCCAATTCACCTTATAACCAGAAATAGCTGAAAACGTATTTATTATTGCCTGCGAGGACTTTAAAGACTTTTCTGGGTCTGATATAAAAAGCAAAATGTCATCGGCGTACAACAACAGTTTATGACGGTCTCTCCCTATACTGACACCTGGATAATTGGGCTCCCTACGAATAGCCACTGCCAGCAGCTCAAGGGCCAGAGCGAAAAGGAGTGGAGAGAGGGGATCCCCCTGCCTGGTTCCTCTACCTAGTTCAAAAGAAGGCCCTATTATTCCATAATAGGTCTAAGTACTGATGCCTTGGGGTGTACATATATATCAGCTGGATCCAGTTGATAAAGCTTTTGGTAAAACCGAAACACTCCAAAGTGGCGAATAGATATCTCCACTGGACTCTGTCGAATGCCTTTTCGGCATCCAGCGAAATCGCAGCTATGAGAGAATGACTCTCCTGAACCGCCCACATAATGTCAATTAACCTCCTAATATTATCAGCTGAAGAGCGTGAGCTTATGAAACCAACTTGATCTACATGTACAAGAAAGGTTATTACCCGGTTTAATCGGTTAGCCAGAATTTTAGATAAAATCTTACTATCATAGGAGGTCAGACTTATCGGTCTGTAGCTTTTACAGTCAGTGGGGTCCTTATCCTTCTTTAGGATAAGTGTAATAATGGCTTCAGATAGTGAAGGTGGGACCTACCCTCTTGAAAAGATTCGTTATAAGTGTTTAAAAGCAGTGGCGCTAGATCTTCTGGAAAGGATTTATAAAATCAGCCGTATAGCCATCCAGGCCTGGTGCTTTATCAGAGGGCAGGAGTTTAATAACTCCCACTATCTCTTCAATGGTAATGGGAGCATCCAAATATTTCAGTTGGTCCACTGTCACCCTAGGAAGATTTAAAGATAACAAAAATTTCTTTATATCGCTCTCTGAAATGCTTAATTCTATAAAGATCTTTATAAAAGTTACTAAATATCGTATTAATTTCTTTAGGTTTAAAGAAAAGACGTCCATTATTATCTTTAACAGCTGGGATCATAGCCATAGCCTCTCTCTGTTTAATATATCTCGCTAAGAGCCTTCCGGCCTTATCCCCTTCCTCGAAGTGCTTTTCTCTAGCACGAAATAGAAAAAATTCAGCTTTTTGTGACAGTATTGCATTAAATTCATATTTTAACTCGGTCAATTCATTCAAATTTAATGAAGAAAAATCATTTTTTAATTTTAAATCAGCAAGTTTAATCTGACGTTTGAGATTTTGAAGTTTAGTAATATTTTCCCTCTTTTTAAATGAGGCATACTGTATTATATAACCTCTCAGGATAGCTTTTAGTGCTTCCCATGCTACTCCTGCTGAAGGGGCGGTAGGGACATTTGTCTCTATATACAGATTGATTTGTAATTGAAGAGACTCTCTAAATGTTGCATCTGATAGAAGGGTGGAATTAAGTCTCCATCTAGGCGTCCTAGCTGTAGCATTAGATAGTAACATGAGGAGATAAACAGGGCTCTGATCCGAGAGGATTATGGTACCAATATTACTCGATACAACAGCAGGTATTAGTGATTGGGATACCAAAAAAAAATCTATCCTTGAAAAGGAGTGGTGGGGGGGGGAGAAAAAGGTATAGTCCCTTCCAGAGGGGTTTTGTAACCTCCACACATCTATGAGGCCACACGCCTCAGTCAGCCCTTTTAGGGCCATATGAGCCCTAGAAACATAGACTGATCCAGTACCGGATCCATAACCTCATTAAAATCCCCCCCCCCCCCCATAATAATAGGATAGTCCCCCATGTCAGATATTTTTTTCTCCAATTGTCCAAAAAAGGATGGATCGTCTACGTTAGGAGCATATACATTAGCTAAAATGACCGTCTTCCCTTGAATTTCACACAGCATTAACATCATTCTCCCAGCATCACCCTTAATCTTTTGGATACATTTAAACTGTAAATGTTTACTAATCAAAGTGGCCACTCCTCTACTTTTACTAGTACCACTAGCTGCCCCTACATATCCCACCCAACCCACGCATAGCTACTGAGAATCTGGAGGCAACAGGTGGGTCTCTTGAACAAATGCAATGTCACACTTCTTAGATTTTATAAAGCACAATATTTTGTTTTTCTTAACAGCATTATTGAGGCCCTTGACGTTCCAGCTCATAATACTCAAATTATTACTACTAATAGATAGTTTTTAAGGTACATATAAACCAAGATGTTCAGAAACCTTTAATAATGATTAGCAAATTTGGCATCAAGAATTAATAAAAAAAAAAAAACACATAAAACAAAACTATTAAAACAATACCTCAACCATGCTGGGGATCCCCAGTCAATGATTCTCCCCTGACCAAAGTCTGTGATCATACACTTAACTACCACTGCCTTGAGCCCCGCTCCCCCATACCCCGATAGTCCAGGCTAAACCCATAATTTAGTCTAGAGAGGAAAAAAACAAACAAACAAACACCCATAATCGAATATACTGGATCTACAGTCTTATCTATAAAACATACATTCCAAACCAAGCTTTGTTCTAGTTTAATGCTTATAATACAATTTAACAAACAGAACACTGAGAATGGACACAGTACAACAGATCCCCTAAGGGTGTGAACTCACCGCTCCACTTTGTGTCCATTTCAGTTTAGAGAAGAGGTCCGAGTTAACCTCCAGAATAGTCCTTAATACGAAAATAAAACGAGCACGTAATAATCATGATTTTGCATCTCTCTCTAAACATAATCAAAACTCCATTAATAAAACCAGGAGCCACAAATTGTTCCAGTACTTCGGGGTCCAGGGGGGAAAAAAACAAAAAAAAACAAAAACAAAAAAGCAAAAAAAACCCAGGAGAATATTACTACCCAGAAAAAAATAAACAAAAACGACAGATGAAAGGAGAAACAACAACAAAAAACAACAAAAACAAACAAACAAACAAACTGGTTTTACACCATGGAGCGAATGAAAGTCATTGCTTTTTTATGGTCCTCGAAGCGACGGGATCCCTGAGGAGCTTTCACAACAAGCACTCCTGGGTAGATTAAGGAGAAACCAATACGTTTGTTGTGCAGAAGCTTCTTGCACTCATTAAACATATTCCGCTTCTCACTCAACAACCTTGAGGAGTCCGGGAAGCTCATTATACGGTGACCTTCCCATGCGACATCCCCCAGGCATCGGGCAGCCTCGGCGACCCGATTACGATCTTGGAATCTCAGGAATCTGGCTATGAGTGGTCTAGCTCACGGAGGTTGATCGCCTTCGTACCTCTTTGGTGGAACCCCGACTCTGTGTGCTCTTTCTATTTCCAAGCCCCGTGGAAGGACCAGATTCAAAATCTTCGGTAAGATTCCCTCCAGAAACTTCCCCGCATCCATCTCCTCGCAGCCTTCAGGGAACCCCAAAAAATGCAGATTATTCCCCCGTTCCCTATTTTCCATATCATCTAACTTCTGCTGAAGTACTGCAACTTCGTCCACCGTAGCCACGGGGTTAGCTTTTTGTCTCTCGTACTCGTCATCTAAGAAACAAAGCCGATTTTCCACCTGACCGATCCTGTTGACTATGTCTGCCAGCTTACTCTCTGTGGCGCTTGTGCTGATTCGTATTTCTTCCAGTTTCTTATCATGGACGTCGGATTTTTTCACTATAAGGGCTGAAAGTCAGGGGCGATTCTCTCACCCAGAGAGCTGCCCAGCTAGGCAAGATAAACTTTACTCATCACGATGAGGCTTCTTCCTTGTCTCTGTCAGTCCCTGCATCCTTAAATGTCTCCAGTTGTCCCGAGTTCTCTCTGACCGTCTCCTTGGTGCATTTAAACCCATGTTCAGCAGTGTAGGCTCCAGCTGCGATGGAAGTATCGGCAGTGTGGTTCGCAGACGTCTGCCCATTGAAAGCCCTGCGGGGCTGTATCCGGACTGCAGTGGTGTAGCTCTATAGGCAAGAAGAGCTAGATAAGGATCAGCTGCTTTTTTCAGGAGATTTTTTTACTGTCTGAACAGCACGTTCTGCTTCTCCATTACTTTGCAGAAACTTGGGGCTGCTTGTGATGTGCTTAAAGCCGTATGCTGCTGCGAAGTCTGCAAAGGTTTGACCTGAATACTGTGGCCCATTATCAGATATGAGGACCTTTGCCATGTTGGGCAAAGAAAGATTTCAGGTGAGTAATGACATTGTTGGAGTTTGTTTTGTTTAACAAAGAAATCTCAACACCACACTGTTTGGCGTGCACAAGCGTTACATTTTACAACACCTCGATGTCCTTCGTGTAGTTTTTCCAGCGCCTCATTTCTCATTGCTGAAGGAATGACAAGCCGTGTATCTTTTAGCAAAAGGCCGTCTTCAACAGAGAGCGTGGCTCGGTCAGGCCAGTAATTTCTCAGTAAAGGCTCTTGTTTTGCATGTTCTGCACATGTCCATGACACGAGCACACACACTGTCCCTTTTCAGTTGTTCCTTCAGTGTTTGCATATATGATGAACTGACAGGCATGTTTGCCACAATACTGTCCACATGTATGTCTGTGCTTTCCATCAGCTCTTTGTCTGACATGTACATCGTTTTTGTCAGAGGCGAGCAGGACAAAGTATCTGCTGTCCAGTGCGATTTCCCTGGGGCGTACTGCACATTGTACTGGGTGGCAAGAGATCCAGAGCTTGTCCTCCCGGTAAGAAAACGAGAGGTTTGTGGTCCGTTTCGAGACAAAAATATTAACCAATAAGAAAATCACGAAATCGCTCACACGCCCATGTAGACTCCAGTGCCTCTTTTTCCACTTGTGCGTATCGTTGTTCAATAGGAGAAAGGGACCTCGACGCATACGCCACTGGTCGCCATCCTTCTTCCACAGCTGCAAAAGAACACCTCCGAGACCATAGGATGAAGCATCTGAGCGAGAGCATGTTTTGCTAGTAAAGGAGTGTGGTTTTAGTGTCTGAAGAGGAGCGTTGAGTGTGTGATCGTGACTGTGTGCACGGACCCCTCCTTTCCGTGGATCCCTGGAAACCCCGACCCCCTGCACTTTGTATATATTTCACCTGGTGATTGTAGATAAACTTTTGACTTTCCACAACCATTGTGGGTACCCAGCACCCAATCCATAAGCCTGGAAGTACGGAGCACCAAAACCGACAAAGTGTTTCCTGAGGTCAAATCCAAGCATCATTTTCCCATAGACTACTATAGGCTCTTAGGTATTTTTGCAACCACACGAATTATTCCCTCTTGGCCTTTAAAACAAGTGCAGCTTTTAGGCACTTTGCCATTTGCTTCACTTTTTAAACCTATAATAATAATAATAATAATGGATTGCATTTATATAGCGCTTTTCTAGGCACCCAAAGCTCTTTACAATTCCACTATTCATTCACTCTCACATTCACACACTGGTGGAGGCAGCTACAGTTGTAGCCACAGCTGCCCTGGGGCAGACTGACAGAAGCGAGGCTGCCATATCGCACCATCGGCCCCTCTGGCCAACACCTAGAAGCTACGTCCATTTTCATAGTGCATATGATTTACCAAAGCCCACTAGTTTTTTCACTGTTTCTCAAAGGACATAAATAAAGATAAGATAATGGTCTAATTTCATGCTGCAGAATGTAATTGATTTGTTAAATCGAAGCAAGACAACAAAGGCTGCACACTAGACAGATTCTGTGGTCTAAGTTTAAGCCCACATTATTCTGGTAAATTCTGTTTGTTGTTAAATCAAAGGCCACTTTTACTGTTATATTGTAGCAGCTGCAGGAACACATACACAGCAACATGTCGACACAGATGTGAGCAAGGTCTAGACATGATGGGGTCGATGTCGTGGGAGCTCTGTGGGGTGTATCGGCAGGCAGGAAGAGATGAAGAGGAGGAACGAAGACTGGTAAAAGAGGTGAAGGAAATAAGATAAATGGGGTGTAGTTAAGACAGCTGTTCATGAGACTAGACTGATGGGTAATCCAATGAAAATCAAACAATAACTTGTATTTTGCTTTATTTCTTTCATTCATTTCTGGATTTATGCCAGATAAGTTTGAAGGAAGCAAAAATAAATTCAAACATCAGTGTCTCAGTAATTTATTTGCTTTGTATTAGTATTTACTCTTTTTTAGCACCTGAAGATATGATAGTCATGTGGTTATAAGGCAGAAATATACAATACACTTTTACCAGAAGTTAACAGCAACATGATTGCTTTTACCACTGTGAGCCATTGTTTTTCTCAGATGGGAGGGCAAAGAAGCATCACTTAAAGGAAGCAATTTGCCAAGTAGACAAGAAAAACAGAATTAGCCTTTCCACATCAAGAAATTGGGGCATGCACAAGATACTGTTAAAGCGTACTAGCTCATTCTGGTGTAGGATCCATTAGAACCTGCAAGCGTATCTATGAGTGAAAAACAGCAACAGCAGTGGAGGGAAAACTGCTCTTTGCTGTGTTAGAGCTGGTGCATTTTTGCAGCTATTTCTGATGTTTTGTTTTAGGTTGATATGCATCTTTTTTTATTTTTATTTTTTTACATTAGCTAGTCACCAAGCTATCTGTTGTATAATGGTGACATAAGGACCTGCAACACTGTATTTTCATTATAGTAATGTTTCTGCTTTTTATCTATTATTAAAACTATAAATCAGCTGTAAAGAGCAGTGTGTGGCCAATAAGAATCAAAGAAGAACATTTGGAAGAGACTGTTTTGAAACAGTTGTTGAACTATTTATGCTATTATGCTATGTAAATTTGTGCATTAATTCTTCTTGGATAAAATGAAATCTACAGACAAGCTAGCAGCTCTGTTAAGTCTGTCTATTAGCAGTTCTTACCACCCCGTAGGCATCTTGAAACACCTCTGGGTAGTCATGGCGTTTGGACTATTTTGAAATATTTTAATATTTTGAAAGGTAACTTTGACATCAGTGGGACACACGAATAAAAGAAGACAAAACTCAATATATTCAATTTCAGTTCACAAGTCTTGTGCATCTTTCTCTTCTTTATAATGTCTCTGGTTTTACATGAGCAAAAATGGATTTGAATGCAAATGTTCACATTTTTATATTAATATTATAATATAAATAATATTATTTATGATATTTTGTCTTAAACCTGCAGTCATAAAAATGCATTTAATCTGCATGACATCAATGTGATCTAGGAAGTTGCAGCTGTAGGTCATGTTGTGTCTGAGAAGGGTTAGAGGTCAACCAGTCAGTGGTCTTTCATTGAGCTGTCCCAGGAGACAGAACAGGACCTCTGCAGTTCTGTTTCCCAAGTCAGTGCTCAGACAGGAGACACTTTGTGGCTAACTGCTGGTTGGCTGACAGGAGCTTTAGGGCTAAGAAATAACACTTTCTGTAGTGCATTTGTACATTTAGCCTTTTTGGTTTCTGTTGTGTTTTAGTGTGTGATGAGATTTTAAGATTTAATTTCTTTTAGACTAGGTTTTGGAAATTCTTTTGTTACATTAATTATACTAATACAAATACTAATGATGCTTTTACTAAAATAAAAGTGATAAAAAGAACTATATAATATATAAAAAATATACAAAATGACAAAATGTTAAAATTAAAGAACAGGTGATTCTCTGCTAGACAGAGATGTTACATTGTAGTCATGTATGTAAAATTTCCATAGCTGTGTCTGTGAAATAGCTGGGCTAAATCAGTCTGTTCAAATCCACTGGTGTTGTTTAAGATTATCCATGATGGATAATTCTTCAATGACCTCCTGTCCATCACAATAAATAATTTGGATTTAAAAATCATATTTTAATAGTTTGTGGGTTTTGTTGTGGGATTTGGGGTTTAGTGATATACGTTTTACTTGGTTTTGGATTCTAAGCTATTTCTCACATTTTGATGGTGGTTTGTGGTCATGAAGTAGTACTGTTTATATTTGTTCTCTCGGTGTTTTCCATCTCTTCCTCAAATATCATGATACACTATTTACAGTTATTCATAGGTCTTCATTTCCTTGTTTTAGTTTTTTCTGCTTTTCCTGTTTTATTTTGGTAAGTAGGTATCTACTGTGCCTTGTTCCTTAGTTTCCATCCCTCCCCTGTCTGACTGTTTTAGTTTTTTTTTTCAAGTTAAAGTTTTTTATTATTTTTTAACATTTAAAGAAACAGACATATCAACACAAAACAAAACTCAGTGAGCCTTTAAAAAAAAGTGATTATAAATAAACCGTTGCACATGCAAGACACTTGGTGATGCTGTAGACACGTAGTCTAAGGAGCTTGCAAAGAAAAGCGTCTGGACTTCTTTAAGTTGCTTGAAGACGTTTCACCTTCATCCGAGAAGCTTCTTCAGTTCTAAGGTCAAATGGTGGAGAGTCCCAGATTTAAACCTAGTGGGAGTTTCCCCCCACAGAGGGACAAAAGGACCCCCTGATGATCCTCTAATCGCCTGAGCCAAGATGTGAAACTGGGTGTGGGTCCCAATCAGCCAGAGTTTCAGGTGAGCTCATTGTGATTAGAAGATTAGAGAAGAAGCCCAGACGCTTTTCTTTGCAAGCTCCTTTGACTACGATGACCTGGATGACTGAGAACCTTCACAGACATACTGTAGACACATACAAACAAAAGCTGTCCCATTGTTCTGTTAGTCTGTGTTTTGCTTCTCAATATTCCCAGCTTCTCACATGCCACATTTTCAGGTTTGGAGTCCGAAATTCTTCCATAGTGTTAAAATAAGATGAACACAGGTCAGTGTTTACCACCCTGAAGCCTGCTTTATCTAGCTGTGGCACCTCCCCCCTGTCCCCCAATTGGCACAATCTTATTGATTTAGGTCATTTACATTTCACCCAGCCCCCCATCTATTTTAAAACACCTTCCCATATTGGGAAGACCAGTGGACATTCCCACAAAGCATGCAATAGAGTACCCTTTACGTTCTGGCTCAGTCATCCTTACCAATGTCCATTTTATGAAGTCGTGTTGGTGTGTAATAGTACCTGTTGAGAATTTTTTATCGGATAAATGTACCTCTGGCTTCCCTGATGTAGAGCCCATTTTCAGAAATAATTGAATCCCATGTTTTCTCATCAAAAGTACAACCAAGATCTCTTTCCCAAATATTTTTAAGACTTTTACATGTACTGTTTTTAATCCAATTTCATAAATTGTACCATTTTGACACGTTCGTAAGTAAAGGTGGAAGTAGTAGAGAATTCTCTATAATGTTTTTCACCTGATAAAACTTTATTTTATCTTTCAAACAATCTCTAGTTTGTAAATATCACCAGAGATGGCCGCGTCCTTCCAAATTAAACTTTTCTTTAAAATCATTATAAGACATGAATGTGTTCTCTTCATATAAATCACTTATTATCCTTATGCCCTTTTTGTGACATTGTTTACCTATTTTAATTTTTGGGTTGTGCCACAGGGGTGAGTAATTTTGAAAGTAAGGGGAAAGACTACAGCTCTTGTGAACCTCTGGTTTTTTAAGGTAACAGTCCAAGTCCAAATTTGTAGCCTCCCAGTGTTTACACAGCTTAGACATTTCAAATGATATGCTGTAGTGTTTTATGTTGGGTAAAGATAGACTCCCTCTTTTTTCGGTTGCCACCTACCAATACTGGGATGGTCTACAACCATATATATATATATATATATATATATATGTATATATATATATATGGTGGTATATGTACCATATATATATATATATATATATATATATATATATATATATATATATATATATACACAAGGGGTGCAACGATACACAAACTTCACGGTTCGGTTTGGTTCGATACTTTGGTGTCACGGTTCGATATTTTTTTGATACAAAAAAATGTTCATGCTTTTTTAATTTGTCATTTATTAAAATTATAAATATATATTTTAACTCAAAAGTACAGTTTTTAAATTTAATGTTGCTGAAACAACAAAGTAATAAAATAATAAATCTATCTGATGGAGAAATCACTCATCTTTGGAAAAGAGAGTTTATTACAGAGAAATGTCTCTTTCCAAAATAAAAGCTATACTATACGCTTCTTCTGGGCTATATTCTCAGCAGCATATTAAACATATCAGGTCCCCATAAGGAGAATCATGTGCTAACGGCTGTCTAAATGACTCGGGTAAAGTTTGTAGCATGCGTGCTTGTTGTTTTTGTCTGCTTCCACTTCCACTAGGATGATGTCGGAGTAAATGTGCAGTCATATTCGTTGTGTTCCCACTAGTGCTGTCAGCGTTAATCTGAAATGACGTTAACGCCACAACACGGCAAATCTCCGTTAACGAGCTACCGCGGATCGCCCCGTGCGTGGGGCTGGACGGCCAACACGTTAACGAGCTAACTGCACTAACGCACTAGTTCCCACCAATGTAATTGGGCATTGCTGGCACATCCAACATACTGTTTTACTTTAGTCCTTGACGCGCTTACCTTCAGGGTCATACGTCACATGAAAACCAAAATAGTTCCAAACGCCAGATCTGAATGAGGGTGGGGGAGGTTCAATTTGTCATGTTGCAACGAGCTTAGCTTCTGTCTTGCTAGCTTGTGCTGTGCTCAGTGGATCTGAGCTCGACAGTGCAGCTTAGGCGGAGTAGTCAAACGCAGAGCCACTGAGCGCTCAACACAGACAGCATCGTCAGAAGAAAAGTTGATAAAATAAATTAAAAATTTTGTATTGTTCGATATGCGTACCGAACCGAAAGTACTGTATCAAACGGTTCAATATCGATACGAGTATTGTTGCACCCCTAGTATATATATATATGTGTTACTTTTTCTTTCTAATTCCTCTGCCTTTTTTTTCTTTCTCCTTAAGTTTGTGACTCTCTTAGTACTCTATTTTTCTGAAGAAACTGTATGTGTATTAGACAGGAGAGTTGTTCAAATAAATAAAATAAAAGGTTAAAAAAAAGATATTTGTGGCAGAATACAGATTTGTATTGTTCCAGTGAAATAATTGATCTGAGAAGCTACTACCATCTTTATTGTATTTACTTTACCCTCAAAAGTAGCTTCCCCCAATTCTCCAAATTACTTTTGATGCTAGTGAGGTGAGTAATTTTCCTATATTATCAGTCATAATTTCATCAACATTCGGATTATTATTATTATTATTATTATTATTATTATTATGTCGACTCTGTAGACCTCCAAGACAGGATTGTATTGAGGCATAGATCTGGGTAAGCAAAGAAAGAATTTCTGCAGCACTGAAGACCCCAATATCTAGTGGCCTCCACCATCCATAAAGAAAAAACCTTTGCTACCACCAGGACTCTTTCTAGAGCTGGCCCTCCGGCCAATCGGAGTGATTGGGCTTCAACCCCAACCCCCAGTCCAGTGTTCCTTTGTGGAGAGAGGGGAACCTTCCAGAAAGACAAGCATTTATGCAGCACACCACCATCAGCCATTAGGGTAGAGTAGCCAGATGGAAGCCATTCTTCAGTAAATGCAGCAATCTAAAGAGACATCCTTGATGATAACCTGCTCCAAAGTGCTCTGGACCACAGACTGAGGTGAAAACTTATCTCTGCTTTCTCTCTATTACTGTAGGGTCTTTACCTTACAATATAAAATGCCATGAGGAAAACCTAAGAATACAGCCAAAATAACAAAGGGGTGGCTTCAGAATCATTCTGTAAATGTCTTTGAGTGGTTTGATGCATGCTCAAGCGTCCAAGTTAGGAAATCTGGACATCTGGACTTCTTCAGTCCTTGAGTTGATGAGCCAGAGCCCAACAATAAACCCAATCAAATATGATTGGAGAAGACATTACTGTGCACCAGAGCTGCCCATCCAACTCGATGGAGCTTGAGAGGTTCTGCCAAGAAAAATGGGAGAAACTGCCCAAAAATAGGCGGACCAAGCTTGTAGCATCATACTCAAAAAGACTTGAGGGTTTAGCTTCTCCCAAAGGTGCTCCAACAAAGTATTGACCAAAGGGTGTGAATACTTGTTCACGTACATTTTATATTGTCATTATGTCATTTATGCCTATGCGGCAAATGTCAGCTTAGAGTACACAGCCTTCTTGGAGTCACTGGCTGGAGAGTGCTTCATCTAGGGACTCCATTGTTCTGCTGGGGGACATCAACGCTCAACATTCAAATCTTGGCAATGACAGTGAGACTGCCTTACTCTGCCAACAATGTGTGGTGCTGTGGTATAGGAAAAACTGGCAGCTGCCAGTGCTACGCCTTTACCTTTCTTAAGATATACGTATGGTATAAGTTTGATTATGCTAGGTGATTTTCAGATAAGTTGACCTCTGACCTCTGACCTTGAATTCAAGGTCACTGAGATTTGAGTTCATCCAATATTTTAGGTAAATGCCCACACCCATGACATCATCAGAAATGAATGAATTCAACCAAGTCCCTAATAGTATAATTGCACAGGAGCCCCGCATCTCAGGAGTCAGGAGAATCTGTATTCTAAATCCATATTCAACTCAGATGGTTTTCACCCTGATATGACGAGTATTGTTTTTCAGATCTCCTTCGAATGAATTACACCAACCTGCTTGCTTTTACTCTCTAAAAGGGAGGTTTTTGTACAATGTGACCATGTACTCAGCTTCCTGTCCTCACAACACAAATAATACTGTATGCACACACACTCGTGGTCACAGTGGTCTAAGAGTGTAACCTGCTGTGAGGCTTGGTAAAGTAGAGCTGATTCACTTACTCTCTAACCCCTGCTACACATACGCAAACCACAAATGCACAATTGGGCACTCAGAACCTCGCACCACAATGCCCTCAGCCTCCATCTCACTTGCTCTAACCACAGCTACTTCCTTGGTGAAAACTGTTGGTTGAGGAGGCAGGTGGTTAGTTTGATTACAGACACACACACACAAACATACACCCACATGTATACCAGAAGCCACAATGCCAGATTAATAGAAACTGAATTGACAAAAAAGCAATCTCCATTGGATGGCACTGTTGGGGACCATAAAACAAAATAGAAAGAGAAAGTCAGAAAGAGAGATGAAAGATAAAAGAAGATGTGTGCAGTGAGAGGGTAGAATCATAGAAGAGTTGGGAACAAGTGAGAGCAATAAAAAGAGATTCAAAGTTTATAGTGTTTTTTTTTTTTCTTTTTAAGGAGTGACAAAAGTTGAGGGGGATAATTTTATATCTGTCTCACTACTGCCTGGAAAAGGAACTTTTGCACCAACCATTAAGGATTAATAAACATTTATAAATGCCAAAAGTGAGTCTTATTGTAAATTGTAAAGCATAACACCATTTATTAATGACTAATAAACATTTATAAATGCCAAATGGGAGCCTTAATGTAAACTGTAAAGCATAACACCATTTATTAATGACTAATAAACATTTATAAATGCCAAAAGTGAGCCTTGTTGTAAAGTTTAAAACATGTCACCATTTATTTATGGCCAACAAACATCTGTTAAAGTATAACTGGGCCTGACTACAAAAAGTATAAAGCTCCAAAAGTTATTTAGCATTGCTAAATTTATATACAAGTCTTTTAAAGATACACTGTAATCCCTAACAGTTGTTCTAGCTCATAACTAATAAGGTCATAACACTCAAATGTCATTTTGCAGTTGACCAAACTATAAAGCATTGAGCTCTGTTGACCTTTATGCAACTTTAATTGAATAGGGCTCAATAAATTATAGCTAATTTGTTTGGAACGCTCAAAAAGTTTAGGAAGCATATATTAGTAACGTTCTGGTGGGTGGAGTCTTGTCGCTCCTTCAGGAAAGCTGAGTCAGCCATCTTGAATTTACCTTGATGCAGGAAGATTTGGCCAGTCCGTGTGGATTAAGGGTCCCCAACTTCAAACCACCACGACCACCACCTTAGTTTTTTCATCAACAGCCCTGAATTTGGTAAGTCTAACATGTTTTTTGTTTTGTTTTGTTTAAATTTAATTTCAGCAAACAGTCTTTTTTGTATTTTTAACTGGAAATATAATTGTACTTTGTGCACAGTGAATGTTTGTTATTAATAAATTCAAATATAAGTAATTGTAACTTTAGAAGTTATTGAATGTGACAAATATGTGATGTTACTTCAAATTACAACCAAACGCCGAAAACTTGTTATCCCTGCTGTCCCTTTCTACCGGTTGTCGTATTCGCTGGTAATGCACATGCGTATTGTGAGTATACTTATTTCAATTAGTGTCCGCGTTACACAGTCAGTAGTTTACGCTGTTGAGCTGTGTGTATGCGTGTGCTAGCATGAAACGAACAATGCTAAACAACATGAGTGTGTTATCATGATGGTAATTAGGCACATGTTTGTATTTCTTCGTAGTCTCAAATGTGTCATAGGCAAGCTTAAAGCAATCTTCAGATGAGTATATTTTATTTTTGCGATCCTCCCCTGCAGATTTTCTCTCAAAAAAAGGCAGCGTTCAAGAGACAAAACAACGTGGTTGTCAAAGTTGTGAAGCCCATCTGTCCACTCCTGGTATCTGTAGACCATGTGGCACTGAGGACACGATCTATGGTGTGTTGAAACACCTGTTGAAGACAAATCACATTAATATCAAAACATTAGTATAGGAACAATTATGACTAATTATTTCACACTGAGATTTAATCTTATTCATTACAACTTACTCTAAATCACTCCCATCATGCTGACAATCCTCGCTTTATTGATAATTAGAACAGCCTCATCAAGTTTTGGATGCTCTGGGCACACCTGGCACAATGTTTCACATGGAAAGAGCTGTTTCTGATGATCCATTTTCTGTGAGATCCAGGAATATTTTTCTCTTTAAAAATATAGCTTATACTCCGTTCGATGGCAGCATTATCCTCAAAGGAAGAACTCTCCTGAGTCATCTGTGATGGAGTGCCTGATGATAGTGGTACAGTTGATTTGAAGATGTCTCTCTGTGTCTGGAAGAGATGCCATTTAGCTATGTTTTTATGAGGACATGATATTCGTGGCTTTGCACAAGCACAATGCCAGATGTTTCTCAGAGCACTGTAAGTCACAAATATTCTGCCAAGATGGCAGAAACTGTGTATTTCCGGTTCAAATAAAGACAAACAGATCTGTGTTGAGGATCCACCAAAATCCACCCTCACACAAAGTGGAGCATGTGCCATCTGGGCAGCTTTCTGTCTCTTTATGCATGTAGCAGCTTTGGCCTCTCCAATAAATTTAAGGTCCACCATTTCCATCACGATGTGCTCTTGAAGAAAAACCTCCTTTACAGTTTCTTGGCAGTAATCTAGTGAGCGAAGGTGCTCACATAAACTGAAGCCTAGTCCACTCCACTGGGCCAGCAACTGGTATTGCTGACATTCCTCCAGCTCACATCTGATAGTGTGAGACACCCCCCATGTTTTCCTCTGAATGTGAACTGGCACAGAGAAGTTCTCTGCACAGCAAATAACCCTGTAGTTTCATTTACACAAACACACTGCAGACGACTGGCGACGCAAACATCTATTGATTGGTTGGATCCTTGTAGTTTTTTGTACGAAGAGTAAGGCCACAGTGAGGGCATGTAATTTTCATGGACTTTCCGTAAGCTGCAGTTTTATTTAACACAGAGGGTAGAGCATATGAATGTTCTAACAAAGATTCAGAAAATGGTTCAGATACCGAAGACAAAATGTTGGGGGGGAGACGGGTCTCCTCGAACAGTACTGCTGGAGGAATACGGGTCTCCTCGGAGAGTGCTGCCGGAGGGAGACGGGTATCCTCAAAGAGTACTGCCGGGGAGAGACAGGTATCCTCAAAGAGTGCTGCCGGGGAGAGACGGGTATCCTCGGAGAGTGCTGCCGGTGGGAGACGGGTATCCTCGGAGAGTGCTGCCGGGGAGAGACAGGTATCCTCGAAGAGTGCTGCCGGGAAGAGACGGGTATCCTCGGAGAGTGCTGCCGGTGGGAGACGGGTATCCTCGGAGAGTGCTGCCGGTGGGAGACGGGTATCCTCAAAGAGTGCTGCCGGTGGGAGACGGGTATCCTCGGAGAGTGCTGCCGGTGGGAGACGGGTATCCTCGGAGAGTGCTGCCGGTGGGAGACGGGTATCCTCGGAGAGTGCTGCCGGTGGGAGACGGATCTCCTCGGTGAGTGCTGCCAAGGGGAGACGCTGTAGTTTCATTTACACAAACACACTGCAGACGACTGGCCAGGCAAACATCTATTGATTGGTTGGATCCTTGTAGTTTTTTGTACGAAGAGTAAGGCCACAGTGAGGGCATGTAATTTTCATGGACTTTCCGTAAGCTGCAGTTTTATTGAACACAGAGGGTAGAGCATATGAATGTTCTAACAAAGATTCAGAAAATGGTTCAGATACCGAAGACAAAATGTTGGGGGGGAGACAGGGCTCCTCGAAGAGTACTGCCGGAGGAATACGGGTCTCCTCGGTGAGTGCTGCCGGGGGGAGACGGGTATCCTCGGAGAGTGCTGCCAGGGGGAGACGGGTATCCTCGAAGAGTGCTGCCGGGGAGAGACGGGTATCCTCGGAGAGTGCTGCCGGGGGGAGACGGGTATCTTCGGAGAGTGCTGCCGGGGTGAGACGGATCTCCTCGGTGAGTGCTGCCGGGGGGAGACGGGTATCCTCGAAGAGTGCTGCCGGGGAGAGACGGGTATCCTCGAAGAGTGCTGCCGGGGAGAGACGGGTATCCTCGGAGAGTGCTGCCGGGGGGAGACGGGTATCCTCGGAGAGTGCTGCCGGAAGGAGACGGGTATCCTCGAAGAGTGCTGCCGGGGGGAGACGGGTATCCCCGAAGAGTGCTGCCAGAGGGAGACAGATCTCCTCAGTGAATGCTGCCGGAGGGAGACGGGGCTCCTCGGAGAGTTCAGCGGGAAGCAGTCCTGATAATGGTGGCTGACTTGGCATTGAAGAATGACAACACAATAAATGCCTTGCCATATCCCCACGCCGTATGATTGTAACCTTACAGACAGGGCAGTGAAAGTGTCCTGTTGTCCTACAAGGCAGTCTGCACCGGCATATCAGTTTATCTGTAAGAGATAAAAAACAAACAAACAAACAAAAAAACAAACAGACCTAATTTAAATGTAGTTGGATAGAATGCAATCAATTTATCTAACAATCAGATTGTACATGTTAACAAAAACATCCAAGCCAACCTCATTTTTGTTGCAGATGAATGCACTGAACTGTACAATGTCAACAGCAACTTTTAAGTCAACAAAGATACTGCAGAAGTGCTTAAAAAAGTGCATATTTATAACTATAAAGTATATTTATTACAAACATACTGTTGAAATACAAAGCATTTTTTATATGCACACTTCGATGCTCCTCAATCTTTGCCCTGACAGTAGGGCTGAAAGTGGGGCACAGAGGGCAGTGAAAGAGTCCTCTGCAACACGTGTTGCATTCCTGGAATTCTGGCTTTAAACCCGAATTCCAGATTGATATGTGCATCTAAAGCAGAGAGAAAAACAGATTAAAACAGGTCTGCGGCTCCGAACCGTAGTAAAGGGACCTCTGGCTAATATGTCGGGTTCGTGTCGGGCTCGGGCTTTAAATACATAACGCCGGTACATGTATTCTGTTACTCCCCAACACTGTAAATGCATATCTAAAATTTGATTGCTGAGTGTACAATGGCTCACTGAAGTGTGAATAATAAATGTGAAATGCTGGTGAAAGTACAGGCTTGCACCTCTAAAATCAGTATCTGTGATTGGTTGTATTTTCTATCATTTTACAAAAAATGAATTTTTAAAAAATAAAGCTTATGCACAAGTTCAGTAAGGCAGATCTATGAGCTCACATCTTTCTGCTTCCATGTGCTGCCAGCTGAATCAAAGCTTTATCACGTCCACTTTCCCACACTGTCAAGCTGTTTGTGTCATCGCTGGTCTAGTCCAATCACCTTCTCTTGGCCTTCTCCAGGCCAATCAGCATTGATGCCACATCTGTCTTTCTCCTTCACAGATGGCCCATCTCCACCTCTCATCACTCAAGCTCCATTCAAGCCACCTTCATCTCCACCACCAGCATCTAGGCTCCGGGCTCTGGCTCTAATCCCTTTCACAGCTGGGGATATTCGTTCTGCCGGGACGGGTCATCAGAGTCTAACATTTATCTATATTCTGTCCGTCAATAAATCATGTTCATTCTTTCTAATGATCTGTCCTTGTTGAAATAAAATTTGTGACACTAAAAATATCAACATGTTTTTTAAATTATTTTTTATTATATAAAAAATATAATTTAGAAGTGAAACATTTAAATTAGAAACCATTTTCCAACCTGTGTCAGTTTCACATTTTCTTTTTAACAGAAACAAAGGTGCATGGTGGGCTGTACTGTAAAAAAAAAAAAAAAGCAGTTAACTTTAAAATTTCATATTTAGAAACATTTTACAAGGATACAGTGTGAAATTTAAACCTTTTGGAAGAGAAGGTGAGGATTTTCTCAAATTGTCAGCAGCAAGGGAAACTCAGGGACAAACCTGTAGCTGTCATGGTAAGCTATGTGGCAGGCAAGGATGAAGGACCCAAATGCATACATGGGGGAATGAACTAAAAGAGGCAGCTTTTATTGTGCTGTAAAAACTCGAATGCAAAATACAGGAAACAAAACGTAATGACTGGAAACAGAGAACTAGGCATGAACAAACTGGAGACTAAATGTAAATGGCCTGTATTTGTATAGCGCTTTTTCTAGTCCCTAAGGACCCCAAAGCACTTTACACATCCATTCACACACACATTCACACACTGGTGATGGCAGCTACATTGTAGCCACAGCCACCCTGGGGCGCACTGACAGAGGCGAGGATGCCGGACACTGGCGCCACCGGGCCCTCTGACCACCACCAGTAGGCAACGGGTGAAGTGTCTTGCCCAAGGACAAAACGACCGAGACTGTCCAAGCCGGGGCTCGAACCGGCAACCTTCTGATTACAAGACGAACTCCCAACTCTTCAGCCACAATCGCCCCTATACTAGGAGTTTGCTGTGTGTTTTCCCTGTGCTCCTGGTTTCAATTGTTACTTGTCAAAGAGGGTGTAAGATGCAACAACAGACAGAGGAAAACAGGGTTTAAATTCACAAGGGAGTAACGAGGGATTGGGAAACAGGAGGGAAACACAGCTGGGACTAATCTGAAATAACGAGACAGGAAGGAAGCAAAACAGAATACACTAACACAGGACACAGAACTATCACAAACCAGAGGCCGGCACTGAATCGCAGAATCAAAAGAAAAACCTTGAGCCAGAGAATAAAACAAAAACAGGGACCAACCACATAGGAAGCAACGGCACAGACACAGTTCTGTGGACTGACTGCATGAGAAGTGTTGGCGCAGAACCAGTTCAGGGGGCCAATTGCATCTGAAGCAGCAGCGACAACACAGTTCAGGAGGCCACCTTTGACGGCATCGGTGTGGTTTGGTTGATGGACGTAGACATGCAGTCCGAGCAGGACGTGGAGGGGTGCTGACTTCCAGTGGAGATAGAATAGAATAATCTTTTAATTGTCCCACAAGGGAAAATTTGGTTGTATCAGCAGCAAAAAAAAAACAAAACACATACACAAACAGAACAGGACACATATTTACATCATGGTCAATAGTTACCAAAGCAGAGTACTGTACAGTTATTAAAATTAGAGTACAGATAAGTGGCAAGCCCAGGCTGTAGTGTGCAAACAGAGCAGGATACTGAAAGGTGTTTAAATAGTTAAGAATTGTTAAATATCTCAATTCTTTGATCTTTGGGCTGAAGGAAGAACAACACTCGGTGTATAAATGCTCAATCAACAATCTCTTTATTCCATACAATTCTCATTATTCCATACCACACTTTGAGCATTAACGTCTAGTCAGGAGATGTGGACAGGAGGGTGTTCGCCAGATCTCGAAGTGTCTGAGTGTTTCTCACTTTCTGATAGCTTCAGCTCCGCTCCAAACGAAGCATTCACATTCTTTCTCTCATACGGCGCCTAAATGACGGCCTTGGCTTCCTGTTTTATCTCCTCCTGATGAGATGGGGTAGAAAACCTCTACGGTATGTTCTGTTCTTTCTAATCAGACAAAAAAGGCCATGATTCTCTGAAAACAGTATTTCTTATAAATCAGCAGTATAATGCATCATAAAACAATGTAATTCATTTACAACAAATCAGCAGTCTAATGTAATCCAGATCAGTCTAATAAATCTAATAGTTTTCACCTTCTTCTAAGTCAGGAGTTAAAATGCAACCTAAAACTACATAGTGATTTCACAATCTTTAATTAGGGGTATAACGTGGCATAAGATAGTATAATAATCTCACAGAATATTTAGAATAATTAGAAAAGTGCAGATTGTGTGATTGTACCTCAGCATTAAAAAGTAGACATGTAACTTCCAATAAGTTAGTGTATATATAAGCTAAGAAAGCAATGTGCAGTTATAACAGTAGAAGTTGTTACAGCGCTGATGTAAACATCTGTGTTTGTTGGGAGCAGTTCTGATCGTACAGTCTGACAGCTGCAGGGAGGAAGGACCTGCAGAAACGCTCCTTCATGCATCGAGGATGCAGCAGTCTGTCACTGAAGCAGCTCTGCAGCAACATCTACATGCATGGGCTGGGAGACTCTGTCCATCAGAGATGTTATCTTCTGTCTCCCACCACCTGCACTGGGTCCAGGGTGCATCCCAGAACAGAGCTGGCCTTCCTGATGAGTTTATCCAACCTCTTCCTCTCAGCTGCCGATAAACTGCTGCTCCAACATCCTACACTGTAAAAACCCTTCCTGTAAAGAGCATCGGTGTTGTGGCTCCAGTCTAGTTTATTATTCAGGTGAACACCCAGGTACCTATAAGAGTCCACTATCTCAATGTCCACTCCCTGGATGTTCACCGGTGTCAGTGTGGTGGGTCTGCGTCTCCGGAAGTCCACCACCAACTCCTTGGTTTTCCCGGCGTTGATCAGCAGGTGGTTCTGCTGACACCAGCCCACAAATTCCAGAGTCCACTGTCTGTACTCTGAGTCGTCCTCACCTGTGATGAGGCCGACTATGGCACACTAGCTTCAAAATCTGGCCTCCTTGTTTGAGGTTTTATAATTTACAACTTACCCTCCTAAGTTTTTTTGTGAACTTCAATCAAACCTGGTAATTTACTTTAATAAGCAGACAGATTCCTATAAATATGACACTTTTTCAGTAAATGCTTATATCAGTAAAATTACCAAAAAAAAACCCCAGACTTTAAATTAATGTAAATGTAAAATAACATGAAACTAAATAAACATGTTTTTAAATTGAGGGTTTTCTCAACTTACATGTACTGTAAAAAATATAGTTGCAAATTTACCAAAATGTTACTAATATGCAGTGTTTATATGATATATAAACCTATTCACTTCTAGTTTAATGCTGTAAATATGCATCTAAAAGTTGATCTAATGAGTGAACATTTACATTAACACGTGTAACTATACTATATATAACTATATTATACTATACTTTAACTATAATATTACAAATGGTGTTTGTTGTTAATTAATACACATGTTGAGTGATTATTGAAGTTTTTAACACAAAAAGGGTAAAAAAAAAAATGCTGTACAGATGTTTGTTTATAACTAGTAAGTGCAAAGACTGGTAAAGTGTCAAAGCTATTGCTATGTTTTTCACAGATGGTGTGTTTTGTAGTTGTAGTTGTGTCTTTTTATTATGAAATTATGGACAAGTATTAATAAAAATGTGCATTCTCTATAATTTTGAACAAAAATGATAAAGTCCATGAAAAGTATAAATGTAATCAATATCAATATTATTTATTTTTCTATATAAAACATAAGTAAGAAGTAAAATGCTTAAATCAGGTTTAAATATGTGTGAAAAGGAAATATTGCATTCAGTATCAGACATTTTGGATGGTGAATGGCATCAAAAGAGTGTAATGGCAGTCTTTTGCAGATGTCCATTGTACTTCCACATATTTCAGGTGTTTGGCAGAAAACGAGAGTAACTTGTTTTTGAGCCTCTCCATGACCCATGTGTTGAATTTGCATTGTTCCTTAAGTTCATATATCAAATTGCAGTGAAGGCTGTTTTTCTCACTTTCTTTTCACTATTTTCTCGAGTTTAGTCTTTTCATCAAATCTGAAAGTGTATCACACGAGCCACTTTCCTCCTGTCAGCACTGTTTGCTTTTCTCAGCCATGTTATATTTTTCCTCTCACGGCTGATTCTGGTTATCTGGAGGCTACACCTGCTGTGTGTGTGTGTGTGTGTGTGTGTGTGTGTGTGTGTGTGTGTGTGTGTGTGTGTGTGTGTGTGTGTGTCACAGTGTGTTATCAGGAGACAGCAAAGTTCAACAGAGGAAACTTGCTTATATATAGATCTGCTCAGGCTGATTTGAAAGCAGTTGGTTCTCTCTGTATGTAGTCACATCTGCACAAACACATGTTCACACAACTTTTACACGGCCTTTCTCATTTTAATGACTTAACATAGTAACAAAACACACCCGAATTTAACACAGACAAAAGGTGGAAACATTTTTGTTCTGTTGCTTCTCAAACAGCTTTCCTGGCTTGCTTTGTCGTTCTTTTCTATTCATTTTCCTACAGACAGTTTGTTTAGTTGTAAAAGTTAACATAAAGGATCTGTCTCTGTCTGCTTCTGGCTCCGGGGGGTGTTATTGTGGCTTCCCAACCTCATTATCAAGTACATTTAATATCAAAGACACAGACACTCACAGTCTCTCTCACTCTCTCTTTCTCACGCACACACACACACACACACACCACAAGTAGATTGCTGACGATAGTTGATTTATGTATTATGTGCATTTTCATATTTTTCCAGGTGCTGTAATTTTGTTTTTTTTCTTAAAGGTGCAGCATTTCTACGTGTACTCTATCCTTCTGTTATTTTTTCCCCTTCTATCGAGGACCACAAGAGCCACACGCATGGAAATAAAGATTTCTGTGCTTAAATAATAAATTGTACAATAAATCATGCATTTGTAAATTCATTTTTCTATAATTTTATTTATTCAAACATTACTAAAGTAATTTATTATTTAATAATTCAATATAAAAAATAAACACTATTTCTAAATCAATTTTTCAAAATGAATTATTAAGCCATCAATAAATAATTCAAATCAAAATGAATTTCACAAAAAAGAATTAAACTCTCAATAAAAAACCTCATTTCAAACTGTAAATTGAAAAACAAATTTTCAAAATCATTTTTAAATCACAATTTAAAAAAGAGAAATAAGTAAATGGATTTTAAAAAATCAAAGATTTATTTCTGACATTTAAAATTGCGATTCCACTTCTTATTTGAAAATCCATTTCCCTTTCCTGTTAGCTCATGGATTAGCAGTTATATGGTAAATGGTAAATGGCCTGTATTTGTATAGCGCTTTATTTAGTCCCTAAGGACCCCAAAGCGCTTTACACTACATTCACACACACATTCACACACTGGTGATGGCAGCTACATTGTAGCCACAGCTGCCGCACTGACAGAGGCGAGGCTGCCGGACACTGGCGCCACCGGGCCCTCTGACCACCACCAGTAGGCAAACATGGGGTTAGTATCTTGCCATTTAGTAGCAATTGGATTAGCTATCTCATTTCAGAAATCCTGAAGCAATGCAAATTATGCACGTGGCGTGATGTAAAGAGCTCTCTGATTGGTTGGACAGACACAGGCTGGCTGTTCTGCCTCGGAATTTAAACCCGACACGGATATGTGAAGAAGGGAGGGGCTCTGCAGGGAAACCTCCGAGTGTGCGCCTGTGGACTAGATTAGAATAGCTAGCTAGCTTGTACTGTTGGGATGTAAGATGATCTTAAAATAACGGGGCTGCATGTGGTGATGCTAGCGTTAGCCATGTTAGCACGTTACCTTCAATGTCCACAGGTGCACACCTGGAGGTTCAACTTGGCATTTCTTTGCAGGGTCCCTTCATTCTTTACTGATTGATTAATAATTCATTTTTGACAAATTGATTTAAAAATAGTGTTTTTATTTTAACTTAAATGACTAAATAATAAATTACTTAAGAAATTTTTGAATAAATAAAATCCAAATCCAAAAAAAATCATTTATAAATTCATAAATGAATTTACAAATGCATAATTTATTGTACAGTTCATTATTTAAGCACAGAAATCTTTATTTCCATGAGTGTGGCTCCATACCTTCCTTTTTTTTCCTACCTGTTCTGCCTTAGACATTGTCCTACTATACCACATATACTGTAATAACTCAAAATAACAGAATCGGAAATGAATAAAGAAACACGTGAACAAGAGGAGCCTATAGAGAATTTATAGAGCTGATGCCAGAAAAGCAAACAGTGTATTCAGATCATAATTCTGACTGAAAAAGCAGCAGGGCAGAACAGGGTGTGGAAAAATGGAGTGTGTGTGTGTGAGAGAGAGAGAGAGAGAGAGTGTGTGTGTGTGTGTGAGAGAGAGAGAGAGAGAGAGAGAGAGAGTGTGTGTGTGTGTGTGAGAGAGAGAGAGAGAGAAAGTGAGAGAGATTATTGTAACAGAGTGCAGATATTGACAGAAAAAGGAAGCTAGGAGGATGTGTGTGACGGGAGGATGTGTGTGACGGGCGACCGTTACAAAGGCAAGTCCTTATATTCACCACACAGAGACACAAGAAGTAGCACATGCTGCTGGTTTTAGCACACACAGCTTTATATGGAAAGTTTATGAGTTTATGACATGTTCAAATATTACAGAGTAACATGAATGCACTCCTTTTAATCCTAGATCGCAGTTGATGAATAATTGGATTTAAGGTGTATCTATGAGCTTGACAAGAAAACTCTGTGAACAGAGGAGTTCAACTTATTTTTCAGGGGTCTGCTATGAGCAAGGAGGAAAGGAAAGCAAGTGTAAGAGGTGTGCGTGGTGGGTGTAATGAAGCTTTTCATGGGGGAAACAATGAACAGTGACTAACTAATCTAGTCTGGTAATCTCATAATTTAAGATGAAGGTGTTTCCTATCGTGTCTCAGTCCACTGTCTTTCATGTTGGCTCTTTTTCTGTACTGTAGGCTCCATAAAGCAAAGAAAGAAAACAGTAATCTCTTTTGCTCAAATGCTCTTGTACCATACATCTATAAAGCCTTTTCAATTATAGTTCCAGAAAAGTTGAATCAGAACCATCTTTGTGGCCAAATCAAAAGGCGCAATATAAGTACAGACCCATTACCAAATACTGTACAAACGTTAACTTCTAAAAATCCCAAATTCATCTATAAATCCCAAAAAATGTGGTCAACCTGGACACATGCGCAGAACCCACAAAAGTTCAAGTTGTTTATGGAATAATTATGGAATAATTAGCACGATCCATTATGAATAAAGATCCAGGATGAAGGCAGCTGTGTGATCTGTCCCATGCTAACCTGCCATGTCATGACTTCTCTTGCTACGTGTCTGTGAAGGTTCTCAGTCATCCAGGTCATCGTAGTCTAAGGAGCTTGGAAAGAAAAGCGTCTGGACTTCTTTAAGTTGCTTGAAGACGTTTCATCTCTCATCCGAGAAGCTTCTTCAGTTCTAAGGTCAAATGGTGGAGAGTAGGGGTGGGTTTTTATAATCGATTTATCGATTAAAATCGATTCTGGCTTGGATTACGTAAAATCGATTCATTAAAATCCTGAATCGATTTTTTTAATATAAATTTATTTTGCCCGAAATGCCAGAATCTCAGGTGAAATCTCACAAAATTTCAACAACCACCAAACAGCTAAAACAGTAAATGAGAGCAGGAACACGGATTCTGCACAAAGACTTAAACACACAGCGCAACCCGCGGATCAGAATCAGTTAGATGTCGAATTTCTCACAGTCGGGGCTGAAAGCCGACAGCGCGCTGATTCTGATCTGTAGGCGGGTCCGCGCTTTGTGTTCACGCCCTTTATGCGCTGATTCTAAAGCTGTTAGTTTGATGTCTCTCCAAACAATATTGACCGAACCAGCAGCAAAAGAAGATCCAAACTACGCTTCACAAAAACATCGTCATGTATTCACTCTGACTTTTACTGTTTTGCTTCGACCACGATGCACAGCTCTCTCTCTCTCTCTCTCTCTCCCCCTCTCTCTCTCTGTACGGTTTTCTGCATTATTCGCTTGCTTGTTATGCACAAGTCTACCGTTGTTTACAGCGCTATCGGCCGACTTTTTTTTTTTTTTTCTGTTTTATATACTTCCGAAAAGAAAACCTAATTTCTGCCGTTCAATGCTGAACAAATTTAAACTTTTTAAAATTATGCAAAATGCAAAATGCTTAGCCCTGTCTCTAATAAAACCGCTGTAACTTCAGAGGTAATGTTCATATGTTGATTAATGGTTTTCTTTCGTTTTTGATGTACTGCAGAATATTTTTATAAAATCCAGGCCAGGAAAAATCACCTTCATGTGTTTCTGTGTTTTATCTTCAGCTACTTTGACACAAAGGCATCTGCTGTGACGCTCACACCTTTGATAAAGTCTTGCATGTGTCAGCTTCCTTTTTATAGATACAAAAATATGTAAACGTACTAATCTGAATTATAATATTTCTGACTGTCACAATTTCCCATATTCAAATCGAAGTGAATCGAATCGAATCGAATTAAATCGAATCGTGGATCGAATCGATTCTGGACCTTGTGAATCGGAATTGAATCGATTCTAAAAATCAGTGACGATACCCAGCCCTAGTGGAGAGTCCCAGATATCTCTTGCTACGTTTTTCCTCTAAGATCCTTGTGTGTGTGTGTGTGTAAATGGTAAATGGCCTGCATTTATATAGCGCCTTACTAGTCCCTAAGGACCCCAAAGCGCTTTACATATCCAGTCATCCACCCATTCACACACTGGTGATTGCAAGCTACATTGTAGCCACAGCCGCCCTGGGGCGCACTGACAGAGGCGAGGCTCCGGGCCCTCTGACCACCACCAGTAGGCAACGGGTGAAGTGTCTTGCCCAAGGACACAACGACCGAGACTGTCCAAGCCGGGGCTCGAACCGGCAACCTTCCGATTACAAGGCGAACTCCCAACTCTTCAGCCACGATCGCCCCGAACAAAGAGAACAAAGTGTGTGTGTGTCTCTGTGTGTGTGTGTGTGTGTGTGTCTGTGTGTCTGTGTGTGTGTGTGTCTGTGTGTCTGTGTGTGTGTGTGTGCGCACGTGCATATGGGTTCTGGTGTTCTTGTTTTTGTGCCATGTTGGGACTTTATGGAGGGTCCCCGTCTTTGGCTGTGATGACCTTGACAAGAGCCACTACTGAAGGCAGTGGCTGAGCTTGAGTCTACGCTAGATTGTTGAATGACAACCAATGAAACCCTGAATCGTGCATGAAGCGATTCTACCCTACGACTCTAAAGAAACCTTACCTTTGTTCTCTTTGTTCAGGAAACCTGTGGTTTGGGATAGAGTGCTGAGTGTCTTGTAAATATGATTTTGTTTACAAATAATATGTATCACTTGTAAATAAAGTCACTGTTATTTTTAAGGAAGTCCTGTAACTGAGTCCTGTTTTGCTTACAACAGACCCGACATAATCTCCATTTCATGGTTCAAACTCTGCTGAATCTCAGCTTCTGTTTCACTTTTTGAAGCAAAACATTTCCTCAGCAGTGGATACATTGGGCACAGTCTACAAAGTAACTCCAAAATAGTTACTTCTTTCCAGTACTCACAAAGATGACAAGCCGAGCAACTTAACACATGTGGTGTAACGATGTAGTGTCTGGTGAGGAAAAACCTCCATCCTAACTCGGCCAGCAGAAATCTATCAACTGCAGCCTTCAAAAAACATTTCTGGTGGAGACCAAGGTAAAACTCTGGAACACACAAGGCCCAAGACACAGCCACAAACCAACCCAAGTATCACGGTGGGCTGGCGTGTCTATTACACATTTTGCTGATATCAGGTCGCACAAACACAGAGACAAAGAAGGGAAGAGAGTCAAAGGGAGAGTCAAAACTGAACAGAGAAGAGGAAAAGGGCGAGACACACCAGTAGGACCAGGACACCCTGACCAGGGATGGGATCTGATAAGAATTTAGCAAATCTGATTTCATTGATATCACCTATCAGTTTGATTCCTTATCACTTCTTTTATTTATTGTCATTATTTTCTCATTGGCCCCACCTTGAGTGTCACTGCCATCTATTTCATTTGTGTAAATTAATTGCATTTTTGCATTAGCAGCAAAATGCAGTTGTTTCTGTCTTGGATGCAGTTTCAACTTGTCTTTTTATTTAAAGTATAAATAAAATGTTCATATCCACACTGTACGTTATAGACTGTGCCACTATTTTCCTCCACCGGCACAAGGAATGAAAAGCTGATTGTAGTGTAAGTAGAACTGATAAGGGGGATTGATAGGCAGCGGACTAACAACATCAAAGAACTGAACTAGTCATTTTCCAACCCTAGTTTGGAGATAGTTTTATTGATTCAGCTCTTTTAGTCGGAATATTTTTGTCAGACAACCAGACTCTCTGACCTGGAGAGTAGTTGGGGCCTGAGATTTGATGGCAATCGGCTTGGTGCTTGTTTTGTTCCTGCATCCTTAGAAATGCTGTTTTGGTGTCTCTCCAAAGGCAACAGCAGCAATGGAGATGATGCTGGATGGAGGGAGCACAGCACTTGCTGTCCTGGGAATGCAAACAGAAAACATCTGGAGTTGTGTGCCTACTCTAGCTAAGCCAGCTGGGTACTCCACATAGGCTGGTTTGATTGGACCACACAGAGCCTGGTTGGCTGTCTTGGTCTGGCCGTTGGTCTGTGCATGGAACTTAGCAAAGAGACTAACCTTGTTGACCGAGGCCCAATGGGAAACTTGAAAATTTGCTTTGGGCACAGATAGGGCAGGTGGAGACATATTACACCTGGAACCAAAGACAGACACCAAAACAACCTCTGGAGAAATAAGACTGTCCATTACTGCCTTAGTTGGCAGTTGAACCTTACAGTGTGAGCCCAGAGGATTACCTGGGGCCTTATGGCTGTAGGAACATAGAGTCGAGTAGGTGGTCCACCTCCAGGATTGGGTTTGGTCTGCTGCTGTCTTGACCAAGTATCCGATCTGTCAGGAGACCTTTAGGACAACACAGGTGGGCAACAGAATGGGCTCAGGTTATCAGATTTATAGATTACCAGCCTTCCTTCAAAGAACAGCTCGCTTTAAGTTAAACCCATTCTCACTCCATATGTCTGTGTTTGGGTTTTCTCTCTAACCCATGAGTCCTATACCTACCTACAGCCTTCTGACAGCTTTTTCTTTATCTTTTTTAACGCCATCGTCTATCTCTATTTTCAGTCACCTTCTTCATTTCGCTACACTTCCCTGCTGACTTTAAGCTCCTCTGAAGTTTGGAGAAACCGCTAACAGCAAATAGCCATCTGGCGATCGATGAATACTGAAGCTTTTTCAGTATTCCCTACATTTTCTCACAGCCACATTGGTTCCCCCTCAGCCTTAATGGGCAAAATGCCGGGTGCATATCTGTAAAGTCTAGTGTGACAGGTGTCCTATGTGAGGCAGGGCAAAGTCCCTTTAGTCTTGTGGTTAATGAAGAAGTCATGCAAAGAGTTGCCTCACCCATTTCTCACTCTTCCTCACCCTCTATTTTCCCTCCATTTCCATTTGTTCCCACATTGTGGTTAACAAGTGAATGCAAAGTGTTGTCTTTGTGCTTGGACTGTACCCATTAGTGCCCTTATATTCTGTATTGTAAATGCCACCAAGTGACTAAGCCTTCTGATTTATTCATTGGCTCGTTTGGGATTTGTGTCTCCTTGTGTGGTTGGTTTTAAGATTGGCTGCCTCTGCTGCTTGCACCACTGACCTGCTTATGTTTTAACAGATCTTCTGGGTTACTTAACATGTGCACATACACAAACACACATGCTACAAAGGCATAAAGTAATGACATCTTGAGGGGTGTGAATGGCTAATTAGTTAATTGGAAGTCTCCTTCTCAAGCTGTCTGAAATGATCTATGTCATGAAAGACAGTCATTGATTTTTGTGCTTGTCTGTAGTTACTTCTGTTTTGTGTATTTACTGTCTGTGCCTGTTCACAATCCAGTGTTTACCATTTTAAAGTCGTATCGTCAAATAGCTCTTCTATTGATATATCACTTCAGTTCTTACAGTTACTCTTTTAAAGATTAACCTAGTGAGGTTTCATGGTGTGAAGTAACACTTTTTATTTGAAAACATGCAAATGTTATATAATGTATTTCTTATTGTTGCTTCTTTTGGTTAAGGTACGATACGAAGTAACAATCCGATTACTCAGAACTTACAGGGCTAACCCCAAAGCAACATTAGTCATCCTTATATTGAAAGAAATCATGTACAATCTAAAACATGTGATACAGGGTGAGATATTAGCAACAAGCAGTAGCAGCAAATGCCTTATATCAACCCAGCAAGCTAGCATATTAATGACTGAGCTGGGCCGCTATCAGAACAGCTTTGTTGCTGCTTGTTACAGATTCTCCAGTCTTAGAACTGAAAAATAATTTCTCTGCATGAAGTGATGAACGCTATTCTTAAACCCCTCCATAGGGGAAGCAGCATGTGCTCTGAAACACAGTCTTTTCTATGGATTGGGCTACTCAATTTCAATTTACTGGTGTTCAAGTAAAGAATGGCACGAGGACCTGTCAGTTAGCCACAGCGCAGAACAACATACATTCACACAACCAACAGAATTGCATGATGACAGTGAACAGGTGTATATAGTACACATGAAGATTATGTTGTTTTTTTTAAAAAGAGGACAGTACAGGCAGAGCACAGCGGCCAGCCCAACACAAATTTGGGACTGTTTGCTTAAACTAATTGTCAGGACAGCTGATGCTGTTTCTTTAACAGTATGAAGTCTCCCATATATGTTCAGTTGGGCTGAGATCTGTGAGGTGTATAAATCACATCATTTGAGCTTGTACCCCATCACCAATACCGAAACTGGTTTTCCTGTTTTTGTTACCTGTTTGTAGGACATGAGTTTACATAAAGCTCCCTATGTATTAAAGTGGCGATGTGCAGAGGTTCCCCATTTATATTACAGGTTCACATCTTCTAATTGTTGTTGTGAGAAAAGATTCTTGTAGGTCTTTGGCCGTAGTAATGTCCTGGTTCCACTGCACAGCTGTGAAGTCCTGACATCACAGCCTTTACAGTGATATCTGATATTCTTTATTCAGTATTCATATCAGTGTTGCTCTGTCATAGCAAAGTGTGGTTGAGGTCACAGAGATTTCAGTCACTCAGGCACATATATATTACAGTACACATTTTTACATTTAGATAAGGGTATGCAGAGTGTTCAATCACAGCTTTTTTTCGTTTACAAAATATCCACAAAGTTGGAAAGTAAATGCTGTTAAAATCAAGGCTCTAGTTTTCTATTTGCAGCTTTCACTCAAGCTGTTTTCCTCACAGATCTCCATTTCTCTTCTCATTCTCCTCTTCCTGCGGTCAGAACCTGAATTCAGTCCTCTAGCAGTGCTGCTGCTGCTCCATCCATCCTCCTTGCATTTTGTCATAAAATCACCATAAAATCTTTACACAGAAGAGACACACTTGTTTTGGATAGATTTGCACCAATATTGTTTAAGTGTAGCTGATGTATGGAAACAGTCACCTTTACTAAAATAATCAAGAGTCTACTAGTTCCATAATGAAACGTCTTGAGATCAGAGTATTATATTTAATCTGTAAACTATATTCAGTGGAGCTCAATATTGTCTGTCCAGATTCCAGTGTTGTCCATTTAATAGTGCTTGTAGAATTTTAGTGTGTACAGGAGTAGCACTGTCATGTCCCGAGCCATTACACGTATACACTACGTCAGCTGCAGTTCCTGATAACCCAATAAGCTTTGTTTTTGTAAAGGCAGCAGTCGCTGAGGTTCTCTGAGCATGTGATGCTTTCTGTATATTACCTCACATACTGTCAATTCATCTAACGGGAAGTATTAAAACCAGCTGCATCTGCGACTCTGTTTCTAAAGTTTTAAATGCCATTCTGCCAGACGTTTATCAGTCCACCACCCATTTTACACAATAATCGGTCAGATGACCACAGGTGAAAAAGAAGCCAGAATTTGCCCTGCTTGTGTTGCTTTTCATGTGCCCACATAGCAAAATTGGTATGGCCCGGATCTGGCCCACACAATGTGCTTACACATGGCCCACATACCGCAAAAAATGACGGCCCCTTGGAGGCCCAGATCTGGTTTACCAGAGGTGGCCCACACGTGGGCCAGCACAAGGCCAGTTGCAGACACACTGCTGGCCCACAACAGTTTCAACTCTGGCCCCAGATGTCAGCCTGATGTGTACCTTAATCAAGCCTTGTAATGACGACATGTGCCTGAACATAATAGTGCAAAAGTAACATGACGAAACTCTGTTCAGACAGTGAATGGACTGATTCTTACATAGCGCTTTGCTACTCTCCCGGTTTACTCAAAGTGCTCTATACAACATGCCACATTCACCCAATTCCTCTAAACTGAGTGCTTCCTAACTACAGCCACACACATTCTCACTCTTGCAGACTGGAAGAACCAGGGATAGAACCACTAACCTTCCGATCAGTAGGTGACCTGCTCTTCCTCCTGAGCTACAGCCACCCACTAGAATAGGTATTGCTGCCAAAGAAATCTCTGAAGAAACTACATGCTCAGTTTGTTGGCTTTGTTTGATTATGCAGCTGTGTAAAAGATCAGCCCTGATCTGAACATCATTTACTGCATCCTTTAAAATCATTGAATCATTTTCATATATTTATTAGCTCTTACAGTCTGATGCTGATCTCAGTAACAAACGGGCTGCTTTGCAGATGTGGCTAAAAGAGGGTGATGCACTGTCATCAGTCAGTCAGCAAAGGAGACTGTTTTCTAAGTTTGATATGTAGGATTCTCTCATACTGAAATATTTATTTAGCATAGAATTTTTTTTTACTTGACAGTTTTTTGTGCTGAAATTAGGATTATTTTATATTAAATAGTGATGTGCATTAGCTGAATAGCACTAAGTGGGAAGGAGACTTGCGTGTTAAAACTTTTGTATTGTTATGTTTGGATTATAAGCGAAAGAATAAAGGCATGCTCACATTTACAAATACATCACCATTTCCTTGTAAAAGCTGTATTTATGTTATGTTATATTTAAGTTCATATTATTCCTAATTATTCAATAATTCCTCATATTTGTTCTTTGAACACTACATTGAATAAAATATATTGTGTCAAGCTTCAGATATGAGAGTATAGATCGTTCCCTGGGTGCATGATGGAAGCATTGGTCTGTGCTGGGGCAGGAATAACACACACACTCGATATGTACTGTGCCCAGCTGAATTGTTGGCTTAAAAAGGCATGGCACAATAAGGGATGGTAAAAACTGCCTTATGTGAGCACGCCTTTATTCTTTCTTTTAGCACTTTCTGTTGTCAGAAGGGAGTTTCCCGATATTCTGGACATATCTGCGGTACCTTCAGTCTCGACATCCACACAGCAGGAGAGATACAGTTGGAAAAAAGTGCTTAAATTTTCGATGGTCACAGATGGACGTGTGTGTGTGTGTGTGTGTGTGTGTGTGTGTGTGAGAGAGAGAGAGTAGAAGAGGGAGAGTTAAAAGTTTCTGCTCTAATGCACCTTGTTATCCATTCATACTGCACTAAACACAGCCTGAGGCGATTCTATCTCTCCCTCTCTATCACTCTCTCTGTCTTGCTCCATTTTATGTCCGTTTCTATGTTAAAAGAATGAAGATTTAAATAACTCTGACTGTGTGCAAGACTGAATAGGTATGTCTCCCCGCCCCCCTCCCCCCAAACCCAACCCCAACATCACCATCACCACATTTCTTGTCACAAAATCAATTTTTAGTTTAGCAAGAATAAACCTGTCTCCTTTCATTGCAGAGGCTGGCTAAATAATTGAGTACATATACGCACACACATACACCTAAAAAACAATTACACACTTTTGCACTTGTAAAGTACTTTTTGTGAAAAGGAACATTGCTGAGCATTTCATCATTTTGCTTTCTTACATCAATGTGTGTCTGTGATTTTGATACATTTTAGAGAATTATTAAAGATATCCCTCCGAGACATTAAATCTACTCTGTGTTTTTGTTACTGTCAACATACCATAAAAATCAAATACAATAACGTATTCATTATTGGACTCCACTCCTATTTACATGACTCTCAAATAGACTCTCAAATACATAGATGCATAATCCAACCACTCCAAGGGTGTTCTCACACTGACCCACATAGCAAAATTGGTATGGCCCGGATGTGGCCCCCACATGGGCCAGCACAAGGCCAGTTGCCGACACACTGCTGGCCTTGTGCTGGCCCATGTGTGGGCCACCTCTGGCAAACCTGATCTGGGCCACCAAAGGGCCGTCATTCCTTGAGATATCTGTACCATGTGTAAGTTGTGTGCAGCCACGGGCCAGTTGCAGACCGCTGGCCCACAACAGTTTCAGCTCTGGCTCCAGATGTCAGCCTAATGTGTACCTTACTCAAGCCATGTAATAACGGAATATGCCAGAAGATAATAGTGCAAAAGTAACATGACGAAATTCTGTTCAGACAATGAATTACCTGATTCTTATATAGTTCTTTTCTACTCCCCCAGATTACTCAAAGTGCTCTATACAACATTCACACACTTCCTCTAAACTGAGTGATTCCTACTACATTCATACACTTTCACACTCTTGACACGCAGACTTGAGGAGCCAAGGATCGAACCACTAACCTTCCGAGCAGTAGGTGACCTGCTCTACCTCCTGAGCTACAGCCACCCAGTGGTAAACCTGAGTGAACCGTCACTAGGTTTTGGATAAAGTGTACACTCACAAACCTGCTTTTGAAACGTTGGCTACCATAGCAGTATAGTATTGCAACATAGCATTTGGATCTTCTAACTAAAATAGGAAAATAGGAACATAAACAGTATCATCATTGCCAGACCTGGCCCACATCTGCCAGACCTGTTTTCTATGAGCCTGGGCCACGTAAACCAAACCACAATCGGGCCAGATATGGCATGCCATCACATAAACAGTGCCATCTATGCCAGGCCTGGCCCAAATCTGGATGACATACCACTCACCATGCCAGAAGTCAGCCAGCAGTGCCGGCTTGACACCAGATCCAGGCCAGACCTGTCTGCTATGTGGGGAGTAGTCCTTAGCATGCAAAGCATCTTTGACCACCAAATGCATTTTGGGGCTGTTTGAGAAGGTGAGCCTGGGGACAGGTCCTCTGGACTTGGACTGTAAAGGTGTCGTGTGATTGCACATTCACTCAGATGCATTGGGAGCAATTTGGTGTTCAGTGTCCTCAGAACCCACACTGTGACGCGAAAGAGTGAATCGCTGAAAGGTGACCTAGTCCCATGGCTGCAAAAGAAGCTCCTCCCTTCACAACTATTTGCCAGTGAGTTTAAGGTGTTTGTCATGACATGCTCTTTGGCTTTGACCAGCTGTAGTGCAGGCCAAACCCTTTTCTCCACCATTTCTCTGAGCACTGGGGAGAATTTGCTAAAGCTGTCTTGAACGTTTTCCACTGACACAGTTTAAAATGTCATATATTGTTATTTATGTGAGGTTGTGCTGTAGACCTGCTTAGGACCAGATATTATTTTATGTCCTGAAACATAAATCCTTAGAAACTGAAGACTGTTTTTTTAACTTTCTTTTTCACATTACTGTATACGACACATATATATGTACCACATAGCATTTTACACAGCAGAAATAGGTCAAATTTCTGATTCTCTGTAACATTTCAGTTACTTTTTTACAGGCCCTAAATCTGCTCCACAGCCATGAATCACAAAATTATATCTATCATCCCTTTAGCCAACTGTCTACTTTGTAGAGTAGGGTTCTAGATAATCAACCACTGAATATCCATATCATGCCAGTGTCCATCTATTGACTGCCCGCCTGTCCACCCATCCACCTGCCCGCCCAAACCAACACAGTGTATACAAGAAGCAGGCTCTATTTCCTTAAAGAGGATGAGATCTCCCAGTGAGTGTGTGCAGTAAAATAATGAAGATTTTCTATGAGCCAGCCGTGAAAACTGGAGGAGCAACATCACTTAGGAAAGCTGGCTCTGTGGTGGAAGCATGTCATTATTACCTGTTACTGTGGATAAACTCGACCACAGCATGTACAGAAGAGGCAGCGGAGTACCTTCACACTGTTTAAGCTGCAAGCAAGAAACCTTGATACATCATCAACAACAGAGCTGTCTAGAGCATTATTTGCCACACATTATTATTATTGTTGTTGTTGTTGTTGTTGTTGTTAATGATAATAACAATAATAATGGTGTCATCATCATTTTAACTGCTGTAACAAATGAATTCCTGAAATATCTAATATTTTGCAGCACATTGTACTTCCTTAATGATTCATAGTTAGTCACAGGGAGTTGATTTTTTGTGGCCGACAGCCTTTTACTTCTCCCACAATTTGCAATGACAAACTGTGAAAGCACCCATCTGTGTGATAAAGTAATCTGAGTGATTAGCACCACGTTAAACATGCTGTACTCATCACAGTAATCAGGATAAATTCTCAAATCCAAAGGGGCAATGATTCAGTTAAGGACTGTCTACGTTTATGAGCGATCAAATGGGAAGAGGGCAGAATGAGACAGTTTACTGTGTAATTCTATAATGTGCAGTTAGTGCACATCGTGGTGCAGGTCTGCGTTTTATCCAGACTCTTTGGGTCTATTTGTGTCATTTAGTGCTGCTGCGAACTGATATGTCAGAAAATCAATTAATTACTTTGAAGTGGCAGTTAACTGCATCCGCACAATACACCCCATGAATTATAGATGAAGTGTGTGTGCAAATAATCTGTGTGCGTGTGTATGTGTGTGTGTGTGTGTGTGTGTGTGTGTGTGTGCGTGTGTGTGTGTGTGTGTGTGTGTGTGCAATACCAATGGTTCTCTGTTAACTAGAGACAATTGCTAGCTCTTCTGTCCCTAATAACTTGATGAGAGTGCTTTGACACAAATCCACTGAGTTGTGAAGCAACTGAAATGAATAATAGGACAATAATACAAAGATGTCAAGTAACATGAAAGTAACAAAAGTTAATGAAAATCCAATAAAGCGTTTAACGTGATGTCTAAAACACTTCACTGCTGTACATTCCTTTGTGTGATCTCTCTGTATCATTTTCTGGAGAAATTCAGTGATGCTCGTGAAGATTGGATTTTATCGCAGTCTGAACTCGAAATTCTGCTTTTGAGAAAATATGATGAGAAAAACAAAGGACTTACCCTCAACACAGCCACTGGTTTCTCAATCCATTGATCCCCTGCTGAAGGTGTGTGTGTGTGTGTGTGTGTGTGTGTGTGTGTGTGTGTGTGTGTTGAACCAGCACTGTCATTAGCCTCAGGCTGGCCTCAGTTCAGGCGACGACAGGGACTGACAGCCACTGGCATGGGTGGGGGCGGGGACCATGAGGTCATTTTATCTGAGTGCTTTTTCACCGGACTCTGATTATACACAACTTAGTTACATAAACTGCACACAATATCAAATAGCATGTATTTATTATTACAAGCTATTGTAATTAAACACTTACAGTTCAAGTAGAACTTTTTGTCATTTAAATGAAATCACGAAACAAATTATTGCATTTGGTTCCTCATTCAGCCAAAATTTTTTGTGAAAAACAACAGAAAAAGAAAGACAGTTTCTCAGCTTTCAACATGTTCTGCCTGTTAAATTGTTGAATTTAACACGTGGAGTATCATTGCAGTTCCCCTTTATGTTAATATCAAAATAAAGTTTAATTACGCTGTAAACCCAAACGGTCAAAATAAAAATGAATAAAGTCATGTCAGTTATTTAAAAGTAGTCCTACAAACTCTAACATATTCAATAAACCCATCCAACATTTTCTTCAACTTATTATTTTTGATCAACTTCCGCTAGTTTGCATATTACGTTACTGCTACTTAAAAATGTGATTATTTCTTTTAATAATTTAATTTTACTCATTAATTTCATCTACTTGGCGCTCATCTTTGGAAGGTTTTATTGTTTGGGTCGATTTGACCCCAAACATAAAGAAATCTTTTGTTTTAAGTCTTTTGTCAGCTGTTGACAAGTTCTTGCACTTCCATTATGTTTACGTTTAATCATTTTGGGTTGCTTTTATTTATTTATTGTAAACTGCAGGGGAAAAATCAGTATGAACTGCACATCTTAAAAAGAGTCAACCGACTTTTTAATTTAGGGTTTTAACTTTTTAAATGCATTTCTTTCTGAGGTCATTAAATAATGTGAGGTAATCTACTGTCCAACAGTGTCTTCAGTTTGTCTCCCAAGTCTGATATAATTAACCAGAACTCAGTGACCCAAACCCTCCCAGCTGTTCCATCCTGTAAAAGAAGGATTTACAAAGTTTCATGGATTTGGACGTTAGCAGTAGAGTTTTATACATACCATGCTCTGACTGAGGGATTTCTGAAAAACTAAAAGATGGAGCTGTGCTATCACTGCAGGACATCTGGGAGCTGAGACAGACCTCTAAGTTTTTAAACTATAGACAATGTGCTATTCTTATTGGGTGCAATGGACAGACGCACATTATAACAAAGTCTAACCTTTCAAAGTGAAGGGGAATCAGTGAATGAAGGAGAGCTGATGAAAAACATCTGCAGTTATTCCCAGGTAAAGAGAAGTGAATTTTTATTTAGTGATATAATATGTATGTATGATATGTAAAGAAATGAATGTTTTGGGTGGAATATGTTGCTGCACATCTGCTCAGTTAAAGCAATGCAGAAATCTACAGCCAGGATGACGGCCGGTCAGAACATCCCTCACACTTGTGTTTTTAAACAAATACCACAGCAGTAGTCACGCTGCATCTTGTTTTTTTCAGTGTAGGTTTACTCAGAGTTTCAACATTTAAAGGAGGATTCAGAGGATGCAGGACACTTTCTACACCAAACTTGCCAGCCTGCCAACCAAAAAAGTCAAATCAGCAAAGGTTTTAGGTGAAACATTAAAATGTCACAGTGCAAAGAGATCATGTGATTTTTGACCAGTAGTTTACTTTGTTTTCCTCTTTCTCTTCTTCTTCTTTTTAGTGCTTTTGTAGATCCTTGCACACTGTGTCCACTGTCCCTCCTCCTGCTGGTGTCTAAACCATCTCAGCCTTTCCTGTGTTTGTCCTCTGGGTTTGGTGACCATACAAAGGATTGCTGTTTAGAATACAGACGATCTCTTTTGATCTCTCCGTTTGTTCTCAAAACAATTATAAAAATACAAAGTAACTAAAATAATACGTAGCTTTCAAGCATTAAATAATAAACTGGAGATTTGTAAAATCATCATGTGATGAGCCGAATCTGAGAAGGTGCCTGTCGAGTCCATCATCATTCAAAGCGACTGTGTGGACGTCTGAAACTGCAGCCAACTGCTGAGGAAGTGATGCATGCACCATACCTACAGCACTGCATTCATTCAGAGTACAGCTGGAGTCTGTTTCAGAGCTATCTTGCTTTGTTTTTTCAATGTATTTGAGTTTCGTGTTACATGTTTTGGAGATTTCTGAATTTCAGCTGACTGACTTCTGTTTAATTCAAAAGGATCACAGACATGAACCGTTTTCTAAACTCAAACGTGTGACTCTGTTATGTCAACTTATTCTATGGGATATTGATTTAAAACATTTACTACATTTACTCAAACCATTATTTGGTCAGATAATATCTATGCGCCATTCTTCCTGTCAGTATTCATTATCCACTAAATACAACGCGATGATAAGCAGTGATGTATTTGCATCCAAGGAAACCCTCATAGGGATCAAGGTAACTGTCTGTGTTGGTTTTCACTTCTGCATTATGTCGACGCATCAAAGCAAACAGATCTGAGGCAGGCCTCGACCACGACCACAGCGGCTCACCAAAATCACAGATAGTTTTTGGTCCAGCAGTCACATACACGCTATAGGTTTGCCAGAGCCACTAAGGGGAGTCAGATAGGCGTCACCAGCTAAAAATCCTCTGTGGGAGGTTAAGTGAGCACCGATGTTGGTGTGAGGTCTGGCAGCATCACCATCTCTGCCACGTATAATACTCCTTTACATCTATGTTGAAATGTAAATCTGCACATACATGTAAGCATGTTGGTGGACTAGAATTTATATAGGAGTCTTCGAGTGTCACTAAACACACAGAGTACCAGCAACATTTACCTTTGGGCCATGTATAAAAATGTCCATTCTCCTAAATATTCATGTAATACTTTTGTTAATCCCCTTGAGGTGCATTAAACTCACGTGCCCATTGGCCATTAAACTCAAACTCACATCAAAATCACATTTATGTGTCTATAACAGGGGTCGGCAACCCTGGGCACGCGTGCCACAGCTGGCACGCGAAGGGTTGACTGATGGCACGACCATAGCTGGACTGGCCATCGGGCATACTGGGCATTTGCTCGGTGGGCCGATGATTTTTTTTTTGTAACGGTATAAACAATGAACGATGGTGGATTGGCCAGATGCTGGTCGGTGTGTAAAAATAACTCAGTTGTTTGATGGTGGCTATGGCGGAGCTTCCACAGATTCAGTAACATTAGCAAGTGGTGGAGGCCAGCAGGTGGATGAGAGAAAGGGGAGGCAGGAGGAGCAGAGACCCGAGGCGGCACCGGTCCGAGTATCAGGTGAACTGAACTTCAGGTAAGAAGTTATGAGCTGCAGTCTGTCTGGGTCAGATATAAACCAAGTTTAGGTGGAGTTTATTTTCGTTGTGCTGACTTTTTACAGTCAGTTACAATAACTCGTACTGCGTGAGCTAGCATGACAGAGTTTCTATACAGCTGGGTGGGTGCTATGATGTTACTGATGGTGAACTTTATTTTGTTCATAAGGTTAGTTAGTAGAGTTTCCAACTGTCCCGTAAAAAACAGAATCGTCTCGTATTCAGAGAAACTATTACGGGTTTCGTGTTGAGCTGAAAAGGAACAGTTTGTCCCGAACTTTAGCTAGAATGGAAAACACACAAAGCTGGAGTTATTCTGTGTCTTTGCTGCACAGCTGCCTCTTCTTCTCTCATTCTCCCTCTCTCTCCTGTTTCTACTTCAATCATGAAACTGATCAATGATCAGCTGATCGTCTCTCTTGTTTGTTTATCGCCCACTTTGCGCCAGAAACAGGGAACCAGCAGATGTCGAGCTAAACAACAGCAGCACGTTTAAGCTTGATCAGCTGTTGTTAGAATTTTTTTAATGTTAATTTCTAGTATCAGCTGATGTTTGCTGGAGCCACAGCTGTAAAGCTGCTGGTCATGATGGTTTGGATATGAGGTGAGAGGGAAACATGAAGACGTCCTTACTGAATCATCAGAGCTGTGATGGAGAAACAGGTTTACCTTTTAGGTGACATGGATGAGTTGAAGTTATGAACTGTTTCTGAGAGACACAAAGAAATACTTTCATTTAAAATGTCTCACTATAATAAATAATTATCTGAATCTTACAACCAAAGTTTTCATCTGACATAAAATGTATAGAAATCATACATATACCAACAAGACTGTACATTACTGTCACAGCAGTGTTTGTTTTCATTCAAAGGCTTTATGTCTTTAATACCTGGGGGGTTGGTCTCCAGTCAAAATGCTGATATTTTGTCCCAGTCCAGCCCTGCGCACGACACGCAGTGAGTTAATGTGAGAAGGTGCATTAAAAAATAAATGGCCGCACCAACGGTGCACATCACAAATCAGCTCGCACAGACACATTAGTTGTGCCGCTTCTTAATGACGGTATCTTAGCTAACAACCCAACTACCAGATTCAACTTGTAATTACCAGTGAGAGGGACGTTGCTAGCTGGCAGGTTTATCAAGCGATGTTGAAATTTCCACATTCTGACACTTCAAAAGCTTCAGGAGCTGTTTGCTCAGCGCAGCATCAGCACCGCGGAGCTACACGGATACATCTGTAGACTCGAGACAGAATTCACAATGTGTTTTTGGGACTTTCAGGTGTTTGGACCAATGTTTTCTTTTTGGATCAAACCAGAAATCTTTATTGAGCAGCTGGATTTGTCTCGCATTAACTGGCTGAGTTAATGCCAGTTAATGCAACATTGAAGCAGCTGGAATCCACAGCTGTGCGTGTTCATGGAGCTGCATGTTCACCTGCTGGACGTCACTACCTGACAAGTTTAACTGTCTTCAGAACATTGCAGAGGCCTTATTGACAGTATTTGGCTCTACATGTCTGTGTGAGCAGATTTTCTCTCACATGAGTCCTCAGGTCTGAATGCTGGACACTGGGAGACCTGTGTCTCTGAGTGGGAGACCAGAGATCACATTAACATGTGTGTCTCTGTATTAACAAACATGCCATATTGGCCCAGTTTATTTTTCTCATCATTGTTGTGAGGAGACCATAAATAACATTTGTATTTTCTCTTGTTCAGTTCATTTCTGTTATGGATAAAAAGTATTTTTTTGTTGTGAAATAGCTGATAACTGCCAACATCAGCGAACAAATATAATTCTATAAAGTGGTTCTATATAGTGAGTAACTGTTCATATAGAGCATTATTAAATTTATTGCTAATGTAATCATATGGCACATTGACTTCTGAGTAAATTTTAGATGCACTCGTCATCAGAAAGGTTGCCGACCCTGGTCTATAACAACTGGGACATGTACCAGCATATCAGGGATGCCAAACCTGCTCAGGATGAGTTTGTTGGGTTTCAGGTTCCTGAGCTAACCTCAGCTCATCTTTTTAAACAACCCACAGAGCTGTCACTGGTCGCTATGGTGACAGTGTCCAGCATCAGCCGGTATCACTTTGAATATTTTTATGTCTTTTATTCAGTGTAAAATCTCACTTTTGGGTAACGGCACAAACACTAAGAAACGACAGAGAACATGCCATTATTACAAAGCTGTAGCTTCTGTTTTGCCCACATTTATTGATGATGATTTCACATAACTAAGCAGTGTACTGTACTCTCATCAGTTATTTGGGTTCTTATAATAATTAAGAGAGAGCACAGGGAGGTGGTACGGGTACAGGAAGGACGACGGGGCAAACAGTGAAGCTGAAAAACAAACGTTATTGTTTATAAAGTAATTGTTCGTGTATTTCAAGGATCTGTGCTTTCTAGTAGCACACTTAAAAGTGCACATTCTAGACAGAAAACATTGATATGAATGGTAACACTTCACAGGATGGCTGCTACACTGATGTCTACTCTCCACTCATGAAATTGGGGTACACAGTGCTCTGTGCTGAGACTGCATAATAACGGGAGGGCTGTATTTTATTACAAAACAGCTCTATTACCAATTTGCTTTGTGTGCAGGTCTTTGGAATGAATAATGCTGCTTTGGGTGGACTGGGATGGTCCTTATGTCAAATATCAGTGATGTAATATTTAGTTAGCATGGTTTCAAATCGAACACAAAGCTATCTGCAAGTTCAACACCTAAATGAAGCTCATCATACTGATTGTTTGACCTCAATGTTCAAGCAGATCTTAGCAGAACCAAATAGAAATAAAGAGCAAAGAGCAGATTGAGAGATGGAGAAAAAAAGAGAAAATTATTTGAGCGCTTAAATAAAATTAGCAGCTTTAAAGAGCCTGAGGGCAAAATGGAGTTGTGTCCCTCGTGGCTATGCTTTGAAGAAGGGGAGAATGAATTAAGCTTGACTTGCTCCTCTCCCTCCTCCTCTTCTTTGCTCTCACTTTTAACTCCCTCACTTTTCTTCTGGTTTGCACTAATATGTAGGGTGACATGGAGGGAGAGGGAGGGGGTTGAGGAGATGAACGAGGGGTATAAAAGCAAATCATGAAGGTAAGGGCAGGCTGGAGCACTTCATTGCTGAACAGCTTTTTGGATTCTCTTACACGTGTTGTTCTTAAGTTTCACAAATACTTGATTTGTTCCCTTCCTATTTAAGTTCTCTTTTTCCTCCTCTTATCCTTCTCCGTACAGTTTTTCCCTCATACGTTCTGAGTATCTGAAATTGGGCCCCAGTTGTTGGTGCTTCTACACACAGGACTGGAGCATGAACCCCGGGGCTTTCTCCAGCTCTGGGCCTCTGTCGTGGGCTATGTATCTGATGAGGAAAGGCCGGACAGGCAGCGGACTCTTCGGTAAAGCTGATTCTTCTTCATATTTGACGTCACCTTGATCACTATCTGCTCTGTTCGTGATTATGTTGTTTTTGTTCTTAACTATTTGTTCTGTTGCTGCTCCTCATTGGGAGGTTTTGCATGACCTAAATCCTCACAGTAAAACAGTTAAACTGAACTGTGCTGCCTATCATCAGATCACCTGTTCCATTTTCTTGTCTAATTCTGTTTCTTGGATTTCTACAAGCATTTGTAGATGGAGTTTCAGGGCTTTTTGAAATTCTGCTGGGTGCTCCAGTTGGTTCTGGCTAAAGGCTACCAAAGTTTGTCTCAGATCTGCAATTCAGTCGTGCCTGATTATTGATATAAATCATCTAACTTAGAAATAGACAAAAACCATCAAACGTGTGAGAAGCACAGCTGATTCTGACTGCAGATATCGTTGTTATCAGTGTCAATCACCCTGGACAGGACATATCTCTTTAGTAAACTTCTGCTATTTCAGGGAAGCAGCTTCTGGTTTTCACAATGAAATTTTTATGTCTAATAAATAATTAGAAAAGGAAAACAGTTGCATGCACACGACTGATCCACACTGTATTTCTATGAAAGATATCAAGCAATGTTAGTATCAATAACGTTGATAGGACACTGTGGCTGAGTATTGATTATGGATCAGAGGGCAGTAAGCAGCTCACATTACAAGATAGTCAGCGGTAAATGCTGGCTTCGTGAAATCCAACTCCACTGCCACTGTCATCACTCTTTCTTTCTTTCTGTCTTTATCTGTTGTTTTATTTGACTTCTCAGATGTCTACAGAGGACTTTCATTGAAATAATGTTTAGCAGGCTGCTCTTTGTTTTTTCTTTTATTGTGATGAGCACCAGAACTCTAATTCTGTCTTCAGAGATGTACTCTTTCAAACAATCCTTCAGTATTTGGAATATTTAGCAGTTTACTAATAAGAAAAGGAAATGTCACGTTTAAAAAAACTATATTTTAAAACAACTTTAACTCGTACTTGAAGGAAAATAATGTAAAAAGCTGTGAAGTCAGCCTTTAATAGGTTTAACGTTTTGATTTCTGTTAACTCCTGATAACCTGCACAGTGTGGACAAATAGGCATGATGTGAAAAATGGATATTTCCAAGAGCAAAACACACCGTGTCCATCTGGGGCTGGGGCATTTACATTTTTTATTATCCCCCGTTGGCTACAAAGACAGACGGGGTCTGCATGGACAGCATGTGTTTCTCAGGCAACACAAAGCTGTATTTAATATAGTTTTATAGTGAAAGGAATCATCGCTACTGTGTGTACAGCATACATTTACTCCTGTTTCTGGAAAAACTCCAAGCTGCTGGTTCCTGATTTTTTATTTCGTTTTTTAGTTTTTATTTTCATTTGAAAATCAGTTTCCTCCAAAGGAATATTAATGGAAGAGGAAAACAGATATTTGAATTTGGCTTCAAAGCAAACAACTGCAAAATGATTTCAGAGATACGTTCACGTATAAGTTGGTGTGCTGCGGTTTGACATACAGATACAGACACAGAGGAACATTAGCGTCACGCACACACAAATGAATGGATCATTTTCTCATTTTTGGATGAAAAAAGAAAGAAAAACGTGATCTCATACACTCATTTTAGTCTTTAAGATTAGAACATAATGTAAAACTGAAACACGTGGTTACTGTTTGACTCTTTAAGAGCTGTTGGAGTTTCAGCAGCAGTTTAAACACAGTTTAGTTCTTCATCATTGAGACTTTTTTTTAGTTGAGCAGATAAGTCATAGTTACTTATTTCATCTGTCAGCTCTTTCCCTGTTGCTGCTTTCTTCCAGAAATGGTTAATAGCTCCATAATAATAATCTTCATCTTCATTTATATAGACTTTACATACAGTACATGCAGAAGACAGAGTGCTGAAATGAACTCAGTATCTAAACCATTTTTTGTGCATTAAAGTTTTTGTGTGTGCATGAAGACAATGTGCATGTGTTGTTCAAATATGAAATTAATATAATAGCAATATAATAAAAAGAGCTTTTCCTTCATTTAAAGTTATTTTTGGTGCTTAATTTGTTTTGTGAAATATTTTCCAGTAAAAACTTGAGCGGGATTTAAACTATCCCTGGTCAGTATAGGCAGAAATAACACAAATAACACAGTGTTCACAGTTATGATGATAACATCACAATAATGCAGTTTAGTATAGTTAGAGGCTGAGTGCATTATAAAACGGTCAGGAGTTCAGAGGTGTCATTTATATCAAAGTACTAATGCAGATGTTTGAATGTGTATTCGAACTCTTACTATTAGAAACAGATGAAATCACATGAAAGTGGATCAATGTGAGTCGGCTCGTTCGGCCCGTCTTCATTTAGGATCAGTAACGTGCTTTAGATCACCTGCTGCCCTCTATCGTCTGTATGTGCTACTGACAGCTTGCATATATAAGCACACAGATTCTCACGCCTCGGTCTGCGGTGGTGAAAAGAATAAGAAAACAAAGATTTGGAGGCATGTGACTCTGACTTTGATCAGTGAATGCATTCATATGTCGTTAGTTTGTTATGTGTGGATAACGCACATAACCACACAGTGTCACGCAGGAAGAAGCGCAGCTCTGCCTCCTTGTTTCTCTGCTAAAGCCGCCTCCTTTCGGACGCACAGGATGCTGATTGGTCTTGTGTTTTCGGCGACAGCCTCTAGAACGTGTCCTGATTGGCTGAGAGCAGGTCTTTGCGCAGACGAGATGCAAATCCAGAGCGGTGCCGGTAAAAGGCTGACGCCAAGATCGGAGATGGCCATTCATCTGCAGCGGAAAGGATATAGAAGTAGTTATGATGAAAGCGCTTACTTACCGAAGCAAAATCTGAAATACAGTCAGATTCTCTCTCTTTTTCCCCCTCCAACGTCTGCCCATTTCCTTCCACTTTCAGTATGAGCGGAAGTTTGTTCTGCTGAGCTTTGAAGACTACAGAACCCATCTCAAGTCTGCCTTTGACTTCTACTCTGTATGGAGAACGCATTAAACACATCTGAACGCGTCGGGGACATGTTTGCACGGATTTAAATGTGTCGCGTTTGGTCGGGGTAGTTTGACAGATAAGTACTGGACGCACACAGGAATCCGCTTCTTGGCCGCAAACAGGAGGAAAGCAGGAGGCTTATAGTGAAAGTCAGCGAGAGGAGACTGTGGACGCACAGATGGTGTTTCCGTGGGACGCCAAATACGGTACGACGCATTATTCTGGTTATTGTTCACGATAAAGTATGAAGACATGCGCAGAGAACATATTTGTTCTCTCCAGCTGTCACATTAGTTTGACTGACTGAGCTGTTGGAGAAATGGTCTCTGGTGCGGTGTTAGTCCGTGGTTTGTCGGTCCGTGTGTGTTTGTGTGTGATGGTGATGTCCATATACTGGAATGTGTGTCATTGTACAACAACGTAGTCATTTACAGGCCTGTAGAAAACTGTAGCCTTATACATAATATAGCATAATCCAGCGTTCGTGTACCGGTTTACTCTGTGACATCCAAATCAGCTCAAACGATCATTGTCAGGTTATTGGTTTGATCCAAAGTCAAAGTCAAAGTTTCTTAGATTTAAATATACAAGCCCACCTTTTCTCAGTGACTGCGTTTGTGAATGGAAACACAGAGTTATTGTGTGAACTGGTGAATGTGGTTTGTAGTGTTTGTAAAAGGGGAAAAAGTGGAGTCGGAGTTTTGCACTGCTACCAGAATTCTTCAGAGATTGATGCAAAATGTTAACCAAGTGTTGAAGTGTTCATTCTGAACTAACAAATGTGTGCTATAATACAAATGAGTGTTACCTGAGCTCACTAGGATCCAAAACTTTGGATTTGACTGAGCAGGTCATCAGGTTGGTGGTTCAGCTGCTCCAGTCTGCATGCCATCCTTGGGCAAGATACGAACCCCAGGGCGCTCTCTGTGCTCTCAGTGTGAATGTGTGTGAATGTGTGTGAATGTTAGAGCAAATGTGCTTGTATGAAAGGACGTGAATGAGGTGTGTTGTATAAAATACTTTGAAGGCTCCAGATTAGCAATTAAAAAATCAGATATAAGAATCAGTCGATTTAACATTTAGATACATGCTCTATAACACAAATGTAACTATTAGCAAAATAAACACACCTGTTCACCTGGTTACCTTCTCCTGTGGTTGTGGTGACAAGTGCACAACTTAAACATCTCTCAGTCTCACTCTGTGTGTGTGTTTTATAGATCCCAGCTCACACACACCTGTACAGTGAAACAGGTGTGTGTGTGTGTGTGTGTGTGTGTGTGTGTGTGTCTTTAACCTGAATAAAAAGCAAGCGTAGTCATAATTTGTCAAACACTATCTATAGAAATCTTTCTAGTCATTATCTACTAATCTACTTGCTGACTGATCATGAGTTGTAACAGAATAGTGAAAAAAGTCCTTATTAGTGCAGACTGGGGGGAGAAAATATTTGTGAGCAAACAGAATCGCTACGTTTTCTTTTTCTGCTGAAATCATTTCTTAAACAATGAAAGAAGAGTGAAAATATATTCTCATACTGTTCTGATGATTACGTGATTCAAAGACTATTTTTTCCTGGGTTCTGTCATAGACCCTGCCCCCGGTCGCCGCTATACTCCCCCCTCTACCACCCTCGCCTCGGGGGGGAAGATGGCCGAAGCCCTGCCTCTCGGAGCCCAGGAGGCCGGTGGTGGAGCTGCTATGGTGGGAAAATTGCGAATTGCAGACCACGGCATGGTGGAGGTAGGGCAGCATGGGACTGGTTGCTTATTTCTGTCTTAGACTAAAATAACTGTGCTGCTGTGTTTTCAGGTGATGCCAGATCATCCAGGAGAGCTGGTGAAGACAGACAGTCCCAATTTCCTGTGCTCTGTGTTGCCTACTCACTGGAGGTGTAATAAGACTCTGCCCATTGCTTTTAAGGTGTGTATGTTGTCATTTAGCACGGGCCGTGCTGCACATCGTAATGGACTGCGTGTACTTCACATACACACCAGGTTTTACTGTTACGTATACAGTCAGCTCCACCTCTAACCAAGTTAACCTTTCACCTACTCAAAGTTTCCTGATAATAACATGTGTATTATATATTATTACATCATCATGAGTTCATCTCTATTACTTTGATTACCTTTACTGTTCTTGTCCAACTGTTCAGTATGTTCACCGTCCACTGACAAACAGAGAAAAGCAGCATTTCCTCACATCTGGGAACAAATCTTTGACATTTTGCCTTTAAAAGTTAATTGATGTAAATGGGCCGGATGATTTACGACTTTAGTGTTTAATGTACAAAATCTAACATTTTGTACATTTTCCAGCATCACTCACAAAGGTCCGTTTTTACAGGCCTTTATACTGTCTTACCAGTGGGTCATATGATCCGTCCACCCTCAGTGATTTAACACAAGTTTGTTTGTTTTTGCTGCGTTTCCCTCGTGTGGATGGTTTTCCTGCACTTTGAGACAAAATGCATTTGTGGAAAAGCGGCTTTTAGCTGCAGAAAACACAGTGGATTGATTTACTGAGTTTTATGCATTAGTGTTTGCGCATACATGTGTGTAAGAGAGAGTTCGGTGCATTATGCATCATTATGGAGTGTCATGAGCGGATGTCACTGCCTCTTACTGATAATGGATGACTGTTGAGATGAACACGCACATTTTATGCACACAGCGAAAGACATGCATCCATATTGTATGTAGCTGATAACACACACTCTGCAGGTATTGTTCTGTATACATACACAGACACACATATTTGCTGGGCTGCTTTTCTGCCCCGCTGCTGCTCCACAGTCTGCCCGACGGTGAATTTACTGTTTGTTCTTGAATAATTTCCAAACCCAGCGAAATGCTTATTGCAGCCAGTGTGATTCCATCAACTCATCTCATTACTGTGACCGGCACTGTTACTCAGTCTCACACCACTTTAAGTGATTACCAATAGGTGGAAGGTATAATTGAGTCGTTTTAATACTAGTGTGGCAGTCAGCGCTGGTTGGAGCGCTCTGGGTTGCAGACAGAGATGCTCCGTAGTACTATATCTGCCCTGCTTATTTGCACAATGATGCTTTGGTGGGATTAGCCATAATATGGAAATCAGCCTGCCTGGCTCTATATTTGTGTAGGTGTGGAAAAGGAGAGTGTGCTTTCTAGTGCGTTGAGCTCTCGTGGAGGGTAAAGCCTAACAGTACGCACAAAAGCTTTATTCAACAACTTTTAGTTAATCATTTGCATCTTTTACTGTCCATGAAGTTCAGTGTAAAACTGCCGCTTTGCCTCTCAGTCAAACAAGCGTATGGTCAGTTTGAAATCGTGTAGCCTCTCAGCAATTCAGCCTTTATATATGAACATTAGCTGCTCAGTCACTAATAGATGACTTTTTTTGTTGTACTCTACTTTGGATCATCCCACAATCATCCCATCTGCATAATCAGGAGTTTTGCACTCCTGCTTTGCATGGACTGACATTTGGTGCAAAGTAGCATCAGGCGTGTAAAAACCTCTGTGGGACGTGTGCACTGAAAAATGGCACCGAGCAGGTTGGATACAAAGATGTTCTGAAAACTTGGATTAAACCCTCACGCAGACACAACGCACACTCGTGCTTTTCTCTGTTTGTGCCAACATGTCACTAGGTGGTTGCCCTGGGCGACATTCCAGATGGCACCTTGGTTACAGTGATGGCAGGAAATGATGAGAATTACTCAGCAGAGCTTCGCAATGCGACAGCTGCAATCAAGAACCAAGTGGCCAGATTCAACGACCTCCGCTTTGTGGGCCGCAGCGGTAGAGGTACGCACAGACACGCAAATACATGCATGGAAATGTGAATGCAGATTTACTGTATAGTGTAAAAGTTGTATAGTGTGAAATCAGCAAGCACCAGATTATTAGTATGAGTGACATTAGTCAGAAGAGTTTCAACTTTAAACCTTACACAGGTTGAAAATTAATAGACATGTTTTGTACAAGCATACAGCACAGCATTAAATTAGGGGAAGTACATGTGAATAAAAGCAGCATTCACACAACTTCCTCCTAGTATCCCATCCAGTGTCTGCCTCTTTCTTTCTCCCTCTCTTTTTAACGGACGCACAAGCACAGTTACTCTAAATCAGGCACAGGCAAATGTCCCTACTTATCTATTTAAAACACCAGTCTTGTGTACACAAACCCTGCTAACATGCAGACACACACAATATTGATAAATCCTCCCCCAGCCAAAAGAAATTGGTATAACTGTCAATATTTTATCAGCTGTGCAGACCTTAGGTCGAAAAAATGAGCATATTAATATTTCAAGTGCAGCAGAATTCAAATGATGAAGAGTGAGGAGTCTAAATTTGTTTTCATGCAAATTTAACAGCACAGAATACAATGGGACCATTTTCTCTCCCAGCAGCATTTTAAGATAGTATTTTTGTAATGTTGACTTACAGCTCGAAGACTGTAGTTGCATCTGTCTGTCCATCTGTAAAACAGTGTCTGACCCAAACTGCTGTGACACGCAGTGCTTTGTTTTCTGTGCATCTATTTCTTATTAATGCGTTTCATGATAAGGTGACAGGAACAACACGCAGGACGCAAATCATTTACACACACATGTGTGAGACGTACAGATGTGACGGAGACGATACAAACCTGCCCAAATGTCACTTTCATTTCCACTAAATGGCCAAAAGTTAAATTGGAAATTGGTGAAAAATTTGTTACAGACTTGGTAACAAAACTGCCGGTTCGTGGATCAGTTTTCAGAATGCAGTTATTGGAATCTGTCTGGAAAAATAAAGCAGTCAATATGGAAATAATCTGGTGAAAAATCTGGTCCTTGCTTCTTCATTTTTGAATAAATGTAGTGGAGACAGTTACATACAATATGCTTTGTGCAGTAAATACATATTTTATTTCTTACCGTTTTCTACATGTGTAAAATCACATCTCACCGTGTTTCTGTTTGCTTTTGATAAACCTTTACACTTATGGATTCAAGTCAAGATCATTTTTTGTGCAGATGTCATCATCTCATGCTCACTCGATCAAAGCCTCGTTTATTCATGAGTGCTGCGTTTGCTTTGCACAGAGATGTTCTGACTTCAGAACATTTGCCTCGCTAACCTGTATTTTTTCTTTGTTTATGCTATCTGATGACTTTTCAGTTCCCTCATAGGGACCAAAATCCACGTCCCCACGAGGTTCAAGGCATTTTTCACACTCAAAATGTGGTTTTAGTGTCATGGTTACAATTAGGTTATGGTTAGGGCTAGGCATTTCTGATGGTTAGGGTAACCAGCTCAGGAAAGCAATATGCCAATGAGATGTCCCCATGAGGATAGCAAACCAGACGTGTGTGTGTGTGTGTGTGTGTGTGTGTGTGGGGGGGGGGCCATATATCGTGAAATACAGAAATCATGGTCTTGAAAGAGGAACTGAGAAAAAGAAAAAAATTGGTTACATACATGTGCACACACACACGCACACACACACACACACACGCACACACACGCACACACGCACGCACACACACACACACACACACACACACTGTGTGTATTTAACTTTGATTGTTAGCTAAACTGAGTAACATGATGTGGACATTCATGAATCACATCTCGTCCTATTTTCCCAGAGTGAGATGTGCAAGAGTGACTGTAGAGAAAACATTTGTTGAGACGCACACAGGCTCTTTGTGATCTGTTAATGTAGAGTGTGTGTGTGTGTGTGTGTGCATGTGCATGTAACTCTTTTTGTAAACAAGGGAACAGAAATGCTGTTATACATTTTTCATTCATGGTGTGCTTTTCCTTTGCTTATATAGAGCAGTGCAAAGAGAGAAAACACTGTGTAGACCAGGATCACGATCTCTTTCTGTTGGTTGCACAAAGACAGCAGAGACACACTGATGTCAGTTGCCATCTAGTGGCCATTAATACAGCTGAGAATGTCATCTGTTAATCGTCAGTGTTTCCTATAGAACGGTTCTAGACAACTTAAACTGTTATTCAGGTCTGAGCTTTGTATATCACTATATATGTTATATAATATATGACTACGTTTCATTTATCATAATTTAAGATAATGAGAGGAGACAGGGAGGGAGAGGGAAATGAGAGTAACACCCGACACACAACAGCAGTGGGGCTCTGCCATGTGTAGTGTTTACATCTAGCACAGAGTTAAGTGACTGCTACTTCACACAGACACAGAGATAGTCCTATTAATGTGTGGTACATTGTAACAGCGGTCTGGCGAGGAAGGAGCGGCTAGCAGGTCCAGCGAGCGTGTGGTGTGGGGGTTAGCTGAATAACCCGAAGCCAGTCGGTTAAATCCAATAACAGACCTTTATTCGCCGTCAGCAACATTACACTTTATAATGCCAGGTCTCCTCGGCTGTACTCGTCCGCGCATACATGCGCGGGGCTTGGTATCGCCAGCGCCAGCTTGCTACAACAGAAAGGTGTTTTTTGGAGAATGGAACACGAGCAGCATGGAATGGCTGCCGCTAACAACACACACCCACTAGGAGACCCCCATAGCTACTACAATAGTTGGGCAACCCCCCCTAGTGGTGCTATAACCCAAAAGGGTTGTTACAACATACACTCATATCTCTTAGATATGACCGCAGTTAAACACTGGTTTGTGATTGGCTGGCAGGTGTCTATTAGAAATGGGACACAGTAGTTTTCTAAATAAGTATTTAGGCTACATCCAAAGCCAAACTTTAAGTCACTCAGAAAAGTATTTGTAATTTAAATGATCAAACCTTTACAAAAACTTGTTTTTTATAACATTTAAGGTAAAGCAGAGAATTTCGTTTATAAATGGAAGACAGTTTTTTAGTTTTTCTCTCATTTTTTAAAAATATCTACTTGAAAAGATTGACTGCAGATATGTGCGAATAGCTTCATAACACCATGTAATATTCATGATTACAAGTAATATTCTGTATTATTGTAGAATATGTAATATTCTACATTTGAATTGTTAACTTTGTCTATGACCACAAGTTTGCATGAAAAAACATTTGCATCCTTTTTTCTTTGCTCCACAATCTCAGGAATCAAGTCACATCCAGCACAGGACAAAGTAATAGTATTTTATTCTCATACATGTTGTTTGCTTTTCAGAAACTCTTTTACTTTCAGTACTTTTTGTATATCACACTCAGAAGCTGGAATAAAGTTTACACATCGACCATTACCAATAAAAACCAAATGCAATGTAATTTCCAGGATTACTATATAGAAAGAGCCAGAACCCCCACAAAGCACCTCAGCACTCAATGTCTTTATCCACCCTGAAACACTGTCGACAGTGTTCACATTTTCAACACCTCACTGCAGATATGTCATGTCCCAGCCTAATATCATTCCTGTTCTGAAAAACAATGATCACAAGCCTTAATGACTACAGACCTGTCGCTCTCACCTCTGCCTGTCCCATCTACAGTCAATGATTGACCCCCTCTCTCTTGAACTCCCTGTGTTTTGCCTACAGAGCCAACAGATCAGTAGGTGATGTAGTTAGCATGGCACTAGACTTCATCATCCAGCATCTGAACTCTGCAGGAACTTAGTATAATGGTTTTGTGGACCGTAATTCTGCTTTGAATACAATCATGCTGTAGGACAAGCTCCCCCACAAGCACCCCACAAACATCTTCCTTGGCTCCTTATACATATACATATATATTGGCCGGTAATTGAATGGGACTGGCGCAGGACCCAACCAGGCCTTTGTTAGAGGACCCGAGCCTGAATCCTTTCCCCCCGAGTCCTAGCCTTCTCACACACACACACACATATATATATATATATATATGTACATATGTTGTATCGAGGTTTTGCCCTGTGATTTTTGTCCATTCCCTTTCTCTCGTCATCTCTCTCTTTTCACCTTCCTTTTTCTCCCTTTTTTGTGTTTTCATAGGGAAAAGTTTCACACTGACCATCACAGTATTCACCAACCCTCCACAGGTGGCCACATACCAAAGAGCCATTAAAATCACAGTGGATGGTCCCAGAGAGCCGCGGCGTGAGTACTACTGACATACAAATGTTCACATTTTCCTCCTAGGCAAACGCTAACCTGGTGTTAAATACAGTTCGCTTGTAGATCAAATCAAATTACAAAAATACTTATGCTTGTGGTCAGAAGTTTCTGTACAGTCATGTTGGGCATGAATGTCATGGTAATTTGGGGGTTTTAGTGAGGTTTAAATTGCTCTTTTTTCAGAGTGGAAGGATTGTATATGTATATATTTATTTTCATTTCATTTTCATTTTTTATTTTATTTATAAAGCATCAAATCACCACAGCTGCCTCAAGGTGACTAAAAATGAGGAATTGGGTGAACAAATTTGAATTCATTTAGGATTTTCTAGAATCTACACGGGCTGGTTAAATTGTTTCCTTTCCTGTTGTCCTTTGGGAAGCTTTGGGAAGGGCATTGCAGAATCTTTATGTTAGCCTGCTTTATCCATTACAAAACCAGTTTAATGTATCTTTGTTATCTTTGAGATTATTATCCTGTTGTTTAAAAGTTTTAACCATCTAGCTGTTGACTGAAGTTAAAGAATTTGGAGGTCATCCTCCTCCTTCATCACTAGGAGAATAACAGCCCCAGAGCTTAACACTACCATCTCCATGCTTGATAGTTGGTACAGTGTTATTAGGCCTGAATGTTTCAGACTTACACCTAGAAAAATTACCTCTGGACACCTTGGCCAAATAGCTCAGTTTTTCTCTTGTATATCTCTTTCTTCTTCTTTTCTTCTTCTCTTGTAAATATTTAGTTTTAGCCACGCTTGAAGGTCTTGATTTTGAAATAGGGGTTGACAGTCGATGGTGACACTAGTGTTCATAGTCCATGCTAGGATTGATCCTTGATGAATACTGCATTTTCGTTTATAAATGGTTCCAAAAGACCTTCGCAACTTGTGTTAATCTATAGTTGTCCTTAGATCTTCACTGAGTTTGTAGTTCCCCAGTTCCATGGTTCTGAGTATTGGTCAATCCAACAAGCGCTGTCGAGCAAACTCTTTTTATGCCACACAAGTTCTAATGGCTAACATGAAGTTAATAGAGCTTGGCCTTTAAAACATGAACCAAGGCTCTAGAGTGCGACCAATTTGGTCCAAATTTTTCGATGGTGCGACTAAAAAAAATCTTAGGTCGCACCGGTGCGATCAAATGTTCGGGTAACAAAAAAAAATCTCTGCAACTCTGAAAGTCTCCGTGGTCAACAACAGACACACATTATGCCCCTATCGTGGACTAAACCAATTAGAGATAGTCAGGGGCGGGACCTCTCTGATTGGCCGTGGTCCAGTTGAAAGTGCAGGTGGATAGAGAGAGATGAGTAGCTTGAATAAAGCGATATCGATTCATTAAATCCACTTTTAAATATAACCGTGTTTTGCCAGATTCCAAGATTAAAGCTCACAAAACGATTTCAACAACCACCAAACAGTAAACGGACACGGACACGCCGTCGGGGCTGAAAGCTGACAGCTCACTGACTCTGATGCGTCGGGTCTGCGCTGTCTTTATGTCTTTTTGCGCTGATTCTGAGCTGCAGGTTTTGTCTCTCTCCAACCAAAATTCACCGAGCCAGCAGCAAAAGAAGATCCAAACTACGCTTCACATTTGATCAATGTCGTCATTAATTCCCTCTTACTATTGCTGTTTTGCTTCCACCACGATAAAAATCACACTTCCTGCACAGCTCTCTCTCAGTGTACTTCAAGAACAGTTTCCCGTCTCAAATCTCTGTTTTCTGCATTATTCTTTCGCTTATTACCCACCAGTCTACCGTTGTTTACAGTGCTGTCGGCCGCTGTCTTTTTTTTCTTTTTCTTTTTAACTTAATGACCTTGGATAAGAAAGACTAATTTCTGCTGTTCTATACTGAAGAAATTTTAATTTTTTTAAATTATGCAAAATTGCAGAATATTGCAGAATATTTTTAAGGTTATCTGCTATAAAAAGCCAGACCAGGAAAATCTTCTTCATGTTTTTCTGTGTTTTACTCTCAGTTACTTTCACACAAAGGCATCTGCTGTGATGTTCACAATTCTGATGAACTCTCACATGTGTCAGTACTGATAAATGATCAGAATTATAATATTTCTGACTGTCTGAGGCTAAATTGAATCGAATCAGGATTTGTGAATCAGAATCGAATGGATTATAGGAATCAGTGATGATACCCAGCCCTAGTGAGCAGCCTAGGCCTGACAGAAGTGGATGTAGCTGTGGGTAATGAGAAAAGATGAAAAGAACTATTGATAACTTTTTTGTTAAGTTAAGGCCTGATCCATCTGAAATTCATAGCCAGTGCTCTGACACAGTACCATCAGTCTTTGAACGCTGGAAAAGCACAGTGTATCCAGAAAACACATTATATGTCGTCATAAATGCACTGTCCAAGTGTCCCCTCTACCACTGCCTTTTAGCGGCAGGCAGCAGCAAACAGGTCATCAGAGGAGGTCGAGATGATGATTAAGTTGAACATTTTCTACAATATTGCCAAAGAGTGCCAAAGCACTTTAAGCACAAAATTGTTAGTTAATCATTTACAAATGAATACTGTCTATATGGACTGCAATCCCCCCCCCCCCAAAAAGTGCACATGTAAAACTGTGGTGTTAAGCGATGCGGTTGAAAAATTTGAGTGCGCCTAACTTTTGTGCTGGTGCGCCTAAGAAAAAAAGTTAGGCGTACCAGTGCAACTGTGGCGAAAAGTTAGTCTAGAGCCTTGTGAACCGTCAGAATCACCTTTGAACCTGTGAGCAGAGAAAATCCCAAATAAAGTCAAACTTGATAACCCACCTCTCATTTAAATCACTAAAAATGTATGCAGTGCAATCATTGTTGGGAGTTGGGACACTAAACAAATTGTGAATAAAAACTGAATGCAATGATGTGGAGATGGCAAATGTCAATATTTTATTCAGAATAGAACGTAGATGACAGATCAAAAGTCTAACCCTTTAATCCTTCTCAGAGTGGCAGTGTCTCTCAGAAGCCAAGATGGGTAGAGGATCACCAATTCCCACAATGTTGCGCAGAAAGATAGTGGAGCAATATCAGAAAGGTGTTACCCAGCGAAAAATTGCAAAGACTTTGCAGTTATCATCATCAACTGTGCATAACATCATCCGAAGATTCAGAGAATCTGGAACAATCTCTGTGCGTAAGGGTCAAGGGCGTAAACCCATACTGGATGCCCGCGATCTCCGGGCCCTTAAACGACACTGCACCACAAACAGGAATGCTACTGTAAAGGAAATCACAGAATGGGCTCAGGAATACGTCCAGAAACCATTGTCAGTGAACACAATCCACCGTGCCATCCGCCGTTGCCAGCTGAAACTCTACAGTGCAAAGAAGAAGCCATTTCTAAGCAAGATCCACAAGCTGAGGCATTTTCACTGGGCCAGGGATCATTTAAACTGGAGTGTGGCAAAATGGAAGACTGTTCTGTGGTCAGACGAGTCACGCTTCGAAGTTCTTTTTGGAAATGTGGGACGCCATGTCATCCGGACCAAAAAGGACAAGGACAACCGAGTTGTTATCAACGCTCGGTTCAAAAGCCTGCATCTCTGATGGTATGGGTTTGCATGAGTGCGTGTGGCATGGGCAGCTTGGATGTCTGGAAAGGCACCATCAATGCAGAAAAATATATTCAGGTTCTAGAACAACATATGCTCCCATCCAGACGTCAACTCTTTCAGGGAAGACCCTGCATTTTTCAACAAGATAATGCCAGACCACATTCTGCATCAATCACAGCATCATGGCTGCGTAGCAGAAGGATCCGGGTACTGAAATGGCCAGTCTGCAGTCCAGATCTTTCACCTATAGAGAACATTTGGCGCATCATAAAGAGGAAGGTGTGACAAAGAAGGCCCAAGACGATTGAACAGTTAGAGGCCTGTATTAGACAAGAATGGGAGAGCATTCCTATTTCTAAACTTGAGAAACTGGTCTCCTCGGTCCCCAGACGTCTGTTGAGTGTTGTAAGAAGAAGGGGAGATGCCACACAGTGGTGAAAATGGCCTTGTCCCAACTTTTTTGGGATTTGTTGACACCATGACATTTTGTATCACCATATTGTTCCCTTAAAATGATAAATTTTTCTTTTGTTCCATGATTTATGTTCTATTCTGAAGAAAATATTGACATTTGCCATCTCCACATCGTTGCATTCAGTTTTTATTCACAATTTGTTTAGTGTCCCAACTTTTTTGGAATCCGGTTTGTATTTTGGCATTGTTTATTGGGCTCGCAGAACAAGGCATGGTAATAATAAATGAACCTGAAAACTAAAAAACAAACTTATGTCCAGTGCCATTGTTTAAAGGGTTTCCTTTTAACAACACATTAGACTCACCAATAATAAACAACATTATTTTATTTAGTTTATTACAAAAGGTCGACCTACCAAATGTAAGACCTTGTGCTTTTTACTGTATTTGGTGCTAGGCTGGCCATGCATTTATATCATGCAATTTTAATTGTTCCGACTCAACAACAGCTGACCTACCTCAACTTTATTTTGCACATTGGGCTCCTTTGTACATCCATTTACATTTACATCTGCATACCTCACTTGTCTTCACTTACTTATTTTTGTACTTATTTATCTTTCACTATTTTTATCCTTATTTTTATCTTTATATATCTAATATCTTGTCTTATTGTTATCCTTGTTTATCTTGTTCCTCCAACCCTACCTACTTGGCATTTGTGTATGGACAGCAAAGGAAGAATTTAATTGCACAGAGAAATGCTATTTCTTCTGTACACATGACGATAAACACTTTGAATTATAATAATATTATTAACAATTTCTTAGGATAATATGTTTTATTTAATGTCATTATTTCATCAATTTTATTTTATTTTGTGAACTGTATACTCAGTGAAGAAGCACCCCTGCAGACAAACTTTCAATTGAGTGTTTTCATAAGGGGAACCTGATGCAACACTTACTTCCTCTCCCACTGAGTATGATGAAACATGGGGATTTCTTTAGGCTTACGAATGGGAGAAGAAAGAAGATAGACGTGTTTCTTCTAATGAATGCTAATAAGTGTCATTAAAATAACATTAGTCCACTTCCATATAACATGAACAAAGTGATACTGGTCAGAACAAGAGAAGTAACCAAACAACAGGAGCACTTGTCAAATCTGCTTAGCTGTGAATACCCATCACTCGTCTATAACTCGCCCATGCACACACAGTATAAATACACAAATGCACACTTCCCTTGTTGTGAGGAAGTGCCTGTAACTGGAGCTCAGTATCAGAGCTTTAAAGTGCAGCCACACACACACACAGTGTAATCACATCACAAGCATGGAGTGCTTTGCTGACAACTCAATAAATTTCAGGAATTTTGAGCTCAGGAGTGATACTTGAAATTCTAACTATTTCCTCTTAACTTTCTGCCTCAGGTCATCGTCAGAAGATGGACGAAGTCAAACCAGGCTCCCTGGCTTTCTCTGAGAGGCTAACAGAACTGGAACAGCTAAGAAGGAGCTCCATGAGGGTGACACCTCCTCATCACCATCATCAATCATCAGCCAACAGTCGCCAACCTCCAACTCTCAACTCTGCCGCTTTCTCCAGCCCCACACACACTCAGATAACTCCTGGTAAGGATGTTTATGTCCTTCAAATCAGTCACTCGTGTTCCTACCTGTCCACAACTGTACAACTGTTATATATATCACCATTTTCATTAACTGATGCCCCTTTCATGTGGATCCATATCCATGACAGTCATCCAGCTTTCCTGATGTAGGTGTAAAGGATATAGTAGCTGTTTTCAACCAGACCCAGGTTCATTGTACTATGTGTCAGTGTTAAATAGCAAGTTCGAAGGTGAGATGAAGTTGTTATCACCATGGGCAACCAGTCCAAATGCATAGAAATGACCATCAACGATTGTGAAGTGGGTCTGGGTTTATTTCACGTTAGATCAAAGGAAAGACACACATGAACTTCTAAACTCTTCAAAAGAAAACTAAGTTGGATCCAAGTGGGTCACTACATCCAGGTCTTCACACTGTACATACTGGTTTGAAAATAGGGATTGTCCTTTTCCCGATTTACTTTTTTATATATGTTTGTCACATTTTATGTTTCAGATCATTAAACAAATTTAAATAGTAGACAAAAAAAAAAGGAAACACGAAATGCATTTTCTAAATGAAGGTGTTTATGATTAAGAGGGAAAAACTCTAATCTCTTAATCATTTGTGTTGAGAACAGACATGGGCAACGCGTTACTGTAATCCGATTAATTTTTGTCAAGTAACGAGTAAGGTAAGGGATTACTATTGCAAAAAAGGTCATTAAGCATGTTGCGTTACTGCGTTACTAAAACCGTGATTTTTTGCAAGAGTGTCTCATGACAGTGACGTAAGCGAGTGCAACGTTTGTGACAACAGCTGTGTGCAGATCAACAATGGATAATATAACAAGTGCTGCAGAGAGTATGAGCGTGCAGAGAGTATGAGCAGAGAGTATGAGCGTGCAGCGTTTAAAGCGTGGAAGTACCGACCTTACTTTGAGTTTGATTCCATAAAAAGTGACAAAAACATTAGCGTCACACTGCGTGGGAAGAAAACTTCTTTTTACAGCGAAAAAACCCCTGAACTCCTGAGCAAACGCCAAATACGCTGTCGCTGGAATGTGAAATTCACAGAGAAACTGCCGTATCCTTCCACTGACCACTGCGGCACACCTGCACCAGGGTAAACCTCCGCCTACCCCACTCCTGCTTTGCAGGTGAAAATAGAGCAAAAGGACCGCTAGTCTTTGACTTTATTTATTTTCTGCTGTGTTTTACTTGCATCTATTTAAAAGAGTGAGTGTAAACACAAAAAAAATATTTTTATGTGCAGGAATGACAGAAAACAGGTTTAAATGTTAAACAAATTTCTCCCAGTCAGAGAATGGTGCATATAATTTAATGTTTGCTTGATGCATAAAGTTAAAAGGTTAAAACTAACTAACTTTTCCATTTGATTACATTTTGTATGATGGATTATGCAGAAAAAGTAGAATTGGGCTGAAAGATCTAATCATGTTTTATCATGTTTTAAAAGTAACTAAGTAACTAATTACTTCTGAAAGTAAGTAATCAATAAAGTAACTGGATTACTTTTTTGGGGAAGTAATCAGTAATTAGTCACTAGTTACTTTTTTCAAGTAACTTGACCAACACTGGTTGAGAATATGATTAAAATACAGCCACATAAATAATTATTTGATTCCCTGCTGAATTTCTAAGTTTGCTCACAAAGAAATGACCAATATCGAATTTTAATCAAGACAGATAGAATATCAACCCAAAATTCAGAAAAACCACATTACATAAACGTTATAAATTGATTCGCATGTCACTGAGTGACGTAAGTACACATATGAATGAACACTTCGGATTGTAAAGGAAAAAAAAAAATCATGCTGGATAGCTATACTGATATGGACTGGGTATGGTGTTAGGAACCAAAGGATGCCACATTGTTTGATGGAAATGAAGATGATCAACCTACAGAGGGCTGAATTCAAAGACACTCCAAAAGTCAAAGACAAAATTTTTGCAAAAATTTCATTGCAGCAGTTGAAAATGGTAGTCAATAGGTTGTATGGCTGCCATGTGTCACGGGCACGTTCCTGTTGAGACTACAGATCATCTCCTAGGGGATCTCCTCCCACATCTGGACAAGGGCATAACAGTCTGGACGACCTGACCTCCAACCTGGTGGTGTTGGATGGAGCAAACCATAATGTCCCAGAGGATTAAACATTAGATTTAGGTCAGGTGAGCATGGGGGAAAGTCAGTGGTGTCTCTTTCTGAAGCTCCATGCAAGATCTTGCTCATTCGATCAGTTCCTGATATTTAAATTTACAGTAATTGATTACACAGCAGTGGGAATACATTTCATTACAGCAGAGTGTCTTTTGGAAAGTGCTGTAACTAAATTTAAGGAGATAATTCCTCTACTGTTACACTTTTCAATACCATGTGCCAAAACAGTACAAAGCAGCTATCTAAAGTCTACTGCGGCAGAAGTCGATTATCTTGCTGTTACATTCATACTGCAAAGGGACGTGCAAGGGACGACACAGCCATGAGGGACAATGCGAACAGTAACAGACCAAAAGCAGATCTAAACAAAGCAGATAATGAGGCCAGGGAGTTGGCCTGGCCAAGAGGTTAGTCTGAAAGGCTGCAGCAGCTTGAGTGGCTGGTTTGGCCATAAGGCAAGGTCTACAGGCAGACCTCCTCAATGCAGGCAGGCGTTGAGGAGGTCTGCCTTGGAGGCCAACAATTTAGAAAGGAATTGAGGGGGCATCATGGGTGACAGTGTTTGAGGAGATGTGGCAAATCCAGTTATATGGCAGGAGGCTATTTTTTACTCTGGCGATGATTTATTGGACGCCAACTGTGGTGTCAGAAACCTTTGAGCGACATGACTGGAGGCTGACAATGGTGGCAAAGACTGGATTCCAGCGACTGCAGCAGAGCCTCTCCGGTGGCTTGGATGGAGGACAGCATCGAAGGAAGCTCTCAGATGGCTGTAAGGTGATTAGAGTGACAGACTCCCTTAAGCTGGGTTGGAGGTCCACATAGGCAGTGGAGTTGACAGACCCCATCAGATGGCTGTACCGGACACACCGGGGATCGGTGAAGGTGGAGTCAATGGAACACCTCTGGAGGCTTGGTAGGGGACCAACATTGGCAAAGGTGACGGGTACTTGGTCCAGATGACGCTCGTTAATGCATCAACGCATTAACGAGCTAGCCGCGCCAACGCGTTAACTAATGGGGATTTGGGCTGATGAGTCCAAATTTGTCTACAGGAAATCACACTATCCAGGGAGAACACGAACAAAGATCAAAGGGAGACTCGGACACAATATTGGAGGGTTGTTAGGGAAGTGGGGACAGCTGGGAACACATCAGGGACAAATCAGGAGTAACAAGAAAGGGGAAGCAAAACTGAATATGCCACACACAGGACAAGTGAATAAAACCGAAGTAGCACTGAGACCAAGACTAAGAAACACAAGTTTGACACAGGGACAGAAGACAAATCATGGAGACAAGACCAAGAGAAGAGAATGGGAACATGAAGAGAAACTATAACTGCTAACCAACTAAAGGCACAGATGACAGGAATAATCCAAAACTCATAGCCAGAAATAAGAACCAAGAATAATCATAAAAACAAGACAACCACCAAAAATGCCAAAGCTCACAATCCTCGATCAGCAACCCAGGAAAAGAAGGAAAAGAACAGCTAGTCCATTTAACTCCGCTTCTAGTGATAACAGGCATTTGTGTGTCATTTATCTTCTTGTGGCTTTAGTTAATGAGATCTGTTATCTTCTCCATGAATGCTCTATGTTGTACCAAAAGAAAGTATTTGTTTCTCCTCGTCTTTAGTGGAGGTGACACAGAATGTCAGTTCCTACTTATGTGTGCATTTAAATATATCTGTGTGTGTGTGTGTGTGTGTGTGTGTGTGTGTGTGTGTGTGTGTGTGTGTGTGAGGACACAACTGGCATCTTAAGGAGGAAATGAGAGTCAGCTAGCAGGAAGTGCTACTGTGAGAGAAGAAATATTTTGTATGTAACTGTCACAAACTAAAAAGAAAGAGCTCACATACTATAGCTGCCATATACAGCTTAAATGCCCCTTCCAGCTGAAGCAGTTCAGAAGTGAATCAACTGAACTGTTTTTGTGCTGTTTAAAAATATGTTAAAAGGAATAAAACTCAAAGTAAAATTCCAGATAACTAAGCAGCCAAACATCATAACATTGCTCAAACTAACCTGTTTTAAGGAACCTTAAGTTCAAATACGCAAAAAAAAATACATTTGTTGGATTCCTTAGCCATCTCATGTTATAACATTCTTACTACCTTTGACTGTACTGTGGCATGGCATGGAGGCATGGAGGTAATGTGACTGTGGTGGATGATTGCTTTCTATGAACAGTTTGATATTTCTTTCATGTATTTTCAAGCTGTGACGATGAGCGGAGATGCAAAGTAGCAGAAGAGGTATGTGTACAGTGAGTGAAAAAGAAACAGAGAGGTGATCTCTAAGTGCTTCCTACTGTCATGGACCCTGTTAAAATGAAAAGAAAAATCAACGTTCAGCAGTTAACTTACTTTTTCCTCGCCCTTTCTTCTCTGAACAACCTGTCGCTCTCACTAACCCCACCAAGCGTTCATTTCTGATTTGTCTTCCTTTCTTTCACATCTATAATTTCTCCATGCTGTGAATAAACAAACATGCACCTAGCTGTATCTCCGTTACATTTGAAATGGCAGCTTATTACACATTTGTGTTGTTGGCTCTCTCGGTGCTATTGTATCACTTCCAGTTCCTGTTAAATGCACAGTGGTATTTTTTGTAGTCAATTTAATTAAAACCTTCAGATAATGACTTATCACATAGTTTCATCTCTACGTGCCTTATCCAAAGCACACGCCACTGAACCAGCTGATAAGTCTATTTCTAGTATTCATTCATTTTGTCTTTAGGTATTCGCTACCTTAGCTCATAGCCAAGTCACTAGCAGCCCCTCCCACAGTCACTTGTCCCTCCCACATTTTCCTGCTCAGCATGTCAGATATATCACTACTCTTCAGCATCCTTTACAAATATTTGTGAGAAATGTAGCCTATTTGCAGCTCTGGAGGCCAGGTTTAGTGAATTGGAAACGCGCCTTCGCAACCTGGGAAATCCTTAACATAGTGTACGCTGTTAAGTGCCAGGAGGATTGCCAGGATTTATACATCGGGGAAACCAAAAAACCTCTGGCGAAGCGGATGGCGCAAAACAGAATAGCTGTGGGTTGGCTGTGGCTCAGGTGGTAGAGCAGATCAGCTGCTGATTGGATGGTTGGTGGTTCGATTCCTGGCTCCCCAGTCTGCATGCAAAATATCCTTGGGCAAGATACTAACCCCAATTTGCCCACCCTCCTCGATGCGTTCATCGGAGTGTGAATGTGTGTGAATGTTAATTAGTTGCACTTGAGTTTAGAAGTGCCTGTATGAGTGGGTGTGAATGGGTGAATGAGGCATGTTGTATACAGCTTTTTGAGTACTCCGTGAGAGTAGAGAGTAGAAAGAGAATAGAAAGAGAGTAGAAACGCGCTGTATAAGAATCAGTCCATTTACCATTTACCGCCTCGTCAGGCCAGGACTCTGCAGTTTATTTACACCTACAGGCCAGTGGACACTCTTTCAAGGATGAGGATGTAACATCCTGGACAGGGAGAAACGCTGGTTTGAGGGCGGAGTCAAGGAGGCCATTTACGTGAAAAGGGAAAGACCATCTCTGAATCGAGGAGGGGCCTAAGGGTACATCTGTCACCAAATCAAATCAAATTCAAATTCAAATTTTATTTGTCACATACACAGTCATACACAGTACGATATGCAGTGAAATGCTTACACAACTGCTCGTGACCTAAAGAAAAAAAGAAAAGGCTATGAATAAGATAGGAAATAAATATGAAAATTAAAAAGGGTAAATTTAACTAGGAAGGAATAAAATAAAATAAAATATAAAAATTAAAGTTGAAAATAAAATAACTGTACAACAAAATACACAATACACAGTATAGAAATATATAAGAATGTATGAAGAAATATAAATATATATATACAATAACAGCAGCTGTACAAGTATTAACTGGAAATGAAGAAATATAATGTCCAGTGTTGTGCAATCCACATTTGTAAGTGTCTTACACCATCTTACAATGCTGTGATTGCAGCCATTCCCCAACTCTCTGTCAATGGGACTCATGGACATTGATCAGTAGTCTTTGATCAATGATCAATGGTCTTCCTTACAGATGGACTTCTAATAGGATCAGTGCCTTTATTGTTACAAAACCTCTGAAGAGATCAGATAGGACCATTAAAAACAAAGGACTCTGATGCCTCTCTGGCTTTTCTACAGGCATTTCAAAGTTCCTGTTCCTGCCAGTGTTTTGGACCTCAAACAGCTCAAGACTTGATAATTTTGTTAAGACTTGACAAAGTGAGTCCAAGAAATACAGAGTTAGAATTAACACGTGTTGTGTAAAAAAGCTTTATATATCTTTACATACTTTGTCTGCATAGCTGCAATTTTCAAGTCTTCCACTGCCCACAAATATTCCCTGTTGGGCTGATTAAGACCCAGTTTGCCTCTTATAGCACAGGAATGCTCAGATGTATCCTCACTGTGTGAAAGGTTAGGATCTACTAATACTGATACAGGCAGATAGCCCTTTAACTCATAGGACTACCATCAATACCAGTGTGAAAACCCATGCCAACCCAACCAATTCCATTTGTGAGTGACTGGGAGAAAATCCAGAGAACAAGCCTCCATACTTAAGCTCTGGGCCAGTGGGTACAGAATACCACCACAAGTTGGAGGTGGAAATACACTGTCCTGCCACTTCATTAAATACTAACCAGGAGCCACCCATGAGCCAGTAGCCTTGGTAAAAGCCTTGAAATAAACAAAGCAAGTAAATGTCAAAACAGGGTGCTGGTTGAGCTCAGTTGGATAAGCAGGCGATCAAATGCTGCATGGCTGAGAGTGGCCAGGCCAGGTTTGAGTCCGACCCGAGGCCCATTGGCACGTCTCCCCCCTCTGCTTTCCTGTCAGTCTTCACTCCACCTTTCTAATAAAGCTGTAAGAAGGGCGATTTTTGTTTGTATGCGGCATCAGTCCATAATTCCTTCAAAAAAAGAAACAATCAGGAGCCAAAATCAATTATCTAGAAAGACTGCAATGCATCATTTAATTTATTAAGCTCGTACATGATCATTTCTTGAAGTGTCATGTAATTTTATTTTTTCATTTGATGTTTAGTTTATGCTTAAAGAGTTACTGACACGAACCTCTCCCTTAATTTAATCTCAGTATAGCAGGACAGTTATTTTTTTTGAATCAGTCGTACCACACAGTTTTTCTTATCATAGAACAGTTGCTTATTACGATGAATGTAACTCCAAATTCTCAGTGTAATAGTTAACAAATTAAAATTAAATTCTAAAGTTTTATATCTCAGAACATGTAAAAGAAATAATGTGGTCTGTAGTAGGTCTTAACATTAGTTTAATACAAACTATAAAATGTGACATATTACACTGTGTTATTATTTATTTACTAAAGAAAATAAGCCAAAATGCAGAAGCAGTGTATAAAAAACCAAGCACACCATTACTACTTCCATGAAGATGTTAATCAAATGGTCATGATTAAATGATCATCAGCAAGTGTGCCCACATTTTTGGTAGTTTGCTCGGTGGGGCATTCCTTTGTGTTTTAATGCAACACCAAGGTAGAAAGAGATCAATGTTAGAGGCTCATCAGTTCCAGGTTTCTTTCAATGTTTTTCTTTTGATTAGAAAAAACTGAAGAGGTATGGCTTGTTTGGTAGCATTGTCAGCCAAAAGCCTTGTATCCCCAAAACATTTAGCTTTGCAAAATGGCATCTGAGCAAGCAAGACTTCTGGGACGATGTTGGATATACAAGTCTAATGTGGATGTGTTTGGCCAAATTGGCTTGTTTGGTGAAAGGAAAAAAACACAGTATTTCAGCACGAACATATCATACCAGTCCTCAATCCTGAGGTAAGAATTTCGACTTAATTGCAGCCCCAACAACAGAGTAAGGAAGACATAATTAACATTGTAAGAAAATAGATGGAGGGACATGGAAGGGAGAGATTGGGGTCAAATGAATGGCTACTTCGAACATGAACATTTCTTTAAAGTGTGGCTTTGAAGTTTTTAATAGTCAGTTAACATCCATCCAGTCTCATCCACTTATCCTTGTCAGGGTCGGGCTGGAGCCTATCCCAGCTGTCATAGGGCGAGAGGCAGTGTATACCCTGGACAGGTCGCCAGCCTGCCGCAGAGCTAACACAGACAACCATTCATACTCACATTCACAGCTATGGACAGTTTAGAATTACCAGCTAACCTAACCCCAACTGCTAATCTTTGGACTGTGGGGGGAAGCCGGAGTACCTGGAGAGAACCCACGCGAACACGGGGAGAACATGCAAACTCCAAACAGAAAAACCTGGGGTGGAATCAAACTCAGGACCTTCTCACTAAATAGAAACAGTGCTAATCACCCCACCCACATGCAACATAACATAAACTGGGAGTGTCAATAGCACAGGAAAAAGTCAAGTGAAAAAAACTTTTCTTGAACCTCAAACGTTGATCCTGTTCATCTGGATGTTGTCAGTGGGACAAACGTCTCGTCACTCATCCAGAGGACTTCTTCAGTCTCAGCTGACTGCGGGATTCCAACCTTATATACAGTACATTTGCACAGTAACTGAAACTAACACTGTTGAAGGAATAAACATTTCTTGAAACATTTTACTGCTCCAAAGGTATCAGTGATTATATATTACATGTATTTTTGCTCACAGTCCCTTTCTCCTGTCTGCTTGTATCTCTTTCAGATTCCAGACAGATGCAGTCATCACCATCATGGTCTTACGATCAATCGTATCCTTATCTTGGCCAGATAACTACACCCACTGTTCCCACGGCTAATTCTCTATCACCTGGTCGTTCTTCTCTCAGTGACTTGTCCTCTCGACTAACAGGTAACAAACCTATGCGTGGTGACACACGTAGGGAACACTGTGATTAAGTTGTAACAATCAACCTTTGTCTTCTTTCAGGCTCTGAGCTCACTGCCTTTGGTGACCCAAGGATGACCTTAGAACGGCCTTTCAGTTCCCTGCCCTCCTTGCCTGACTCACGTTTTTCTGATCCCCGGGTGCACTATCCTCCCACTGCAGCTGCCTTTACCTACACCCCATCCCACAATCCAGTCTCCAATGGTGCACTCGGTATCACAATGGCAACAGCCATGGCCACCACCCCTGCAGGGAGGTACCACACCTACCTGCCTCCACCCTATCCTGCAAATGCTCCCCAAGCTCAGAACGGGCCCTTCCAGTCCACCTCCTCACCATATCTCTACTACTCCACTGCTGCTGGCTCCTACCAGTTCTCCATGATGACAAGCGGAGCAGGCAGCAGTGATTCACGCTCACCACCAAGGATCTTGCCACCATGCACCAATGCCTCCACAGGCTCTTCCCTCCTGCACCCCTCTTTACCCAGTCAGAACGAAGGGGTGGGTGCGGAGGTGGAGTCCAGTCACAGTAGCTCACCAACAAACATGGCTCCTGCTGAAGCTGTCTGGAGACCCTACTAAACGAGCAATGGCAGAAGTGAATGGTGCACCCACCCACTTTGTCATGTGATGCACACACTGGCAAGGGTGGAACAAATAAAATGAAACGGTAACATCCGGTGGGTCTGCCTACTAATTAGCAAGCAATATTGAGTTTCAAGTTAAGCTGCATGTTAAGACCAGTTTATGTTAGAACTGGCTAATGTCGGTACCAAACATCATACAACTAGGAGCCAGAAGAGTACAGCCAGTAGGAAATACTGTCACATCAGGGTCTATCAAGATAGGATTGCTCTCTGTAGTGGAGAAACAACAAACTGAAGACACTGTGCTCGAGCAGGACTGGACTGATCTCAGCCAAGCATCCTTTGTTCAGTACCAGGACTTATTCGTCATAATGTGGTTGATGATGTGAATATATTATTTGCTCCTGACAAATGTTGTGATGAACTGTTTGTGTTTACTGTAGCAATTTCTGTCTCTTTATACATCAGCATTCTTTCTCCTTTTTTCTTTCTCAACTAAAGTTCAAGAAATATCATTTTAGACATGAAATAGTTTTCCACTGGCATTCTCTTAGCTTTTTAATTCCATTGTTTCCATTTCCAAAGTTCACTGTATTCCATTAGCTGTGTTCATCCAAGATGGTCTTCTCTGTTCTCCAAATCCACCACCATTTAATTTTGAACCAACAAACCATCGCACCAAAGATTGCACCATGGTAAAAGCATTGAATTTGTTCTCATGACACCTTTTTAGAGTTTATTTCATATTTGTTCCTGTCTGTGTGCATATGTGTGTTTGGGTGAGAGTCCATGTAATTGTGTGTCTGTGTGTCAAATTTTCCAGTGATCCACTACTGATTTGTACCATATATAGCAATGACTGTATATGACACCCTAAGATTGTTTTCATCACCCCTTCCTCTCTCACTGTCTCTCTCAAATAGACACACAGACTCAGAGAGACATACAAAGACACACACACACACACACACACACACTTACGTCATAGTTTGCTATAACACTGTTGTGTATATTTCAATTAGACTGATGTAAATATAAAGAAAACACAACTGTTTCCTGGTCCTTTAATATGTCTTCATTGTTATTTGTCTCTTCATGAATAATCTGCTCTAAGACAAAACACACACACACAACACACACACACGATCTTTTGCTGTTTCTGACCCTGACCCTGAAGTGCAACACCAACACACTTAAAAGTCAAGTGAGATACCTGACACCTGCAGCCTGGAATTTAATACCAAATGAGTAATTCAAGTTTGTAGATGACTGGATCTATTCATATAAAAAGGACACCAAGGTATCGTTGGAGACAGCTGGATATATTTCTAACACAATGAAACTCAGAGTCTTTACTCTCCAAACTGTTGTGAATGAAATGTTATTTTTAAACAGTTTTTATTTCAGTTGAGGTTGTGTGCAAAATAGAAACGTTGAAAGTTCTTGGATTTATTTCTCAAACTCTTTACCTAATATTGTTCCCAAATGTAAGAACAAGAGTTGGGACTCTCTAAGGTGTGTAGCATTAGGTTTCCATCTTATGACGACAGGTATTGGTGCTTTCTTTTGAGTTTTGATATATGACACAGTACACACTATATTGTCAAAAGCATTTGCTTGTCGGACTTCACATACATATGATATCCCATTCTTAATCGATTAGGTTTTCCACAAGGTTTAGGAGTGTGCTTATAAGAATGTTTTACCATTCTTCCAGGAGTGCATTTATGATGTGATTCACTGATGAAGGATGAGAATGCTTGGCTTGCAATCTCCACTCTAACTCATTCCCAGGTCTATATGCAGGCAAGTCCAGTTCTTCCACTCCAAACCGCTTTGTGCACTGGTGTGCACTTCTGTTGGAACAAAGTTTGGGGCTTGAAATTGGAATACTTTGGTATCTTAAATTATTAAGAGTTCCTTTAACTGGAATTAAGGGTCCCAGCCCAAGTCCTGAATAGCTACCCAACACCATAATCCCCCCTCCACCAACCATTACACCTGGCACGGTGCAGACAACTAACTCCTGGCAACAAACCCAGACTTGCCCATTAGACTGCCAAATGGAGAGGCATGACTCTTCACTCCAGATACCACATCTTCATTGCTTTAGAGTTTAGTGGCAGCATGCTTTATTTTTATCCAACACTTTGTGTTGTGCTTGGTTATGTAAAGCTTAGATGTAGGTCCTCATTCATGGAAACCCTTCCGATTAAGCTCTCTGTTCTTGAGCTAATCAGAAGGCCACATGAAGCTTGGAGGTCTGTAGTAATTGACCCTTCAGAAAATTGAGTACTGAGCAGATGATCTATTGGACTTAGATCAGGCAAGCGTGGAGCCCAGTGCATTATATTATTTCCTCCATCCAAAAGGATGAACTACTGTTAATACATGATGGAGGCCATTGTCATGCATTGTCAGAGGAAGTCAGAGCCCACTGCACCAGTGTAGTGTCTAATAATGTGTTAGACAATTTAATCCCAGTATCTAATGGTGGTCAGGGTGCCATTGCCTAGCCTGTAGAGGTCTATGCAATCCCTTCATTGATTTGTCTTCCCAGATCATTACTGGCACAGTACCCAAATGGTTATGTAGAACGATGATACAAACGACATAAATGACAATTGGACCTTCACACAACTGGCCTGCTGAAGGTCATTCTGTAAGGGATTGGCAGTGTTCATCCGGATACTGTTCCTGCTGACTGTTTAGGAAGTTTTTGTTCAACTATCCAGAGTAGCTGTGTGTCTCCTAGAATCTCGTCCATGCTCCTGAGACTGTGCTGGGAGACACAGCAAACCCTCAGGCAATGGTAGAGTCCAGGTATCGCCTCATGCTGCCCATAGTGACACTGAGCCTTGCCAAATCAAGACTAGTGGAAAAAACTCTCTGAAAAGATGAGGATAGAGTCAGCCAATTGTTTCCCCCTGATTAACACCACCCACACAACTGACCAGAGGAGTATCCCAGAAATGTAATACTTTACTCTGATCCAGGTGCTCCATTTTTTTTTATGAGCTCTGTATGACTGATGACAGATTAACAAGAAGCTGGATTCTCATAAAGTCTCAGTGATCATCATGACAGGGAAACAGAAGCTACAGTGAGAAAACAACCTGAGACTATTTGTTTCGCTGTTTATATTTATGATTTTCCTTCAATAGTCTGAACAAACTCATTAAAAATTTAAACTTGTATTTTGAAATTTTCATTTGTAAAATTTCTCACACAAATTTGAAATTACAGTTACAGTTTAAATCTCCAAACCTGTATTCACATTTTATTCATGTTTATTTGTTATTTTAATATTTACAAACACAGCTCTGTGAGCTCTTAAATCAGTGAATACAAGTGCTCAACTGCACACTCTCAAGTCACATATTTACATATTCTATGCTTTGACTTTTGCAACACTTGTTGCACTTGTAGCTGAAGGGGGGAGTGGTGGTTGGGGGTGTGGGGGTGGAAGTCAGCCAATCAGAAAGCAAAAGACTGAGAGGTCTCATTCGCAGCTGCCCTCATCTTTACTTCTACTTGCCATTCACAGTTTAAAGAAAGATTTTCCACAACTTAAAGCACATTTAATAGAAAAACTTTATTTGCAAAAGACAGGACATAAAAAGACCAAGAAAGAAACCTGTCACTGGAAGTCAAACCATCTTCCACCATCGCGGGACCTGTTGAAGTGAAATTTATAGATTTACATTTACTTTCTTCCTTGTATTGACTGCATAACATACGTGATATTGTCTGATTGGTCCTGTCTGATCTTCACTGTACCAACCATGGTTCTCGCTGTTCCCCTGAATCTCCAGTGTCACCCACCATGCTCATGACCCAACCTAAACGCCACTGACACTTTCATCATGCTTCATGACCAAGCACCTACCTACTTACTCCCTGCATTTCACCTGTTCAGCCTGCGCTCTCCTGCTGCCCTTCATTCATCTCCAGAGGCCAGTTTTAATATATAAATCAATGTAAATATATCCCTTTGCTTTATTTGGGTCCACGTGAGAAAAGAGATAACAGAGTTGCAAAAATCAACAGAATACATCTGGGAGGGGAATGTGTCTGGAGGTTTTGTAATTTTACTGAACAATGAATAGAGGGACCTGGAGTTACCTTCATTAGAACTAATTAAACCAGAGTAGTAAGCAGATTTGGCTGAGGCAATGCAGTCCTTATAGAACAAAACATGATCATTGTGCATTTCTTTATGTACAGGAAGTCCGGTTTTCTTGAATAGACGTTCGAGTTGGCGTCCTTTAGCTTTAAGGTGACGCAGGTCGGGGGTAAACCATGGAGCTGAACGGGAAAATGAGACAGTTCGATGTTTAAGGGGAGCAAATATGTTAAGAAGGTTATGAAGGTCGACATTATAATGACAAACGAGTTCATGAGGGGTTGAGGGGCTGTGGATAGATGGAAGGTCATGGACGGCAGATGAAAAAACAGCTGGGTTGATATTACTAATTTTCCTAAAAGTGATATAACGAGAGCAGGTTTTGGAAGCGCTTATGTTTGCATCAAAAGAAATAAACATATGATCAGACCGGGGAAACAATGTGGCTTTACAATGGGTGGGGGTAATGCCAGAGCAACAGACCAAATCCAGGATATGACCTTTGGAATGGGTAGGAAATTTTATGTACTGTAGAAGCCCAAAACCTTCCAGGCAGGAGGTAAATTCTCTGGAAAGAGGGATTTTATTATTGTCCATATGAATATTGAAGTCACCAGCAATGATCAGATTTGGAGAAAGTACAGAAAAATGAGTGAGAAGAGCAGAAAATTCATTTAAAGACTCCTTGTTTGGCTTAGGTGGCCGATAAACAGTACATATGATGGTGGGGGTAGATCCAGATAGCTGTAGTGCAGTGTATTCAAATGAATTAATGAAGGGAAAAATGTTGTGCAGCTTATTTCTTCGCTTAACAGCACTTTGACATAAAGAGGAAGTCTTTAGCCAGCTAGGAGCTACATTTCATTTGAACATATCAAATCACCAGGTCTATGTTATCATCCATCAAGCTTTTGTCCTCCACTGGGATCAAAACTCCCAAATATTTAACAATATTTTTAACTGGGATATTTCTGTATCAGCAATGTCTTTTAAAGCAAGAATGTCAAAATTATTTAAATTAAGGTTTAAGCCTGATGTTAATAACAGATCAGACTTTGAGATTTCATTTGTGTCATTGTGACACATTGAGGGGCAGGGATAGCTCAGTAGGTAGCGTGGTTGCCCCATGATCGGAAGGTCGGGGGTTTGACTCCACTGAACGGCTACCCTGAGGTACCCCTGAGCAACGTACACATTATTATTATTGTGTTTGAGAGAGTGGAAAAGCACCATTCATATCAGTCCATTTACCATTAATACAATCACTTTTTTCTTATACTTATGTGCTTTTTATCTAACAGTCACACACATTCGTACTCTAATGGATGCATCAGAGAGCAACGTGGGGTTATTTATGCAGACAGGGATCAAACCACTAAAGTGACCCACTCTACCTCCTGAGCTATGAGATATGAATGCTACTCATGAATCCACAGTGGGATCCCTGAATTCTTTTATTTGGATCAGTGTTTCAACGCTTTGCTACAATGAAAATTGTCATTTTATAATCATTGTTGAGTGTAATTGGTCTCCAGTTATCAATAAATAAAGGATCTTTGTTGGTTTGGGGAATTAAAGGGAGATGTCCTTGCTTTAATGACGGGGACAGTTCTTCTTTTACAGATCGCTTCATAATCATTTAATTGGTAAATTGACAGCAGAAATATCACTATTCTTTCTATTTTTGAGCTATTTTTATGTGCTTATTTATGTGCCCAAATGTCCCAGTTTTACACTGGAACTTGAAAGCAGCTTACATTTGTAGATCTGTGCGAAGCTGGCGACGTTAAATTTGTCTCAAATCCTCTCTAAGTTCCAGGTACTCGTCACTGTATATCCGCCGGTAAGGCACAGGAAGCCACTGCAGTATTCTCCTGGATGATGGGCGTCGCCACTCAGACAATATCGCCACATAAGCGCTGATATAGGAAGAGAAGAAGTCAAAGCCGGAAGTCAAGGCTTTGCCTTGTGTTTTTCTGAAAAGGTCTTTCCACAAACCCTCAAGTTTTCAAACTGTTCCAACATCTCCTTGTGTATATGTCTCTAATTATTATTAAATTATTAATTTAAATCATACAATTCAAATGTAGTAAAACCCGACACGACGTCACATCCTGACTTACCATAATGTCCAAAGTTCCCGATGAGTAAAGGCTCCAACAGATACAATAATTGCATTTAACACTGTAGATTATTGTGTATTTATTTTTAACGTGCGTCACAAAAACAAACGTAAGCAAATGACGTCCGTTTAGCTCCTTTTCACAGCCATTGACACGCGGGGACTCTTTACGTCAGCACGCTGCGCGCCAAATTGTAACAGCTCAGAAAGCGCAAAACAAAAACAGCCGCGGGTCCTGCGCTTTCTAAAGGAAACAGCGCTAAAAGCGGGTTGTTTGGGGCAAACTGCATCTCCACAGGATGTCGGAACACTTTGGATACTCACCCAGCTTCAAGCGACCAGCGGAAATTTTGCGAATGAGGTGCAAAAGAGCCCGAAGCGACACCGGTGCCGGGTCCACAGACCGCCCCGAACAAAGCGGCTCATCTCCGACGTGCGTGCGGACTTTCTCCCCGGAACCGCTCTCCGGCGCCCAGAACCATTCCGGGGTTGGAATAAAACGCAGGAACCCGTTCGCAAAAATAGAAAACACTTACAGTCCTACGAAGAAACGTCTAACTTTCAACGACGCCAGCTGTAACCCCGAAAACTCTGATAGCTCCGGGATCACAAACAATGAGCGAGATGAAGAATCATCGAAGAGAGAAGGCACGCTGGATCTGGCTCTCAGTTCCAGGCTCGATGAGGCACAAAAACAGGAATACCGACAAGCTTCCAGCCAGGTTGGTCTCGGTCCTTTGCACTGCCCATATCATCAGAAAGCTCCTGTGTTCACGTGGTAGAGATGTAAACATGAAGGGAGACACTTTAGGACCCCCTCTTACTTTCTTGTCTGTGTCCTGCTGCAGAAATCTGGATCTCTGTCTGAGAGTGATGTGTTGTTGGAAGAAGAACCGGAGGATATTAAAAGCCCCCTGCTAAAGGTGGGAATTTCTTCTGTATTTTTTTAAATGCTGACTGACATATCTGTGAGAATTGTCACTGTTTCCCAGGTTTTCTGTTGTGCAGTGTATAACTGTGCATTCAAAGGATCCCCTCTGTCCTTCTAGAGCCCCCAAGCCACTGCTCCCACTGCAGCTCCTGTGTGCACCCAGTATCCAGCAGACTGGAGCCTGAAGACGCGTCTCCTCCTGACCTCTCTGGTCTCCCTTTCATGGGCAGAGCAGCTCAAGGCTCAGGAAGAAGCTCAGGGGCTCAGCCAGCACTGCAGGGCACAGTTCAGTTCACTGCCACACAGTCCACAGGTAGGCTCCTTGCATACATGTGGAAGATGGACAGGCACACAATAGTCACTGTGCATTTATATGTTGAGACACTAGTGACACCAGTTATTTTTTTCAGCACTTGTTGAGCCCTCACCATTTCATGACTTTTCGATTTTAGACCTACTTCAGATGTTTAAACCTAAAATCTTGTTTTTTATTCAGCCAGATTTTTTTTTCTGTAACCAAATTAAAAAATGAGATCACAGAATAACAGAGATGATCAGTGTCACAGTTTCCATGGAAACCTGGATCAGTTGGATGATTCTGACTCTCAGTCTAAAACAAAGACATAATTTCCTTAGGTATTAATGAAGTATGCTGATATGGATACCCGACAGCTCTTAGTTTGTCTTGGGTTCTTCAGTAGCTTGTTCCTCAGCCCGACCTGTCTCTGTGCCTGCTATAGGATCCCAGGTCCTGCTCAGAGCTACGTTGTGCCTTCCAGCAAAGCCTGGTCTACTGGCAGCATCCCTCCATACCCTGGCTGTCTCTGTTCCCTAGGATCAACGCTGAAAGGAGCTTCTTTGGCAAGAGCGCCCCCTGGGCTCATGATGCAACGATACAGCAGAGTCTCATGACAGAATGGTGAGGCTGATAGGGTGACAAGTTTTACTGCAGTGATTTCATTTTTCTCTCTGTCCTGATTTTAAATGAATCAAGATGCGATTGAATCACAGACTTTCAGCTTTAACTCGACGGATTTTAATAAAAATATTGTTTGTTTAGGAATTACAGCCATTTTTATGTATAACTGACTGACAGGTGGTTTCACTGATATGTCCTATTGATAAATGAATCATTAAAAAAAACTGAACTTGATTCTAAGATTTGAGATCTTTACACTGGAGGTCCGAAGATGTAGATGAAAGAGGTCATTGTTAGGCTGAGTAGCCCCAATAAATCTGTCAGAGAGAGAAGGAAGTTACGACCTCCTTAGACTGTGTTTTAGTATCAGGGACCTTTTTCCCGCCGAGTTATCAGCTCTGTCACAGTTAGCTAACACAAACTCAGTCTGTTAGCAGCAACCAGCTAACCATCAGTGACATCACGTTCTGTACTAGCACTAAACATGTTTAAACACTTCTTTCCTAAGTCCAGCTTCACAGATGGGTTTAAATCTCACACAGCAGGGTTGCACATTAAACGAACCTTTGTACAGTGAAGTGTTTCATGGCCCAGTAAGAGCAGCCACACAATGAAGTAGCATTTTTAGGTGGAGCTCCATGGTGATGATCCTTAAAAAGACTTCTGACATTGCTGTGTCTCCTGGACCAGGTGATGTGTGCGTGTGTTCAGCTGTGAGTTTGAATGTAACTTTACTGTAGCTGTGACAAACAGGTCAGGCGTAGTTATAAAGTGAAACAGGTGTTTTAACGCCAGCCTGTACCCAGTAAAGGTTTTAGTGGAGTGTCCAGGAACAGGTGCTGCCTTGTTGAGGTTTCTTTTTTGTGATTCAAAATACTCGATGCAGCCAGAGTCCAAATGAATGCTGTGTGTACTGTGAAACTGCTGAACACTGGCTGCTGTATACTGTACATGTATTCAGTGGCATTATTCCCACACTCCTTCCTTTGTCCATGTTTGTTGCTCAGGTCCGTCAGTCTGTCATCTCTCTACAGTCTGTTAAAGGCCAGACTGTGTCCATACTTCTACCTCTGTTCCTATCAGGTAGGTGTTAATATGCACTCTGAACTGTGCTCAGCAACACCGTCCTTCAGCTCATCTGTTTCATTGTCAGTTCACAGTGTTGTTCCGGGCAGCAGGTCTTGGAGGATCCAGCAGCATCACTGCTTTCATTTCCCCCACAACGAGGGGCCTCAGAGAGGCGATGAAGGCTGAAGGTGAGAGCTGAACTGTAGCTTTGGTCTCAGAATTAATTTTCATTTGATACATTTACAGCCGTAAAAGGCTGATAAGGTATTGTTGTCAGCCTGCCGGGCAGGCAGCGTGGACAACCAACATTTTCTTTCCACTCGTCTGAAATGTGACATGTAGTGGCAGTAAAATAGTCCACAAACCTGACCGCTGTGTGAAAAAGCTTTGCCTGTAGTTTATTCTTTAAGACATGACTTGTCAAATAAAAAAGTACAAGAAAAATTAGCTGTAGGAGTTAAACAATGTCAGACCTCTAGGTTAGGACTGAACAGAGGACATGACAGCTTCATCATTCGCTGCTCCTCACTGATCAGTTTACCCATATAGGTATAGAGTTCAGCCTCCCTCTGCTGGAGGAACAGAGGAGGTGCAGGGAGGCACAGAAGCAGACCATTCACCAAGAGGAGGAGCAGAAGGAACAAGAGGTCACGTAAGTGCTGCTCTTTCATTGTCTGTGCTCAGTAGGGCTGGGAGCTGTCGGGGTTCTGATCACTGTTTTTAAAATGTGTGTAAAATATCAGTTTGGACTCACTCAGCAGTTTCCACACAGCTTCATATCATTCTAGAATAGCTGACTTCTCATACAGCTAAGAATAAATAATAATACTTCCTTTTTTAAAATGAAAAATCTTTGGGTGGTTCCCATCTGGCAGAGCTGCCAGATGGGAAAGATTTTTAAAAAGACGATTGAAGAGACAAACACGATGTCTGAGCGGCCATGAGCCAATTTAATATTTGATGCGTCGTTTGAAGCTTTGTAAGATCCCAAAAGACGCAGGAATAAGTAGTAGGATTTAAGAGTGTAATAACGCCTGAAACAGAAGATGGCAGCACTGCATGTACAAGGATGCCAGCTGCCGTTAAACCCCGAATAAGAAGCGGAAGAAGCAGCAGTCTCCGCTTACTGTGTCCAAATTCAGGACATCTTTTGACCCCTGAATTTGGAGAGCAGACGCATGTTGATGCAATAAGCTGTATGTTTTACGTCCAACAGATGCATGATCCGATTAGTCGACCAATCAGATCATCATCCATTGAACATAAAACGTACAGCTTATTGCATCAACATGCATCTGCTCTTATATAACTATCATTAGCTTACAGCTTTAAGTGTGTAAGGTCTGTGCTAACTAAAAATAAAGATGATAGTTTATTAAATTTTAATGAAATTTGCAGATTGTTTCGGTGAAGTTTAATAAACTCCTTGCTATCTAAAATATAACAGGACACCGGAGTAAATTCTCGAGCATCTCACACTTCTATGTGTGTTGTTAAACGTTTATTTTGCGACCCAGAAAGAATAATAAGAGTAATATTAAAACTTAGTAGCTGCCGCCATTGTTGGAAACTGGAATTTGCTGGGCTGCGCTATGGATTCTGGGATAGGTTGGGCCATACGCCTGACCCGTCCTTCAAATCTGGGGAAAAGAAGGACGCATTTGTTGACTGTATTTGCCGAAGTCTTCGAAGTTGGACAGCCTTCATCGCATTGCTGTAACGTAATCGGCCTTCAAATGCGGCCCCTGAATTTGGACACAGCTACGATACCGGACACAGCTTCTTCTTCTTCGGGGTTTAACGGCAGCTGGCATCCTTGTACATGCAGTGCTGCCATCTTCTGTTTCAGTCCGTTATTACACTCTTAAATCCTACTGCTTATTCCTGCATCTTTCTGGATCTTACAAAGCTTTAAACGGTGCGTCAACTATTAAGTTAGTCGTCGATGATTTTGTTAGTCGACTAATCGTGGCAGCCCTAGTGGCAGCCCTAGCTGCCATCCACACAGACATTAGTCAAGAGGTCCAGTTCGACCTGGGTGAGTTTCAAGAAAACATTAGAGACAATCTGAGAGATGATAGCAGAACTTTAACAGAAACTAGGCGACCTAATAACTGATTTGAAGACGACGACCAACAGGGTGGGAAGATGAGCTGATATGGAAAAGTGGAACTCGAATCTGCATTCATGAGCAGACCTGGAGGCTCCCAACATGTGGAGGCCTTGGAAGGATACAACATCTGATCCTATAAATGATTTTATTAAAACAGCCCTGAGTGGAGTCAAACTCAGAATACAGCAGCAAAACTCGAAGCAAGACATTTGATCCCAGACACCAGCCCTGCTGCCAGAATACAAGTGTACAGGCTGGTAGTGTACAGCAGGGCAAACAAGGCAGTGGAGGATTTAAGGAGACCAAGGGGATCTGCTGCACAGGACACCTCGAGGCGGAAACTGAGAAGCGCCCAAGTCAGGACTAGAGATGGCATGATACCACTTTTTTATGTCCGATACCGATATCATAAATTTGGATATCTGCCGATACCGATATGAATCCGATATAGTGTTTTTTAATCAATGAAACTGTGTTTTTCTTGCTGCATTTTGTATAAGTTCATACTCAAGTTTAAATAAACAACACTAAAGCTATTCTGTTATACCTGTATGCAAAAAACACACTGCACCCAAAATATTTCATAGTTCAGCAAAACTGATCAATCTAATAAACTTAACCCTCAACCTCAACTTTAATTTGATGCAGTGTGAAAAAAATGCACTCCAATCAGCTGATCATTGATCAGTTTATGATTGAAGTAGCAGCAGGAGAGAAAGAGAGAGAGAGAGGCAGTCGCTCCATATATCGGTTGTTAAGCTTAACGTGGGAATGCTTTACAAACATTCAGAGATGAACTTACACACTTGCTTTACTTCTCTCTGAGATAACTTTCTCGGAGATGAAATGCTGGTTTGGTAGCGAGGCTACAAATGCTCACCCAGACCACCGACAGGTCTGGCACGCCACAGCCGCTCTATCACGTGATGCATACTGCTCCGACGTGCTACGGTTATGAGCCGAGTTGCGAGTTGTTGCAAGTTTTGTGAGGTGCTTTTTTGATATTTAATGGATCGGATTACATTTTTTATTTCTTTTTGTTATCCGATCCAGTAATTTAGGTCTGTTACGTAATATCGGATCGGTCCATCTCTAGTCAGGACATATGAGAGCTAACAGAGCAACCCTGCAAAGCTTCCAATGGCTGTGCTAAATTACAACTTTGCAACTGAAGGCAACAGTTTGAAAGAACTGCATCACAATAATGAAGAATTTGGATAAGAGAATGTGCAGTTAGAGAAGTCGACACCAAGCATGTGGAGTAATGCCATCGCTGGCATGTTTAATAACTGATCGTGGTTCACATTTCACTTTTATGGAACCACATTTTCTTGGTTCCTGCGTGGACAGAACTCAGCGGAGTCGTCTTCTCACAGAATTATTCACTGAAGCTGGTCCGTGTGGACGTTCTTACCCGGCTGTGGATCAATGTCCATACAGGCGCAGTACCACACTATGGATTCAAATACTGGATGGAGCAGCCAAGTACTGGCAACACTCAGTGCTACAGATGTTTCTTCTAACATTCATAGTTTCCTGGCCTTTGCACTGGATGCTTGTATCGCTGACAGCAAGGCGAGTGCACCAGGGAGTGTCTGGCCTCACTATATCATTGAACCCAACTTTCAATGACTTGGTGGGTTATGACTGTTTGTTCCACTGAATAATGAAACATTTGGTGAAAGATCGAATCTAAATGGACAAAATGCACAGAAGACACTTTAGAAGTTGTTTTTTTCCTGTTGCATTAAGGGGGCTCTGCTGGGTTAGCTACAGTATCCCTCACACACCAAAATAGCTAACGCTAAAATGAAGTTCTTCCAGTTTTGTTTTCTCTCATTCTTTCTGTTTGAAAATATCCATCAGTGTGCTTCATAGTTCTGCAACAGCTCACGTTTGGTCATCACGTAACTCAACTGTTAGAACAAAAAGCAACCAAATGCAAAATCAAGTACATAGTATGATTACCCTTCATGTAAATGGTTTGCACAACCCAATCAAGAGGAATAAAGAAAGGATTTCATTAGATTGCAGCAGAGGCTTCGGTAGTCCAAATACATGGTGGAGATTAGGATATTCATGTGTCAGATACTGATCTAATACTTTTTAAGAGACTCAGATGCCTGGATTATTCTTGTTAATTAGGTAAAATTAAATGTTAATTAAACGGGGAATGACTGGAATAACTTTTTGGGCAATAAAAAGAAACCTGCACCCTACAGACTTAACACAAGCACTCTACAAAAGATAAGAAAAGTAAAGTTATTTTTATGATAATGACCCAAGGGCCATAAAACTGTTAGCAAGGAGAAGCAGAGAGCACCACATATGAAAGTCTACCTTAACGATGGTGAGTTAAGCCATAAAGGCCTGTAGAAGGAACTAGATATAACCAGTCATCATGCTTTAAATGTACCATAAGGAAAAATGAGGCACTAATAACCTGGAAATTTTAAAAGTGTAATCAGTCGTGGTCTAAAAACAGCAATCAGTCAGACATACTGAGCTTTTGTTGTGGTGTTTTTGTGCCATCGTGTGTAAATGTGGTCTCATTGTGTAGGTGCTCCAAGCTGAACAATACAGTTGATGGAGGAGACCATGATGGAGACTACAGAGATGAAGACAGCACTTTGTCTTGGCTGAAGGAGATGGGAGTCCAGGACAAAATCAAGAAGCCAGACCTCCACACCCTACAGCTGTATCCTCATTAGCACTGTCACGTCAGTCTGTTTTACGTGTACTCTGTGTGTTTTTCTGTGACTCCTTGACCTCTTCTCTAGTCATAAGGAGGGCCACGTCATGTCTCTGGACCATAAGCCTGAGTCTGTGATATGTGTGAAAGGACTTCACACTTTCACTCTCATCAACTTCTTCATCAATTGGAAGGGTGTGGTTGCTTCATCCGGCTCCCAGGCAGGGTTACCGCCCACGCTGTTGGCTCCCAGTGCTTTCAGAGGAGCTACAATGCACACTCTGAAGGTGTTTGCAGCACACACACGAAGCTCAGTCTGTAACCATCTCATGTGTCATTTGTACTTCTGAGTTGAATTTGACACTGTGTGTGATTTATGCTTTTATAGAGCCGCTGTGTGAATGTGAGAAGTCAAGTTGGTTCTTCCTACCAGAACATCGGCAGTCTGGAGATCACAGGTACGCAGCTGGACAAGCAGACTTTTGTCTCGTATCAGTTCTCAGCTCCCACTGTGTGTGTTAGTGTTCAGTATACGTGTACTTGCCACACTGCAGGACCTGTCCTCCCCTCGTCTCTCCATGCTATCCTAACTTTACTTCAGCCTGCACAGAAAGGAAACTTCTCAGCTGCGCTTTACACACATACTCCTACCGCGGTTATGAACGTACACAGCACCAAGCAACAGGTAACACACACAGAAAACATGAAGCTGCTTTTTGTTTGATTTAGTTGTCATGAATGTCATGTATGTGTGAGCTGTAGCCTGAATGTGATCAAATCAACTTTAATGTCAACTTTACTTCTTAGCAAGCAACCTGCAGATGATGCCTAAACCATAACCAGGGTTATCTGCATGTAACATGTGTGACGCTTCTGTCTTCTTCACACAGTCAGGCCAGCCACTTAATTCACTATAATTTATTGAATGTACCCACTGAGGCGCTCAGGTTTCTGGCACGTGCATTGGTAATTTAAATAATGCAGATGTTGAACGAGCTAGTTTGCACGGCTGGTTTTACTGTTTGTCTGTTAACCTGTGTCAACGTGCTGTCCACAGCACTTAGTGCCAGCTAACAACCTCAGATTTATTCTAAAATAGGAGTTGGAGAGAAAGTGTGAATTAGTGTAGTGGTATTTATTCTGTGAACACTTTGCAGGTTAGTGAGGCCTCGGTAGAACTGTCCTCTTGTGGTCTCCATCCTGCTTCCATCCAGCAGCTGCAGCAGCCTTCCACCCTGGGAAAGACGGCCCTGACACACATCACCATGAACAACTACAGCTACACATGGAAGAACTAAGAAAGTGCTGAGAGTTTACACAACACAAAGAAGTTTGCATTAATTTGAGTTAACAGCTGCAATCCTGAAACTCAGATCAGATTCCACTGTGACGCTGGAAGAGATTCACAGCTACACGCTGACCAGAAAGTGAAGGGTATTCCACGACTACAGCGGGCAAAATAACCACTGGTGATGTGAAGTAGACGGGATTCAGAATAAAAGTTTATTAATTTTCAGGCGTCAGGTGAAAGCCTGAAGTGCTACCTGTGGGAATGAAGAATATTGTTGATTTACAGGGTAGTGGTAAATATATTACAGGGTAATCTGGGCAACTGGGGCCTGGAATGTCAGCAAGCGACCACCAGCTTCAAAGCAATGTGTGATGAGCGAATCACTTCCGGCATGTACACAGCTTAAGTGTCTGTTTATGTTGAGGTTTCTTTTAAGCAAACTTTATTGCACTGCACCGGATGTGATTATTTATTAAACTCTATATTGCTCAATTACTTTTAATCTTTCTTCTCATACAAGATTTATCAATGATGAATGCTGGAATGTTTTCAGGTACTGGAATGCTGATGAAATAAATTGTTAAAGTTACTGAGCTCGAAAGATTTATTAACTGCAGTATCAAGAAAACATGGTGAGCAAGTTTCTTGCTTTGATGTTTTCAACATATTAGATGAGTGGATGAAGTCATTTATCAACTCCAGTTAAATAAAATGAGAACATGAGGAAAGTAAGAGCGATGCCGTCTGCCAGGACTGCTTGAACAAAAACCTTTTGGGCATTGACTGTCACTGACAGCCTCCATTAAACACAGTTCTTTCCTTAAATATATGCAGGAGTGCACATAAGTGGTCCTACAGGTGCACATGTGCTGTCAAACAAAGACGCGCACCAGATAAGAAGTTGCAAGTTGTTTAGAACTCTTAAAAATGTCGAAGAAGCAAACTCCTTTAAATGGACTGATTCTTATAGAGCGCTTTTCTACTCTCTCTGAGTACTTAAAGCGCTCTATACAACATGCCACATTCACCAAATCACACCCATTCTCACAAGCACTTCATCTATACTGAGTGCACTACATTCACACTTCGATGGACGCATCGGAGAGCAACTTGGGGTTAGTATCTCGCCCAAGGATACTTGACATGCAGACTGGGGGAGCCAGGGATCGAACCTCCAACCTTCCGATTAGTAGGTGACCTGCTCTATCTGCTGAGCTACAGCCACCGAAGATATTACTGTGGTGTTCCTCCACTCCTGAATAAATGTCAGCAGGAGTCCGAACAGCAAAAGAAGTGCGTATTCTCAGAAAAGTGGTTTCAGGAGGTGAGCTGGGTTCAAAGAAATGATGAACGCACAGAGATGTGGTGCAGAATATGCTGTGAAAATCATTTGTTTGAAGCCAGCTCACCTTATCTTGCATGGGCATGATCCCTCCCTATGTAGCGGAGGGAGTACAAATTGACAGCTTCCCAGGAGCCAAATGGGGCCATGCAGAGATCCTTCTGGATAAAGCAGATATTGACACATCGGTGGAGAAGCTGGTTCTATCCTTCGGCCTGAATAACAGGCGAGGGATAAAAATGCACCAATAACGGAGCTGAAAGGGCGCTGAGGACAGCACAAGAAAAATTCCCCCAAGCTGACTTTTATATCCCAGTGATTAACTTCTCTTCTGCTCTTCCCAAAACAGAACAAGACACATTATTGCACATAAACAATTTCATTACAGGTTTAAAGGAGCACATTCCTGCACTACCTGCGGATAAATTCAGCACGGAATCAGACGATCTTCGCTGGACTGACAAGACTGCAGAGCACATGTTGGATTATTGGAATGATCATGTTAATGGGGCATCTCCATGAAACCAATCGGAGTGACTGATTTTATGCATTTCTGTGCTTGAGGGAGGCTTCAGATGCCATTATGTGAGAGTTTAACCCCAATACAACCCACTAGAGGGTGCTGTAACTCCAATTAAGGGAATTTTCCCCTTCTCTTTACTTTTTTCCTTTTTCCTTCACTTTTTACTTGTATAGGCCCTTTTATGGCCATCCCATTATAAACTCCTGGCCCTGAGGCCTTCCCTAACCTTAACCCCTTAACCCCATGCAGGGACTTTATTCCAGCCCTAAACCTAACCGCCTGGAGCCCCAACCGGACATTGGGCCCTAATTTCAATCCCCATCTTCTTCCAATCCTAAACCTAACCTCTGGGTTCCCTAAGCCCAGCTTCAACCCCCTTATTCGGGACAAGAGGGGACACTTCCCGCCTGGAGAGCAATCTGTGAGTGACGTGGGGGCCCGGGATGGGAACAGGTATGGACTGTGCATGGAGTTTGGCCACCAAAGGTGGCATCAGCTGAACTGGACAATAAAAACATGTGCCTTTTGTGTATTTTGATTGTGTACATAGCTCGGAGGATCATTATAAGCTGTGTACATCCATTATTGTTTACAATCTGAAGCCTAATTCCGATTTGATGTTTTTTAACCCACTTATTTATGTTATTATGAGGACTTTTTATGGACAAGCATGATGGGCTCAACATAAAAGAAACTTTTTTGAGGAAGCTCATGTCATGGCAAACTGTTCTATGGGTTATACTCATGACATGATAAGTATGTTTATATGTTTTACAGACTTTGAACGGCCATTTTGCCTCACTACTGTTCATTGGTACGGTCTCATAATGTGGAGATTGATAATTTGTTTTCCAACGGTTCCTGAAAGCAACATGCCTGGGTACGACCAATCAGAACGGTGTTTTATAAAGACCTTTGACCCTAAGCATGAGACTCTTTGTTATTGGTTATTTTAGCTGGGAACTCTAAGCATTATGGGAAATGTGGTCTGATTCACACAACACTGCATGGACTTTCTGTTGAGCACACACCTCCTGCTTCGAAAAAAAAATGAAACCGAAAAAAAATATTGTAACTGAAATAAATGTACTGAAAAATCTTGTATTGGAACTGAAAAAAAAATTGATAGTGAAAAACAATTAATTGAAACTAATTTCTTTGTTTCCGCTTACATTTTTTTTTAATCAGTGTATGCTCTCGCTGTTTGCTGATATCAAACTGGTACGAGGACCACTGTGGGTTAATCTTTGTAGTGATACTCACTCCTTTTTTTTTTATTTAGACCTGGTTTAATTCTGGTATAGTTGAATATTTGTATATAATCCTCGCAGCTGTCAGACTCTATAACAGGGGTCACCAGCCTTTCTTAAAGCTGAGAGTTAGATAAAACTGTGAACAGTTTGGTTCACAGTTATATGGTTCTATCTAGCATATTCTATCTTGATAAGCTGTTTTATCACAGGTTAATTTTTCAAAAATATTAATGATTTAAGCAAGGGAAGGGCTAAATGTCAACATACAACTCTTTATTTCTATTAATCTCTTACTTCATTCCTACCTGATTGACATGTCTAGGAATTATGAGTGATTGGCACACTGTAGTGGTAAAGGTTGCTACAAATCAAATTATGATATGTTAAAGTTAAAACAAAACACAACTGACTGTTTTATATCTAATATATATCATGTAAGTATTCTTATAATTACAAAATGTTTTATTTAAGATTTATGTTTTGTAATTTAAATCTGACATCACAAAAGTGTTTTGGAATTTGAATAATGTATTTGTAACTGCAGTACACATAATACTAATTTTGAACAATTTTGTCCAGGTTCCTTGCCACCTCCTTCAGGACCATCGCGTTCAGTTTCAGAGTCGGTGTGTCCACGGTGTACCAGATCACCCCCCAGGTAGCGACGGCCATCTGGGACTGTGTAGTGGACGACTTCATGGCTGTGCCTTCACCTGGAGACTGGCGGTCCATCACAGAGGGATTCCAGGAGCGCTGGAACTTCCCTCTCTGCTGTGCAGCTCTGGATGGGAAGCACGTCCAGACAAAGGCACCCCATATATCATATAGGAGACACACACACTGATATACACTAAATATTTATTCCATTTCTTTTGTGGTGCCCAAATTTATGCACCTGCTTGATTTTGTTTAAACAATTATTGCACACTTTCTGTAAATCCAGTAAACTTCATTTCACTTCTCAAATATCACTGTGTGTGTCCTGTATGATATATTTAACTGACATTTTTACATACCTGTGGGTGCAGCAGCAGGAGCTCAGGGAGCCAGGAGAAGCAACAGGGGATGCTCTGCTGCAGAATCAGTTGGTTCTATCAATACAGTATTAAATGTTAACAGGTTGAATATAATAATCATAGAGAAAGTATATACAGAGGTCCCTCATTTATTGCAGCAGGGGTTCTCAGAATAACTAGCCCCTCGCCACGCACTTTATACACTTTTTCCCCCCCACACACATGAACATTACTCACAGTACTCACAATTGATTCTCAAAGTGCAAACCTTTGTAGATTGTAAAACGTAAAAGTATTATTATGCCGCGTTTTGTCTTCATCTGCCTGCCACTTTCATGCGCCTCTTTCCCTCCAGGTGCAGGTGTGTATTTCCGAATGAAGGTCATAGTTATGGTTGTTTTTGTGCTGTTTTTTCTATTGGACATGATGGTTATCAAAACCAAAAATGATAAATTTGCCAAGCGCAGGAGACACGACACAGAGGAGATTTGTCAATCAGGCTGCAGAATGCAATGCTGTGCGGTGCAATAAAAAATCAGCGAAAAAGCGAAGCAGTGACGGATGAGCGGGACCACTGTGTGCTGTTTATTAATAAACAATAAAATATATTCCTATATGACAACATGCATAAAAGCAGAACAGTATTTGTATGTCAGTGGGAAAATAGCGGTGGCTTGCTAGCTTTTGTGTGGCTTCCTCGGGTCAGTGAAAACTTTCAAAAGAGAAATGAATGAACTTACCAGGTTGCCCGATCTCTTCACATATCTTCCTCCAAGCTCGTCCTTTATATTCCTGTCTCGGTACAGAAAGCAGCTGGTGTCGTACAGCTCCGGGTTGTTTGCTACAGCGTTGATTAGCCTTCCCTCCATTGAAGAATGAAGGGCTTTGGCTGGATCTGCCCCTTTGACCTAGGTCAGAGCCACGTCACCAGGCTCCTGATTGGTTGTCGCGGCGCGATTTGACGCTGGAGTTCAGATTTTTCCAACTCGAGCGGTAGACGCGAAACGCATGTATGCACAAAATGCAACACAAAAACTCACGCGCGTGTTTTTTTTCGTGAGTCAAACGCGCAAGATGCGCTACACTGATGCGCGTTTCAGGCGTTTTTGCGTTTTCGCAACGCAAATCTGCTTCCGAATTTTCGCGGGACCCGCAATCGCGGGTCATCGCGCTTTTCCATTGACTTTACATGTAAACCTGACGCTCTGTTCGTGTCCATCGCGTTCGGTGTGAACACACAGTTAGGCTGTGCACTGAATTTGAGAAAGATGGATCGTTTGAAGAAAAAAGACTAAAGATTTTTTAAGGGTTTCCCCTGTTATTGAATATAAGGTTTTGGGAATAGAGGGGTCCCTATCAAGTTTATGGTATGGGGAGCCGTGGTGAGCTTATGCTTGGGGGGACCGCGAGCGTTTGTGAATCAAATTTAGATTCTCATTTTCCTTGTTCGGATTAAACAAATGCAAATAAATTGAAATAAAGCACAGGCCCAGACACAGGTGCGCACATGGGCGCGCACATGGGCGCGCACAGACGCACAGGCACGGACGCGCACGCATGCACACGCACTGACCCACCACCAGATGCCATTTTTTACCCATTTAAAAAAAGTAAAAAAAAAAAAAAAATGCTGTTTTATATTTAAAAACTTTATTTTTTAATAATGAAAGAATTTATTTTTTGGAAGTTATGGAATATGATAATTTTATGAATATCATAATTTTGTGAGTGCCATAAAGTTTTATAATAATAATAATAATAATGGATTGCATTTATATAGCGCTTTTTGGGACCCTCAAAGCGCTTTACAATTCCACTATTCATTCACTCTCACATTCACACACTGGTGGAGGCAGCTACAGTTGTAGCTACAGCTGCCCTGGAGCAGACTGACAGAGGCGAGGCTGCCATATCGCGCCATCGGCCCCTCTGGCCATCACCAGTAGGCAACAGGTGAAGTGTCTTGCCCAAGGACACAACGACTGAGACTGTCTGAGCCGGGGCTCGAACCGGCAACATTCCTGTTACAAGACGAACTGCCAACTCTGGAGGCCAGGTTTGTGTTGAACTGGGAATGCAGACATTAAAAAGTTCATAAGAGAGACGGTAGCTGATTAAACAAGTGTTATGAGATAATAATAAAATGCAAAGATTGGTAACAGCACTAAGAACCATGAAGCAAGAGAATTTGTTTTAAAAAAAAACTGTGGGAAATAAACTAGGCTCTGCCCATGACTCAATCTTTGCCTCTCTTCCTCCTTCATCTCCTCTATCACTCTTGATCTGCTGTCCATCTGAGAAAAAGGCACAATTTGCTATTGCATTAATCTATTATTTAATTTTCCACATTTAACAACTCTTGACCTAATCCATAATAAAGTAATGATAGAAACTGTTATGGAACCTAGAAATTGTATTTGTTATTGTTTTTTACTTAAATCACTCCGCAATGGAACAACTGATACATGTGTTATTGTTACATGTGCTCTTTTTGATCCAGCTGCTGAGGGAATCACTGCCGGTAGCAGCCTCACACAGCTCCTTCTGTCACTAACATTAAATAGTTAAATATTATTGTTGAGGCCACAGGCAGGACTCCACATGGACACACACATTTAAAAAAAAAATGGACACTTTGGCCACCATCACAAAATGAAAGCTCATCTTTGGTGAGTGTGATGAGAGCATTTAGAAATGTCGATTTCTAAAGCTGACAGCTAGTTAAGACATATGGCCTGAAAGGAAGAAGGGTGATATTTGACAGATACATGGTGGATCTCTTTTTTTCTTTTGTTTGTGTGGGGGTTTTTTTCAACCGTCCTGTTGTGTGCACCCACACCCCTTACTTTACTATTAATGGTCAAAATGGACCAATTCTCCCACTGAAAATGGAAGGATAATGAACGAAGAACAAAAATGAAGAACAAAATAAACCTTGGTAGAACGGACCAGTTAGTTTTAACAGCTCTTAAATTAACATGAGAAACATTTTTCACCAAAAAATTTAGTTCAGTGTCAATGGATCGTTCAGTGGGTCGTTCAGTGGGTCGTTTAGTGGGTTGTTCAGTAGGTGGTAAAAGTGGGCCTTTCATTTTTTCATTCAGTAGAAAAAGGGGGTGGGGTGGGAGGTGGATTCCCATTCCCACATATGTAACTTGATTAAAACACAAGAACACAAGTTAAACAAAAGACGTTCTCATCACTTTAATATGTTCAAGTGCGTAGTGTGGAGGATGTACCAAGGCCTCAAATTTTTTTTAATTTGTAATTTTGTGAGATTTGACCTGGCAACGACAGGAAGGTTACTTACACAGCAAATGTCTTACACACACACATACACACAACCAGACAGGCATGCACGCAGAAAGCTTAACAGTTAAAACTGAAATGCATGAACCCACCTCTGTGGCATGTTTATACTGCTTTTCGGCAATCAAAGAGAAAGAACAAAGAGAGAGGAGGCAAAACCATCAGGTGGTATAAGGTACTGCAAAAGAACAACAGGAGGAGTATTTTCAGCTTGTGTTATTACGAGTGTCCAAATCCAACAAACGTTTGTGCTGGTTTGTGCTGCAAAATTTTTTGTTTGTGCTGCTATCATTTTAAAGATATTAATAAAAATTTCTAGAGGTCATCAGAGGTCAACCAGCCCCCCCACATTAGTGGAATCAAACAAAATTGATGTCAAATGTTTGTGCTACGTATGTGTTGGTTTGTGGTGCAAAATTTTTTGTTTGTGCTGCTATCATTTTAAAAAATTTAATAAAATAATGTCTTGATGCGTGCTTAATCATCCAGGTAAGTAAATCCCAAAAGGTTGATTCTGTTCATCTGGACATTTTCAGTTGGAGAAACGTTTCGTCACTCATCCAGGTGATTTCTTCAGTCTCAGCTGACTGCAGGTTTTCCCAACCTTATAAACACATGTGAGTGAAGTTGGCCCCCTACCTTCTTCAAAATTGATGTCAAACATTTGTCCTGCAAATTATTTTGTTTGTGCAGGTTATGTTTCTCTAATTTTAACGCTCTCACACATACAACTGAAACGCTCTCACACACACACAACTGAAAACCAAGACATTTCAGTAGAACAGGAAGGAGTTTCAGATGAGCAGGAAGTTGTGTCCAGACCAGGAAAGTGAAGGAAAAAGTGGTACACTTCAAACCACTACACAGATGTCTACTCAGCAACCTGCTAGTAGCCTAAGCAAAGCAGCCGCATTATTCAACAGTATATTAGCCTCAGCAGAGACCATCAGAACTTTGTCAAATGCGACAGCCATGGGGCTGTACCAGTGTGGACGGACTGGATAGTCACTTAACATCCCTCTTTCCCTCACGTCAACGTAGCAGCTTGCCCATGCCAGCGACATCTACAGTCAGGAGAGAATGTGCACCTGCACCACGTTATCAAACTCGGCAATGCTTCGGCAGCTGGACATCAGGCACCAGAAGAAAAAGGTAGTGACTTAGTTAGTAATTACCTTACTTAGTAAATCGGTTTGCAGACTTGCTTTCCCCATCTACCCATTCCATATTTTGTACATTAAGAAACAAACTTCCAGAAATGCATATGTCACAGGGTCAGTTGCAAAAAATTCCCACAAAAGTTACCGTGTCTTGCACGCAATATTGTCACTGCTTTGTCTTTTAAAATACCAACAGTATTTTATTTCGTTCTTTTTTTTACGCGCTGTCGCAAAGTGTTTGTAAGTCTGGCTCCTATGTACTGCAATACCTTAGTGTAACATATTCCTATAATGGCAAAGTTTCCAGTTTTTTAATTTAATTTATTTAATTAATATAAATTAATTAATTTAATTTAATAACAGACTGCCACTCATTATCACCCTACCAAGGCAGATACTATAATTATATAGAATACAATACAATACAGTATATAAAATTAACCCTTATGTTTGCCTAACTACAACAATTTTGTCTATGAAAGCATTCTGTGTAGGGGTTTGCATAGTGTTCTGCTGTCTGCATCTCAGTATTATTAGTTATCACTTGCTGTTGTTTATGGTATCTAATAGTTATATTTATATTTCAGAGCTATGGCACAGCAGCATGACCATTTCAACAAAGATGTTATACTACTTCCAGTTCCATCATGGGGATTAGTGTGCAAATAAGGTTCAAAATTATGGTTACACAAACATGGGCACATCCTCAGTGCTTTTGAATTCCAGAAGACCTGGGACAACCAAACTGTCGTGAAACACATCAAGGAAAGCTTTGGTGAACGCATTCCAGAGGATGTCAGGTAGAATACTATTGTTTATTGTTACTGTGTGTATTCATGTAATGACTTGTACTTAAAGATAATATATATATATATATATATATATATATATATATATATATATATATATATATATATATATATATAGTTTAAAATATTATTCATCATCATAAAAACATATGGACTATACCAGTAGAATTTAAAAGTCATAAAAGCATACACACAAACAAAACAGTATATAATAAAATATTTAACTAATATTTAAAATATTTAACTAATTAGCAATTGCTGTTGTCCCTATTTATTTTTTGTAGCCTCGAGTTTCTAATGGCTTGTGGCAATAAGCTGGTGTCTCCAAAGCTCCAAGATGGTCAGGAGATGAATGGGATGCTGATCCTAAAGGTTATTAAAACCAAATCCCTCTATGTAAGGCCATCAAGGACACTTTTAGTAAGTTCCTAAAAGAATGAAAAGTAATCTTGATTTGGGAAAAAACATGTCAACAATTGGGCTTCTAGCAAAATAGAATATATTTATTTAAAACAAGTGTTTGGGAGCAATCAATATGGATATTTCTTATTTTAATCATTTTAAGATAAGCTATAATTACTTGCTTTTGATAAATGTTTTTGGTCTTTCTCTGTTGAAGAGTGAATCAGATGAAGACAAAGATCCTTCCCACATCAGCTCCAAATCAGCACTAAGCAGTTGTGCAACTGATAAGGACAGTGACACTGATTGTTTTGAAGTTGATAGTTCAAAAATCCAACAAGACATGAGCAGCCAAGTCACTACAAGGTTAAGAAGTCATGTTAGAGGTGATAAACCTGGCACTAGCAGTGATGAAGAAGATGATACTGGGACCAACTGTATCCACTCTGAGGGCAGAAGGCTGTGGGCGTTCTTCCTCCTTTAGTCTCATCTTTGTGAGACTGGCTTCTCTGCTGTTGCTGCAGACCAAGTACAGGTCCCAGCTAAACACTGAGCAGGAGCTGAGAGCTGCAGGATCCTGCTTCAAACCTGCTTTGAAAAGCTGTGCACTGCAAAACGTGCTCGTCGGAGCCATTAATGCTGACTTTGTTATTTTGATCAAAGAAAGAAATCAGCACAAACTGTTTTATTCATTTTAGTTTTGTAGGTTAAAGTGTTTCATATATTGTGCCCCTGAGTTAATGTTGCTGATCAGTTTGAATGCATTTTTATTATTTATTGAGTTTATTTCATTTCATTTTTCAGTATCAAACGGTTCAAATGTTTATAGTTTTAGTAAGGATTTAATTTCTTTTTTATTTAAGGCAAATTGTTGCACTTTACATTGTTTGTTTCCAACTAAAAGTGTTACATTGTTTCTCTTCCAAACTAAAAAGTGTTTCTGCTTCAGCTTCCATTCACTCTTTATCATTTTCGAGTCAGTGAAAGTCTTTTTGTGTTCTCCTAAAATCCACCGTGCTCACAGTGAACCCTCGTATGCTGTTGTGCTGTCACAGACTGTGTTATCAGCCATGTAGCTCGCTCATACCTCAGTTCATTTATTCTTCTTGTTCTACCGTCAGACCCAGGCGGACAGCTTTGGTTGAAGTTCTTATGTTTTATTTCATAATAGCTCTTCAGATTTCCACTTTATAACTTTATAAGTGTTTTTGACAAAGCCATCTTCTTTTACTCACTCATCCACTCAGCAAGCGCAAGCTCCCAAGACAAATAATCTTTAATCTCCAAATTGCAGACCCTGTTGCTTTGTCTGGCCTAAATGAGAGTTGAACATTTTATCTGCTGCTGCTCTTTTAAAACCAAGGGCTCAACTCTTTGTTTTCTCCTACATAGATGCACTTTTTCCTGAGAAACATTGTTTTAGATGCACATTCAGCAGACAGGTGCTTTATCTTTAAGACTTTTTATTAGCCAGCTGTAATAAACATACAGTATATGCTACGTGGTTATAATAGCAGGCAGATAAAAGCAAAGTGATGAATATTGTTTTCAGACATTTCATTAATTAAAAGTTTGAAAGAGCAGAGATAATAAATGAAAAGGAAAACTGTTGCAGGTTATGGATGTGAGTGAAAGTAGTCCTCTGTGACATGAACACTGGGACAGAAGATTGAGCAGCTGAGCACTGAAGCAGCACAAAGTTCCCCCACCTGCTATATAAATATTATAATAACATAATTTTAATACAAGAAATACAAACTTCTAATGAATTCACAAAGCTTCAAAATCTATAATGTACAAAGGAAAAACAAAGGGAATAAAAATGTCTCTATTTGCTGATGATTGTAGGTGGGTGACTTTCCTTACACACTTAGAAAATTAAAGGCATTCAAATGAAATGAGACGTCTGTTCCCCCTGATGTAACCCAGCTCTGACATCATTTGTCCAAAAAAGTGTTAGTTTGTGTCAATCTAAACACATCTGCACCAAGAGTGCAGTGCACTGTACTTCACTTTATTTGGCAAGAAGTTCGACAATAACACATCATCAATCTGTCGATCCAATCTAAATGCAACTTTATCATATAATCTGTTTTCAACAAAGGTTTCACTCCGTCCGGTGTTGATGTAATGATTCAGGCCATGCTCGTCAGGCTTCCCATCGACCACACGCATTTCAGTCAAAAACCCCGTGACTGACAAAAAAGGGAAACAGCAGAAGAAAATATGTGAAAAAAAAGTAATACTGGATGATGATGATGGAGGATTAACTGTGGTGGTTAAACTGTTTCCTGTCTTTGTGGGCGTACTCACAGGGAATTTTCCAGGCACATCAGTCTTGGTGGCTAAGGTCTCTATTTTCCAACATGCATCGCTACGGGTGCAAAGACATAACATTAATCATCAGTGTAAATATTTTAATGCTGTCCAAATGGTGTTTGCTTTGTCTATCCTCTCGCACTCACAGAGGAAATGAGGACGCCACCTTCAAACCCCATCTTCAGTTGGCTCAACCATGGCCGGACTTCATGTTGGCTTTGTGACAGCAAACCACTTGAAATTAGAGCAAACTCCAGTCAATCCACTGTGTGAGAGGTGAATGTCAGACAGTTCTTAGAAAATGTAGTTTCTCTTTTAAGGTTTTAATTTCTCTTTTACCCCCATTTGTCTAAAAACTACTTGAAAGCCCTTCATGTAAGAGGTTTATTATCCGTGCAGGATGTAGCATCCTCAGAGTGAAAAGGAGAGCTTTGTTCACACAGTTTTTTCCAAAGCTGACTGATTAGGAATCTCAAAGTTGGGTTTCCTCATAAGTAATACATGGTCTCAGTCAGACTGGACATGATCACTCCTACAGGAAGCAAAGTAAATGTACTATGATTTTATTTCACCTGTGAAATGATGAAAAACAGCAGAATAGCTCACGCTAACAAATGGGTGTTGAAATGTTTCATTTTCTGCTGTTTCATAGGTCAAAAAGGGCGTTGAACCAAACTGAAGCTGAACTGCTGCTGCTGTTGTAGTGCAGTATCTGCTGTGTGATTAATCATATAACCTTTGTACACAGCAGACGGAGGCTACTGGCACTTAAGTCCATCTGCTAGAGAGCTTTAAAAACTGCTTAGTGAAGTGGCTTTGATAATACTGATACTAGGGATGGGTATCGTTTAGGTTTTATCCGATACCGGAGCCAAACCGGTACCGTTTTAGCCTTTTTGGCCAGGGTGAAGGGAGTATCTGCCATCATGTGAGGTCTCGCAGCAAGCTATCAAATACGGCGCATTTCTCGGCTTTAAAAAAAACGCTATGCGTCGCCAGGTGTTTCATCGGATTTGAGGTGTTACCTCCTTTGACAGTATCACAGTATCAGCTTAAAGCACTTGTTGCAGCTGCTGAGTTTGCATCTTTTGCTGTGAAGTATAGCCAGACTTTGACCGCTTCGCCTTGGGCATTTTTAATCTGAGGGCCCGGTGGCGCCAGTGTCCGGTAGCCTCGCCTCTGTCAGTGCGCCCCAGGGCAGCTGTGGCTACAATGTAGCTTGCCATTGCCAGTGAGTGAATGTGTGTGTGAATGGGTAAATGACTGAATGTAGTGTAAAGCGCTTTGAGGTCCTTAGGGACAGAGTAAAGCGCTATACAAATGCAGGCCATTTACCATTTACCATTTGAAGCTCTGCTCTAAAAGAACGTACGTACCTGGGCCCGCCTACTATCCTCGGAAACGTAAAATGATTGGCTACAATCTAAAGTGTATCACAGCTCAGGGAAAAAAAGCACAGAAATAAAGCACCGAAATGTGCGCTGCTTTTCGGTCTGGTTACTACCGTTTATGTCAGAAGATGGCACCGGATACCGGTACCCATCCCTAACTGATACACATTCTTTGCTACTGTCACAGGACAGGGATCCACCAGGGAATAGTTGTCAGGATAAAGAGCCTTCGCTTCTCTAAATATAAACTGGATACTTGTAGGAAACTTTGGGAAGCGGCATTTTTCCTCATATCGTCTAAATTGAAGTTAGCTCAGGTACTTCTTCCATACTTGCTCTACAGAAAGCCAAAGAGTTTGGAGCTCTGCAAACATTTCCAGTACAGCTGGATTTGTTTGTAACTTTGGTCACCTCTGTATCATCCCTCAGATTCTTTTCTCTACTGCACAGCTTTGAAACCATGACACCACTAGTGATGCTGAGGAGATGTCCAGTTTAAATAGACCTTTATTCCTGGAAAACAAATACATGAAGTGATGCTGTTAAAGAAGAACATTTTACCGCACTAATGAATCAAGCATCTGTATGTTTGTCTGTCAGTCTGTCTGCTCAACAGTTCCTCTGATCTACTTCAGACTTGGTGGGTATTTTGTTTTTGGAGCAGTCAAAGTCTATCACCCGTGTTGCTTTGTCTGCTGTAAATCTGCCTGTACAAAGGGAAACATTCATGTTTTTAGATGCAAATTCAGAACATGGGTGCATTTTTTGGTCATCTTCTGTGATTATGTGTATTTTATATTTATTTAAGTTATGTTTTGTATATGAATCATTACAAAGTGTGTAGATACAAAGGCTTGATTAAAACAAAGGTCTCAGCTGTGCTGTTAGGGATGTACTCATATTTGTTTCAAAATGTAATAAATCAAAGGACTGTAGGCATTTCATCCTTTTTATTTGTTTGGTTCTAACAGCAGGTGGATAAAAGCATTCAAAATATAATTTTGTGATATTATGAGCATTGTTAATAAAGAAAGAGCAGAGATAGTAAAGTAAAAACAGGTCATGGACGTGAGATTTTCAGAGCAGTAAAAGCTCCTCAGTGAGATGATCACCTGGACACAAGGTCAGGCAGCTGGGACTCATCTAGAGAGAGGAAAATGGAAAAGTGATCTGTGCAGAACATCACTGTTGATTGCAGTTATTTAAATCAAACTTCTTCTCTGAGATAAGAGGACCATTTCTGGGAAAGATGACAATATTTTCAGGCTGGATGCTGGTTTGCAGGGAGAACTGAATGAAACTCTCCTGCACCTCAGCACTGAGGTCCACACCTGTGAAAACAGATGAGGTCAATCTGCTGCAGCACGTAGAGCTTTACTGATCAGCAGAACAGGTTCAAAGGATTCAGCAGAGCGTAGAATCAGAGCTAAACGCCACATTACCATCTAGTTTGTTAACAACAGCTTTCTTTCCCATTTGCCTTGATGGAATGAATCAGGGATACTCGTCATTAAGGTTGGGTATCGAAAACCGGTTCTTGTTGAGAACCGGTTCCCACTGTTTCAATTCCTTGGAATTGTTTGCCATTTTTGCAAACGATTCCCTTATCGATTCCAGTCGCCCTGAATGACGTCACCACGTTGCGGAGTGTCATTTACCTGGCAGGAAACATGGCGGCTCAAACGCTCAAAAGTTTTGTTATACTTTACGAGAACGGATGACAACAGGGCAACTTGCAATACTTGCAAAGTAGATATTTCATTTAAGGGAGGAAACACTACGAATATGCAAAAGCATTTACTCACAAAACACACGATAACCTTAAATGAATGTCGTGTTTTTAATTCCGCTCCGGACTCGTGAACCTCAACCCAGCAGCAGCGGTAATGTTTGCACGTCCTCTCCTGTTAATGCGGCAGGTAAATAATCAACTAACAGTGCATATTATGTTAGCGCGATCTGCCTTATTACAAAACCTGCCATTACTGTGCATTTAGGTGACCATGATGAGAGAGACAGAGTCTGGCTCAGATGCTGGCAGTTCTGGCTGCAGTCTACCGGTAGCGTCTCCTTTCAGGCCAGGATAGACGAGCAGTGACTAAGTTTGTGGTCAAAGGCTTGCACCCATTTGCCACAGCAGATACCCCCGATTTTCGGTAAGTGAATGTGTTTAATTGTAGGCAGGGACATTACTGGATATTCTTGTGTAACTCATGGAGACATGGCTGACCCCCACCGTGCCGGACCAGACCGTAACTCCGTCGGATTCATTCTTTGGGCTCCGCGCGGACAGAACGGCAGAGTCAAACAAAACCAAAGGTGGAGGAGTGTGTTGGTAAACAGAAAGTGGTGTGATGCCGGGAGCATTTTTACTCTTTCCAGCGGCTGCTCGCCACATCTGGAGTTCCTGAGTATTAAGTGCCGCCCTTTCTATCTGCCCCGTGAGTTCACCTCGGTCATCGCCACGGTGGTCTACATCCCACCCCAAGCGGACACAGGTATGGCTTTGTCCGAATTACATGATGTGCTGAGTTCGCTTCAAAACAAGGACCCGGGCACAGCCCTTATTGTAGCAGGAGACTTTAATAAAGCGAACCTCAGACAAGTCATGCCAAACTTTTACCAGCATGTCTCCTGTCCAACGAGTGGGGATCGAATTTTGGATCACTGCTACACGCCATACAAGCAGGGCTACAAAGCAGTCTCACACCCGGCTTTTGGGAAGTCTGACCACAATGCCATCTTCCTCATCCCCCAGTATAAACAAAACATACGGAGGGAAGAAGTAACCATGAGGGAGGTAAAACGGTGGTCTGCCCAATCAGAAGCTACGCTACAGGACGCACTCAACAACGTCGACTGGGACATGTTCAGAGCATGCGCAGTCGACATCAACGAGTTTACAGAAGTAGCAGTATGCTTCGTCAATATGCTAGCGGAGGAGATTATCCCCACTGCGAGAGTCACCACATTCCCAAACCAGAAACCGTGGATGGACAGATCAATCCGCACTGCAGTAAACGCCAGGACCGCCTCCTACAACGCGGGTCTCGCCACTGGCGATATGAGCGCCTACAAAGCGGCCTCATATGGTGTGCGGCGCGCGGTGAGAGATGCCAAACGCCGGTACCGGGAACGTGTGGAGTCCCGCATCCACCAGGGCAACACACGGAGTATGTGGCACGGACTATGCACCATTACGGACTACAAAGCCAGGGACACTGCGCCGATCAATGCCGACTCTGCATTCACCAACGAGCTGAATCAGTCCTACGCCCGTTTCGAGGTTAGCCAGGCGGCTAATGCTATCTACCGTCTGACTACCGAGGACAGTGATGTCATCAGCGAGAGACCGGTGACCAGCATCGCGGAGCATGACGTCCGAGCAGCATTGAGGAGAGTGAACACAAGGAAAGCGGCGGGGCCAGACAGCATCATCGGCCGTCTGCTGCGCTGCTGTGCTGACCAGCTAGCAGGTGTGTTCACTTACATCTTCAACGAGTCCCTGGCAAAGTCTGTGGTCCCCACATGCTTCAAAAGATCCACCATCATCCCTGTGCCCAAGAACAGCAAACCCTCATCCCTGAACAATTACCGGCCAGTTGCACTGACCTCGGTAGTAATGAAGGTGTTTGAGAGGCTGCTGAAGAACATCATCTCCTCTTCCATCCCAGACACCACAGATCAGCTGCAGTTCGCCTACCGACCCAACAGATGCAGTCCTTCAAGTATCTTGGTGTCCTCATCTCCTCAGACCTGACATGGTCTGCCCACATTCAGGTCCAGATCAAAAAGGCTAGGCAGCGCCTGTATCACCTACGACAACTGAGGAAGTTCAGGGTCTCTCCAGTGATCCTCAGGATTTTCTATACAGGCGCTGTGGAGAGCATCCTCACACAGAACATGACATCATGGTTTGGGAACAGCTGTGTGAAGGACCAAACAGCTCTCCAGAGAGTGATCCGTACAGCAGAACGCTGCTGCAGGATTGCTCTCCCCCCGCTTCAGGACACCTACACCAGGAGATGCCGGACTAGAGCAGCGCAGATACTGAAGGACCCGTCCCATCCTGGCAACAAACTGTTCCAACTTCTGCAATCTGGTAGAAGGTTCAGCATCATCCGGGCAAGGACAGAGAGACTCAAGAGGAGCTTCTATCCCCAAGCCATCCGGGCCCTAAACACACACACCCGCCCTCTCACATCATCTGTAATTGACTGAGACAGGACTCTCTTCCAGACACTCTAAACCCAGGCACAATGTACATGCCAAATTCCTTCAATTTTAAATATGTTTATATTGTCTATTCTGTAAAATAGTCAGATGTCTATTCATATTAATGTACAGAATTCACCTGCTTGCTGCTACTACTGCACATTCACCCAATGTATATACTGTATATATATATAATGTTCTGGGGGCTGCAAAGACATCATTTAAACAGTAGTCGTCTATTAGTCGTAACGTATCTCCTGTTAAATAGTTAAATGTCTGTTCTCCATCTCTGTCCTCTCACAACTCGGCGTATACCAACTCCAGGTCCCCACCAGCAGCTGTGGTAACAATGGCTGTGCCCATCAACACGCTGAAGCTGGGACACCACCGGTCACTATGGAGACTCCAATAGGGTTACCTGTCAACTGTGGTGTATGTATGTATGGTGAAAGTCCCTCTTTTTGCTCCTCCCCTCACCTGTGGATGGACGGTGCTGTTACCGTGGTGACAGCTTGGATGTGTTTCAGTCCTGCCTGGTTATCGCTGCAGGAATCTTTACTTTCACATTTATTACAGGTAATAACTCTGATTTTTCTGTGTATTATGAACTAAATGTATCCTGATACACACAGAGATGGATGAGCAGAGGTCACATGATGAAAGAAAAAACATGGAGTCTTTGATTTATTTAGATATTTATTGATGAATGCAAACAAACCCTGACACTGAACCATTGTCGAGCTTTCACAGAACAAACCTGATCACATGACCTGCTGACCCAAACAGTGAAAAGCTCCATGGCAACAACAACAAACAGCCTCACATATGTTAACAGAGGCTGTTAGAAGCACAGAGTCTTTACAGTCTTTCTCCTGTTTGTACACAGATCTCTGCACATCTTCATCACAGTTACTCACAGACGTGCAGAGTGTGTGGATATCAAAGCTAAGTTTCCACCATGTTTGTAGTCTGTACTGGGACTCATGGAGCATCTCTCTATGAGCACTCAGTGCTTTAACCAGTGAGTCCCAGTTTAACCAGCAGCCTTCACACCACACAGACATGGAAACTTCAAACCCTCAGATTGAAGTCACTGACAGTCTCTGGCACCAGCAACTGCGCTAACAAACACAGCAAACAGTGAAGGTTTGGTAGAGAAAGCTGGTTGGGTAATACCAAGTATGCGGCGAAGGAGGGGGGGTTACATTACTAGATGATTAAACATGAAACTATTTTGCTGGTAATAATTGAAATGATTAAAGAAAATCAACAAGCTATTATTGCCAAGTAATTCATAATTTTATAAACTGGAATGATGAAATTATATTGGCTGGATCTGATTATTGGGGGTCATGACCCCCGTAACCCCCCTGGAAATTACGCACCTGGTCCTGAGGTCAAATCCACCATCTTTGTTTCAGTGCTGAGCTTCATGTTCTCCCGTGTTTGTGTGCGTCCTCTCCGGTACTCCGGCTTCCTCCCACAGTCCAAACACATGCAGTTAGTGGGGTCAGGTTAACTGTGAGTGGTTGTGTCTCTGTGTTATTCCACCTTAATCAATGACTTCCTGTTAGCATTCAGTGCTTCTGTAGGACTGATGTCATTTTCATGGGTTGATCATTTAAATGAAGCTGGACTCAGATGCAGTAAATAACTTGATTGATCATTAATTAATAAAGCTGGTCAAATACATGGACACATGTGATTGTGTATTGTAGTATTGATCCCAATGCTGGTATTAGTCCTGGATCAATAACACTGGATGGATGCGTTCAGCATGGAGCCCCTGAGCTGTGTTACAGACAAACATGAAAACTGACAGGTCTGTGTCATTCACAGTCTGTAACACTTCTAAACAACAGAGGCTGACCCAAGTGCCTCAGAGCCAGGCACGCTCACATCACAGCTCTCTAAATAAGCCAGTTTCAAAATAAGAGCTGAAAGCTGTGTTTGGTTGTGTTAGCTTATTATTGTGGAGACTAACATTCAGTGATCATGTGTTCAGACTCATAATGATTACTCTCAGAAATCCTGATCTTTGTATTTACTGTGTGTTGGATCAATAACTGAGATCCATCGTATCACACAGCTGTGCTGCTGCTGCTGGTGATGTCAGCACATCTGGAACAATACGAGGTATCTGCTACCAGACTGAGCAGGACGTGAGACCTGTGGACTGTTTAAAGCTGTCCCTCCACAGGTCACTCAGACCTGATCCACACCTCAGTGATATTCTCTGACTTCCTCAGTAGAGACAGAAACCATTCAGATCTGGGACGATCAGCTGACTGATGATGTCACACAGACTGTGTTTTTCAGGAACAGTGATTCTGATGTGAGCCTGCTAGCTGACAGCAGACCTGATGAAACCACATGTTCACATCTGTGAGGACAGACTGGACTCTTTGACTGCACCTTGGTTCTCCTCAGAGGTCTGTACAGGAGCATGTCCACCCCCACTGAAGATCTCAGTCACTGTGAAACATAGAAAGCTGCTTGTGTAGCCTCTGCCTCACATGTAGATACAGCTACAGGTTTCTCTGTCAGTCAGACTGAAACAGTGTCCTGATGCTGCATCATTCAGCTCTGTGCCCCAGTCAGCATCACTGTGAGCTACCAGTGTCAGTGTTTCTGCCCTTTTCCTGTAACACTACACTCAGCACAGGCTCAGCTGGTATCCAGTGTTGGACTTTGGCTTCAGCTGCTGTGATAGATCCTCTAACATAGATCAGCTCTGCTACATGTTGTTAGATAAGTGCAGCTGCCTGTCATGTCCTGATGTTTCTCTGGCTCAGCAGCTTCTCCATCAGAGGTTCACATGGAGCTGATCCAGTATCTCCAGTAACTGTGTTCTGTGCCTCACTGGTTCATCCTTCTGTCTGTGTGACGTCAGTCAGATGTTGAAGTTAAACTCTGTAATCTTCACTGTGTCACAGAGTTCAGTGAGTCCCGTTTTTCACAGTATCAATCAGATCATCAGAGAACAGCTGATCAGCAATCAGTGGTGCCAACAGCACCTCCTGTGGTGAGAGGATGCAATAATGCAATGTAGCATTTTTACACTCAACACTTCCAGTCATGGAAACTGTCTGTTGGATCTGTTTGACGTTGCTTTCTTGTTTTCTTTCTTGGTTAGAGTTCCTCACAAATGTCCAGATTATTCTTCTAATGAGGCGTCTACCATGTTTTCAGTTCTTTGGAAGAAAACATCGCCCTTTGCCAACCTTACTTTTCTTTGACTTCTTCAAATGCAGCTAAACTCCAGCTGGTATTTTATTGGACTTTGCAGCTGTTTCTGGCCATCAGTTCATTCCTGCAAACCTCTGAACCTGAACAATAATGATGCTGCATTGCCTGCTGATCGCAAAAGGTTAATTCTGTTCATCTGGACGTTTTCAGAAACGTTTGCTCACTGATCAGGTGACTTCTTCAGTCTCAGCTGACTGCAGCTTTACAACCTTACAAACAGCACATTTGCACAATGACTGAAACCAGCAGCAGCAGCACCTGATATATATATGATACTAATATAATACATATACATACAGTGGGGCAAAAAAGTATTTAGTCAGCCACCGATTGTGCAAGTTCCCCCACTTAAAATGATGACAGAGGTCAGTAATTTGCACCAGAGGTACACTTCAACTGTGAGAGACAGAATGTGAAAAAAAATCCATGAATTCACATGGTAGGATTTGTAAAGAATTTATTCGTAAATCAGGGTGGAAAATAAGTATTTGGTCAATAACAAAAATACAACTCAATACTTTGTAACATAACCTTTGTTGGCAATAACAGAGGTCAAACGTTTACTATAGGTCTTTACCAGGTTTGCACACACAGTAGCTGGTATTTTGGCCCATTCCTCCATGCAGATCTTCTCAAGAGCAGTGATGTTTTGGGGCTGTCACCAAGCAACACGGACTTTCAACTCCCGCCACAGATTTTCTATGGGGTTGAGGTCTGGAGACTGGCTAGGCCACTCCAGGACTTTCAAATGCTTCTTACGGAGCCACTCCTTTGTTGCCCGGGCGGTGTGTTTTGGATCATTGTCATGTTGGAAGACCCAGCCTCGTTTCATCTTCAAAGTTCTCACTGATGGAAGGAGGTTTTGGCTCAAAATCTCACGATACTTGGCCCCATTCATTCTGTCCTTAACACGGATCAGTCGTCCTGTCCCCTTGGCAGAAAAACAGCCCCATAGCATGATGTTTCCACCCCCATGCTTCACAGTAGGTATGGTGTTCTTGGGATGCAACTCAGTATTCTTCTTCCTCCAAACACGACGAGTTGAGTTTATACCAAAAAGTTCTACTTTGGTTTCATCTGACCACATGACATTCTCCCAATCCTCTGCTGTATCATCCATGTGCTCTCTGGCAAACTTCAGACGGGCCTGGACATGCACTGGCTTCAGCAGCGGAACACGTCTGGCACTGCGGGATTTGATTCCCTGCCGTTGTAGTGTGTTACTGATGGTGACCTTTGTTACTTTGGTCCCAGCTCTCTGCAGGTCATTCACCAGGTCCCCCCGTGTGGTTCTGGGATCTTTGCTCACCGTTCTCATGATCATTTTGACCCCACGGGATGAGATCTTGCGTGGAGCCCCAGATCGAGGGAGATTATCGGTGGTCTTGTATGTCTTCCATTTTCTGATGATTGCTCCCACAGTTGATTTTTTCACACCAAGCTGCTTGCCTATTGTAGATTCACTCTTCCCAGTCTGGTGCAGGTCTACAATTCTTTTCCTGGTGTCCTTCGAAAGCTCTTTGGTCTTGGCCATGGCGGAGTTTGGAGTCTGACTGGTTGAGGCTGTGGACAGGTGTCTTTTATACAGATGATGAGGTCAAACAGGTGCCATTCATACAGGTAACGAGTGGGGGACAGAAAAGCTTCTTACAGAAGACGTTACAGGTCTGTGAGAGCCAGGGATTTTCCTTGTTTGAGGTGACCAAATACTTATTTTCCACCCTGATTTACGAATAAATTCTTTACAAATCCTACCATGTGAATTCATGGATTTTTTTTTCACATTCTGTCTCTCACAGTTGAAGTGTACCTCTGGTGCAAATTACTGACCTCTGTCATCATTTTAAGTGGGGGAACTTGCACAATCGGTGGCTGACTAAATACTTTTTTGCCCCACTGTATATAATCCATACTAATGATGAAGGAACTGAGCTCACAGTCCATTGTTCATTCAGTGAACTACTCAGTTTATTTGGGGCCTCAGAAATGCTCACTCTGTTTGTACATCACTGTCACCAATAGACTCATTCTGCTGTGTGGACAGGAACACATGTGACATCACTTCCTGTTTGTTTGTGACTGAAGAGGAAGAAGTTTACAAGGAATCATTTAGAAGAGTTTCAAACATCAACTGATTGAATCCATGAATCTGAAAACGTGTTTGTGAGTGAAAGAGACAGACATGTACAGACTGAACTATCTGTTCAACAGTCAGAGTGTTTCTCTAACAGGAGACACTCTTTACACCCCACTCAGCACAGGGACACTGAGGAACCACGAGACAAGACCATAAACCCAGGATAAAGAGGTTCAGTGAATGTGGTGTTGAAGGTGTGGAGGTGGATCAGAGTGTCAGAGGAGACTCTGTAGAAGGACAGAGTGCCAGCAGGACAGTCCACATACACTGCTGCTCTGTTAGAGACAGAGGAGGAGGAGGAGGGGGAATGGCGAAACAGAGAGGAAAAAATAGGAAGTAATAACGGAAAGGAGAGGGGAATGGAATGGAATGGTCTTTTTTTGTGCCAGACAGAGTAACCAAGTCTTCTGCAGTTCAGACTCCAGGACTGATCATTGAATCCAAACACACAGTCACAGTCTCCTTTCCTTCTGATGCTTCTGTAACTCACTGATATATAAACGTTTCCTCTCCACTCGACCTCCCAGTAACAGCGACCAGTCAGACCATCTCTACACAGCAGCTGTTCCCAATAATCAAATCTGTCTGGATGATCAGGATATGACTGAACCTCCTCCACATGTGTCACCTTCCTGTTGTTGTCAGACAGTTGGAGCTTTGTGTTCACTGTGTTTGTGTCGATTGTGAGTTGACAGGAATCTGATGGAGAGAACAAACACAATCCAGCTGCAGTTATTGATCCATCATCTGTTCATTGATTGACACTTTGATGATGACTCCTGACATCAGAATGATGAAGATGGTTGAATGTGTGCTGCTTTGTTGTCATGAATCCCATTAAAAACACACTTACACTTCCTCAGACCTGGTCTCAACCATCGGACTCCAGCAGGCTCCACCCTGAAAGGAGGAGGGGGGTCAGAGCAGCACAGTCAGCATGCACACATGGACATTACATGGCTCTCATACTCAATGTTCCCTCTAATTTTTCATGTGTCTGAGCAAACACACAAACTCCCTGAGCGATCCCTTGGACCACTGTGAGCGACATCAGACGTGTGCACTGTGATCACACCAGCATCGAATCCATGCAAGTTACATGGTTTATTAAAATAATCAAATTACAGCATTTACATTTATGTTAGGGTACTTTTAATTAAATGCTTTAGCCCACTTACAATAAAAATGTAAAAAAATCTAGTCATTGACCTGTGCAGTATGTTAACACTATTGGAAGTAAAAATAACTTGAACTTTTTAGCTTTATATATATATATATATATATATACACATATACATATATACATATATACATATACATATACATATATGCTAGGGGTGCAACGATACACAAAATTCACGGTTTGGTTCGATACTTTGGTGTCACGGTTTGATATTTTTTCGATACAAAAAAAATGTTCATGCCTTTTTAATTTGTCATTTATTAAAATTATAAATATATATTTTAACTCAAAAGTACAGTTTTTAAATTTAATGTTGCTGAAACAACAAAATAATAAAAAAAAATAAATCTATCTGATGGAGGAATCACTCATCTTTGGAAAAGAGAGTTTATTACAGAGGAATGTCTCTTTCCAAAATAAAAGCTCTACTATACGCTTCTTCTGGGCTATATTCTCAGCAGCATATTAAACATATCAGGTCCCCATAAGGAGAATCATGTGCTAACGGCTGTCTAAATGACTCGGGTAAAGTTTGTAGCATGCGTGCTTGTTGTTTTTGTCTGCTTCCCCTTGTCTTTGCACTAGGATGATGTCGGAGTAAATGTGCAGTCATATTCGTTGTGTTCCCACTAGTGCTGTCAGCGTTAATCTGAAATGACGTTAACGCCACAACACGGCAAATCTCCATTAACGAGCTACCGCAGATTGCTCCGTGCGTGGGGCTGGACGGCGTCAACACGTTAACGAGCTAACTGCGCTAACGCAGTAGTTCCCACCAATGTAATTGAGCATTGCGTGGCACATCCAACATACTTATAGTTTTTCCATGACGCACTTACCTTCAGGGTCATACGTCACATGAAGACCAAAATAGCTCCAAACGCCAGATCTGAATGAGGGTGGGGGAGGTTCAATTTGCAAGGAGAGCTTAACTTCTGTCTCGCTAGCTTGCGCTGCGCTCAGTGAATCTGCGTTCGACTACTCCGCCTAGGCTGCACTGTCGAGCGCAGATCCACTGAGCGCTCAACACAGACAGCATCGTCAGAAGGAAAGTTGATAAAATAAATTAAAAATGTTGTATTGTTCGATACACATGCGTACCGAACGGAAAGCACTGTATCGAACGGTTCAATATCAATACGAGTATCGTTGCACCCCTAATATATATATATATATATATATATATATATATATATATATACATACATATACACACATATACACATATATATATATACATATACACACACACACACACATATACACACACACACACACACACATATATACATATACACACACACACATATATACATATACACACACACACATATATACATATACACACACACACACACACACACATATATACATATACACACACACACATATATACATATACACACACACACACATATATATACATATACACACACACACACATATATATACATATACAAATATATATATATAAGCTCTGACTTGTATTATGAGTATGAGCATGTGGTCTGGTAGCTGCAAAGTTTTTTGGAGCTATTTTTTTTTTTAAATGCAGCCAATGCGCTTTTAAACAAACATTTCAAACTATTTACAGAACAATCAGCTGTTCTGCATTAAATGTGATGCCACACAAATTATTTGTGTCACTCCAAAAACAATTTGTGTCCATTATGAGATGAAGGAGAACAACAGTGTGATACCTGCAGGCCTGACAACAGGATATTTATGGTAAATAAATGGTAAATGGCCTGTATTTGTATAGCGCTTTTACTAGTCCCGCCTAGGGACCCCAAAGCGCTTTTACACGTCCAGTCATCCACCCATTCACTCTCACATTCACACACTGGTGGAGGCAAGCTACAGTTGTAGCCACAGCTGCCCTGGGGCAGACTGACAGAAGCGAGGCTGCCATATCGCGCCATCGGCCCTTCTGGCCAACACCAGTAGGCGGTGGGTGAAGTGTCTTGCCCAAAGACACAACGACCGAGACTGTCCGAGCCGGGGCTCGAACCGGCAACCTTCCGATTACAAGGCGAACTCCCAACTCTTGAGCCACGATCACCTTCACTCCTGTAACACCCCTAACATTCAGCAGTCGCCTCATTGTTCTGACACAAACAACAAAACTATTGACTACACTACACACTAACTACACACTAACTACACAAGATTTGCGCTAAACGTCTCAAATCTCTCACATCTCAAAACACCGCCGTCATTTCTAAAACTTCCCCCGTTTCTTAACAACTAGATGCCATGTTGCCATATCATTTTTTGATTGGTCGACATGGTACTTTTTTCGACGAATAGGAAAGGGAGGGTTTTTTTGGTTTTGTTTTTGCTCACAGGCGGAGAGTGCTTTTGAGCGTTTTCCTTATAAAACGCCGTTTTTACTGTTTCTTCCCGCAGTAAATATAAACAACGACAGTATTCAGGAGGAAAAACAAACATTGCAGATATTTTTATCATAACTCTGGTTTTACGTGGCCGATCAACACAATTTAAAAACTGGTATAAAGTCCACACTTTTCCCGTCAGTTGTTCTGTCTGTCCTGCTCACATCTCCAATGGTTGTACACGTTGTCATTAACTTCACTCCACATCAGCCGCTTTACTAAAACACCGGTGTCGGCACATAAGGACGCTGTCAGAGCCTGTCAACGACATTGATTAGCTGCGTATATACGAATGTGAATCGCATCATTGGCTGGACTGTGGGATAAGGTGGCATTGTTCTAATCCCATATGGAAGCAGCCAGTGACTTACTGACTAACACTGCAAAACAGAATTGTTAAAGTATTAATTTCAATTTCAATTCAGGTTAGATTTTTTTTTTGTGCGCAACGCAGATTCTCTGTGCGCAGAGACGTGCCAGCAGTGCGCAATTGCGCACGCGCAGCTTAGAGGGAACATTGCTCATACTGTTAGACTCTGATAAAAGAACAGTGTGGTGCTAAATAATAAATGACATATTTGGATCATTCTTGCTTGACTGAAGCAGCAAGGATCATGATCACACATTTTCCTCTGCAGTTGAAATGCTCTGCTTATCAATACACTTATAAGTAAAATGGTGCAACCATGCTTTGACTATTGATTTATCGCTTTGACGACTGCTTTAAAATAAATTAACAGATCCAGGATCAGTCCAAGTCATCACCAATTTGATCCATGTATGGATTGAAGTGTGTGAAAATGTTGGACATATTATAAGACAAATGCGTGATTTCCTGATGCAAACAATATGTGCATATTCTGCAGCTGTACATTATATCCATGGCATATGTTAGTTCTTGTCACCAAGCAAAGACATCAGTGCTGACTATGGTGGGCAGAGCCATTGTCAGGATCAACTGTCTTGTTTTTGCATCTAGTGAAAGTAGTTGAAGAGTATAGATATCTTCATTAAATATGGAGATACAATATCAGTCTCAGTGTTGGGAACAAACTTTTTTAACTTTGCAGATCAGAGGTCTGTACTATGAAACAGTATTTCATCAAGTAACTTCAGAGTTCCTTGGTTTTCTGTACTACGAATGAATTCCCAAGTCACATTTGCCATGGTAATTTGGGCCTGAAAGATAAACAGTTAGGAAGTAAAGCTTTACAATAGCGACTAAAGTTTTTGTGTTTGCATCAAATTTGCACATAGAGTAAGCCTAGGTTTGAATTCTGTTCTTTCATGCACATTATTGAAATGTTCTCAGAATGTGAAACACCACTGAGGCTGCAGCAGAAAGCAGAAAAGCTAAAACTGTAAAACTATATTTTTAAGAGTGTGCAGCCATCAGCTTGGTTAATCTGACTTTAAATGAATATGATATGTGGCACGGTGGGAACATGAGTTTTGTTAAAACCCAACTACAGCAGAATGTTATGATCTCGCACGTATATTTAGGGCTACTTTCAATTAAATCAGCAACGTGTAAAATAACAGGATATCAAACTGTTTGTAACTGCACACACACACACACACACACACTAAAGAGCAGTAAAGTTTGAAGTAAATAAATAGAAAGATTTAAAGAGTCCACCTCCCTCCATGATTTGGATGTTCCAGCTGTGACCATATCTCTTTTATACATTAAGAAGTGTTTTTATCTTCAAAGACACAACTGTGTATGTGGAGTTACCCCACCTCCTGCAGCCTCTCCTCTCCTCTTTGCATTTACGGAACTAAGAAACCTATGAACATGGAGTTTAGAGACCAATTTCCAGGTCACATTCAGGAGGTGCTAACCAGGGAACTGAGTAAATTCCTGAGACCTGACGTGCTCCGTCTGTTTTTTTTTTTAAGATTTGGCACTACAGAATGTGCCAAAGTTTGTTAAAAGACAGACAGGGCCAGCTTTTATGCAGTATGGATTTTTCACACTCAAGTCTTGCACTGTTCAGTTTTATTTAATTTTATTATTTCTTATAAATTCTCCTTAAATTACAGTTTTGATTTCTAATTTTTTACTTTAGGTCTCATTACGGAAATACAATTTGCTGTAAAACTGATTTTATTTTTTGTATTGTTGTTAACCTAATTTTTGTATTCTGTGTGTGGAATTTGCAAAGGGCTATAAAATAAATATATTTTTTGTAATCTTGCGCAGTGTGTTTGTATGGAATAATAAGAATTGTATGGATTAAAGTGATTGTTGATTGAGCATTTATACACCGAGTGTTGTTCTTCCTTCAGCCCAAAGATTAAAGAATTGGGAGATTTAACAAGGACAAACAGTGAGCAGGGAGTAGAAGATTTTACTTTGTTTTGAATTATATTTTTGACTTTCTTGACTTTCTCTCATTTTTGAGAATACAAAAACTCATACCTTTACTTCAAAATGATACACAAAATACCCCGAAATGAAAAAGTGAAAACAATTTGCTTCACCCCAGTCTGAGATCCAGAGCGCTCTGGAGTAGAATGTCTCTACATACCTTCATCTTTCCCACTACCCTAACTAGTCTCCCAGTTCCTGCTGCCAAAAACATCCTCACAGCATGATGTTGCCACCACCATGTTTCACTGTAGGGTGATAAGTGGTGTCTGGTTCCCTCCAGACATGTTGCTTGGCATTCAGTTCAAATAGTTCAATCTTTATTGCAACAAACCAGATTATTTCTCATGGTCTGCGAGTCCTTTAGGTGCTTTTTAGCAAACTCCAGATGAGCTGTCATGTGACTCTCTGACCAAGGCCCTTTCTACTCCTGATCACTTAGTTTGGGTATTCAGCCAGGTTTAGGGAGAGTCCGAGTGATTTTAACTTTCCATTTACAGATAAGAAGGCCACTGTGTTCATTGGGACCTTCAATGCGGCACCATTTTTCCAGATCTGTGCCTCAGTACAAATCCTTTCTTAGGATGTCTACAGAACTAAGACAAAACAGCTGCATGGTATTATTAATCCAAATCGGAAATTTGGGGTTACAGCGGTCCCTCGTTAATCACAGGAGTTATGTTCTAAAAATAACCCGCAAAAGGGAAATCTGCGAAGTAGCCAGCTTTATTTTTTACAATTATTATAAATGTTTTAAAGCTGTAAACCCTGTCACTACACACTTTATACACTTTTCTCAGACCGGCATAAATATTTTCACACTTTTCCCTCTTGTTTAAACACGAAGTTCAAACCTTGGTAGAAAAATAAGTCATTAAACCAAAAGTCAAACCTTGTTTTCAGGTCCAAACATTTGTTTGAGAAATAAGTATTTGAGAGAGAAGTACAACTTTAGTAAGCTACGAAGCTGCACCGCTTGATGGATTGTTGGAGCATTACGGCTACTATAGTCAGGAGCCTCGCAGAGTGATACGTACCACGATTCAACATAATATTACTGTATTGTGTGTATATACGGACCCACAAATAGCTCCTTTTAAGAGACATGAATACAAGGTGATTTCAAACTCAAGACTATCAGTCATGCATTCAACATTAATGAATCAATGGTACGGAAGTGGAGGAAGCAAGAAGAATGAGTTGAATAAAGTTTGACTTCTCTGACATTTTTTCTTCACTTAATGCGCCTTATAATCCAAAAAATACGGTAACTTCTACCTTCCTTTAGCATGTCCGGAAGTCCAACTTTTTGTGTGATGGTTAGCATCTTCCACTGCCTCTTGGGTGCTACTGCAGGAGCCTTTGACAGTGCAAAGCATTTTGTCAACATTGTTGTGTTTGTTGGGGAGAAACATTCAGTGCAGCTCCTCAGAGTCACGCTGCGATCGAAGATTTATGTAAATTTGATAAGCAGAACGCATTCTGTACTGTACAGGAGACACGGCACGAGATTGATTGACAATGGTCTACAGCCAATCAGGACGCAGAACACAATGCGCTGTAAAAAAAACAAAGCATGCAAAATTGCACACACACACACACACACACACACACACACACACACACAATCTGCGAAACAGCAAGGCTGTGTAAGGTGAACCACATTATAGCGAGGGACCACTGTTGTCATGGAACGGACATATTATAGTTGTTTAAGAAGTGTTACTACCACCTAGTGGTAACTAAGCAGAATGTCTTTTTTTTTTAGAGGAAGTGGTCTACAGGAAGTAGTGTGTTCTTTAGCTGTTGCAGTGAAAAAAATTGGAATCTGATGGCAATCTCTGCAATCCTAGTGTTAAAGTCCACAATATCGGCTTCATATTGTAAGTTCCTAGGCCTGTTTCTTGGGGGATGAAGTGCTGGGAATAAAGAATGTTAAGCTAGCTGGATAGCTGAAATTACATTGCCTGCAACAAACTTTAGTGAGGACAGCATAGTAAAAGTATGACCACTCAACATGGAAGTTAAGAACGATTGTCACACACTGCAATGAAGGCCACAAGCGCCTCAGCACAAGCTTCAAAGGAAGACAGAGCTGAAGGCTCACAAGTTGAATCGGGGTCTATTTATTCTCGTCACAGCTCAAAGAGGTCACGCTCTTCAACAAGCTCCAGAGTAAGCTATGAAGCAGCCAGGGCACGAGCCAAAGCAGAGGCGGCGAAAACCAGACTAGCATTCACAGAAAAGGAAGGCAAACTGAGAGTCGAAAAGGCCAGACTAGAAGCCAAGATAGATTATATTAATCTACAAAAAGACGCTGAGACCAACATTCCTAATGAAGCAACCAAAGGTAGCTGCCAGTGGCGATAACGGATCAACATTTGACCATGTGATACCAAGTTAGTAGAGACAAGCTTGGCTCAAAACGCTTCCAGCATTTTTCTAGCTGGACCACACTCAGTAAGACTGTGGCACGTCTGTGTCATGTTGCTCAGTGTTTCTCTCACTCCTCAAAGAATCAAAGGTGTGTTGGATGGCATATGTGCAAAAGTGGCCTGTCAGTCGCTGACATTGTCAGAGCAGAACAGATCATCATAAAATGCGTGCAAGAAGAAATGTATTCAGAAGAACTGAAATGCATCAAAATGAAACATGACCTTCCAAAAACCAGCACTCTGTAGAAACTTCAACCCATTCTTCTTGGTATGTTAAGAATAGGTGGACGCATTGGCCGAGGACACCTTGAAAGTGGTGAAGTCCATCCGCTAATAATACCAAGCCGCAGCCATGTAGCAAGCTTGCTTGTTTGTCATCATCATCAGGCTGTGAAGCACCAGGGCAGGCATTTCACTGAAGGTGCAATTCGCAACAGTGGTCTGTGGATTGTTGGAGGGAAATGTCTCATCAGCAGCATCATTCACAAGTGTGTTACATGCAGGAAACTAAGAGGAAGAACCGAGCAGCAACAAATGTTAGACCTACCCACAGAGCGCCTTCAGGCTGACCCTCCATTTTCCTACATTGGCCTTGATGTTTTTGTACCATGGAAAGTGGTGATATGCTGTACTAGAGGCGGTCTACAGGAAGTAGTGTGTTCTTTAGCTGCTGCAGTGAAAAAATTTGTAATCTGATGGCAATCTCTGCAATCCTGGTGTTAAAGTCCACAATATCGGCTTCATCCGTAAGTTCCTATACATTTAATGTGTATTAGTAAGTTTTGACACTATTTTGAGTTAAATCATATGGAAGCAGGTAGATGCTTGTATTTTTTTTAGCAGATGCTTCATTTGTGGTCATGCATCTTTCATTAGAGCAATGTTATTCTCCCAGTGTAATGGAACATGTTTCATTGTGTATTTTGTATTCCTTTTCTTTGTACAGTTTTACAAAAAAGAGAGAGAGAGAATTTATTTTCATCATTAAATCCTGCCAAACACAACAAGCGGTCTGTTTCTTGAAGGATGAAGTGCTGGGAATAAAGAATGTTAAGCTAGCTAGCTAGTATAGCTGAAATTACGTTGCCTGCAACAAACTTTAGTGAGGACAGCATAACTGTATTGTCATTGTTTATACTGAGGAGGTCAGGAATAAGGTCTAACAGTGAGTGTCCACAGCAATCTGTAAAAGATTGGGAGGCTTCGCCATAGTTTGGAGCTGCACTTTATCCAGTGGTATTGGTGATCTTGCCAATCATGACGAAATTATGGACAAAAAAAATGTACAGTCAGATTTTGACCCACCACCTAGAAAGCATCTGATTGGCATCAGCTTCATTTTTCAGCATGGCAATCATACCTGATAGAAAATTACAGTTCAACACTATCATTCATGGTTTGGCTTCCCTGTAGCACAGACCTCACATTATTGAAGCAGTGTGGGATCATGTTAACAGAGAACGAAACAACAGGCAGCCAACATACAAAGATGCTTTGAATGTTCTTTAAGTCGCCCAAAGAACTATTTCTGAAGACTACTTTACCTTAGAGAGATCAGGCTGTGTTGAAGAATAAAAGTAGTTATACCAAATATTGACTTTGAAGCTCTGTTTTAACCTTAGAAATTGTTCTTCCATGTATGCCTGGGTGTTTTAATACAATTGACTATGTGCACGTTAGCATATGCTACTTCCGGTGCGGAAACTCCTGTGGGGAGCTTTGTTTCCGGTGTCCTATTCGCGCCTGGTTTACGGTCCAAAACAAGTTAAGCAAATGAATAAATCAAGCGGTGATTTACATTTCTATGGATGTCTCGGGCATTTACCCAATATATCTGTAAATGATGTTCATCGACTTGTCGATATTTTTCCCCCGCGCCTCAGGGCAAAAGAGAAAATGGACTCAAATGTTATATTTCTCAGCTGTCCCTCGTTTATCGTGGGTGTTATGTTCTAAAAATAACCAGCGATAGGTGAAATCAAGTAGCCAATTTTATTTTTTGACGGTGCAAAACGTTTCGTGGACATCGTGGACATACAGCACTGCACTTCAGAGTCACACTGCTAGCGATCAATGCAGTCATTCTTTACTGTACAGGAGAGATGGCACTGAGGAGATCGTCTGCAGCGATCAGGACGCAGGACACAATGTGACGTAAAAAATAAGCATGCAAACTTGCACTAAAAAAATCTGCGAAACAGCGAGGTAAAAGGTGTACGCGTTATAGCGAGGGACCGCTGTAATTTTGAAGGTAAGTCACAACATACCCTTCGTAAATACTAATGTATAGAAACCCTTACCAGCAATTTTTGTGTGGCTTTTTTCACGGTTTGTTAACATGCTGTGTGGGTGTGTACTTGACTAGCTGATATCGACATAACGGGAAAACATCTGGTTTGACTACTGTTCACCTGTAGTTTGAATGCTGAACATTTGCCTGTTTAAATCATAAGACCAGTCACTATACAGAGATGTGCTTCTGAATGTGGACGATGTGTCTTCTGCTGCTGTGATGCAGTTCTGCTTGTGTTGAGTGATGTAAACAACTGATCGATCTAAACTCTTTAAACGTCAAAATTGATCATTAGATTTTTTATGACACAACAGTGGTGAGTGTTCCCACCTTCTGCTCTTTGTAACTTAACGCCATCTTTCCATTTTCCAGTTTTGGACATGATTGTGGAGTATATCTTCGCAGTAGCGATTGACCGCAAAGTAAAGCTACCGGAAATGTACAACCCCACATCCGGTCTCAAACCAGGAAGTTAGCATTTTCTCGTGCACAGGGTCCATTCACTGTTCATCTATGCAATGTAATGGGATTTATGTCTGTGAAGGTTCTCAGTCATCCAGGTCATCGTAGACTAAGGAGCTTGCAAAGAAAAGCGTCTGGACTTCTTTGAGTTGCTTGAAGATGTTTCACCTCTCATCCGAGAAGCTTCTTCAGTTCTAAGGTCAAATGGTGGAGAGTCCCAGATTTAAACCTAGTGAGAGTTTCCCCCCACAGAGAGACAAAAGGACCCCCTGATGATCCTCTAATCACCTGAGCCAAGGTGTGGAACTGGGTGTGGGTCCCAATCAGCCAGAGTTTCGGGTGAGCTCATTGTGAAACCTGGCCCCACCCTATCATGTGATTTCCTGAGGTCAGATGGCCCAGGATGTGAGTGGGCGTGAAGGCGTCTGGGAGGGATCTCAAAACTGGATTATAGATGGCAGAGAGTTGGTGTCGTAAACCACCGCCTCTGTTCAAAGATGGTCGCTCACAGTGGACATAGATGCTTCTTTCACTCCTCTTTCAAACCATCTGTCCTCTCTGTCCAAAATGTGAACATTGGCATCCTCAAAGAGTGACCTTTGAGCTTTAGATGCAGATGGACAGCTGAGTCTTGTCCTGTGGAGGTGGCTCTTCTGTGTTGTGCCATGCGCTTGTGAAGTGGCTGTTTGGTCTCTCCAATGTAGAGGTCTGGGCATTCCTCGCTGCTGTACAGCAAACACCACATTGTTAAGTTTGTGTTTTGGCGTTTTGTCTTTGGGATGAACCAGTTTTTGTCTGAGCGTGTTGCTGGGTCTGAATTGCACCGGGATGTCATGCTTGGAGAAAACCCTCCTGAGTTTCTCTGATACACCGGCTACATAGGGGATGACAATGTTGTTGCGTCTGTCTTTCTTATCCTCCCTCGCTGGTGTCTGATCTTCTTTTCTGTGCATCTTTGCTGACTTTATAAACGCCCAATTAGGATAACCGCATGTTTTAAGAGCTTCCTTTACATGTGTGTGTTCCTTCTTTTTCCCTTCAGGCTTAGCGGGAACATGTTCTGCCCGGTGGTGTAGGGTCCTGATTACTCCAAGCTGTAATCAGGATCCCAAATGTAATGGGATTATTACAGCATTAAGCCTAAAAAGCCCATTACATATTTAAAGGCTTACAAGCACACATATCCACTTATTTACTATCAAAAGTAAACACACACACACTCAAACAAACCTGTCTTGAATGCCAGTTTAGTTCACTGGTTAACAGCTGTGTGACTAAAATGCAGCCGCCTCGGTTAAAATCAAAACGGTGGCCATTTGCTGCTTGTCTTCCCGTGCTCCATTTTATTGCCTCTCTACTGCATATTGCTGAATTTTTAAAGACAAAAAGGCCCAAAATCAATCTTAAAAAAACAAAGAGTTTTCTTAAAAAATGTGATTTATATATGACTCATAAAGATGAAATAAGATGAAAGGGTTTAGCTTTTTCTTAAAGGTGCTGTTTGCAATGAAAAACATTGCAACTTCTACTGTGAAAACAATGAGCACTTTTTTGTAAAAGCCCAATTTTACTCCTTTGGGTATATATTATTGCTCATTAGCAAGACAGCAGTAGTTCTAATATGATTATAAATCAATAGAATATCCCTAAAATTCCTAAAATTATTATTATTAATTTTTCCATATCTGCAGCCCTAAAAGCAACCTAATGGTGCCTTCCAGAAAGTAGGACACCAGAATGCCAATATAATGGTGTTCAGCCCATTATGTGAATTCTGCAAGTTTATTTTTTGAATTTTGCAGTTCAAACTGACAAATTCTGTAAAAGACAGTCCATGGTCTCACAATTGCCCCAAATAAACAGGAGGAACATTTTAATATTGGAGTTTCCATGACTGTAGTTAGACTGCACTGAAATCCGATGCATCCACTGAAGTGTGAATATTAGAAAGAAAGCACTTGTATAGAAAGAGTGTGCATAACAGGACATGCCAATGATACCACTTCTGGCTGCACTGACTGTAACTCCACTAATTGTGTAGTGTGGGAAAAACCTGTTGTGGAAGCTCACTTTTTTACTGCCTATCTAAATTAGCTCTTGGTTTCTATTATTATAATCATGGAATCATAATACTGATTCTTTCTAAAACAAACAAACAAACAAACAAGTTTATACTTGTTTATAATAAATATAAACTGGATGTTGTACAGGTTGGGCCAGCAGACAGAAAGTGAAACATAAAGCCTCCATTTAGTGCTCATTGACATTTCTGAACATTAAAGTTTAAAAATATTAACAGGACTGTAAATGTTTCCATATAAAAACTCATAAGTTGAAACAAAAGTTATTACTGGAACTTGACAGAGAATAGTGTGTTTTAAATGCGTGTGAAATAGAGATCTCAGATTGCACAGTGCTGGGTGTGAATACATTCTGCTTTTGGTTATGTTTTTGTCTGTACTCTAGGTAAAAATGCGGAGCACTGTGTGGAATATTGGAATCTGCATTTCTGCAAAGTAAAACAAAGAAACACACTTTTGTGAGATCTCAGTGTGTTCAGTGACACTTGGACACCTTTTGCATTTAATATCAAGGAACATAAGATGCTTTGTAAACTTTGTGGACTAACTCTCACTGGTTAAAATGCCACAAACAAAAAAGACAAAAATACTATAATATGTAGAGATGGTTATTATATACAGTAGAATACACTCAGACTTATTACTTTTATCATTATTTGTATATCTGCATAAAGTGCAGCAGGAATGATAATAACATCAATGGATTTTTGTTTTTGACAGTATTTATCCAGTGTGGGTATTGTAGAGTCTGATGACTGTCAGGATGAAGGTCCTGCATCGTGGCTTTAATAATGCTGCTGAAAGAGCTCTTCTTTAGCACTAGCTACATGTTTGAATACTGTAACCACAACTTGACGTCTGCACCAGAAATGACATTCCAGCCAGAATGTTCAGGCCAACTTTAACCCTTCAGCACACACGACACATTAATTGTATATTCTTTCATCGGTATTTCATCAGCACTAATGATGGATACATCTATAGGATTGTTGTTATGTGTTATTATTCCCCGTATGTACATTCAAACTGGGTTCATGTCTGGAAATACATGGCAAATATCACCCCACAAATACAATAAACCTCTGTACAATTAATACTCTATATAGAGGTATAGAGCACTAAATGCAGAGAAAATATTGCCTTGTGGTTGTTGGTTTTCCAGAAAAAGGATTTAATCTTTAAACAGACGCATATGTATCCAAGTTGTGAACAGTGGTGAGCACCGCACAGTAATAATTATTCTCTGAAAAGTTCTTCTTGGAGACCTCTTACTTGATATTGGTAGTTACAGTTTGACCAAACTGGTGTTTCTATGAGCAAAGGAAAAATGTTTTTGCATGTATGATTTTTCACGTTGTATCACTAAAAACAAACAAACAAACAAACAAACAAACAAACAAACAGGAAATGAGTGAAGGACACAGGAAATGTTTCCAGCTGTTCCTCCTCTATCAGACATTCTCTCCATACCTGAGAGTGTCCAGTCTCCAGCCTGGATCCTTCAGTCCAGCTGACAGCAGCTTCATTCCTGAGTCTCCTGGATGATTGTAGCTCAGGTCCAGCTCTCTCAGATGGGAGGGGTTGGATCTCAGAGCTGAGGCCAGAGAAGTACAGCCTTCTATTGTGATCAGACAGCCTGACAGACTGCAGACACACAAAACATCAATCCATCTGTCAACAATCATTTTCTGTTTGTCACATACAATAACATCTATCCATTTACCCCCATTCGACGTAATTTTTTTCACAAGTGACAATTCCCAACAGAATTTAATTCAATTTTATTTATACAGTGCCTGTTACAATAACAGTTGCCTCAATGAGCTTTATACTTTAAGGTAAAGACCCTTCAATAATACAGAGAAAACACAAAAGCCAGACCCACTGACCTGAGGGTTGTTAGCAATGTTCCCTCTAATTTTTCATGTGTCTGAGCGAACACACAAACTCCCTGGGTGGTCCGTTGGACCACTGTGATCAACATTAGACGTGTGCACTGTGGTCACGCCAGCATCAAATCCATGCAAGTTACATGGTTTATTAAAATAATCAAATTACAGCATTTACATTTCTGTTAGACTACTTTTAATTAAGTGTTTAGCCCACTTACAATGAAAATGAAAAAAAAAATCTTGTTCATGACCTGTGTAGTATGTTAACACAATTGGAAGTAAAAATAACTTCAACTCCAATTTTGAAAACACAACTTTCTTCTTCTTTTTTTTTTAAAATAAAAAAACAGTTTGATCATATTTATCACAATATCATTAATGTTGAATTCTCTTGCTGCTGCTCTATTCCCATGTTCTACTGCGTGACTGATAGCCTTGAGTTTGAAATCCGCTAAGCATGTCTCTTAACAGGTGCCATTTTGGGGTCCTTATACACACACTATTCTGTGTGTATAAGGACCCCAAAATGGCACCTTTATTATGTTGAAGCACAGTATGTTTTACAGTATGTTTTACTCCACGAGGCTCCTGACTACAGTAGCCGTAATGCTCCAACAATCCATCAAGTAATGCAGCTTTGTAGCTTACCAAAGTCGTACTAAAACATTTTTGACAAATTTTTGAGTACCGTGTACCATTGGTTTGAGGTCAGTAAGCACAACCAGAATTCATACATAAGGCACACCGGATTATAAGGCACACTGTTGATTTTTGAGAAATTTAAGGATTGTAAGTGCGCCTTATAGTCCAAAAAATACTGTAATAACGACGGCCCGCTTGTATGTTCTACAAAAAATTGTGTTTTGGTGGCTATCTGATGGACGAAAACCAAACCAGTTCAACACCACCGAAGTTGCACCATTTTTACAAACCAATTCTGGTTCATCTGTTTCATTCAGCAATCCACTTTTGCCCCTCTCTTTCTCCGTCGCCACAAGTCTTTTTCCTCCATGTGCATATGAAACCAAAGGCACTGTACATCCGCGTTTCATCCATATTCTATCGCGATATTTCATTTTCTCATCATTGCCTAACATTATGCCGGTATAACCGTGAACGGTATAATTTGGCCCAGCCTTATTATGGATGTCAAATGGCCTCCATCTCTAAATTAATCAATGCATGAGGTCATTTTTGTTTCATCAACAAAACAAAACAAAAAAGTTAAAACGAATACTCTTAACAGATGGTAAATAAGTGTGTACGATTCACCTGCAAATTCTACAAAAAACGTTTGCAATAATATAAAATCTGATTTACATGACCATTAACAGAAATGTCTGAATCTTGACCTGAGAGTTTCAATGACTTATAAAGTAATTTTTGAAAAGTAAAGAAAAATAAGTATATAACTTGATCTGACCTCAGAGTTTCAAGTCCACAACTGACTCTCCTCAGTCCAGTAGACAGAAGTCTCACTCCTGAATCCTCCAAGTCATTGTTACTCATGTCCAGCTCTCTCAGACTGGAGGACCGGGAGCTGAGAATTGAGGACAGAGCCTCACAGCTTCTCTCTGAGAGGTTACACCCGCTCAGTCTGAAAAAAGTAAAAGCCAAACAATAAAGCCAACACTGGTGTTAAAAGTGTATTTATTGTGCAGTGACGAGTTACTGGATTTGGAAACATTTAATCCTGTCTTTTAATGCAGTATGTTAAACAGTTCAATATCAGCTTACTTTGACAAAGAAACTATGAAAAATACTAAGAGACAACAATAAATATAAAAATGTCATTAGTTAAAATGTATTGGTTTCATTTTGTAAAATATTTTTTTAAACGAAACAAAGAAAAAAAGTATAATTTGATCTGACCTCAGAGTTTCAAGTCCACAACTGACTCCCATTAGTCCAGCAGACAGAAGTCTCACTCCTGAATCCGCCAAGTCATTGTTACTCATGTCCAGCTCTCTCAGACTGGAGGATTGGGAGCTGAGAACTGAGGACAAAGCTTCACAGCTTCCCTCTGAGAGTTTACAACCGCTCAGTCTGGAAAAAAGTAAAAGCCAAACAATAAAGCCAACACTAGTGTTAAAAGTGTATTTATTGTGCAGTGACGAGTTACTGGATTTGGAATCATTTAATCCTGTCTTTTAATGCAGTATGTTAAACAGTTCAATATCAGCTTACTTTGACAAAGAAACTATGAAAAATACTAAGAGACAACAATAAATATAAAAATGTCATTAGTTAAAATGTATTGGTTTCATTTTGTAAAATATTTTTTTAAACGAAACAAAGAAAAAACAGTATAATTTGATCTGACCTCAGAGTTTCAAGTCCACAACTGACTCCCATTAGTCCAGCAGACATAAGTCTCACTCCTGAATCCTCCAAGTCATTGTTACTCATGTCCAGCTCTCTCAGACTGGAGGATTGGGAGCTGAGAACTGAGGACAGAGCCTCACAGCTTCTCTCTGAGAGGTTACACCCGCTCAGTCTGGAAAAAAGTAAAAGCCAAACAATAAAGCCAACACTGGTGTTAATAGTGTATTTATTGTGCAGTGATGTTTTAATGCAGTATGTTAAACAGTTCAATATCAGTTTACTTTGACAAAGAAACTAAAAATTACTAAGAGACAATAAATATAAAAATTTCATTAGATAATTTTAATGGTTTAATTTTGTAAAATGTTTTTTTTTAAATCAAAAAAAGAAAAAACAGTATATAACTTGAACTGACCTCAGAGTTTCAAGTCCACAACTGACTCCCATTAGTCCAGCAGACAGAAGTCTCACTCCTGAATCCTCCAAGTCATTGTTACTCATGTCCAGCTCTCTCAGACTGGAGGATTGGGAGCTGAGAACTGAGGACAGAGCCTCACAGCTTCTCTCTGAAAGTTTACAGCCGCTCAGTCTGGAAAAAAGTAAAAGCCAAACAATAAAGCCAACACTGGTGTTAAAAGTGTATTTATTGTGCAGTGACGAGTTACTGGATTTGGAAACATTTAATCCTGTCTTTTAATGCAGTATGTTAAGCATTTTTAGTATCAGTTTACTTTGACACAGAAACAGTGAAGAAAAAAACAAAGATACAACAACAGATAGAAGAAATGTCATTAGTTAAAATTCAATGGTTTCATTTAGTAATTTTTTTTAATCAATCAAACAAAAAAGTATAATTTGATCTGACCTCAGAGTTTCAAGTCCACAACTGACTCCCCTCAGTCCAGCAGACAGAAGTCTCACTCCTGAATCCTCCAAGTCATTGTTACTCATGTCCAGCTCTCTCAGACTGGAGGACCGGGAGCTGAGAACTGAGGACAGAGCCTCACAGCTTCTCTCTGAGATGTTACAGCCACTCAGTCTACGAAAGAAAGAGAACAAGAATAAAAAAGTGAGAAAAGCGATTAGTATGTACAGATCCTTCAGTTTTCAGGCCCCTCTTCTGTGGAACCAGCTTCCAGTTTGGATTCAGGAGACAGACACTATCTCTACTTTTAAAATTAGGCTTAAAACTTTCCTTTTTGCTAAAGCATATAGTTAGGGCTGGACCAGGTGACCCTGAATCCTCCCTTAGTTATGCTGCAATAGGAGTAGACGGCTGGGGAACTCCTATGATGCATTGAGAAATTCTTCTTCAATCACCTTCCTCACTCAATATGTGTTAATAGACCTCTCTGTACTATTCATACTTGTTATTAACCTCTAGTGCTCTTCCACAGCGTAGCCCTGTCTCAATATGCGTAGTTGTGTTCTCGTGTACTCGTGATACATCATCAGTCGGACACCAAGTACTGTTCCAATTCAAAGTACTTATCAAGCCGAGAACGTGAAAAATACCTGGATGTGTTGTCGCTCCTCCCGTTTTATCAAGCATGCATCAGTGGTGACTGGTGTGGACTTGGTACAGCTAAATATCCCAGAATGCATTTTGTCCAAAACTCAAATGCAACAATGGCGAGAAACGTGGCTAAAAGGTTTTAATATTACTCTTATTACTCTTTCTGGGTCACAAAATAAACTTTTAAGATAGTTTCAAGCGAGAATGTAGCTGTGTAAACCTCAAATATCTGCTCGATTTTTCAAGACGTCACATATTTGCAAAAGTGCTCAGATGTTTTAAGAGATGCCTGTTACCCACCAGATTGATAGCTGACTGGGAGGTCAAGGATCACTAGAGCCGATAAACATGATATATAAGTCACTTAGATAACTTCTAAATTATTTCAGTGTTTGATTTTTTCCTGAGTAAATTGGTTGGGTGAGATTAAAGTTAAGCTTCATAACTGGACAGTTTAATACTCAAGTCTTACATGGAGAACTGTAAGTATATTTAGAATTTCCGTCATATCCCCTGATGTAAAATGTTCTGTTCTTATTTAAACAGCTGACTCTGAATTAAATCTAACATAAAAAATATTTAAATTCAGGAGGAAACATTTTCACCGGGAGCAAAAACAGCATGTTAATACGTGGAGATCAAGAAGTTTGCTCAAAAAATGATCAGATTATGTTTTAAATATTTGTTCAATTTTCTTCCAACCCCCAGCAGCTGTCTGTTGTAAGTTTTGAGTGTCTACTAAAATAACAATAAAGGCGTTCTAACATCTCACCTGTTTGTTTTTATTCAAGCATACATGTATACTATTTTTATGAATGAGATCAAGGTTGTGTTTCTGTCTTGTAGTGATTGTTCTTAACTGCATGAAGCTTATTAGACATTATGAAACAGATCATATAAAGGAAAATTTTGTCAAAGTAACTTTGAAAAAATCTACTATATCATGTGTAATTTCCATTGCAATTAAAGCTGCAAGCAGCGTTATGAGGGCCCTCACACCCCGGCGTGTCGAGCCACGCCCAACACCTAAAACCAGCACGTCTGATCTGATGTCACATTGATGGAATTCATGGATTTAATCACCAGCTAATATTTCATCTCATTCAATCATGATTATAGTCATCCCACTAGGTGGTGCTCTAACCATTACTGACAAATGGCATAACAAACATTTCTGAGCTCGAGTCTCATCACACCTGTGACCTTTGGGAGAGATTGGACATTGTGTTTTTGAGTGACAGCAGATTACTGCTTTTTGGCAAGTGATTTAAACTCCACGTGCCGCCATGACCACCCCGTTTCCCTGAACGTGAAAAGCTTCGCAATTTAACATCACAAAGGTCTTTAGATTACACGCACTGGGGGGTCACGTGACGTCAATGGCGGAGTAGCTGTGTTTCTCGCCCGCTCCCGCAGCTTGGCATTTGTTTAGGCCTTTATATATGTCTTATTTGGTTAAAGTCTCTGTTTATTTCGACTTTTAAACTTCGTACGATGCCAAGCACCCAGAAGAAGCTCAACCTTGGGTCAAAACCGGGCAAATCCGGAGAAAATCACCCTCCGCTCAGCGACCATGCTGCAGCGGTAATGGCGGAGGCCCAGTCGTCCCCACTTCCCGGCCAAATGGACGTCGACAAATTGGTGGAGAGGATATCGGCGGAGGTGCTGAAGGCTGTGGAGGCCTCCTTTGAGAAGAAGATTGACCCAGTTCTGAAAAGACTGGAAACATGCGCAGCTAACATCTCTGCATTGGATGTTAAAATGAAGGAGGCAGAGGCGCGTATATCAACACAGGAAGATGTTACAGCGGGATATGGCGCCAAGATTTCTGAAGTGGAGCTTAAGCTGGAGGCCGCTTTGGATAAGATTGATGACTTGGAGAACAGGAGCCGGCGGTGTAACATACGTGTTATTGGGCTACCCGAAGGCAGTGAAGGTACCAACCCTGTGTCTTTTTTCAAAACGTGGTTACCGGAGTTGGTGACTGTGAGTTTCAAGGGCGGCGCTGTTAAAATTGATCGCTGCCACCGGGTGCTTGCACGTCTCCCTTCCAGTGCCCAGCGGCCCCGCGCGGTCATCATAAAGCTCCACAACTTCCAGGATAAAGCACGGATCATGCAAGCGGCTAGGAGGAAGCAGTCCTTATTTCATAATGGCATTCCTATTATGATATTCGAGGACTTCTCCGCCGCTGTTCTGAAGAAACGCCAGGGATTCTACCACGTCAAACAACGCCTCAGGGAAATGGGTGTCCCCTTCGCCATGATGTACCCGGCTGTCCTTAGGATCAAGATCGATGGCCAGGAGAAATCTTTTAGATCTCCAGAAGCAGTCTCAGCTTACCTGGATAACGTGCCTCAAGGGGCGGGACCGCGCTCATCCTCAGTGGCTCCAGCGGACTGTTGATCTGTGCTCCGGTCCCATACGTGAGGCATTCGCCAATCCCTCGTCTCCTCCTTTCCTTTTTTCCTGTTTATTATTATTGTTCTTTTTTCTGTTTGTTTTCTTTTTTTCTTTTCGGGTCTGCACGGAGATAATAACCCTATACATATAGACTATTTTATTTAGCCATTTATAATCCGAATCCTTGTTTTAGCTGCGGGTGGGCAGCTATTTCACGTTACTGATTAAGAAAAGACTCGTACTCTGGTCCAGCATCTTTCTATGTCCAAGTTGGAAAGTTTGCTTGCGCCCCCTGCTGGGCGTTGGAGACCTTTGTCTGACCTCCATACTCACTGGTTTCTTGACGGTTCTATTTCTTGTAAATAGTTTTTTGTTAATTGTTAGCAAAGCAGGACGTTTGTTTTTCTATGTTTATTTTACTTGCCACTGGTGTTGTAGAGCAGTGTTTGGGAGCCCTACATATCAGCTATGCTTTGGTCACCTGAGCGTGGTTCCATGCTTATTTCGTATGATAAGTGATAATTCAGTGTTAAATGTTTGTTCCTGGAATGTAGGAGGTATACATAACCCTATCAAACAGAAAAAAATATTGAGTTTTCTTAAGAGGGAGAATGTCCATGTTGCCTTGTTGCAAGAAACTCACCTGTCTCCTCAGGAGCATCTAAAACTGAAACGTGATTGGGTCGGTCAAGTTTTTAGTTCCTCCTTTACGAGTAAGAGCCGCGGTGCATCCATTTTAATACATAAACACCTACCGCTGATAGTTGACCAAACAATTTGTGATAAGTCTGGTAGATATGTTTCCTTAAAGGGCACCCTAGGTGGTCAGGCGGTGTCATTTCTGAATATTTACTTTCCACCGGTACAGTCTAACGACTTTATTGCTCATACTTTCTCTTCCTTTTCTGACTGGGTTTGTGATAATTCTGTGATAGCCGGTGATTTTAACTGTTATTTTTCTACAACTAAGGACAGATCCCCTCCTAAACAAACTCAAATGTCTACGAGGGCCAAAGCACTTTTAGATACTTGTAACGAACTTGATCTGGTTGATACCTGGCGGACCCTTCATCCTAACGATAAAGAATTTACTTTTTTTTCCGGTGTTCATAGAACAAGTAGTAGAATCGATCTCGTCTTCACCCCCAAACAATCGTTGGGAAACATTTTGAGATGTACAATAGGCGATATTATTATATCAGATCATGCGCCGGTTTTTGTTCAGCTAAGTGATCAAAATCCTGTCCCTCGGTCTCATACCTGGAGATTTAACAATTTTTTGATTCACGACCCAAAATTCGAAATATTTTTAAATGATCAGCTTGAACATTTTTTAAAGGTTAATGCAACCCCTGAAGTTTCTCCAGGCCTGCTTTGGGACACCCTGAAGGCTTACACCCGTGGGCTGATTATATCATATTCAGCAGGCCAGAAGCGGAAAAATCAGATGGAACAACGGAAATTAGAACTGGAATTGCACAAACTGCAAGCTGAACATAATGAATCACCTTCAGAGCAATTAAGGAATGAAATTCAGGTGGTTAAAACAGCTTTGGAGGCACTATTGACAAGAAAGGCTGAGAAATCTCTTTTCTTCATGAGGCAGAGGTTATATGAGTTTGCTAATAAACCTAACCGCTATCTGGCCAATCTTCTTCATAATAAGGGTGCTGGTTGTAATATCCCATGTGTTAGAGACTCATCTGGTTTACCTAAATATGACAATTTAATTATTAATGATACTTTTAAAACTTTTTATAAGCAGTTATATACCTCCCAGTTTAAGTCAACATTGGAACAAGGTATGCATCACTTCTTCTTAGGACTAAATTTACCTAAAGTTACTGAAATCCAAAGGGATGATTTATGTAAACCTATAGCGCAAAGTGAAATTCTGAAAGTAATTCAGATGCTTCCAAATAACAAAGCCCCGGGTCCAGACGGGTTCACGGGGGAATTTTTTAAGAAATTTAGTAAGATTCTGACTTCCCCACTGTATAAGATGCTTCTGTCCTCTTTTGAGGCAGGCACTCTCCCCCCCTCCTTAATGGAGGCTAATATTTCGCTAATTTTGAAGAAGGGAAAACCTCCTGAAGAATGCGCTTCTTATAGGCCTATATCTGTTTTAAATCTTGATTTGAAGATACTTGCTAAGGTCCTAGCTATACGTCTTGAGCCAATACTACCTTCGATCGTTAAGAATGATCAAACTGGTTTTATACGGGGGCGGTATTCCGCACATAGCGTGAGGCGCCTACTTAACATTATTCAGCACTCCTCTTTGTTTAACCCTGAGGCTCTAGTCATCTCACTTGATGCTGAAAAGGCCTTTGACCGTCTGGAATGGCCGTTTCTTCTTTTCACACTTCAAGAATTTGGTTTAGGTGACAACTTTGTTAAATGGATCCAGATCCTTTATACTTCTCCTCTTTCGGCAGTGATTACCAATGGTTATAGGTCGGACAATTTCAGTATTGAACGTGGCAGTCGGCAGGGCTGTCCGCTGAGCCCTTTGTTATTCGCCCTGGCTATGGAACCCCTTGCCACAGCCATTAGGAAGGATGCTGCTATTGAAGGACTCTGTTTGAACAATTCTCAACATAAGATTTCACTTTATGCAGATGACGTCTTAATTTTTCTAAATTCTCCTGCTCACTCAATTCCTAGATTAGTTGCGTTAATTTCCCAATACGGCTCCTTCTCAGGCTACAAGATCAATTTTTCTAAAAGTGAGGCTATGCCCCTCTCTGTTCTGAATGAGGTTGATCCAAACATTTCTCAGCCTTTTCGTTGGTCTCCCTCCGGTTTCACTTATTTAGGAGTAAAGATTTCACCGAATCTAAAAGAAATGTATAGTCTGAACTACACCCCTTTAATTCAGACCATCAATCGCGATTTGGATAGGTGGTGCAGCCTCCCTCTGTCTCTCTTAGGTCGTATTCATCTGGTCAAGATGAATATCCTCCCTCGCCTCTTGTATTTATTCCAGATGTTACCGCTTGCTCTGTCCAAAAAGGTTTTGCCGAAATTAAATGGTTCAATTATTTCTTTTATATGGCGTAAGAAAAGACCTAGGCTGAGATACAGTTTTCTGTGTTTGCCTGTTCAGAAAGGCGGTCTTGCCGCTCCCTCCTTCCTACAATACCTCTTGGCTGCACAGTTTAAATTTCTTACAAAATGGTTTATGGACGATCAGGATTCCATTTACCTCAGCGCTGAGTCCACTTCTTTAAAGGGTCTTCCATTGCGGAACCTGCTATATATTTCCTCAGGTAAAGCCACAGTTCTAACACGAGATAATATGGTGCTAAAGAATATGCTCATTATTTGGCGCAAAGTCAGGCGCCTGGAAGGATATTATAATCGTTTCTCCCTTCTTACTCCTATTCATGAAAACCCTGACTTCTTACCTGGTCTTCGGGCTGGTTTTGCGGACTGGTCTCAAAAAGGGATTAATACAGTGGGTGATCTTGTTCATGAGAACTCTCTTCTTACTTTTACTCAACTGAAAAGCAAGTTTGGTCTGACCAATAAGGATTTTTTGAAGTACTTTCAGGTAAAGCACTATATTACTTCTAAATTGAAGGATTTTAATGGAGAGTTTGGTCTTTCTCCTATAGAATCACTCATGGTAAAAACTACCCAACTAAAATGTATCACTAAAAAGATTTATAACATTCTGTCTGATCTTAGAATGGATAACTCTAACAAAATCAAGGGCCAATGGGAATCAGACGTAGGCGCTATAGATGCTGAAGCTTGGGATGAGTTGTGTTGTCGTCCTTTTAAAGCCTTGGCATCTAATTCTAATTGGGAAAGGCAGTTTAAACGTATAAATAGGCTTTATATTACACCTGAGAAGAGACACAGAATGTTTCCAGCTTTGCCTAATCTCTGTAACAAATGTCAGTCTGCTGTTGGTTCCTTTTTTCATTGTCTGTGGAGCTGCCCTGTTATTCTACAGTTTTGGAGATCACTCATAGATAAGCTATGTACTATATTTAATTGCCGACTGCATCTGGGTCCAAGGACTTGCTTGTTAGGACTAAATGATGAGCTACCTGCCGGCTTTCGCAGCAAAGATCTCCTTCACATACTGCTACACTACGCTCGAAAGTGCATTATGGTACTGTGGATTTCTGATAAGGCTCCATCTGTCAACCAGTGGCTACAGTCTGTGATATGTATTGTGCCAATGGAAGCCTTCTCTACAGCACTTAAGGACAAACCTTTCCTTTTCTATCGCATATGGGACCCCTTTTTGGCCCATCTGGACACTCCTTCTGCTCAGAGGTTGAAATCGGGCTTACGGGATTTAGCCTGGCAACAAAGGGACGATTGTTAACCTTTTTCATTGTTTATTACTATTGCTGTTGGCTTTTTCTTTCTGCCTCCCACGTCCTGCTATACATGTAGATGCATCTTTGTCCTGTGTATGTATATGCTGGTAACTGCTGTTTTCCTGCTTTGCAATTAAAAGTTCAATAAAAAAAAAAAAAAAAAAAAAAAAAAAAAAAAAAGATTACACGCACTGGAGATCGGGTCAATCTGACGAAATCTCTTGGAGGAGTTAGTCAAAGTACGGTGCCTGAAAAGAGGGGAAAATGTCGCCAAAATTACACATTAATTTTAAAATTGTAATTGTAATGACTTCCTGTTGGATTTGGGATATTGCCCCAAAAGACTTTTTTGTACATCTCGATATCTTCCATAAGCTTACCAGGTTTCAGACTCATACATAAAACACAGAGCAGGGACGGATGTTTTGAAATTTTGTAGGGGGTGCTGTGGAGCCATTTTGCGCTATTCAAGGAAAATGATCACATAACAACAAAGCCTTCATTACATTGAAGCTGTGGGCCAATTTTTTTTTTTTTTTAAACTTTCCAAGCCCCTAAAAAGGCACTTCATTTTTCATGGTGAACCGCGTTGCCACCAGGGTGCGCCGTTCAGTTTAAAGTCGCAATTTTCACACTGAAGCATCACGAGGGACTGATGTTAATATTCACCGCTTTTGAGGTGGCCACGATGAACCTGTGAAAATCAGTACAACAAAGTGAAAGACATGACATTTCCTGTTGCCACTAGGTGGCGCTCTGCATATTCCTGACAATGGGCACATCAATCTGTTCAGGGCGGGTCTGACATCATGCCTGTAAAGTCTGGTACTGATCAGACTGGATTTCATTGAGTTACACTAATTTGTTTCTTCATGGCGAGACATCAAAGTTCGCCATGCTTCTGGGGTCACACCCTTTCGCGAAAACTCACAGTTTTCACTATAACCCAAGACCAACTCCTTAAGGCTTTCCTGGAGAAATTTGAGGTTTCAGATGTCACCCATCACAATACTGTACCCCAAAGTGTAAAACATGACATTTCCTGTTCCCACTAGGTGGCGCTGTCCCTGATGTCAAATATGGCAGTTGAAATATGTTCAGGGCTGGAGCCTTATCATATGTGTGCGCTTTGGTCCAGATCGGACAATGTATGACAGAATGAGAGGCAATAAGATTTTCATGGCGAGTCATTGAAATTCGCCGCAGCGCCACGGGCTCACCGTATGACGAAAACTCAAAAGCTCCGCAATTTAACATGGCCCAGGTGTGTAGTTGACACTGACCAAAGATGAAGCTTATACGACCAAATCCCAAGGAGTAGTTCGCAAAAGTTCGAGGCATGGAAATGGCAAAATTAGAGCCAAAATGTCACCTTCACTTCTAAATTGCGGACTTCCTGTTGGGTTTGCGTCAATGGTCCGACCGACTTTTTTTTTCGTCTTAGCATGATACACATGTGTGCCAGATTTCATACATGTAGCTAAAACGATGTGGTCGTAGGGCTGCATTCAACAAGGCATAGGTGGCGCTCTAGAGCCATTTCCCAGTGCCTATATGTAAAACCATTAAAATACAAAATTTTTCACCAGACCTGGCATGTGTGCAAAATTTCATGAGTTTTTGAGCATGTTAAAGCCCTCAAAAAGGCCCTTGTTTTGCCTGAATAATAATAATAATAATAATAATAATAATAATTAAAGCTGCAAGCAGCGATATGAGGGCCCTCGCACCCTGGCACGTCGAGCCACGCCCAAAACCTACAACCAGCACGTCCGATCTGATATCACATTGATGGAATTCATGCATTTAACCACCAGCTAACATTTCATCTCATTCAACCATGATTATAGTCGTCCCACTAGGTGGCGCTCTAACCATTAATGACAAATGGCATAACAAACATTTCCGAGCTTGAGTCTCATCATACCTGCGACCTTTGGGAGAGATTGGACATTGTGTTTTTGAGTGACAGCAGATTACTGCTTTTTGGCGAGTGATTCAAACTCCACGTGCCGCCATGACCACCCGGTTTCCCTCAATGTAAAAAGCTTCGCAATTTAACATCACAAAGGTATTTAGATTACATGCACTGCAGATCGTGGCAATGTGACGAAATCCCTTGGAGGAGTTCGTCAAAGAACGGTGCCTTAAAAGAGGGGAAAATGTCGCCAAAATTACACATTAATTTTAAAATGGCTGACTTCCTGTTGGATTTGGGATATTGCTCCAAGAGACTTTTTTGTACATCGTGATATCTCTTATAAGCTTACTGGGTTTCAGACTGATAAATAAAACACAGAGCAGGGGCTGATGTTTTGAAATTTTGTAGGGGGCGCTGTTGAGCCAATTTGCGCTCTTCAAGGAAAATGATCACATAACAACAAAGCCTTCATCACATTGGAGGTGTGCGCCAATTTTCAAGCCTCTATAAACTTTCCAAGCCCCTTAAAAGCCACTTCATTTTACATGGTGAACCGCGTTGCCACCAGGGTGCGCCGTTCAGTTTAAAGTCACAATTTTCTCACTGAAGCATCATGACGGACTGACGGTGATATTCACCGCTTTTGAGGTGTCCACGATGAAGCTGTGAAAATAAGTACAACAAAGTGTAAGACATGACATTTCCTGTTCCCACTAGGTGGCGCTCTGGGTATTCCTGACAATGGGCACATCAATCTGTTCAGGGCGGGTCTAACATCATGCCTGTAAAGTCTGGTACTGACCAGATTGGATTTCATTGAGTTACACTAATTTTTTTCTTCATGGCGAGATATCAATGTTCGCCATGCTGCTGGGGTCACACCCTTTCGCGAAAACTCACAGTTTTCACTATAATCCAAGACCAACTCCTTAAGCCTTTCCTGGAGAAATTTGAGGCTGCAGATGTCACCCATCACAATACTGTACCCCAAAGTGTAAAACATGACATTTCCTGTTCCCACTAGTTGGCGCTGTCCTTGATGTCAAATATGGCAGTTGAAATAGGTTCAGGGGTGGAGTCTTATCATATGTGTGCTCTTTGGTCCAGATCGGACAATGTATGACAGAATGAGAGGCAATAAGATTTTCATGGCGAGTCATCGAAATTCGCCGTGGCGCCACGGCCTCACTGTATTATGAAAACTCAAAAGCTCCGCAATTTAACATGGCCCAGGTGTGTAGTTGACACTGACCAAAGATGAAGCTTATACGACCAAATCCCAAGGAGGAGTTCGAAAAAGTTCGAGGCATGGAAATGGCAAAATTAGAGCCAAAATGTCACCTTCACCTCCAAATGGCGGACTTCCTGTTGGGTTTGCGTCAATGGGCCCACAGACTTTTTTGTTCGTCTTGGCATGGTACACATGTGTGCCAAATTTCATACATGTAGCTCAAACTATGTGGTCGTAGGGCTGCATTTAACAAGGCATAGGTGGCGCTCTAGAGCCATTTCCCAGTGCTCATATGTAAAACCATTAAAATACAAAATTTTTCACCAGACCTGGCATGTGTGCAAAATTTCATGAGTTTTTGACCATGTTTAGGCCCTCAAAAAGGCCCTTGTTTTGCCTGAAAAATAATAATAATAAGAAGAAGAAGAAACGGAGCAGATACAATAGGGCCTTCGCACTGTCAGTGCTCGGGCCCTAATAATAAGAAACGGAGCAGATACAATAGGGCCTTCGCACTCTCAGTGCTCGGGCCCTAATAAACAGAGCAGATACAATAGGGCCTTCGCACTGTCAGTGCTCGGGCCCTAATAAACGGAGCAGATACAATAGGGCCTTCGCACTTTTAGTGCTCGGGCCCTAATAATAATAATAATAATAATAATAATAATAAACGGAGCAGATACAATAGGGCCTTCGCACTTTTAGTGCTCGGGCCCTAATAATGATAATAAACGGAGCAGATACACTAGGGCCTTCGCACTTTTAGTGCTAGGGCCCTAATTAAAGCTGCAAGCAGCGTTATGAGGGCCCTCGCACCCCCAGCGCGTCGAGCCACGCCCAACACCTAAAACCAGCACGTCCGATCTGATGTCACATTGATGGAATTCATGCATTTAACAACCAGCTAACATCTCATCTCATTCAATTATGATTATAGTCGTCCCACTAGGTGGCGCCATAACCATTATTGACAAAGTGAATAACAAACATTTCCGAGGTTGAGTCTCATCACGCCTGCGACCTTTGGGAGAGATTGGACTTTGTGTTTTTAAGTGACAGCAGATTACTGCTTTTTGGCGAGTGATTGACATTCACGTGCCGCCATGACCACCCCGTTTCCCTGAACGTAAAAAGCTTCGCAATTTAACATCACAAAGGTCTTTAGATTCCACACACAGGAAATCGCGTCAATCTGATGAAATCCCTTGGAGGAGTTCGTCAAAGAATGGTGCCTGAAAAAAGGGGAAAATGTCGCCAAAATTACACATTCATTTTAAAATGGCTGACTTCCTGTTGGATTTGGGATGTTGCTCCAAGAGACTTTTTTGTACATCTTGATATCTTCCAAAAGCTTACCAGGTTTCAGACTCATAGATGAAACACAGAACAGGGGCTGTTGTTTTGAAATTTTGTAGGGGGCGCTGTGGAGCCATTTCGCGCTATTCAATGACAATGATCACATAACAACAAAGCCTTCATCAAATTGGAGGTGTGCGCAAAATTTCAAGACTTTCTAAACTTTCCAAGCCCCTCAAAAGCCACTTCATTTTTCATGGTGAACCGCGTTGCCACTAGGGTGCGCCGTTCAGTTTAAAGTCACAATTGTCTCACTGAAGCATCATGAGGGACTGACAGTGATATTCACCGCTTTTGAGGTGTCCACGATGAAGCTGTAAAAATCAGTACAACAAAGTGTACGACATGACATTTCCTGTTCCCACTAGGTGGCGCTCTGCGTATTCCTGACAATGGGAACATCAATCTGTTCAGGGCGGGTCTGACATCATGCCTGTAAAGTCTGGTACTGACCAGATTGGATTTCATTGAGTTACACTAATTTGTTTCTTCATGGCGAGATATCAATGTTCGCCATGCTGCTGGGGTTACACCCTTTCACGAAAACTCAGATTTCACTGTAACCCAAGACCAACTCCTTAAGGCTTTCCTGGAGAAATTTGAGGCTGCAGATGTCACCCATCACAATACTGTACCCCAAAGTGTAAAACATGACATTTCCTGTTCCCACTAGGTGGCGCTGTCCTTGATGTCAAATATGGCCATTGAAATATGTTCAGGGCTGGAGCCTTGTCATATGTGTGCTCTTTGGTCCAGATCGGACAATGTATGACAGAATGAGAGGCAATAAGATTTTCATGGCGAGTAATCAAAATTCGCCGTGGCGCCACGGGCTCACCGTATGACGAAAACTCAAAAGCTCCGCAATTTAACATGGCCCAGGTGTGTAGTTGACACTGACCAAAGATGAAACTTATACGACCAAATCCCAAGGAGGAGTTCGAAAAAGTTCGAGGCATGGAAATGGCAAAATTAGAGCCAAAATGTGACCTTCACGTCTAAATTGCGGACTTCCTGTTGGGTTTGCGTCAATGGGCCAACAGACTTTTTTGTTTGTCTTGGCATGATACATATGTGTGCTAGATTTCATACATGTAGCTCAAACTATGTGGTCGTAGGGCTGCATTTCACAAGGCATAGGTGGCGCTCTAGAGCCATTTCCAAGTGCTCATATGTAAAACCATTAAAATACAAAATTTTTCACCAGACCTGGCATGTGTGCAAAATTTCATGAGTTTTTGACCATGTTTAGGCCCTCAAAAAGGCTCTTGTTTTGCCTGAATAATAATAATAATAATAATAATAATTAAAGCTGCAAGCAGCGATATGAGGGCCCTCGCACCCCGGCACGTCGAGCCACGCCCAACACCTACAACCAGCACGTCCGATCTGATGTCACATTGATGCAATTCATGCATTTAACCACCAGCTAACATCTCATCTCATTCATTTATGGATATAGTCGTCCCACTAGGTGGCACTATGACAATTATTAACAAATGACATAACAAACATTTCCGAGCTCGAGTCTCATCATGCCTGCGACCTTTGGGAGCGATTGGATATTGTGTTTTTGAGTGACAGCAGATTACTGCTTTTTGGCGATTGATTGAAACCACGTGCCGCCATGACCACCCCATTTCCCTGAACGTAAAAAGCTTCGCAATTTAACATCACAAAGCTCTTTAGATTCCACACACAGGAAATCCCGTCAATCTGATGAAATCCCTTGGAGGAGTTCGTCAAAGAATGGTGCCTGAAAAAAGGGGAAAATGTTGCCAAAATTACACATTAATTGTAAAATGGCTGACTTCCTGTTGAATTTGGGATATTGCTCCAAGAGACTTTTTTGTACATCTTGATATCTCCTATAAGCTTACCAGGTATCAGACTTATACATAAAACACAGAGCAGGGGCTGATGATTTAAAATATTGTAGGGGGCGCTGCGGAGCCATTTTGCGTTATTCAAGGAAAGTGATCACATAACAATAAAACCTTCATCACATTGAAGCTGTGGGCGAAATTTCAAGACTTTCTAAACTTTCCAAGCCCCTCAAACGCAACTTCATTGTTAATGGTGAAACGCGTTGCCACCAGGGTGCGCCGTTCAGTTAAACTCACAATTTTCACACTAAAGAATCATGAGGGACTCATGGTGATATTCACCGCTTTTGAGGTGGCCACGATGAATCTGTTAAAACAAGTACAACAAAATAAAAGCCATGACATTTCCTGTTCCCACTAGGTGGCACTCTGCGTATTCCTGACAATGGGCACATTAATCTGTTCAGGGCGGGTCTGACATCATGCCTGTAAAGTCTGGTACTGATCAAACTGGATTTCATTGAGTTATACTTATTTGTTTCTCCATGGCGAGACATCAATGTTCGCCATGCTGCTGTGGTCACACCCTTTCGCGAAAAGTCACAGTTTTCACTGTAACCCAAGAACAACTCCTTAAGGCTTTCCTGGAGACATTTGACACTGCAGATGTCACCCATCACAATACTGTACCCCAAAGTGTAAAATATGACATTTCCTGTTCCCACTAGGTGGCGCTCTCCCTGATGTCAAATATTGCAGTTGAAATTTGTTCAGGGCTGGAGCCTTATCATATGTGTACTCTTTGGTCCAGATCGAACAATGTATGACAGAATGAGAGGCAATAAGATTTTCATGGCGAGTAATCAAAATTCACCGCGGCGCCACCGCCTCATGGTATTGTGAAAACTCAAAAGCTCCGCGATTTAACATGGCCCAGGTGTGTAGTTGGCAATGTCCAAATATGAAGTTTATAGGACCAAATCCCGAGGAGGAGTTCGCGAAAGTACAAGGCATGGAAATGGTAAAATCAGAGCCAAAATGTGACCTTCAATCCAAAATGGCGGACTTCCTGTAAGGTTTAGGACATTGCCATAATAGACTTTTTTGTTCGACTCTGAACATTAGATATGTGTACCGACTTTCAAACATGTAGGTCATACCCATACCGGGGGCTCGCGTTCCCACTAGGTGGCGCTGGCCCTTATGTCAAATATGGCAGTTGAAATATGTTCAGAAGTGGAGCCTTATCATATGTGTGCTCTTTGGTCCAGATCGGACAATGTATGACAGAATGAGAGGCAATAAGATTTTCATGGCGAGTCATCGAAATTCGCCGTGACATCACCCCCTCACCGTATCACGAAAACTCAAAAGCTCCGCAATTTAACATGGCCCAGGTGTGTAGTTGACACTGACCAAAGATGAAGCTTATACAACCAAATCCCAAGGAGGAGTTCGAAAAAGTTCGAGGCATGGAAATGGCAAAATTAGAGCCAAAATGTCACCTTCACCTCCAAATGGCGGACTTCCTGTTGGGTTTGCGTCAATGGGCCCACAGACTTTTTTGTTCGTCTTGGCATGGTACACATGTGTGCCAAATTTCATACATGTAGCTAAAACGATGTGGTCGTAGGGCTGCATTCAAGAAGGCATAGGTGGCGCTCTAGAGCCATTTCCATGTGCTCATATGTAAAACCATTAAAATACAAAATTTTTCACCAGACCTGGCATGTGTGCAAAATTTCATGAGTTTTTGACCATGTTAAAGCCCTCAAAACGGCAATTCATTTCGGTGAAAAATAATAATAATAATAATAATAATTAAAGCTGCAAGCAGCGATATGAGGGCCCTCGCACCCCGGCACGTCGAGCCACGCCCAACACCTACAACCAGCACGTCCGATCTGATGTCACATTGATGCAATTCATGCATTTAACCACCAGCTAACATCTCATCTCATTCATTTATGGATATAGTCGTCCCACTAGGTGGCACTATGACAATTATTAACAAATGACATAACAAACATTTTCGAGCTCGAGTCTCATCATGCCTGCGACCTTTGGGAGCGATTGGATATTGTGTTTTTGAGTGACAGCAGATTACTGCTTTTTGGCGATTGATTGAAACCACGTGCCGCCATGACCACCCCATTTCCCTGAACGTAAAAAGCTTCGCAATTTAACATCACAAAGGTCTTTAGATTCCACACACAGGAAATCCCGTCAATCTGATGAAATCCCTTGGAGGAGTTCGTCAAAGAATGGTGCCTGAAAAAAGGGGAAAATGTTGCCAAAATTACACATTAATTGTAAAATGGCTGACTTCCTGTTGGATTTGGGATATTGCTCCAAGAGACTTTTTTGTACATCTTGATATCTCCTATAAGCTTACCAGGTATCAGACTTATACATAAAACACAGAGCAGGGGCTGATGATTTGAAATTTTGTAGGGGGCGCTGCGGAGCCATTTTGCGTTATTCAAGGAAAGTGATCACATAACAACAAAACCTTCATCACATTGAAGCTGTGGGCGAAATTTCAAGACTTTCTAAACTTTCCAAGCCCCTCAAACGCAACTTCATTGTTCATGGTGACCCGCGTTGCCACCAGGGTGCGCCGTTCAGTTTAAACTCACAATTTTCACACTAAAGAATCATGAGGGACTGATGGTGATATTCACCGCTTTTGAGGTGGCCACGATGAATCTGTTAAAACAAGTACAACAAAATAAAAGCCATGACATTTCCTGTTCCCACTAGGTGGCGCTCTGCGTATTCCTGACAATGGGCACATTAATCTGTTCAGGGCGGGTCTGACATCATACCTGTAAAGTCTGGTACTGATCAAACTGAATTTCATTGAGTTATACTTATTTGTTTCTCCATGGCGAGACATCAATGTTCGCCATGCTGCTGTGGTCACACCCTTTCGCGAAAAGTCAGTTTTCACTGTAACCCAAGAACAACTCCTTAAGGCTTTCCTGGAGACATTTGACACTGCAGATGTCACCCATCACAATACTGTACCCCAAAGTGTAAAACATGACATTTCCTGTTCCCACTAGGTGGCGCTCTCCCTGATGTCAAATATTGAAGTTGAAATTTGTTCAGGGCTGGAGCCTTATCATATGTGTACTCTTTGGTCCAGATCGAACAATGTATGACAGAATGAGAGGCAATAAGATTTTCATGGCGAGTAATCAAAATTCGCCGTGGCGCCACCGCCTCATGGTATTGTGAAAACTCAAAAGCTCCGCAATTTAACATGGCCCAGGTGTGTAGTTGGCACTGTCCAAATATGAAGTTTATAGGACCAAATCCCGAGGAGGAGTTCGCGAAAGTACAAGGCATGGAAATGGTAAAATCAGAGCCAAAATGTGACCTTAAATCCAAAATGGCGGACTTCCTGTAAGGTTTAGGACATTGCCATAATAGACTTTTTTGTTCGACTCTGAACATTAGATATGTGCACCGACTTTCAAACATGTAGGTCATACCCATACCGGGGGCTCGCGTTTTTCATTTTTCTAGGTGGCGCTACTGAGCTAATTTTCCCTGGCCATGTCTGAGGACATTAAAATACGTAAATTTTCACCAGACCTGACGTGTGTGCAAAATTTCATGAGTTTTTGAGCATGTTTAGGCCCTCAAAAGGCCGATTCATTTGCCGAAATAATAATAATAATAATAATTAAAGCTGCAAGCAGCGTTATGAGGGCCCTCGCACCCCATCGCATCGAGCCACACCCAACACCTAAAACCAGCACGTACGATCTTATGTCACATTGATGGAATTTATGCATTTAACCATCAGCTAACATTTCATCTCATTCAATCATGATTATAGTCGTCCCACTAGGTGGCGCACAACCCATTACTGACAAATGGCATAACAAACATTTCCGAGCTCTAGTCTCATCATGCCTGCAACGTTTGGGAGAGATTGGACATTGTGTTTTTGAGTGACAGCAGATTACTGCTTTTTGGCGAGTGATTGAAACTCCGCATGCCGCCATGACCACCCCGTTTCCCTGAATGTAAAAAGTTTCGCAATTTAACATCACAAAGGTCTTTAGGTTCTATGCACTGGAGATCGTGTCTATCTGATGAATACATTAGGAGGAGTTCGTCAAAGTACGAGGCCTGAAAAGAGGGGGAAATGGCGCCAAAATTACACATTAATTTTAAAATGGCTGACTTCCTGTTGGATTTGGGATATTGCTCCAAGAGACTTTTTTGTACATCTCAATATCCTCCATAAGCTTACCAGGTTTCAGACTCATAGATAAAACACAGAGCAGGGGCTGATGTTTTGAAATGTTTTAGGGGGCGCTGCGGAGCCATTTTGTGCTATTCAAGGAAGGTGATCACATAATAAAAAAGCCTTCATCATATTGAAGCTTTGGGCCAAATTTCAAGACTTTTTAAACTTTCCAAGCCCCTCAAAAGCCACTTCATTTTTCATGGTTAACCCCGTTGCCACTAGGGTGCGCTGTTCAGGTTAAAGTCACAATTTTCGCACTGAAGCATCATGAGGGACAGATGGCAATATTCACCGCTTTTGAGGTGTCCACAATGAACCTGTGAAAATCAGTACAACAAAGTGGAAGATATGACATTCCCTGTTGCCACTAGGTGGCGCTCTGCATATTCCTGACAATGGGCACATCAATCTGTTCAGGGCGGGTCTGACATCATACCTGTAAAGTTTGGTTCTGATCAAACTGGATTTCATTGACTTATACTAATTTGTTTCTTCATGGCGAGACATCAAAGTTTGCCATTCTGCTGGGATCACACCGTTTTGCGAAGAGTCACAGTTTTCACTGTAACCCAAGACCAACTCCTTAAGGCTTTCCTGGAGAAATTTGAGGTTTCAGATGTCACCCATCACTATACTGTACCCCAAAGAGTAAAACATGACATTTCCTGTTCCCACTCGGTGGCGCTGTCCCTGATGTCAAATATGGCAGTTGAAATATGTTCAGGGGTGGAGTCTTATCATATGTGTACTCTTTGGTCCAGATCGGACAATGTATGACAGAATGAGAGGCAATAAGATTTTCATGGCGAGTCATCGAAATTCGCCGCGGCGCCATGGCCTCACCGTATTGTGAAAACTCAAAAGCTCCGCAATTTAACATGGCCCAGGTGTGTAGTTGGCACTGTCCAAAGATGAAGTTTATACAACCAAATCCCAAGGAGGAGTTCGCGAAAGTACAAGGCATGGAAATGGCAAAATCAGAGCCAAAATGTGACATTCAATACAAAATGGCGGACTTCCTGTTGGGTTTAGGACATTGCCATAATAGACTTTTTTGTTCGACTCTGAACGGTAGATATGTGTACCAACTTTCAAACATGTAGGTCATACCCATACCGGGGGCTCGCATTTTTCATTTTTCTAGGAGGCGCTACTGAGGCAATTTTCCCTGGCCATGTCTGAGAAAATTAAAATACGTAAATTTTCACCAGACCTGACGCGTGTGCAAAATTTCATGAGTTTTTGAGCATGTTTAGGCCCTCAAAAGGCCGATTCATTTGCCGAAATAATAATAATAATAATAATAATAATAAACAGAGCAGATACAATAGGGCCTTCGCACTGTCAGTGCTCGGGCCCTAATAATAATAATAAACAGAGCAGATACAATAGGGCCTTCGCACTCTCAGTGCTCGGGCCCTAATAATAATAATAATAAACAGAGCAGATACAATAGGGCCTTCGCACTGTCAGTGCTCGGGCCCTAATAATAATAATAAACGGAGCAGATACAATAGGGCCTTCGCACTCTCAGTGCTCGGGCCCTAATAATAATAAACAGAGCAGATACAATAGGGCCTTCGCACTCTCAGTGCTCGGGCCCTAATAATAATAAACAGAGCAGATACAATAGGGCCTTCGCACTTTTAGTGCTCGGGCCCTAATAATAATAATAATAAGAAACACAGCAGATACAATAGGGACTTCGCACTCTCAGTGCTCGGGCCCTAATAAAAGCTACATTAAGAGGGGATGGCAGTAAAACCCTGGGATGTTGATGTCATCAAGTACGCTGCTGTTCCAATTGTACAAATCGCGAGTCCGTACTCGAGCACTTGAGAACTGAGAAAGGGCCTGTGTCTTTTATCCTACTCTCACCGGAACTGGTTGCCGGAGATGGCCGCCACCCGCAGCCTGGTTCTGCTGGAAGTTTTTTCCTGTTAAAAGGGAGTTTTTTCCCTTCCTCACTTCTAATGAAATCAGTGAGATGATGTAAGGGAAAAAAAAGAAGGTCCCCACTAAGTGTGTCATCTCTTCCTCTAAGTCACCGCTATTTTTTTTTTCTTCCCACACATCGACATACTTTACCTGCAGACATCCTGATTGGATTCCCGATCAAGCTTCGTTAATAAACTTTTTTTTGGTGTGATTTGAATGTAATGGGTTATTATGTATAGTGCTGATCACATCAGATGCTTGCACCACTCAGCACACTTCGCCAGGAGGAAAAGTCTGTTTCGGTTCTGCAAACTAGAACACCTGGATTTTCCCGTTTGAGTGCAACAGGTCAAACAATCAATGCCACCTTTTGCTAAAGAGACAGACAGTGAAAGTGTACAGTATATCCCCAGTTTGTTAACATCAAACTAATCTTTGCCTCCAGGAGCAGCACAAAAATGATCCCCTTAAACAATTTTTAGTTCAACTCTGTCACTAGTTAGCTCATATATAAACGAATGTAAATCTGTTAGCCACAACCAACCGACCGAAGATGGCACTAAACATATTTTCAAAACTTTAACCTCCAGCGACCTGGCGTCCACATATGTGGACATCATATGTCCTCATGTCTAGCCCAAAATACTTAATTTTTCTCTACAAGGGCCTGATATCCATTTACGAGAACATATACATATACTGCCACTGCTCTATCGAAATTTAAAACAAATGTCCTCATAAAATTAGGTTAAAAAAAAATCTGGTAATTCTTTGTTTTTACATTCATCAGGTCCCAATCAACTGAAATAGCAAAGAAAAATTTAAAATGCATGCCATGACAGAGTTTGGATCTTAGGAGGTTAAGCCATTATATGTGTAGTGTTTCATGTTCCATTTAAAAGTATTATTCTGTATGTTCACCTCATTCTACTTTTTCTCCTTGTTTTTTAATAGACCAGCGGTATTACAATGTTTGGGATATTTTTTCCTTTTTTAATATATTTACTCACAGAGCTTTGTTGGAGGTTTTGACCACTGGCAGCAGCCTCAGAAGAGCCTCCTCTGAAGCAGAGTATTTCTGCAGGTCAAACACATCCAGATCTTTTTCTGATGACAGTAAGATGAAGACCAGAGCTGACCACTGAGCAGGAGACAGTTTATGTCTGAAGAGACGTCCTGATCTCAGGGACTGTTGGATCTCCTCCACTAGAGAACGATCATTCAGTTCATTCAGACAGTGGATCAGATTGATGCTTTTCTCTGCAGACAGATTTTCACTGAGCTTCTTCTTGATGTACTGGACTGTTTTCTTATTGGTCTGTGAGCTACTTCCTGTCTGTGTCAGCAGACCTCGTAGGAGAGTCTGATTGGTCTGCAGTGAAAGACCCAGGAGGAAGCGGAGGAACAAGTCCAGGTGTCCATTTGGACTCTGTAAGGCCTTGTTCACAGCAGTATGGTAGAAGTTTTTCTCTGCAGATTCTCTTGTTTCAGATTTCTTGGAGGTTGTTTGTCGTTCTTCAAGCAGGTTGACTCCAGAGTTGATGAAGGTCAGATGGACATGAAGAGCAGCCAGAAACTCCTGAACACTCAGATGGATGAAGCAGAACACCTTGTCCTGGTACAGTCCGCTCTCCTCTTTAAAGATCTGTGTGAACACTCCTGAGTACACTGAGGCTGCTCTGATATCGATGCCACACTCTGACAGGTCTGATTCATAGAAGATCAGGTTTCCTTTCTGCAGCTGATCAAAAGCCAGTTTTCCCAGAGACTCCATCATCTTCCTGCTCACTGGACTCCAGTGTGGATCTGTCTCAGCTCCTCCATCATACTTGACCTTCTTCACTTTGGCCTGAACCACCAGGAAGTGGATGTACATCTCAGTCAGGGTGTTGGGCAGCTGTCCTCCCTCTCTGGTTTCCAGCACATCCTCCAGAACTGTAGCAGTGATCCAGCAGAAGACTGGGATGTGGCACATGATGTAGAGGCTTCGTGATGTCTTGATGTGGGAGATGATCCTTCTGGCCTGCTCCTCATCTCTGAATCTCTTCCTGAAGTACTCCTCCTTCTGTGGGTCAGTGAACCCTCTGACCTCTGTCACCATGCCAACACAGTTAGGGGGGATCTGATTGGCTGCTGCAGGTCGTGTGGTCATCCAGAGATGAGCAGAGGGAAGCAGTTTCCCCCTGATGAGGTTTATCAGCAGCACATCCACTGAGGTGCACTTTCTAGGGTCAGTTAGGATTGTAGTTTTGTGGAAGTCCAGAGGAAGTCGACACTCATCCAGACCATCAAAGATGAACACAACCTGGAAGTCTTCAAAGCTGCAGATTCCTGCTTCTTTGGTTTCAGTAAAGAAGTGATGAACAAGTCCCACCAAGCTGAACTTTTCCTCTTTCAGCACATTCAGCTCTCTGAAAGTGAATGGAAATATGAACTGGATGTCCTGGTTGGCTTTGTCTTCAGCCCAGTCCAGGCTGTATTTCTGTGTTAAGACTGTTTTCCCAATGCCAGCCACTCCCTTTGTCAGCACTGTTCTGATTGGTTCATCTCTTGCAGGTGAAGCTTTAAAGATGTCTTCTTGTCTGATTGTTGTTTCTGGTCTGTCTGGTTTCCTGGATGCTGTTTCAATCTGTCTGACCTCATGTTCATCATTGACCTCTGCAGTCCCTCCCTCTGTGATGTAGAGCTCTGTGTAGATCTGATTCAGAAGGGTTGGGTTTCCTGCTTTAGCGATGCCCTCAAACACACACTGGAACTTCTTCTTCAGTGCAGATTTAAGTTTACGATGACAAACTGCAGCAGGAAGTTCTGGATAATAGTAATAAAAATACAACATCAATATTCAGTTCATGGTTTACTAAATACTTGTGAAAATTTCTGTCTTGCTAAGAAATGACTGAACACATTGGTACATCAGCTGAAACTCAAAGGCTCTCATTTATCCAGCAGCTTAAATCTTTATAGAAATCCTCTTACTGGTCTGCAGACGGTCAGCCAGCTCCTCCTGCCTCATTCTCCTCAAGAAGTCCACTGTGATCTTCACAAACAGCTCTCTGCTGCTGCTCCTCTGAAACTCCAAACACTGGGGGTTATTTGGACTCAGAACCTTCTGGATCTTCTTTAGCTCGTTCTGCACAAAAGTGATGATGTTGTCCTCCAGCAGCTGGAACAGAATACTTTATGAATGAGCCAATCAGACTGAAGTCATGGAGCCAAACATCAGATCCATGTTGGACACACTGACAATCCACTGGTCTACAAAGAGCAGCATGGAGATGACTGTGAACAGAATAGATGTAACAGTAGTTGTTGTACATGTACAGACCATAAATATGGAGTCCAGCTGTGTTTGATGCTGCTGGGCAGACTGACCACTGGGAACCTCTGGGCTCTCCTGGTCCATTCTGTGGAGGAATCGTGAAAAATTAGTTCGAGCACAGGACAAAGACGTAATAGGAGACATTTTGGCAAAGACAGCGATTTAGATGGCTCCCTGTAGCCAACTTCCCTGTAGAAGTTTAGTAGCTCTCAGTGATCCCACCAAGACTCAACAGGTCAGCTCAGTGTTTTGTTTTTCTACAGTAAGTGAGTGCTTGCAGTGTTCTGCTGAGTGTCAGTGCTCTGAAAACTTCATCCGAGTCAGTATAAGTTTGTAAACCGCCAGAATATTTGATAATTTTATTTAAGCTTTTACTAAAAACTTAAGCTACCATTAGATTATACCTGTGGTGACCTATGCATTTCAATGTTTTTGCCTAAACTGTAAGAAAAACACTTGGTGAGGATGGAATAAGGTCCTGACGTATTTTAGCGGGATATGCACTTTCAGCTCAACTGACATTTGCTAGAGAACATCAGAACTGGCAGGTCCACCACTGACTCTTAATTCTTTTCACAGATCACAGCAGATTTACACCAAGCATGTGGCAGATGTAAAAAAAAATAAATCACGTAAGGCTTAAAAAACAAACAACAATATTTGAAATGTTTATTACAACTCAGTATGTATTATACAGTCCCGATTAAAAATTTAGGACCACATGCCTTGAAAAGTCCAAGTCTGTGCAAAAACGTGAATGGAGTGCACACATGAACACGTGTGCACTCCAACACTCTCCTCTCTGCTGCACGAGCTCAGTCACATGATCACCTTCATTCACACAACTTGCTTTAACTTTATTGAATTGAACATGAAATCAGTTCATTTCTACACCTATCAAATCTAAATCGAATCTAACCTTTCTGATGAGAACGCCTTTATTTTAGATCCTGTTGTCCTGTTTCAGCATTAAAGGTCATCTGACATTTATAGAAAATATGAAACTTCATAGCAACAAACAGCTGAACAAGTCAGTGAAACACAGCAATGTACTGAGCATGTTTCCCTCTTAAATATGACAGAGTCTGAATACATTTACAACATGATCCATGTAGAGAAAGTCCCAAATATGATGCTGATGATAAACAAGTAGCACAAGACAAAATAATCACTGTACATATATGAAGCTTAAAATATTTCCATCACTTCTTTTCTTACATATATTTGAATCGTGTGAAAAACATGTAATTTACCTGAGCTGTGATACATAAGGCAGACACTGCAGGAAACTCCTTAGTCTCATAAGAGTACAGGTCCAGGAGGAAGTCACACCATTTCTGTTTAAAAGGACTGTTTTTGTATGTGCACACTGATGCTAACAGCTCCAGGATCTTCTCTCCTGTCTGCTGTTCTCTCTCTGCTGCTGCACAGAACAGACTCACAAAGATCCTGACTTCTTCATGAAGACATGACCACAGAGGAACAACACTGGAACAATAAGAAGGAAACATTTAGTGATGATTTGATGTGACCTGCATAAAAATAACCACACACTGCTGATGGACTCCATTTTCTCCATGTGTGTCTTGTATATAATGAAAGTCCATTTTAAAGCCATCTTCCATCAGAGCAGCTGAACACTGTTGTTAGACTGTTACTGACTGAATCCTTGCATTGTCATTTTGGAACATGCCCATGCCATCAGGGAAGAAAAAAACCATTGATGGAATAACCTGGTCATAAAGTATAGTCAGCTGACCTCATTCTTGGAGCACATACTGTTACTGAACCTAGATCTGACCAGCTGGAGCAACCCCAGATCATACCACTGCCTCGACAGGCTTGTACAGTAGGCACTAAGCATGATGGGTGCATCACTTCATCTTCCTCTCTTCTTACCCTGATGTGCCCATCACTCTGGAACAGGGTAAATCTGGACTCATCAGACCACTTGACCTTCTTCCATTGCTCCAGAGTCCAATCTTTATGCTCCCTAGCAAATTGAAGCTTTTTTTCCGGTTTGCCTTACTGATTAGTGGTTTTCTTATGGCTACACAGCTGTTCAGTCCCAATCCCTTGAGTTCCCTTTACATTGGTGTGTGTGGAAAATGCTCTTACTTTCACTATTAAACATAGCCCTGACTCCTACTGTTGTTTTTCTTTGATTTGATTTCACCAAATGTTTAAGTAATTGCTGATCATGATTTTTCAGCATTTTTTTTCTGGCCACATTTCTTCCTTTAAGGTCCCCACTATCCTTCCACTTTTTAATAATGCACTGGACAGTTCTTAACCCAATTTTAGTATTTTCTGCAATATCCTTAGATGCCTTCTCTGCGTGCCATTGATTTGACCCTTCTCAAACACACTAACAGCTTTTCCACAACCACGAAATGTGTCTTTCGACATGGTTGTTTATTAAATGAGAAGCAGATCATTGCACCAGTTGGGGTTAAATAACTTGTTGCCAGCTGAAAGATAATCGCCCGTGTAGTAATTGGCCAACTAGGAGGCTCGTGCCTATTTGCTTAGTTAAATCAAGTGGCGACTTTTTTGCTTGGCCAGGCAGTGTATAAAACCGATGATAGAGAAATATCATGCGAATACAGAAAACTGTACAATTATTGTAAAATTCATAGAATGTAAAATATTTCTACTATTGATTTCAGCGAGTATCTCGTATTATGTAGATTTAATCATATGAAAAAAAATTTCATCTATCTGAGCTGTGAGATATAAAGCAGACACTGCAGGAAACTCCTCACTTCACTCTCTTCATGTGAGCAGTCTCTCAGCTTCACTTGTTTCTTCTAGGTCCGCAGAAGCAGTGTGGCAGACAGAGAGAAAAAGGCTTCAGTAACTGACAGGTTCAAGTGTAGGACTGTAGCTGTGCCACATTTTTCCCTGTTCAGTATTATTCTTGTATTAAGTCAACTTACAATGCTTCACAGGATGAAATGAAACAGAAATGTGTGATTAACAGAAGTTTATGTCTATACTATGAGACTGGTGCTGTTAACAGTACCAGTTTCTCTATGCTGGAATTAAAAACAACAACAACTAATAATAATAATAAAACTAAACATAAAACTAAAAAAATGTGAAATGTCCCTTTAAGAAGGTAGCGTATGCTGTGATCCACAAGCTATTATTTGTACACATTTGTTTCGCACTGGGTTTTGGACACAGCTTACATTTGTGGATCTGTAAAACTTCCGGGTATTTCCAGCGAGTCTCCGCCGAGCTCTGGAGGCATTCAGTGTGTCAGTGAGCGGGAGAGCAGTGGCTCGTCTCCACCTCCTCCACAAACTGATGGAGGCAGGAAACGCTGCCTCCATCATAAGTCATAAGGAAGTGGATCCCCAGTAACAACGACTCTTGAGTTCAGCTGCTGACCATCAAGTAACTATGCTGCTGCTCTCATTCCCGGACTCTAATCACAAACACTGACAGAAAATGGCGGACACACCTCGTTAATTCAGCTGTGAGTCCGTTACCGTGATCTATGGAGCGGTAGATTTGTCCTGGAACTAAGCTGCACACAGCTGTTGTTAGCCAGGAAAACATTACACACTGCTTCACTTACCTTCACTCGTGAGACGACAATTGTGTCAAAACTTTGTCACTACCCGATCCGTACCGGAAACCAGATCGGTACCACGCATGTGTGAAAGGTGCCTACTTCCGGTTGAAGCATTTTACGATAGTTACGGGTCAGAGTATCTGGTAAGTATCTCTTAAAATTTTTGCAATAATGAAACATTTCAATATAATGAAGACAAAAACAAAAATTAAAAAGATAGTTACGGATCAGGACTCCCGATCTTTACTGCGCATGTGCAAAGTCGGACCGTAGAAATATTTTTTTTAACCTTTATTGAAAGAAATTTTCATATACAAAACAAGTCAAGGAAACAGACCAGAATTGTAACAATTTACATTATAAAGATGGTGAAGCAAGTCATTATAGCTTTACAGGGAGAAAATAAACGTTTCTAGGGTAGAGTAATACGGAACATAGACCTTTAGATACAGGCAGGCAAATTAGAATAGCAAGTATTTTGTGATTTTACAGTATAGTACAGCAGTTTTTTTATTCATATTAGAAATAAGCTTAAGTGACTTAAAATACTGACAAAAGTAATTCAAGAAGACGGTAAACATAGGAGAGGCATTCTTCCACTTACATACATGAATAAAAAACTTACATAGCACTATTACAAAATTGACAACATCTGAGATTTCAGTATCCAGATTGTCCATAAAGTAAAGAACATCCTTAGATGTGAAGGAAGGTATATTGGAAATTCTGAGTGAAACCCAACATTGTATTTCAAACCAAAAAGCATTAACATACTGACAAGTGAAAAATAGATGCTCTAGTGTTTCTGGATCGGAAGAAGAGAAAGCACAAGAGTCGGACTCTAAATTAAATCTTTTATACAGGAGTTCTCCAACTGGATAAATGCCAGATATGATTCTGAAGTGTTTCTTTCATTTTAGGCGCAAGTGGGTATTTTAAGTAAAAAGAAAATGACTTTTTTTTCAACATGTTATCAAGGTCTGACATTGACATTATAGTTACAGAATACTATTTGCTTGAAGGTATTAGAGATTAACTTATTATTAAATTGTTTGTCCTTTATTGAGGTATTACCTATCGTCAGTGAAGGTAAGCATGTTCTTATTAGTGAATACTTTAAAGTATTTACGATAAGATTTAACAATGGTGTGGGTATCGCTTTACAAAGCTTATTATAATTATTAAATGAAACGTCTATTTTATACTTGTCAATAAATTCTTCATAAGACAGCAAGTTTCCGTTTTTAACAAGCAGATCAACAACAAAACACACACCGCTATCATACCAGTCTGATTTAAATAAGGACTTCTTATTGATGACTAAAACCCTATTATTCCACAACACAGAATTATTGAGGTGAAAAATTGTGCGTGAAAATTAGTTTCCCAAAATTCAAAGCTTGCTTATAGAAACTAGACAACTTAAGTGGAATCTTAGATATTTCATAATCACATCTGAGCAAAAAATCTAAACCCCCGACCTTATTAAAGAGTTTGTTTGTAATATGGTACCACATAGATTGAGGATAGGAAATGCAGTCTTTTATCCATCTGAGCCTGAACGCAGCAATAATGGATTCAAAGTCTAAAGCTTTCAAGCCCCCATTTTCATAGTCTTTAACTAATTGTGATTTGCATATACGTAATGATGTAAAAGAATGAATATGGTTTTGTTGTTGTTAAATTCCTGTTAAACTTGGGATCTCAACCATGGGTTTATTTTGAAACTTTTATTTTGAAAATCCGCAGCGGAAGTCTGCTACTGGTAAACGGGTTTTCCCTAAGCTTATCTGTTAGTAGCAATGAAGCTTTTGCTGTGGTAAGTTCTTCCTTAGTCCGCCCTGACTAAACATGAGTTTAAAACATATTTGAAAATCCTTATTGAGGTTAACATGACAGTGCATTAACAGCATGAACTGCCCATAAAGTAGCATCTGAGTAGATTTCAGTTTTATGATCTTGTTTTGCAATTAATTGCTTTGTCCTTGCACTGTTTCCAAGAGTGCATGCGCGAGGTCAAAGAATGGCTCCTAGCAAACTCTCTTATCCTAAATGATAAGAAAACTGAAATTGTGGTATTTGGCAGCAACGTTCCTCGTGGCCAACTTCGTGATGCCTTTGGTTCCCTTACCAGCTCCCTTTCTGACACTGTTAGCAATCTGGGCGTGTTGCTTGACAGCTCGTTCAAACTCGATAAACAAGTGTCTGCTGTAGTTAGATCTAGTTTCTACCAACTCCGTCTCATCTCTAAGGCTAGGCAGTATGTTCCGCATAAGGACCTGGAAAAGCTCATCCACGCCTTTGTGACCTCAAGGCTGGATTACTGCAACTCACTTTATTTTGGTCTTCATTCTGCCCTCCTTCATAGACTGCAGACAGTCCAAAATGCTGCAGCACGCATTCTGACCAGAACTGGGAAGTTTGCCTGTATCACTCCTGTCCTAGCTGACCTGCATTGGCTACCCATAAAATACCGCATCCAATTTAAAATACTGCTGCTTACGTTTAAAATTACCAATAATCTCGCCTTTTCTGCTTGTTAATGCTCGCACCTGACTTTTAGACTTAATCTATTTTTTCTTATACATATTTTTTTTTATGGCTTGTGCTTTTATTATGTTTTTATTTTGATATGCATTTTATATTACCCCTGTGTATTAGTGGCATTGACCTGTGAGTATATTTGATACTTTGCTAAGGCCTTATAATACTCGTGTTACTTCTCTGTCTCTTATGTTAAGCACTTTGGTATACCGCTGGTTTTTAAATGTGCTCTATAAATAAAGATTGTTGTTGTTGTTAATGGGTTAGACGGTAGGAAAAATGGACACGCTGAGCTAGCGGCTAACAGCTAGAGGAGACTGTCGTGTCTAATAATTTGAAACTTCTCTTGATAGTTTGGGTGGAATCCTGTTGCTGGAAACCCATGGTTATTCATGTCCCATGTTATTGCAGGTATGTGTATTTTGAAACATGTATTTGGTTGAGCTGCAGGCTAATTCTGTTTAAGAAATACTGCTTATTAAATTTTGCCCAGTAGATGGCAGCATTGTTCCATTTACTATTGTATATGAAAGGAAATTTTGGCCTTGGTCTGGAAGTTTATTTATATTCACATGAATGTGCATTTAAGTGAATTAATTTCTCTTTTTTTACCTAAACCACAATGCAGTAATATTTTTATTTTATTTTCCGTGATAAGTTTTGTTGCCATTTTATTTTTCAATCAATATTTGTTTTTTTTTATTTATTTTAATAAAACTGAGAGTTCCACTATATGATCATTTGTTTATCCGTTAGTAGCAATGAAGCTTTTGCTGAGTTTGGGCGGAATCCTGTTGCTGGAAACCCATGGTTATTCATGTCCCATGTTATTGCAGAGAGAGTCCAGAGAGTTTTACTCAGACAGACACACTATATGAGTCTTGAAAGTCCTGCTTTAGACAGTAAGATAAGACCTAATATGGATAAATCACGTGTTAGCCAATGATTAAATTTTTTTTTAACTACATTTAATCTAGGAGTTATGTTATTATTCTCTCAATCATTACTATTTTTACTGATTATTAAACCAAGGTATTTTACCTCCTCTTTTACTGGAATATTGTTAATAGTACTTTGATTACAGCTGTGTACAGCTAAGATTTCACATTTTTGAAGGTTTAGTGTTACGCCGGATGCTTTTGAGAATGAGAATGATTGAGTGCAATACTACTTGTTATATTTCTGTACAACATTTTTACTACACTAACAAATCTGGGACCAAAACCCACAGCCTCCAGAGCTTTAAATAAAAAATTATGCTCCAAAGAATCAAAAGTTTTAAAGAAATCAAGAAATAAAATAAGGCCATCATGAGGAATTAAATTATTGTAATCCAACATATCCAATACTAAACGGGTATGATGATGGATATGACGTCCTTTTATAAAGGCTGACTGTTTCTCATCTATTATTTGAGTTATTCCTGTTTTTAATCTGTTGGCATAGAGATGAGCTAACAATTTATAATCACAGCAAAGGAGTGTGATAGGTCTCTGTGGTGTGAATAAGGCACGGCGGGACCACAGATAGTTATTTTGAGCCATCTTTATTTGCTGCGGCTGCAGCTCACAGGCTGCCAGCCACACATGAACCACACCACAAAACCTACACCAACCCCTGAGTCCCCGTGTTTTAACACGCCGGGCGTGATCGCGGATGCTGTGCAGGTGCATCCGCATGGCACCGCAGACCACGCCCCACCACAGTCTCCAGTTATCTAAAAGGATAGAGTCCTTGTTAGGTTTAGGAGGAATTTTTTCATGGATAGACTATCCTGTTTTTCATCTGGTACCATATTAAAGTCACCTGCAACAACGACTTTTTCAATTGAATAAATGATCTTCCATTCTTCTATCATTTTTTTCAAATCAGAAATTAATTTCTGGTTTTTAGCTCTATTGTTGAACCCATAAACATTTACTAAAATGTACTTAGTATCATCTAACTCTATGTTAACCATTAACCAATGACCTTCCTCATCACCTTTATGATCAATAACTCTTCCATTAAAACGATGTAGAAAAATAGCCACTCCTGCTGAATGAGAGGTACCATGAGATAAATAAATATCACCGCTTCTCCAAAATATCATCTTTACTACTGTGTGTCTCTTGAAATAAAAAACAATTAGTGTTAGGCTGTTCCTTACAAAAAAGAAAAAACGCTTTACGCTTTAGGTTATTTCTTAAACCTCGAACATTTAAAGAAAATATTGAAAGAACCATTGAATATAGCTTGAGAGTGCTTTAATAACTAGAGTAGGGCGATGGAACGTTTTACCTCCTATTAACTAATAAACCCAGTCAAAGTTAAGGACCATTGAGCAAGTTACTGGCTTAAATTTAGTTGAACAGTTATACCTTCTTATCTAGGTCGTTATAAAGTTCTTTCATTCTTTGATTTGACGACCATCGATGACAGCATATCCGTCCTTCAGGAAAGCTTTGAGCCCTCTGCTCCTTGCCTCCTCCAGCCTTGGCCACAGACGTTTGCGGGCTTCTCCGTCTTCCTAACAAAAGTCCTCCCTAAACCGAATCTTCATCTCCTTGCAGAACTTCGCCTCCTTGGACATCTTCCACACTAGGTCTCGAACAGTTCTAATGGCAAACTGTATGACGATCAGCCTGGGTTTGTCACCGACTCGTCCCTTCTGCTCCAGCCGGTGCACTGTATCCACTGTGTTGTAAAGTTGCTCGGCGTTCGCAGGAATTATCTTGGTCAGAATTCTGATTATTTCTTCTCTTGTGTTCTCCCCCTCCTTTTCGGGAACGCCAGTTTGCAGCAAAGACCATCTCCGTTTGTATCTAACATGCTCCAGACACATTTCACGAAGAGCCTCGTTCTCTTTTTTCAGCGTCGACATCTGCGTTTTAATACGTTTCACATCCTCCACCACAGATTTAACAGCTTCCGTATTAGCATCCACGGACTCCTTTACTTTTCTTACAGCGTCGGTGTAACTCTATAAATGTTCACTTTGGGTGTGGAATTTATATACCAGTTTTTCGATAGCGTTGAGGAGAACTGTGTTTGAAACTTCGTTTTGAGTCTGCGATTCGTTAGCCTTCATTTTTTTAGGATTTGGACTTTTAACCGGTGTGTGGTGACGATCAGCTTGTGGTTTGTCTTGTGATAAGTTGTGCTGCTGTTCCATCCATTCAATATCTTCTTCGTCGCATGCCTGCCGAAGAGCCGCTAGGTGGTAGCCACGATCTTTGTTAATGTTAGCCATTTTGCCACTTCGGAGAAGGTGGCCAAGAATGACGGAGAGAAACACAGGGAGGAAGTTTTTGAGTTTTAGAGATGAAGTATAACTAGTCTGCTTCTAATTCCGGTTTACTTGATTGCGGTCAAGACATAAAGGAGGTTATTTTCAAGAAAAGCCTCGGAGCCCACTCAAGTTGAACCGCTCACTCCGCCATCTTCCCAGAATCCCAGCTACAGATGATATCCGGACTGTAGAAATGGACCCTGTGCACGAGAAAATGCTCACTTCCTGGTTTGAGACCGGATGTCGGTTTGTACATTTCCGGTAGCTTTACTTTGCGGTCAATCGCTACTGCGAAGATATACTCCAAAATCATGTCCAAAACTCGAAAACGGAAAGATCACGTTAAGTTACAAAGAGCAGAAGGTGGGAACACTCACCACTGTTGTGTCATAAAAAAATCTAATGATCAATTTTGACGTTTAAAGAGTTTAGATCGATCAGTTGTTTACATCACTCAACACAAGCAGAACTGCATCACTGCAGCAGAAGACACATCGTCCACATTCAGAAGCTCATCTCTGTATAGTGACTGGTCTTATGATTTAAACAGGCAAATGTTCAGCATTCAAACTACAGGTGAAGAATAGTCAAACCAGATGTTTCCCGTTATGTCGATATCAGCTAGTATAAAAAAAACACAAAAAATGAACGATTGCTTAGTGCTAGTTTGCATGCTTATTTTATTTACGTCACATTGTGTCCTGCGTCCTGATCGCTGCAGACAATCTCCTCCGTGCCGTCTCTCCTGTACAGTACAGAATCACTGCATTGATCGCTAGCAGTGTGACTCTGAAGTGCAGTACTAGATGTCGACGAAACGTTTTACACCGTCAAAAAAATTAAATTGGCTACTTGATTTCACCGATCGCTGGTTATTTTTAGAACATAACACCAAATAATGATTTATTTTTATGCACTGTGTTCCTATTATTCCAAATTAATCACATATGGGGTGTAAAGTTATGCTTATATATAAGGGACCAAGCTAACAGAACTTGTTTGTAAACATAGAAAGGTTTTCTGGAGGCTCATCTATGTAAAAAATTAGACCTTATCTATGTTTTCTGGAAGCTTATCTAAGATAAAACTCAGACCACCAAACTTAGAGAAAATGTAGTGAGGAATAAAATGTCAAATGGAGACCAGATTTTTAAGAAAATGTTTAGCCCAATTAATCTTGAATGTATTGATTAGAGTACTAAAACCAAAACATTGAGACCACCGTGCTCATAGCCATTCATCACTACACTTTTTCTGATGTAATGTGTCCCGTTTTTCCATAGAAAGTTGAAGAGCATTCGGTCAATATCCTTACAAGTTTTGCCATCCACATGCAGAGAAATTGCTGCATAAGTCAGCCGAGACAGACCTTCTGCTTTTGAGAGCCATACCCTCCCTCTTAAACTTAAATCTCTCTGCAACCATTGATTTAAGTTGGTTTGAGATTTTTTAATAATTGTGCTATATTTATACCTTTCACAGGGCTATTTGAAATATAAGAGGCAAGAATTTGGGTGCAAAGTAAAAAAAGATAAAGGCTACTCGGGCATCCGTGGCGTACACCTCAATTAAGACTAAAACGAAAAGTGGTGCCATTTTTCATTCTAATAGAACTTTGATAGATTTACAGAAGATATCACCAAAAACAAATTTCTGAAGTGTGAGAAATATAAATTCATGCTCAATTGAGTCAAAGGCTTTATAGAAGTCTAGGAGAAGGATAAATGAGTCATCAGATATTAATGCTGAGTAGTCCAGAATATCTAAGACGAGTCTAATATTATTGGAGATGTGCCTGTTTGTCATAAATCCAGACTGTGTCTCACCTACAGTATCATCCAAAATATATTTAATTCTTCTAGCTGGCAAAAATCATAAACAAACACTTTATGTTATATCAACACAAGATAAATGTAAAGACTTCATATCAATGAAAAACATAAAAAACACATAAAAATGTTGTTCATTTAATGTATAAAATTTGTGCAGTTATAACAGAAAACTAAGGTCCCTGTAAATGTTGTGGACCCAATTTCCTGTTTGATATTTTCCATTTGACGTTGTTTAAGTTTTCAGTTGGGATAATACCATTGCCTAGATTGTGTTTTTGTTCGGATAGGGAGGATAAAAACAGTGGGAGAACACAGCGTTGCACAACAAGGAAAGTTCATTCATTAAAATTATTTATTAATCAAATATACAAAGCTGTTTTTTCACCCAAAAATATTTATGTCACAGTGGTTATTGAGTGGACTCAGGCGCGGAGCTCAGAATAAAGTGCGTTTATTTACAGTGCAGCAAGGTGACAACAGTTCAAATGTGCAACAATGACAGTGTGTCCTTCCTCCCGTGCTAGACCGTGCGTGGTAGTGAGTGCCCGTCTCTCCTCCAAGTGATTCCTTGTGTCCGTAAATCCTCCGTCCCAATTCCTAGGTGAACACAAACGATAGCAAAGATGAATACGTTGAACAGACAATACTCAAGAACGCTAGCAGGCTTAGTGCAATACTCCAGCGCTGTCTGTCGCTCAGCCACACCATTAAATAGCCCTGCCCAAGATGGTAGATAATTGGCAGCATCTGGTGGATTGATTGCAGGTGAGGCAGCTCCGGGAGACAGCATTTCCGGGTCGGAGGTAGCCTGTTGCTAGGTTACCTCCGTATATGCCACTGCGGAGCCGAAGGAGAGACACACATACACATGCACACTAGTGATGTTCGATTCGTGAACGAATCGTTCAATATTCGAGAATCACTTTACTGACTCGTGAATCATGATTCACAAGCCCAACTCACTCACTGACTCATCCCTGTTGCTGTTAGCAAACTAATTCCATTAGTAGAAATATATCTAGCTTATAATTAAAATTGTGGGGGGGAAAAAACAACAGCCAGTTTCTTAACAAAAGCATTTCTGCTCTGAACTGGAAGAAAAAACCCTGAGTAGAAGCTCACATCAAGGAAATAGCTCCTCGGTTCACAGTAGCATCGCTCTGCTAACATGCTAACAGCACATTTGAGCTACTCACCCCCTCCCTTCCTGTGCTGAATCGTAAGCGTAAGGGAATCACTCAGGACTCGCTCACCCCCTCCCTCCTGTGCTGAATCATAGAGCGAACGAATCACTGGTTGTGTCCAAATTCATGGGCTGCTTCCTCCTGAGGCCGCATTTGTAGACCGATTACGTCAAAGCGACGCGCCAAAGGCTGTCCTAATTCGTAGACTCCTCCGAATGCAGCCGACAAATGCGTCCCCCTTTTCCCTGAATTTGAAGGATGGGTTGGGTGTGTCCTTCGTGGCCCACCATATCCCAGAATTCATAGCGCGGCCCAGCCAAACTCCAGATTCCAACGATGTCGGCCGCTACTAAGTTTTAAAATTACTCATACTAATCTTTTTGGGTCACAAAATAAAGTTTTAACATATTTTCAGGCGAGAAAGTAGCTGTGTAAACATCAAATATCTGCTCGTTTATCAAGATATCGCATATTTGCAAAAGTGCTTTGACGTTTTCAGAGACGTCTGCTACCCACCAGCTCGATAGCCGAGAGCTCGAGGGTCACTGGAGCCGCTGAGAACGGCACAACTCCCGGCACATCACTTTCAGATCACCGCAGTCTTTCGCTACTCAGGTTAAACGTGATATATAAGTCACTTAGACAACCTAAAAATGTTATTGTTGGGCTTTCTTCACTGTTTGATTTGTTCCTGAGTAAATCAGTTTGGCTGAGATTAAAGTCCTAGTTTTCACACAGCTGAATAAACGTCAAACAGAAAACTGATTAAACAGAAGTGTGAGACGGTCGAGAGTTTACTCCAGTGTCCTGTTATATTTTAGATAGCAAGGAGCAGACGGCCGAGTTCATTAAACTCCACTGAGACAGCGGTGACGCTAATCAGAAGGCTATACCGTCCAATTTCCCCAGCCGTTTACTTCCGGCCTACCCGACCTTCTGAGGACCCGGCCCACGTAGACCGCGAAGGCCGGGTCTTCAGGAGGATGCAGCCCATAAATTTGGACACGACCACTCACTCACTCACCCCCTCCCTCCTGGCTCACAGCTTCTTCTTCTTGGTTGGCAACCAATGTTAAGGCGCATTACCGCCCCCTGGCTCACAGCTCAGTGAACATTTAGATGAGAATATATATATTTGACACATTTAAGGAAAATACTAATAAAATACAAATAAACAAAATAAATGTTTATTAAGCAATTTTGATAGGAAATTGCTTAATTTTAGAAATGTTTTTGCTCTATAAAATAGTTGGTTTTTTTATTAGAATCATTCATCTTAGCAGTAGGATTTACATGAAAAGAGAAACAAATTAAGTTTGAGTGAAAATGTACATTTTTTGCACTCTCTGGTCGACTGACTCAGTGAATCAAATGACTCAAAAAACCAGATTCACTTTGGTGAGTGACTTATTAAAACTCGATTCAGTAAAAAGAATCAAATTTACCATCACTAATGCACACAAATATACACACCGGCAGGTCGACCGGTCAGGGCACCGTCAGATCCTGACAATTTATATTCAAAACACCACAGTGCTTTAAATATAAATATTTTATTTAGCATGTGTTTGACATCTAGTTAAAAACTAAATATATATTTTAATTCAGTAACATTGCAAATCAGTTTGGCTCCTTAAGGTGGCACATGCCACCCTATCTTTGCAAAAGAAAATGTTGTTTATTAAAATAAGATAGCATTAACACTTTGAGCATAGTTACAATTAACAGTATGCTGTACAGTTTTACGCCTCCACCACCATTAATAAATTGTTCAGCTCATAGCACAGACTGGCTTTATTTCTTGTTTTCAGTCTTCAACTCAAATCCAAATCAAATCACTTTTAATGTCACATCACATGTGCTGGTACATGTGATGTGAAATTCTTGTGTGCAAGCTTCACAAGCAACAGAGGTGTGCAAAATACAATACAATAACATAACAAAACAAAACATAAGAATGGCGTCATGATCCTGGGTCAACATGACCCAGCATTCTTAGTTTTCGTGTGTTTTTGTATTTTGTTCTTTATTTATGCCATGGTTCCTGGGTTCTGCTAAGATGTTGCTTATTTCCCTTCGTGACTTTACACCCTGTGTGCCCCTTCTGTGTATCTTTGAGTCTTCGTTTCCCCTCCTTGTGTTTATAATATAATATAATATAATAATTATTATTAGAATATATGGCCATTTATATATTGGACCTCAGAGGATTAACACAAGTCAAGAAAAATTTGGATAAAATTTATGGATTTTATACTTGAATAATAAATATATTTATTTATTATTCAGACTATACAGTACATAAAATCAAAATTCACGTTTTATGTAACTAAAGTGTTTAATTATAATTAAATAATTTTAATTTAATTTAATTTAAATTTTAAGAAGAAATTTTTAATTAGAAAACAATTAAGTTATAGACTATATTTATATTAAACATGTATACTTACTGCATTTGAATCATTTTAACCACCTGCATATGTGTTTGGGGGAAAAAAAATTGATTTGCTTTGCCACACCATTTGATTTCCATGCCACCCTAAGAATATTTCTCTAGATCTGCCCCTGATCCTGACGTCTGATGACGTAACATTTTAGTATGAACTGGAGCAGGTACTAAAAAAGAACCTGGTGCCAGGTACTATGACCTAATGGAAAACCCTGAAAAAAGTGGCAAACTGTGCTGAGTCAATCCGTGTAGATACTAATGGAAAAGGGGCTATAGCACTTTTTTGGTTCTTCTCCCAAAGAAATAGTTCTAAAAACTATCTTCCGTTTGTAACTGCCTGTCAACAATAAATAATCTTTGGTAACATAGTAGATATTTATTCAGCTGTTCAGTTTTAATATTTTACAATTCTTCAGTCAGGAACGAATGCAGAAAGGTGAAGATATCCGTGTAGAGTGCAGCAAGCAACAAGTTGTATTTCTCGGAAGTACTATCTATCGGTTGCTTGCCTTTCTGTAGAAGTCATGACAATTAGCGTTACATAACAACAATTCAAAACCAACGTTCTCTTATTGTGAAAATCTCCCTCCACACATGGCTTCCTGTTTCTCTTCGGGGAAAGCTGACTTCTTTCCAGGAAGCAGCTCATAGTGTTTAGTGTCCAGGTGTAGAGCGGAGCTTCTAGTTTGCGTGCTCTGTAAACTGTAAGTCTGCTTTGTTTCCTCTTTTAACAGTTTGACTTTATGTAATTTACTGTTTATTAGGCTCATTTTTGATTTCACACAACAAACTGTGCGTGTTTTTTTTTTATTTCCGGGAACAAAACCGTCGTCTCTATATTGAAGTTAGCCTGTAATGTTTTCCTGGGTACCATCCGTTGTGTGCAGCTAGTGTTCCAGCACAAACAGCATAAATCTGTCGCTGCATAGATCACGGTATCAGACCCACAGCTGATATGTCTCCGCCATTTTGAACGTGTGTCATTATCGCTGTTTCCGTCATGTTGTGTGTGAGTGAGATTGTTCAGCGCAGCAGGACGGGTAGTGGAGGCTCTGAGCTTAGGGATCTTTATGTTAGCAAGCCCAGCAGATAATATTTATTATCACAATATATTATTTATAAAGATTATAGGGTCTAGATTTTTTTTAATCCGGATTTTTTTTTCTTAAAAGATACTGCGTCACAAACTGTTGGCGCTCCTCCAACAGGAAGTAATGTTCAGTGCTTACAGCAAAAAAAGGGCTAACATTATAGGAAGAGGGTTAACTC